>NC_136063.1:1931249492-1932449492 GCF_964261635.1 Lissotriton helveticus | reverse complement strand
TACTACTACCAAAAGGGAAACCTTTTTGTTTACTTTTCAATATAACTTTTGGACCAAAACCAAACCATTTAAGGGTATAAAGTAGGTAACGCCATTCAACTCTATCAAATGATTTTTCCGCATCTAGTGCTATTGCTGCTAGGGAATGTTTTAGATGTGACGCTTTAGATGAGATATTAAAAAAGAGTCTTGTATTATCTGTGATTACTCATCCTTTAACAAAGCCAGATTGTTCCTTGCCTAATATAGTTGGTAAGTGGGAGGTTAAACGGAGGGCCAATGCTTTGGAGAACATTTTGTAGTCTATGTTAACAAGAGATATGGGCCTATGATTTTTACAATACTTCGAATATTTGCTTTCTTTAGGTATGAGGCAAATGTGCGCTTCTGAAAAGCCGACAGATTTTCCCAGAGAACAGAAAGAGTTAATCAGGAGGTGCAATTTGGGTAATAATAATTTGGAAAAATTAAGAAAGAATTCAACAGTGAATCCATCTGTCCTGGGTGCCTTATATTTTTTTAGATGTTTCAGAGCATCTAAGAGTTCCTGTTGTGTTATGTCAGATTACAGGGATGACAAAATCAGGAGAAATCTGCTGAGTTTTTTGTATATTTGAAAAAAAGTGTGGTAACATGAGGTCTGTGAGATTTGTTTCCGAAGAATACATGTGTTATGATAAAAATTCTTGTATAACACACGTACACCAAGGCAGTTTCATGGCGCTGATAAGGCAGACATAAGGGGGCAGGAAACTAAGGATTAGATGTTGCATGATTGGGAAAACAGATGAGTTGTAAGCAGTTTTCGGAACTGTGCGTAAGAGAAGGTTAATCTCATCTCCACCAGGAGCGAGTTCCAGAATTGAGGTGCTAGGACAGCAAGTCTTAGGCCTCCATGCTTGTTGCGTTTAAAACGGGGAGAGGTCAACAAGTTCAGCTGACCAGAGCACAGAACCCGGGAGGGCGTACATCTTTGTATTTTAGATGATATAAAGGCAGGGCTGTTGCCATGAAGAGCTTTGAAGATGGTGCATCCCAACTTGAAAACGCATCTTTGGCCAGAGTAAGCCAATGTACATTTTTCAGTATAGGTGTCACATGCTGCCATTTTGGTTGATGATAAATAAGTCTGGCAGCTTGGTTTTGAACCAGCTGGAGACGTTTGAGTTGACAGGCAGGGATGCCAACTCCTTGGCATAATCTGGTCGGGAGATCACCAAGGCTAGAATAACCAGGGTCAATGCTTCTCTAGACAAGAATCTGCTAATCTTCCTTATTCAGCGTAGTTGGAAAAAGCTTGCAGATACTACCGAACCAATTTGGGCATTCATAGACAGATCGCTAGAGATCATAATGCCTAGGATTACATTTTAAAACAGATTATTAGAGTCAATGTTTAACGTGTTATTCCTAGTTTTGAATTAATTAGCCAATATTTTCCCTGCTTTATTTTTCCACCATAAAATTTTGCGCTAGATTTCAGTAAATATAATGAGGCATTATCTGTTGATTCTTTGTTAAACTGTAATTTTGCTTTTATAAGAGCATTTAGAATGTCTTCTGAATTAGATGTATAAAAAGAATGTTCCAGTCTCTTTATATCTTGGAAAAGAGTATGAGTACGTTTGCGTGCAGTGTTTTCTAGCAACATAATTTATGATAAAATCTCTCGCTGAGGCCCTTAAGGCATCCCAAATAGTTGAAAAGGATAGAGAGTCAGTTTGATTGATTGAGAAATAGTCATTGAAAAAAGGTAGTAAAGGAAGAAGAAAATGCTGAATCCAAAAGAAGAGAATTATTAATCTGTTTGCTGCTCTGAACATTCCGCGCCAGTGCGGAACGTTCTATTAAGCGGGTGGGGCGGCGGCGGCCAACGGACGTGCGCACCACTACCAAGGTAGTGCTTGTGATGGCCGTTGGCCAACAGCAGCAGCAAACGGGTTAAATCACCATCTTCTGGGACCATTGACCTTAGGTATAATGTCTAGGCAAATTGAAATGGGGCGTGGTCCGATAATAATATAGGTCCTATTTCCGCACTCATAAGAGCCTGCAATATATTATGGGATACAAAAAAATTATCATTTTGTGATTGAGAATGGGGGCCGGAGAATAAAATGTATATTCTCTTGTGACTGGATTGCATAATCTCTATGCATCTAGAAGTTTATGGTGGGTAATAGCATGGATAAAGGATTTGTGTGATTTATTAGGGATATATGAAACTTTAGAATTTCGATCTATAAATGGGTCGAAAATCTGATTGCAATCACTTGCTAGTATAAAATTGTCTTCCATACAAAGCGTGATTTGCCTAGGTAGTGAGGACCAGGAAGAGGAGAAACCACCAGTAGGAGCATAAACGTTGACAAAAGAGACTGGAACTTCCTTCAACAATAATTTAACATTAAGCCATCGACCTTCTGTATCAGATTCTTGTGAAATAAATTTAACATGGAGCGACATATGACATAGTATCATGACTCCATTATGTTTGCCATCACCTTTGGAAACTAAGATTTCCCCCATCCAACCCTTCTTTAGATTTAACGATTCAACCTCTGTGAGATGAGTCTCTTGGAGAAATATTATATCCGCATCTAATTTAGCCAGGTGGGTTAAGACTCTCTGTCTTTTTATGGGAGAGTTTAGTCCCCTAACGTTCCAAGATGCTAATTTCAGTGGCATGACGTATTAGAAGGAATAATGAATAAAGAAATTGAACAATAAAAATCCAATTCAGTGAAGCAATAATAGAGAATATGGGAGAAGGAAAGTATCATATGTATAATCACAGAGACTAGAAGAGGGAGAAATAGATGTGTAGAAAGTGTTATAAACGAACAGCATGGCTGATATAAAAAAGCAATATAGTAAAAACAATACATAATTGAAAATGTGATTGAAAAGAGCAATGTAGGAAAGAGAATGAATGATGATAAAAGTATTTGACAACGAAAGCTGGAGATTAAGAATATCAGTATTGAATATAGCCAGAAAGAGAGAAGTAACATAGTGAGAAAAGATATAGGAAGCGATGAGATCAGCGACACCTAAGGAAAGAAAAAGAAGAGAGAATAGAAATGAAGAAAAAAGAATGTAGAAAACTAACGTACTTAGATAAAATAGAATCAAGGAAACGTGGGGTGGGGGTGGAACCACATGGAGCCGATGATACATCCGGGTGGGAACACACAGCGAGGCGAGGAGGAACACGTCACAAAGACGAGATATCTGTGGAAGCGAAGAATAATGAATATTGAGAAGAATAATATAACTTGCATTGAGCAGTAAAACATTAAAACTCAACAGGATGACTCAACATACACAAAAACCTGACTAGAACATTTAAACCTTTCCAAAGCCAACGGAAAATGATAATTTCAAACCACCTAGATTAAGAGAAGGATAATCCAGGAATGAAAAAATAGTGCTGCAAAGAAGAAAACAAAGCATGGAAAATCTGCAGGGAAGTGCACATAGTTAAGCATTATGCAAAAACAAAGGACCTGAAGCTTCCATGACATCTCTCTTGCATGAATTTATAAAACTTTGAAAGCGGAGTGGATCTTCATACATTGTTATTTTGTTGTTGTAGGTGACTTTAAAAAGGCATGGGTGAAAGAGGCCATAGCGTGCTCCCATTGATTGAAGATCGGATCTCATGTTGAGGAATGACTTTTGCCTATTTGCAGTAGCTTTGGCGTAGTCCTGTGCAAAACTTTTAACAGATCTCCAAAAAGTATAAGATGATTCCTCTTGGTCGCTGTGTAGAAGAGGCATTGTAAGAAGGATGACCCAATCTGTGAGCGCGTTGGATGTTGAGAGCTGTATCCTCTGGCATATGAAGCAATTTGGGAAGGAAGGATTTAAAGAATGTGAGAGGATGTGTCCCTTCAAGTCCCTCCGCCAAACCATAAATACGTAAATTATTCCACCTGTTGCGATTTTCCAATTCTTCGAACTGCTTTTAAAGCAGAGGAACTTGAGATTTAAGTTGAGAGACGTTGTTGTAGGTGTCTCCGAGTGAGGACATGCTGCGCTCAACTGTGGTAAGTCTTGTGTCTAGTTGAGACCATTGATCAGTCAGAATTTGTATTTTGGCGTTAGTTTCTTCCACAAAGGGGCGTAGAGCCCTTATCTCTTCCAGTAACAATTCCATGGAGACCAGCGGAACAGATTTAGACGCGGAGGGTGGATGCTTTTTTAGGCATTTAGAGAATGCTTTCCCTGATGCGCAGGGTTGGAGTCCATTGTTACCTCAGAAATCTGTGGTGAGTGAGCCAGGGAATCTTTTAGCTTGGAGACTGGAGAAAAAAGTTTTGAATTCTTCATGAAAATTTGTTTTGGTTTTGAGCAGGAAGAAAAATGTCCTTTCAATCTGCCCATAGATCACGAAAGGAGTCCTGCATTTGATAGTAATAAACGCACAGCTACACTTGGTATTGACAAGCGTACATTCGTCTTGGCAATGAGAAACACGAAAACTTCGTTCATACCTTACAAGTATGGGAATTACATAACCTTCATGCAGAGATTTCGGTAAGGTTAAAAATGAATTGAGAAAAATCGGAAAGAAAAGAGCAACTGCAAAAATGCTCAGAGTCTTAGTGTAACGTGATGCCCCTTTTTTTAACCATAGAAAATGTAGAGAGCAATCACATGTGGATGGAGCGAGGTGGAAAAACAACATTTTGTATACCACTCGTGTAGTCATTTTCTCATAACAATAACATGAAATAATCGTGTGGTCTTGAAAACTAACCAACGTAGAATAGAATGCACAAACAATTACACGAGGGAAAACTAATTGCTAAGTGTCGCAAACTATAATCGACTAACTAAGTGATGTTGTCTCGTTCAAAATTAAAGCAGAAGCTTTAAACTAACCAAAAGTGGCATGAATATGCTTTCTGTTTGTTTATTTGTGGCAAAAACATGAAGACAGGTGAGTAAATCATGCACATGTGTTGCTTTACTAACTAGGTAACAACTAACAGGGATACCTTACTAAGGGGGGAGGTAACAGAAGGGTTATATTTCAACAATTAACATTTAATTGTGTTTGTTTCTATAATAGTTCCCGTTCTGGCCTGTGTGGCCTAGAACAAGATGGACGTTTCTATAACTCCGAGATAGAGATGCAGTACGCATGTGCATGATAGAAAAATCTGCAAGTGGAGTATGAGCTGCTTGTGCCCGAGCAGAATAGTTCAAGGACAGTGTGTCCTGAAAGTCCAGCTGAGTGCCAACAAAATGGACGTCCGTGGTGAGAAAGTGTGAGAACGCAGACCAATATTACCAATGAAAGGACAAGAATGAAGCGGATATGTTGTGAACAAAGAACATTTTCATTGAAATAATCATGCGGAAATAAAACAATGAAATGATGAGGTTATGCTCATCCACCCCATGGACTGACCAATCACAACTGTTGAAAACCCCAAATGTTTCAGAATTTAGATAGATCAGCTAGAGAAAAAGGGTATAAAAGAGTATGTCCGGACTTAAGAAAAAACTCTCTTCTTCGATTTCCATCTGTGTATCCTGACATGCTGTCGGAATGCTGAATCTTCCTGAGGCGTAAGAACTTTGACATTTTTCTGAACTTTAACTTTACTTGAATGAATACGGAGTCTTTAGATGAGGTTAATAGCTAGAAGAAATAGGGAGGTGAACTTTGGGAACTACTATGTCTTTTGCTAATATTCATGTCCTATAACCTCAATAATAATGCGCTTATTTTCGGAACATTCGAATTAAATGAAAAATAAGTGTATGCGTTAAAATACTTTTCTTTCCTTTAAATCTATTTTGCATTAAATGAATAAACAAGTGAATAAATACAGGCCATGCTAGAAGATTTCTCTTTAAATACAAATTAGATAAATGAAGAATTAAGCTGGTCTTGTTCATCCTTAGCCTAATTTTTTACTAGCAGATCTATCGACAATTAATGGTGGTGTGTCTGAATAAATTGTTGTGTTGATGAAACCATGGAAAAAACAATTTAAACTGCAGGTGTACATATTATAAATATTTAGCTTAATTTAGACACTGCACTAAGATCCAGCAGCTCCCCTTTGATTCACACCAATCCATGAAGTAGAAGAGAAAGTGTGTACCAGTGACTTGCAGTGTTATGGGCCCCACTGATGAGTAAGTGTAGGATTTAATACTTCAGGGAAAGGTGATGAGGTTTTAGAAATTATTTACGGAGTAGCGCTGCATCAGTAACTAGCTTGGTAGCAGAGCATTGGTTGGTAGAATTAGCTAGGATAATATATAGAGCAATGTATACAGGATCTGTTGTACAGAATTATGACTAACATCTGTTGAGTTGGTATTATGTTATTTGTAGTCCTGAAAAGGCTTCCGGAAAGTATGGGAAGCTAGTTACTCTGTCTGCAGGCAGAGGAAGTGTGGCAAGTGAAGTCGCACATCGCATAGTCTGTTTCAAAGTAGTGGTATCGTCGTATATCACAGTGGTGTCGTCGTACATCATAAGTTTAGGGACTTTACGTGTGAAAGGATAAATGCACAGTGAGGAGAGTCTATAGAATCTTAGCCTTCAAGTACAGGGATCATTGTGTATGCTGATTTAAAGCTTACTGCTGAGAGAGTAATAGAGCTTAACCCAAGCTTGAGAGAAGGGTAAGGTAGAGGGAAGTGCTACTTTATTGACAAGTGTAAAATTCTGTGGTAGAGAGGAGGTAAGCGCTGTCTACTGGAAATACAGAATACTTGTGCGATTGAGAAAACTATCACTTTGGTTTAGCGAATCAGATGAATGGAGTTGTTTTATGTAGTTACTAACCGATTCAGTTGTACAAAAGTGTAAATACGGCTTCTCGACAAACCTTGTGAAGGAGGGGTCAGTCGCCGCTGCAGAAGCCGGAGCACTGCTGACGTCAAAAGTGTCGCGCAGGGATTGGTCCTCGTGACCAAGACAGAGTAAGGGCTGATTGGGGCATAAGTAAAGCAGCAAGACTATTGATTAAGCACTAAGAGAAGGTATCTGGTTCTAATTGGTGCGATAGTATAAACCGCGCTGTGGTAGGCTGGTGTTACAAAGCAGTATACGGAAGAGTGCGCAATCTTTTGAAAGACAGGAAATTATCATAAAGAGTTTTATTACAGAGAAGAAAAAGAGAAACCTTCATGGTTTAAGAAATTGAAAAATATATTCAAGAAAGACAAGGTGATAGTAACGACAGAGGGAAGATTACCTCCTCCACCAAAAACGCCTGCTTCTTACATGATGACGTAATATGGTTATCATACATGCATTTGGTTAGAGAATTGGGCTAGATATACCAGGAATGATGGTGCAGTAGCATTTCCAGAAGTAGGATCTTTTAATTTGGCAGTTTTACGAAATCTGAGAGAAAAGATGATGAAGCTTGAACCGAGACCTAGACCGACTCAATTCGAAGCACTAGTTGAGTGGAAAGATGAAATGCATGAGTTAGAGCGAGAAAGGTTGGAAAATCATCGACGACAAAGAGGTAGATTGCGTGGATTGTGGGGAGAAACACATGAAAGTAGGATGCGAAGGTGGAGAAATGCTGACATGTGTGATGGAATGTATCCGATTAGATTGGTAGATGAAATGGAAGGGCTAAAATGCACAGAGAAAAGGAATAATGTGGAGTCAGAGAAAAGGAAAAATTATGGAGAAAGTGAATCAGAAGATACAGTGTTGGACGAGATATTAAATAGGAGACCACCACCATATCAACCAGGTTCTATATGGACCACTGCAAATGCTCCTCCGATAGAGGAAAGATTTGCTGAAACCCCAAAACGATTTTCACATTTTAGAGACCTTCCAGAAATAGTTGAAATGAGATATGATTCAAACACCCCAGTGGTAGAAACTAGACTTACCGGTACTCCTAAGCAAAATGATGAAATCAGAAGAAGTGTAGCAAGAGTAGAGAGACAAATTGAAGAACAACCAAATACTTCTGAATATATATACGTTCTACAAATTTATTAACTGAAAAGATACAGGAACTTACTAAAAATATAGAAGCCGTAACAGTCCCAGTAACAATAGGTCCTGTAATTCCAGTGTTTGAAAACCAGAAAATAAAAGAACCAACTTTGACGATTCCTTTAAACCAAATTTTACAAAAAGTAAGAGAAAAGATTTATCCAGATTTGTCTGAAATTAGGCGAACAAGTAATATAATACCGCCTGATTTGACTTTTAATCAGAGTTTACCATATAAGTTTCCAACCGGAGCAGAATCTGATTCTGCGACACCAGAAAGAAATGTAGAGAAAATAGATTTAACCCAAACCCCAGTAGGACCATCAGAACAAGAATTAAGTGATTGGCTTAAAACTCTGAAAGTAAAAGAGCATGAACCTAAAGTTTTAGATGTGGCTAGGCTAAAAGTTGACATGGAAGAATTAATTATTGGAACGATTGGAACTGACAGACTAAAAACATACCAAGATGATGAATTAATATTCATGTGTAAAAGTATTACCCGAAAAGCGAAATCTATACATGATCACTTGGAAGGATTAGCACGTGAATTAGATGTAGATTTTGCAAAGAATAAAACATTACAGAAACCCTACAGAGTAGATTTTACAGAAAAGGACATTGAAAGCATGAATACTGCAGGAAGATTAACCCAAATAAAAGAGCTAATTGTTTTATTAAGAAGATGGGGAGATGTGAATAAATGGAAAGTGAAATGGGCAAAGAAAAGAGAGGAAGCCAGTGATAAATCTACATTAGCATTCCTTGTGAGAGAAAAAGAGACAGTAGTAAATGAATTCCCTATGAGAGAAATTTCTGGAGGAGGATATGTACATGTTCCTTGGACTAGACAGAACATATTATCATTTACTAATGATTTCCCCAGATTAAGAGAAAAACCAGTAGAATGGTATTGAGAAGTGGATAGATTTTAAAGGTTTCAAATGTACTATGGGAAGATCTAGATGGATTATTTGACATAGTAGTACCAGCAGACTTATGGTCTGAGTGCAAAATAACAGTGAACTGGCCAAATACTGAATATCCTCGAGACAAAGTGACAGGTGAACCTGCGCCTGAAGTGATGAGGAAGTATGAACAAGTAATAGTGTTTTTAAAAAATAAAATTCCACCAAAAGAGACAGATTGGGTGAAAATTGACAGGACTTTGCAAGAACCGAAAGAATATGTACATGCATTTTATGAGAGGTTGCTGCTAGGGTTTAAACAATATAGTGGATATGAGGAACTAAATGAAAAAGATATGAGTCATTTTGTGTATTGATTTGTATTTGTATTAAGACCAGAAATAGGAGACATGATTAAGCATAATTTGATGGGATAACAGTCATGTTCCGTGGACGAGGTACAGAGACATGCAAAATACTGCAATGATGAAATTGAAGTTAAACAGAGAAAGCTCAAAGAGAAAGCCATGTGGGCACAAGTGAAAGTAGCAGAACATCAAGTGGCACAATTAGAAACTAAAAGTACAGATGTGAGTCAAGGAAAAATGAAGGGGACTCTTTGCACCGTCGTGAAGGAGGTCGGCGGCGGACTTGTGGATTAAGTCACGGCTTGCGGCAACTGGGGAGCCTAGGGGCATTGTAGCAGGGCTGCGAGCGATATAGCGGGGACTCCATCTCCCAGGAGTCCCTGCCTGGCCAACTCGCTACACCTGGCCCGCTCTCCCTGCTAGCCCCGCCCCCTGTGCACAGGTCACCATTAAAACTCTTCCTGCCCGCTGCCTTGGTGGGACTCTTTGCACCGTGACTTTGCCCTGAGTGGTTTCTGCATTTCCTGGGGCATCCTGCTGGGCTGTTCTTTGTCGCCCTCACAGCCGACAACTCGCCGGACCCGCTTCGCGGGTCCCGCGTCGTGAAGGAGGTCGGCGGCGGACTTGTGGATGAAGTGGCGGATTGCGACAACTGGGGAGCCTAGGGGCATTCTAGCAGGGCTGCGAGCGATATAGCGGGGACTCCATCTCCCAGGAGTCCCTGCCTGGCCAACTCGCTACACCTGGCCCGCTCTCCCTGCTAGCCCCGCCCCCTGTGCACAGGTCACCTTTAAAACTCTTCCTGCCCGCTGCCTTGGTGGGACTCTTTGCACCGTGACTTTGCCCTGAGTGGTTTCTGCATTTCCTGGGGCGTCCTGCTGGGCTGTTCTTCGTCGCCCTCACAGCTGACAACTCGCGGGACCCGCTTTGCGGGTCCCTTGTCATGAAGGAGGTCGGCGGCAGACTTGTGGATTAAGTGGCGGTTTGCGGCAACTGGGGAGCCTAGGGCCATTGTAGCAGGGCTGCGAGCGATATAGCGGGGCCTCCATCTCCCAGGAGTCCCTGCCTGGCCAACTTGCTACACCTGGCCCGCTCTCCCTGCTAGCCCCGCCCCCTGGGCGGCCCATATCCAATAATAGTAGAACCTACTGCCGCTGCGCGGAAGCGTCCCGGGAGAAGCCCGGGACAAGGGCGGGGCCGTTTGTGGCCGTCCGTGGTCGGGCAAGGTTGGGTTGGGCCATACCCCCTGGTTTGTTTGTATCTACTGCCCCTTACAGCTCAACTTACGAGGTATTGTGATTCTCCCATGGATCATTATAGATTCCCCCCTCCCCTTCTCCATTTTTGTTGCTAGGTTGCACTGATCATGCATCTACGTTCCGGGAAGGAACGAACTGTGCAGTTGCAAACCTCAAAGGGGGTGGTTTCCGGTCCCCTGGATGCCTTCCTTACTAAAGCTACTGGAATCCTGGAGAAGGAGATAACTTTTGCCGAGAAACGGCTCTCACTAGATCTTCTCAGTGAGAAACCTTCCTCGTTAGGCTTTATTGCCACAGTGTCTAGTCCTGAAGCATTACTAATAGGCACTAACCATTCCTTGGTTCCTGTATTGGTGGATGTTCACCGTGATGCAGTGGGAGCTTCTTTAGTATCAAGTTGTAGTGACTTAAACTCCGGTGATTCATCTGGTAGTGGGGTGGGGGGAAGTATGCACTTAGTAAGCCAATCCCAATTAGATCTATCCTGGGAAGAGGATTCCCCAAGGAATCATCCCTGCAAGAGGAAGCGAAACACGGGTCAACAGAGGGGAGGTGTTTCAAAAGTATCCAAAATAGCTTATACACCACGATTAACCTCCAACCCCGAGGCTACTACTATCTCACAGTCTACCCTGGTTTCTAGTGTTCACGGGCCTCCTTCCCAAGTTGCATCTGGGTCTCCAAACTTCTGCCCTGCAAGTAATAGCAGTGACGATGGCCTCATGGCAAAGATGGAAGTATTAATTAAAACTCTTTTGCTGCCTGTACTTGAAAGAACCAGACTTATGACCTCAAAATTAGATGTGCTTGAGAATCTTGTTAATACAAACACCTGCATGTTAAAAAAGCTGGTTAATGCCCAGGCTGCACCGTCTAACTCCATCTCCTCTAGTATTCCCAAACCCCAGGGAGGAGCTACATTAAGTAACCAGTCCCAGCTAATAATTGCTAAGTCCACCTCTGCCCGGGCAGTCCTAAATAATCCCGATAGCATATGTCCCAGGGGCAGTACTCTAAATAATGTCCCCGCACCCACTCTGGCCGCATTAGTACAGGCTTCGAAACCCAAGAAGGCCAGTTCTAAATCAAATCTCGCTCCCCAGCCAAGTACTTCCAAGACTACTGTTGTTACTTTGGCACAGAACTCTGTGAAATGTGGTCTTAAACCACCCACTCAGCCCAAAGCAAGTTCCAGAGCAGTTGGGAGTGCAAATTGTAATCCTGCCAACTCCCCCCGGAAGGGCAAAAAATGGGGTCCCCTTCGTACTGACCTACCTATCGATGCAACTCCATACACAATTGCCCTAACGGGTGCTTCACCCATTAGGGAGGGCCAAACAGAATCCTATGGTGACCTCAAAAACAAAGTTGTTTTTTGGTTAAGCAAAAACCGACCCCTCCCACCCTCCTCCTCAACTGAGATACTGAATGTCAGAAGAGTGGATTGGGTGGGTTATTGTGAGAAGGACTTAGAAGGGGATTGTATCATTATAAATTTCAGGGATCCCTGGGTGGTTGATTACATACGCAGGGAGGCAAGGTTTGGGAGGATGGGGGATGTGCAGTCCTTGGGTTTGGGTTATTTTTACCCTAAAAGAGATGGTGCACCCCTTTCCAACTCCCTGATGCCCAGAAGACCCGTTGGTAGATCACAGATGGATAGGATCCCTTATTCTCCATTCTATCCACAATTGTTTTACCGTTATGATTCCCTCTCTGGCCTGGAGGGTATTGACTGACTGTATCCCGCATCTAGCAGAGGGTGTCATCTGAGAAATCATGTAAATGGCAATAATGGAGTTTGTAATATAAGCTTGAGTTATGCGGGAGGACATTTGGAAGAGGCTGTGGAGAGGGTTGTTGAGACCAGTACAGATGTAAACCAGTCATCCAGCCCTCAATCATGCATGGCTAGTATTATTGGGGAGGAGCTGTGTGATTTGGTTGAAGCCACACCTCTTAATCAGGTTGAGCCACTTAAAGTTGTTTCATGGAACATCGCAGGGTTAAAGGGACGAATAGGTTCGGAGGATTGGGCTGACTTTATCGATACCTTTGATATTGTAATCCTTCAAGAGAGTTGGGCTCCTGATCCTATATATCGGGTAGGGTTCTTAAACTTTTATAAGCCAGCAATCCGGGGTCCAAAAGGCAGAGCCACTGGGGGCCTAATAATCTGGGTTAGGCAGTCTATTGGGTATAGACCAATCGAAATTGTAGTGGTTAACCCCGATCTCCTGGGAATTAAGCTCAGCAAGGCTAACTTCCAGGACATTGTAGTTGTCAATATTTATGCCCGAGGTCGTCCAGGAGGGCGCTGTCCGGCTATTTTGGATGAATTGGACTCTTACCGTGAGCAGATAGGGAGAGACAAATTAATCCTTATAGCAGGGGACCTCAATTGCACCTTGGAACCCCTGTTTAGTGAGGGTGAGGATTTGGGGGCTGAGGAAGATGCAGTATGGAATATCCCATCCCTATCTTTGATTAATTGTAAAAAGGCCCCCGAGGCTGCTCTCCATTGGTTAGGGCTGTGTCTGGAGTGGGGCCTGAGAGCGGCAAATGGGCGAACGGCCTCTGACAAGGCTGGCCAACCCACTTTTGACAATGGGATTAGTAAAAGCCGAATAGATTATATTTTAGTCAAAATGGAATATTGGTCACTCGTGGTCGATATTTTATTTATTTATTTAGTGTGTCTTATATAGCGCACAGATACCCTAACGGGGTGTCCCGGCGCTTCTGTGTATTTGCTGGGTCTCGCTCGGAAGTAATTTTAGCAGAATAGGAGTGTTTTCAAGGCCTTACGAAAAGGCAACTCCTCCTGAATCTGCCTGATGGAATTAGGCAGTTTGTTCCATTGATGGGAAGCACAAACCTGGAAGGTTTTTCCACCAGAGCGTTTTTTTAAATCTTGGGATACACAGCAAGTTTTTTTAGCTCGATCGAAGGTGTCTCGCATTGCTGTAGGGACGGAGACAGGAAGAAAGATATGCGGAGCCCTTTCCCTTGATTGCGCGATGTGCCAGGGTGAGTGCTTTGAATTCTGCCCTTTTTTGAACTGGCAGCCAGTGAAGCTTTCGCCGATAAGGAGAGATATGCTCCCGAAGGGAGATGCCACAGACCAGCCGGACTGCAGCATTCTGGACTGTCTGTAACCGATGACAGAGGCCCGAAGCAAGGCCAAGGTACAGACTGTTGGCATAATCCAGATGGGAAGTTATTAATGCCTGGACAATAATTTTCCTGTTGTTGCCAAGAAGAAAATTAATACATTTTTTAATCATCCTGATTTTTGAGAGGCATGCAGCAGTCACCGTCTGGACTTGGTTTTGGAATGAGAAGCTGGAATCCTATCTAACCCCCAAGTTTTTTACTGATTTCTTGGGAGAGGGGTGAGTACTCAAGTCATGGGGCCACCAGAGGTTTGAGTCCAATGGAGAGGATTGGTGGAAAAAGAGGACTTCAGTTTTCCCAGCATTTAAACGAAGGAAATTGTTGTCCATCCAGCGGGCGATGTTGCGAAGGCAATCTTTTAGTGGGTCAAAAGTGGTAAGGGTGGTGGTGTCATAAGAAAATAAAAGCTGCATGTCATCAGCGTAAGAGGTTGCCTTAATTCCTGACTGAGCAATGAGCTCTGCCAGGGGGGAAAAGTAAACATTAAACAGGAGGGGGCTCAAAGAGGAGCCCTGTGGGACTCCCCATTTTAACGGCCGGCTTTCAGAGGTGTAAGGGGGGGTAAACACCGCCTATGTCCGATTGGATAGAAACGAGGACAGCCAGTCCAAGGCTTTGCCTTGAATGCCTTTAGCCCGGAGATGGTTGAGTAGGATGGGGTGAGAGACGGTGTCGAATGCTGCCGATAAATCAAGCAGCACCAACACCGCTCTCGAACCCCCATCCAACTTCCAACGCACAGAGTCAGCCATCTCTAGAAGGGCAGACTCGGGGCTATGGCCTGATCTAAACCCGTGTTGTGATTTGTGAAAAAGACCATGGGTTTCAAAGAAGCCTGCTAATTGTTGGTGCACCAGCTTTTCGAGAACTTTAGCTGGTCAGGCAATAAGGAGATGGGCCTGTAATTGGCTGGTACATCTGGATCTGCATTAGTTTTTTTAATGATGGGAACTAATTGGGCATGTTTCCATGCCTCTGGGAATATACCTGTCTGAAGAGAGTCATTCCAAATGCAGTTGAGCATGGGGTTAAGAAGAGGGGCCAGTGCTTTGTATTGTTTGGCCGGCCAAGGGTCAGTTGGTGACCCTGATCTACATTTTTGTAGTTCTGCCAAAGATCGTTCTAAGGTAATCTCCTCAAAGTCTGAGAAAACAGGAGCTGATTCTGGAGGGTCTACGGGTATTTCATTACCGTTCGGGCAGCTGTTACAAGGAAAGAAGTCATAAATAGAGGCAACTTTTTCCTCGAAATAATCAGAAAGGCGGGTGCAGAGGGATTGTGATGCCGGGGATTGGAGTTTAAGGGCCATAGGTTTTTTAAACGTTCTGACTGGGTTAAAGATTTCTCTAGCGAATCCTTGAGCTCTATTTATTATCTCCTCCAGGTATGTCCTTTTATGGTCGAGTATCTTCTATCGATAGTTTTTAAGAGCTATTATATATTTAGTTTTACTATCTGGGGAGTACGAATGTCTCCATCGACGCTCCAGGAGTTTGCAGGCGGATTTACACTTACGGAGTTCGGTTGAGTACCAAGGTGCCGAAGGGGCAGAGCGAGAAGTTTTAATGGGCCTCATAGGGGCGATGGAGTCGATGGCAGATATAACCCAGCTGTTAAAGTTGGACAGTTTCGAGTCCAGATCAGGGGCAGCTACAGGAACAGTAATTGAAAGAGGGGCCGCATGGAAGTCGTGGTCCGCCCGGAGAGTGACCATAACCCATTGTCTTTAAGTCTGCAGCTTCCAGGTGGCCCTGGTAGGCCCCCAACAACATCCTGCCTAACGGCAGAGGCCGTCTTGTCTAATGATAGAATAAGGGTCAAATGGTGTAGGGTTGTGGAAGACCACACTTTGTTAGATGGCATAGCAAAGGAAGTCTTGTTGACTTTGAGTGCCTTTCTAAATCTATCGCCCACCATGGATGCTGTTCCTCAGATTAGTGATCTTCACGACCAGTGTTTCACTAAACTTAAAGCCCTTTTAACCCGGCCGTTAAAACGTGGGAAAGTGAAGGAATTGGGTGCCCAGAAAAAATGGTATAATAAGAACTGTAGGGTGGCACATAGCAGCCTAATAAAAGCCATTAAATCTAGGGTCTCTAGCGAAATTAAAATGGCCCGCCAAACGTATAAAAAGGTACAGTGGATTGCGAAGAGAGAATGGGACGCGGGCCATTGGTCCGATCTCTTCGAGGCTTGCCATTCATCTAATCAAGTAAAGTTTTGGGAAATTGATATGGGGTAGGAATCCGGATTCCCAAATTCCTGTAAATTATGTTCCAGCTGAGGTATGGGTGGACTTTTATTCCAGCCAGTTTAAAGATCCGGACTTAGAACCCCAAATTGGTCAGGTACTGTGTGCATCCCCGCTCGCTGTCCCTAATCATACGCTAGTTTTTACAACTTCTGATATCGAGTCTGCACTCAGTTCAGTACAATCGGGGAAAGCCCCAGGGATGGATTCCATCCCTGCTGACCTATTTAAAACAAATTTCCAACTATGGGTTCCCTATATAACTTTGCTTGCCAATGCCATCGCAAAGGGGGCATTCCAGAGTCCTGGAAAGGGGCGGAAATTCTCCCAATTTTCAAAAAAGGGGACCGTTCGGCTCCGGGAAACTACCGTCCCATAAGCCTAATCGACTCCCTACAAAAAATTGTCGCCAGGATGGTTCTAGTCAGAATCCAGGGTGAATGGAGATGGAAATTATTCTCTCCCCATTACAGGCTGGCTTTAGATCAGGCACCAGTACCATCGACCAGGTTTTCAGATTCACCATGATTTACTGGAAGGTGGTGCTATTAGGCGGTGGATCCATCTATGCCGCCTTTGTGGACCTTAAGTCGGCCTTCGATCTTGTGCCCAGGGCAAAGTTGTGGGATGTCCTAAGAAATCTGGCCTTACCGCCCGAACTCCTAGACCTCGTGGTTAGATTGCACGAGGACAACTTTGCCCGGGTGAGGTGGGGAGGCCAAGGGCAAGTGACGGCTAGTTTTCCTGTAACGCGAGGTGTCCGTCAGGGATGCGTTTTGGCTCCTACCTTTTTTTATTGTTTATTGATCAGGTGGTGAAGTTTTTTGCCAACACCCCCACTGACGCTCCCTCTTTAGGTGGGACACAGTTCCCAAAGTTCCCAATGCTTATATTTGCTGACGATACTTTACTCCTCTCAAAAAACGTAGGGGGCTGCAAACTGCACTTAATAGGTTCGAGGAGTTTTGTAAACTAAACGATTTACAAATTAATGTAAGTAAGACCAAATTTATGGTCCTAACTAAAAATCGTCCCATCAAAAGTACAGTCAGCTTGAATGGCGTCAGTATTGAACAAGTGGAGGTCATGACATACCGTGACCCTAGACTACCACCTTCGCTGGAAACCCCAGGTCGACGTACTGCACCTTAAATTCGCATGGCTTATGGGCTGCTTGGTTAAGGAGCAACTAATGTCCCTAACCAAACGGGTTGCACCAGCTCTTAAGATTTATGAAGCCAAAATTAGCTCTGCCATCCTGTATGGGGCTGACCTATGGGGCTACATGGATCTTTCACCATTGGTAACAGCCCAAAACTAATTTATACGGAAACTGGTAGGATTGCCCCAATCTACACCGATTAAACCACTCGTTAGACTTGGGCTGCAAGCCCATTAACAAGATGGCTCGCTATCGGCTAGTAGCATTATGGAGACGGATCTGGACATCACTGGACCTAAGCCTTTTTGCCAATGAATTGGCGGAAGTCAGATCAGTATGGGGCTCTACTAACATTCCTTGGCTACGGGAGGTAAAAATGGTTCTGGAGGAGATGGGCCTTAATCAACTATGGGTTTCCCCAGGGTCCACCTCCTTCCCCTCCAAGCAAGACTTTAAAGCACTTTATTGGGCTTCTGTCAAATACATATCTGTGGTACAATCAGATGCTACTAGCCTGACGGGCAGATTTTTGGCCCACAAATTAGACCCCTCTCTGGAGATCTACTGGGACGTGATCACCAAGACCCTAGACAAAAAACGATACCACCAGTTTCGACTAGGGTCTTTGCCAGTAAGGTCATTTACAAAGAATTGGTCTGTTCATTTAAATGATTCCTGTCCCTGGTGTACTGACCATAAGGAGAGTGTAGGCCATTTTATTTTTGCATGCCCCGCCTATCATGCTCAAAGAAACAAATGGATTAGGCCCATATGCCGTAGATTGGTAGTTGGAGGGAGTACTGAGGCCTTGAGGGTGCTACGTACCCATACTTCTGAGATGGTGGTTGTGGGTGTTGCTAAGTATTTGGGGTGGGCATGGGTTATTAGAACCAGATATCTAAATGCATTTTAATTCTCAATTTTAACTGGGTGTTCATACATTAGGTCTTTAATATACTATTTAATCCTTTTTTAACTGATGAAATGTTTTTTGTATATATGATGGTTTAAATGTATTTCCATGTATGTTTTATTTTGTTTTGGTAACTGTCTGTTATGATGAAAAATCGAAATAAAGACCTATGAAACCTGAAGGGAAATTTCAATAAACCTAAATTAGTAGGGAACATAGAAGAGCTTAAGAAAAAGTATCCTTGTCATAATTGCGGCAGGATAAGGGCATTGGAAGAAAGAGTGTAAGTGTCCACCAAGAGTTAATCCCGAAAATACATCCTTGAATCCGCAGGTGCAGAATGAGGTAATTCAATAACCACCACAATAGCAGCAGGTAGTTACTCAGCAAGGTCAGGTGCCACAACCGCCAATACCACACAGTGTAAATCTGCAGAGATACACTGCAGAGACAGGATTCAGCGGAGGCGAGCAGGTAAACCGTTCGCCCAGAGTGAATGTGAGTCCTCAGTATTGGTTACAAGAGGATGGCGGGAGTGAGTCGGATGATAGCTTCTGACGGTGCCTGAGAGAGGAAGAAGAGTGTGTGCTTGGAGCCACTCTTGAGATAGATCAGTCTGGTCCGTTTGTGAATGGAAAAGTAAAGTAAATGATGTAAAAGTAACTTTCCTAGTGGACATTGGTGCTACCCATTCTACTGTTAGATCAGTGGAAGTTCAAAATCTTCCTCTCTCTGGAGATAAAATCCAAGTTGTAAGTGTAGCTAATAGAAAGATTCAAACCTCCTTAACGAAACCAGTTGAAGTAGAAAGGCATGCACCGATTTGTGGTGTGTGATAACAGTCCAGTTAACTTGTTAGGCAGGGACATTCTATGTAAGATGAACTGTGCCATATATTGTTCACCAGATGGCATAGAGCTCCAAACCCCAGATGAAGATAGTTTGTATAAAATGACAATGGCGATGATAGAGTCAGAAAAGAATTAATTGTTTGATCGAGACAAGATACCTGTTGAGTTGAAAGAAGTAGTAAAGGAGCAAGTGTGGGATTTTACGGGAGAAGATATTGGGTTAATGAAAGATGTAGATCCTGTGAAAGTTTCTGTAAAAGAAGGAGTAAGTTACCCAAATACTCCCCAAATATTCCCCAATATAAAATGACAGCAGAAATAATTGAAGGAATAACACCAGTAATAAGCAAAATGATTGAACAAGGCATTTTACAAGAGATAGAAAGCAGTCCTTGTAATTCACCAATAATGGGATTGAAAAAGCCCAACGGAACATTTAGGATTGTACAAGACCTTAGAAAGGTTAATAAGATCATTGTCCCATATTGTCCGATTGTATCAAATCCAGCAGTAATTCTATATCAGATTCCACATGATGCAGAATGGTATACTGTGATTGACTTGGGCAACACGTTATTTACCGTTCCATTGCACCC
This sequence comes from Lissotriton helveticus, assembly GCF_964261635.1. NCBI lineage: Eukaryota > Metazoa > Chordata > Amphibia > Caudata > Salamandridae > Lissotriton > Lissotriton helveticus. The sequence continues at coordinate 1,932,430,008 of NC_136063.1, read as the reverse complement.
AGAAAGACAGCCAATATTTCCGCTCAGGTTCGGAGATCGCATTTTGGCATGGTGCCGAATTCCTCATGGGTATACTGAGAGTCCATCCATTTTTTAATCAATTGCTAAATAGGTCAAAGTTTGAGCATGCCTGGAGAATCTGTACTGGTTCAATATATTGATGACCTGTTAGTGGCATCAAAGACAAGGGATGAATGTGTATCAGATACTATTGCATTGTTGAACCATTTGGCAGAAGAGGGACATAAAGTGTCTCCATCGAAATTACAATTTTGCCAGAAAGAAGTGCAATACTTAGATCAAAAGATTGCTAAAGGAACTAGACAAGTCACTACAGAGAGGATCACAATGATACAAGGAATGCAACCACCAAAAACACAAAGACAAGTTTGAATGTTCTTAGGAATGGTGGGTTACTGTAGACAGTGGATTAGTGGATGTTCACTAATAGCAAAACCCTTGCAGAGACTAACCAAAGCAGATATCAGAGACCCTATTGTACTGAATAAGACTGAAATGGAAGCATTTGAACAGCTAAAAAGAAGCTTATGTGAAGCTCCAGCTTTAGGAATGCCTGACTATGAGAAAGAATTTGAGCTGTATTGCAGTGAGCGAGAAGGATGTGCATTGACATGGAAAGCTGAGGAAACCGATTGCATATTTCTCAGCTGTTTTGGATCCAGTTGCAAAAGCCTTGCCAGGTTGCTTAAAAGCAGCAGCAGCTACAAGCATAAGTTTGGAACAAAGTGAAGGAATAGTGATGGGATTTCCTGTGAGGGTATATGTACCTCATTCTGTGGAGATTCTCCTCACTAGGACAAACATACAATACCATACAAATAACAGAATGACAAAATACGAGAAAACAATTCTAGGTGCAGATAATGTGACAATCTCATGTTGTGTAAACATAAACCCATCCACATTGTTGCCTGATGCTATGGAAGCTGAAGTAAGAAATTAGGTTGATCACAAATGTTTGGAAGTTCTTGAATATTGTACCAAACCAAGACCTGACATCAGAGATGAGCCATTGCCTCAATCTGACTATGTGATGTTTGTTGATGGTTCATGCTGGAGAACAGAGGAGGGTGTTTGAGTGCTTCATATGCCGTATGTACAGTAGCAGCTGTCCTGGAAGCATCTTGTCTGAAAGGAATTCATTCTGCTCAGATAGCGGAATTGATTGCTTTGATTCGAGAGTGTGAACTAGGAAAAGAAACACGAGTTACCATAGTGACTGACAGTCAGTATAGATTTGGGGTTGTCCATGATTACGGGCAACTGTGGTCCCAAAGAGGTTATTTAACTTCTGCAGGATCCCCCATCAGAAATGCTGAATTTGTAAAAATGTTGATTGATGCTATTCCATTGCCTGATAAAATTGCAGTGGTTAAGTGCGCGGCGCACACAAAGGGAGATGACAATATAACCAGAGGCAATAGGTATGTTGATTCCATTGAAAAATACTGTGCCAGAAATCTTGCATCCATAAATCGGGACAGGAAAGAAGAACATGTTTCAAGTCCTTTAATGCTAACCACAGTAGTCAAAACTTGGCAGGAAGTGAGACAGATGCAGGAAGAAGCTAGTGAAGAGGAGAAAAATATTTGGCTAAAAGCAGGATGTAGACAAAGGGAGGAAGATGATATCTTGGTTAACAAATATGAAAGACAAGTAATGCCTGATAACATGATTTCAAACATGGCCCGAATGTACCATGGTCAAGCTCATGTTGGGAGGGATGCAATGATCAGATTGTTCAGACAGACATGATACAATCCTAAGTTTAGGATGATCCCTGAGAGCCTGTGCCAGAGATGCCTAGTGTGTCAACAATTTAATCCCAATAGAAAAACAGTTGTAAGTTTGGAAACCATAGGACGGGAGGGAGGTCCATTCACATGAATGCAATTGGATTTCATAGAGTTGCCACCTTGTAATAGACTCAGATATGTGCTAGTAATCATTTTTCTGTTCTCTCGGTGGGTAGAAGCTTTTCCCACCCGGAGGAATGATGGGCTAACTGTTGCAAAATTGCCTTTGCATGAAATCATATCACAATACGGTTTTCCAGTAACAATTGAAACAGATTGTGGGGGCCATTTTCAGAATGAACTATTACAAATGATTTGTGAAGCACTGGGCATTCGTCAGAAACTGCATTGTGCTTACAGACCAGAAGCTTCAGGGGAAGTTGAACAAGTGAATGGAACAATAAAAAAACAGAATTGCAAAAATGTGTTTAGCAACAGGACTAAAATGGCCGGACGCATTGCCACTTGTTCTGATGACCTTAAGGAGTATACCTGACAGAAACACTGGACTAAGTCCACATGAGATTTTGATGGGCAGAGTAATGAGACAAGCATTTGTACCAGTTGATAAAATGTTAACTATAAATGATGACATCATACTGGATTACTGCAAAAATCTGTCTGACGTGGTAACTTCTGTGTTCCATCAGGTGGGAACTGAGTCAAACACGAAAGAGAAACATCCAGATCATGATCCAATTCCCGGAGATTGGCTTCGGATAAAGGTACATAGAAGGAGAAACTGTTTGCTACCTCGCTGGCAAAGGCCAAGACAGGTTATTTTGGTTAGCACAACTGCAGTTAAATGTGCTGGAGTAAAGAGATGGGTGCATGCCAGCAACACCATCCGTGTACCTGAGCCTGAAAATCCACACGAGGAAGGTGAAAGCACAACTGATTCTGATTCTGAAGGAGAACCAGAAAGAAATCCAGATACTGAAGCTCGACAAGAACGTCGACATATGGAGGTATCGGATGCTAGCTCTGCATCTGAAGGAGAAGGTGAAAATATTGAAATACCAAATTTTGAAGATCGACCTTTGGTAAGTAGTGATACCAGTAAAGACATTGAGCAAAGTGGAGATAAAACTGGTAATCAAGAGAATGCTGAAGAACAGTTAGAAAGCTCTGAAAGCAGGAACCAAAATCCTGACACTGGAAAAAATAGGAAATAACTCACGACAAGGATGAGATTCCAAGTACCAGTTATGGAGATGTTCCTAACAGAGTGAAAGTGCTGAGTAAAGAGAAACCAGATTCTGAAAAAGAAACAGACATTATAAAGTTCATTATAAATGATGCTGTCGAAAATACTGAAAATGAAACTGATGACAGTGGAGATGAAACTCAATTGAGAAAAAGTTCAAGGAATAGAGCTTGGAGAGTGGAACATAACATAACAGAACCAAAGAGAAAGAGGGCTCGTAAAGGAGACAATTGGCCTAGAGAAAATGATGGACTAAGAGTCAAGCTGGTTAATAAAGCAAGAAAACCAGAAGATCAAGTAAATGAGATAACAAGTCAGAAAGAGTTGTTGGGAAAAAGAATAGAGGTTGTTCAAAGGCCAAAAAGAGTGAGGAGACCAAACCAGAAATACAAATCACCTGAATGGACTTATATGTTTTTGCCTCCTATTGAGGAAGTAAACAGCAGCCAAGAGAACCTGAACTGCCCAGGTGAAGTGAAAGAAAGTGAGTAAAGAAACTGAGCCTCAAAGAAAGAAAAGAGATATTTGATCTAAAGGTGCAAGGTAGAGGCAAGACTTGAAATATCGGTATAAAGAAACATTGTAAGTGCAAAGTGAAGGTCTATAAAAGACAAAGATCGGAGTAAAAAGAACTATGAAAATCGCTGAGTAAAAAAAATAAATGGCTACTAATGATGTAACTACGAAATGTTCTATTTTTAGAAAGTGGTGTAGAATGTGGTTAATATGTACTGGATTAATAATGTTAGTATGGTTGATTTTAGCTACTATCAGATCTGAGAAGTTGAAACCAAATGGAACTATGAATGGAAGAAAAAATGAATTACAAATTTTATCTCATGTGAATAAGCCAGAAATTCATCAGGATAGGTCGATTAGCGACTTTTCCAAGAATACCTTTTCAAGATTATTATCTGAGTATGTTAGAACTATGGACGCAAGTGATTTCTACGTCTGTGTGAAATTGCCAGCATCAGTGTCAGAGGGGGTGACCTACCACCACCTTCCACTTACATATGGGATTACGTATAGTGTAATAGCATGTTTGTTTTACAATACAGGGAAATTAGAATATTATTATTCAAATTCTGATGATGTTTTTGCAAGATTGAAAGTTATAAATGCAATGAACAAAGTTAAGCCTGCAAAGGTTAGGGGAGAATTTTTCTTAGTAACTCAAGAATTGACTCATGATTACGCCTTTAGACATAATTTGACTTGTGAAATGAGGAATGAGGAAAAAGCATTTTAGATATGGTTGAGGAGAGAAGAAACATTTATAAGTGAAATGAAAGAGTGAAGCATGCTAAATCTAAATATTGGGAATTTGAGGATGAAAATTTAGAGGGACGAAATGTAAATGTGGCTATAAACATAGATACCCCATCATTATGAAAATGTTGTATTCGTAGAGACAATACTGTATATGACAATTATTTTGTGGGAGCAAGTCAATGTGAAGACACTTATCGTATAATAGGGAGTTGGGGGTTTAAAGGTGGTAATGACCCCGTTTTTCCTGGAACTTATTTTATCTGTGGGAACAAAGCTTACTATAAGTTGCCTGATCACTGGTATGGAACATTTTATGTAGGCCTGGTCTTTCCTAAAAATGTTCATGTAGATAGAGGTACTAATGGGATTCATGAGATAGGTAAATCTTTAAGTTGTAGAAAAAGAGAGAGTGTATTAGAAATAATAGGTGATTTTTTTGGAGCACTGATACCAGCAGTGGGGATATCTTTTAATGCAAATAGATTTCGGAAATAGTCAACGCTTGTCAACAGACACTGCAGGTGGATTTGTAATGGTAAACACTGAAATGGTTGCTATGAGAGCTATGGTGATGCAGAATCGTCTTGCTCTTGATATAATTTTTGAAAAATAAGGAGGAGTTTGTGGAATTTTGAAAGTACAACACTGTTGTACTTATATTCCAGATAAAAGTCAAAACATTGAGAGATATAATAAAAATATTACAGAATTGCACAAAGAAATTGAACCACTGGAGGTTGATGGTGTCCTTGAAGAACTTGGTTTTTCAGCAGTTCAACATTGGTTACATGAAATAGGTAGTTCTATTATAGGTGAAGTAATAATTCCAGTGACAATAATAATAGTAGTGATTTTGATACTAAGACTATGTTGCATGATTAGAAAGAGAAGAAACGTTAAAAATTCAATAAAAAAGGTGATTCAAGAAAAACAAGAAAGAGAACGTGAAAAGGTTCAAGAGAAACTCTATCAAAATACCAGGGAAATGGAAGATACTGGAGTATAATTCATACTAATCAAAAGAACTTGAAACATGTTGCGATAACATTTGCTACATTTTGTGAGATATTTGGTGATAAACCACCAAAGGAGGGAGTTGATGGAGCGAGGTGGAAAAACAAAGTTTTGTATACCCCTCGTGAAGTCATTGTCTCATAACAATAATATGAATTAATCGTGTGGTCTTGAAAACTAACCAACGTAGAATAGAATGCACACACAATTACACGTGGGAAAACTAATTGCTAAGTGTCACAAACTATAATCGACTAACTAAGTGATGTTGTCTCGTTCAAAACTAAGGCAGAAGCTTTAGACTACCCAAAAGCGGCATGAATATGCTTTCTGTTTGTTTATTTGTGGCAAAAACATGAAGACTGGTGAGTAAATCATGCATATGTGTTGCTTTATTCGCTAGGTAACAACTAACAGGAATACCTTAGTAAGGGGGGAGGTAAACAGAAAGGTTATTTTTCAACAATTAACATTTAATTGTGTTTGTTTCTATAATAGTTCCCGTTCTGGATTGTGAGGCCTAGAACAAGATGGAGGTTTCTATAACTCCGAGATAGAGATGCAGTACGCATGTGCATGATAGAAAAATCTGCAAGTGTTGTATGAGCTGCTTGTGCCCAAGCGGAATGGTTCAAGGACAGTGTGCCCTGAAAGTCCAGCTGAGTGCCAACAAAATGGACGCCGTGGTGAGAAAGCGTGAGAACGCAGACCAATATTACCATTGAAAGGACAAGAATGAAGCGGATATGTTGTGAACAAAGAACATTTTCATTGAAATAATCATGCGGAAATAAAACAATGAAATGATGTGGTTATGCTCATCCACCCCATGGACTGACCAAGCAAAACTGTTGAAGACCCCACATTTTTCAGAATTTAGATAGATTAGCTAGAGAAAAAGGGTATAAAAGAGTATGTCCGGACTTAAGAAAAAATTCTCTTCTTCGATTTCCCTCTGTGTATCCTGACATGCTGTCGGAATGCTGAATATTCCTGAGGCGTAAGAACTTTGACATTTTTCTGAACTTTAACTTTACTTGAATGAATACGGAGTCTTTAGATGAGATTAATAGCTATTGATTTATTTAAAAGTTTTCTATAGCGCTAGCTAGACCCGAGGGTATCAGAGCGCTTTACAGCATTATCACACGTAGGACAAATTTACACAGTGATATGTACAGTGAGTCAGGGCGTATCCCAGAGTATCTTCGGGGGAGAGCCCATTGTCCTTTGAAAGATAGGTTAGCATCGTAGGGTATATTGTGTCTTGTGACGTTACACGGCGATGTTGTTGAAGAAGGCACGGTGGCTCTAGGTGAGATTCAATGTCACCTGTGTCTGTGTGCTGCTATAAGCAGGTTTCGATTATTTAGGTTTTAGTTATCCAATTGTGAGGGATCGATTAAGGAAGAGGTTTTTGAGCTGCCTTTTGAAAATTAGGAAGGAGGGATTGGTCCTGATATGGATTGGAACGGAGTTCCCGATTTTTGATGCATTTCCTGCGAAGGAGCGAGATGCGGTTTTCTGTTGACGAGTTTTTGGGGGGATAAGGAGTAAGGTGTTGGTGCTCCTTAGGTTTCTTGTCTGACTGGCCTTCTGGAGTTTAGAGGCCATGTAGGCAGGATTCCCTGTGTGTAGCGCTTTGTGAGTGAGGCAGGCAGTTTTGAAGTTGGCACGCATTTCGATTGGGAGCCATTTTAGTTCTCTAAGTGCAGGCGAGATGTGTTCATATTTCTTCACTCCGGTGACCATTCTAGCCCTGCGTTCATAGTTGATCTGAGGGGGACTAGGTGAGAATTTGCTGATCCTGTGAGGGTTGCATTTCCGTATTCCAGTCTTGACAGCACTAGTGATTGAGTGGCTTGTTTGAGGTCATTGGGAGGGATGAAGGGTTTTATTTTTTTAAGTAGTTTGAGGTTGAGGAAGGCGCTTTTTGCAGTGTTCTTGATGTGTTTAGTCATGTCTAACTTAGGGTCCAGAGTGATTCCCAGCGATTTTACAGAATCGGCTGGGATGGGTTTGTGATTGAGAGCATCAATAGCTTTTAACCATTTGGTGATTTGGGGGTTCTCCTCCTTGTTGGAGATGAGGAGGATTTCTGCCTTGTCTTGGTTTAGTTTCAGGTGGTTTTGTGAAAGCCAGTGCTCGATTTTTTTCAGAGTGTCGTTTAGTCTTTGAATGTCTTCGAAGGAGGTGGTTTCCAGATAGATCTGGATATCATCAGCATAGAGGTGGGTGTGTTATTGTTTTTTAATATGATGGTAGGTGGTTCCATATAGATGTTGTAAAGCTGCGGCGAGAGAACTGATCCTTGTGGGACGCACCTGCTAACAGGGACTAAGTCAGACAGGACGTTTATTTTTTGCGTACGATTTTGTAGAAGGGAGGTGAACCATTGTAAGACCACCTCTTCAGCTCCAACCCTTTCTTTAATTGTCTTCATGAGAAGTTTGTGGTCAACCGTGTCAAAAGCTGCCGATAGGTCCAGGAGTATGAGTAGGCAGCATTGGCCTGTGTCAAGGGATTTGTGCATATCGTCTATTATATTTAGGATCGCTGTCTCTGTGCTGCATCCTTTTCTGAAGCCCGATTGGTGTGGGTTAAGAAGGTAGGTGATTTCCAGGTGTTGGGTAAGTTGGAGAACACATCTTTCCAGGATTTTCGCAAGGAGAGGGAGGTTGGAGATGGGTCTGAAGTTGTTCAGATCGTTTGTGTCGGAGCCTGTTTTTTTCAGTAGAGGTGCTACTTGGCCAAATTTGAAACAGTCCGGCATGGTTCCAGTGCTTAGGGAGCTGTTTATAATCTCAGTCCAGAGTGGAGCTAGGGAGAGTGTGAGCTTTTTGGCCAGTTGGGCAGGTATGGGATCCAGGAAGTGTGCTGAGGGTTTGGATTTGGAGATCATTTTCATTATCTCTGCTTCTGCGATGGGACTGAAAGATTTCCATAGGTTTGCGGGGTGACTGGGAGTAGTCTCTTCTGTTTCTGGAGGCAAATTGCGGGCAGGGGGGCTACGGTTAATGTCCAAGGAGAGTTCTATCTTGGTGATTTTGTCAGTGAAGAAATTGGAAAAGTTATTGCATAGGTCTTTTGAGGCCGTAGCTAGTGTTGATGTGGGTTTGGAAGTTTGTTGCCCAATGAGATTGAAGAGTTCTTTGAGCCTGTTTTTAGCATTTGCCAGGGCACTACAGAAGAAGGAAGATTTTTCGTTCATTATGTGTTTTTTATATTTTCGTCGAACTGATTTCAGTCTATTTCGTAGGATTGTGGACGGGTTTTTGCGCCAGAGTCTTTCTGCAGCGCTTAGTTCTCTTCTTTCGGAGTTTATGTCTATGTTGAACCATGATCTTGATGGTATGTTCCGGACTCTTTTTAGTTTCAGGGGGGCTATTTGGTCCCTGATAGAGGACATGGTAGAGTTGTAGTGGGAGGTAAGTTCTGTTGTTGAGAACTCACCTTTGTGGTTGGGGAGGAGGGAGTTTAACCCCTTCCATGCTGATGATGAACCCCAGCCGTCATGCATTACGGTGCTCGTGTGCTGATGACGGCTGAGGTTCGTCACGGCCCCGCCCTGTTCGTGTGTTTACCGCACAGCAGGGGAATCGCGGCCGCATGGAAGGGGTTAACCTTTCCTCCAGGTCTTCAAGGGGAATCTGACTGAAATTTCTTTCCCATCGGGGTTGGGGTTTTGCGTGCGGGACTGATACTGGGTCTTTTGGTTGATGTGGAAGAGAATGATATGGTGATCAGACCAGTCAACGGGCAAGGTGTGGTCAATTGAAACTAAGTCAGGTTGTGCGATAATGGCATCCAGGATTGAGCCTCTACTGTGGGTTTTCTCAGTGCAGTGTTGGGTGAGGTTGTAGTTGATTAGGAGATCGTTTAGGTTTTGATTAGCATGTTGCTTTTTTCATTCCAGCGTATATTGAGGTCGCCAAGGATTAAGTTGTTGGAGTCACGGAGGGAGTCATGAGTTATCAGGTCGGAGAGGTGTTCTCCAAATGAGGCAATGTTTCTTGACGGATGGTAGAGGAGATGGCAGAGTAATGGATTGTTGTTGCTTGTCTTGATGGAGGCAGTGAGACATTCGAAGGAGTTGTATTCTAGTGCATCGGTTTCCGTCAACAAGGAGGTCTTTCTTGTGAATGATTGCTATACCTCCTCCTCGTTGGTTGATTCTGTCTTTGTGGATGATTGTGAAACCAGTGGGGACAAGCATGTCCATGGTTGGGGGGGGAGATCTCATTCAGCCACGTTTCAGTGATGAACGTGATGTCTATGTCGTGGGTGAGGATGGTCTCAGCTAGTTCTGTGGCATGTTTGATGGCTGATCTGCAGTTAACGAGCATGCAGTTTGTGGAGGATCCCTCCATTACGGAGTTTTCCTTAAAGGGGGCTCTGGGGATACTGGTGAGGAAGGCTGGTGGTCTTGGGGTTATAGGGTGTGAACGGTTGCTTCCGAATCCAGTGATTACCTGGATCTTGGGGTTGGAGTGGGCAGTGGTAAATGAGTTATATGACGAGGCTAGAATTATCCCTTCGCTCGGGGACATTGCGGCTCTTGCTCTTTTGGGTCTTAGTGTCTGGTTTAGTAGGGGGGTTGTGGTCCAGCTGAGCCATTTGGTCTTTTGGGGCCTTGTGTGATTGGGGTTGGGGAGTGTGGGTTTTGGAGATGGGAGTTTGTTCGGCTTTTGAGGTGTGGTGAGGTTCCATAATATTTCGGTGAGGCCCAGTATTACCGTTTGTATCTGGCTTCCCAGCAGGGCAAGTCGCTGGGACGTCTCTATGGGAAAGGGGGTTGGGGCGTCGAGGGAGGTCGTTACGACTCTGGATATTTTGGGTCTTTGTGTCTGGTTCCCGATGGGGGTGTTATTCTGGTTCCAGAATGGGGGGGTTGGACAATCTGGGTTGTTGCGTCTTGAGTGGTCTTGCATGATTGGTGTCGGAGAGAGTGGGTGTCGGGTGTGGGTGTTCAGTGGGCTCTTGAGGGTGGCTTTTGGTGTTGAAATTGTTCAAGTTTGGCCCTATTGGTGGTCCTGGGTGTGGGGAGTAGGAGATCACCTCATGGTTGCGAGTGAGATTTGGGAGTCATTGACTTCGGGCAGGGTTCATTGGTTGTTAGTTGGGGGAGGGGGTTTAAGGAAGGATGGGGTGGGGGTTGTTCAGTGAAGTGCTGGAGAGCCTCAACGGTGATGTGGTTCTGGCTGCTTGAGGAGGGGGGGAGAGAAATGAGAGCTATCGGAGGAGGGGGGTGTTGTTCAGTAGGGTGTTGCAGAGCCTCATCAGAGATGGGGCTCTGACTGCTAGAGGAGGGAGGGAGAGAATTGAGAGCTATCAGGTGGGAAAAGGTGGGATGTTGGGAGGTTGGCTTTCAAGGCAGGAAATTTGAGGTTGCTTTGTGTGATCTTCAGGATGGGCGGCCTGTTAGGGGATAGGGAGTTGGATGGGCGTGGGCTATGTAGAAGTGAGGGGGCCCTGTGGAGCGAGGGGAAAAGGGAGTCAAAAGCTTCTAGGTTGTCATTGTTGACTAAGGTTTCAGTCTGTAGGGAGTGGGGTGTTGGTAGCGAGAGGTGGTGGGGGAGACATTTCTAGAATATGGTTTTGGGGGGTTGCCCTGAGATTGAGTTCAGTCTGTTGGTCGGAGAGGATAAGATTGTAAGGAGAAGAAGTTGGTACCCTTCTCTGTTGCTAGGTGGGGGAAAGTGTTTTAATCGCTCCTTCTGGTCGAAAGAGCTCAATCTTAGAGTCTGCGGCGTGGGTTAGATGTGAGATTGAGGAGTGGGTGATTACTCTATTGCTTATCACTTTTAGCTATGCTAGGGGTGGAGGAGTGTAGTGGGTTTTCAGGAGAGGTGATGAAGGGCGGTGGTCAGCGGGTCGGATTAGACACACAAATTCAGATTGTCATCACAAATTTTGATTAGACCTAGGTTAACAGTTAAGTCCACAAAGGGGTTGTCTTCATTCTGCGATGTTGGAGAGTTTTACGATGAAGTGGAGAGATCGAGGGTGTGTTACACCTCCTGTTTCGGCTTTCTGCGTTGTTTGTTATTTCTTTACTAGTTCAAGTTGTTTCCCACAATTGATGGTGTTTCCTAATTACATTCAATCCACATTGGTTGCAGGTTTAATGGAGCAGTGACGAAAAGAGGGTGGGAGAGTGGCCGCCATCTTAGGGGTAGGCACCAGGTTAAAGAGGAGTGAGCTGCACCTCCTGTCTGTTGCTTGATTCATTCATTTGTGGTTCAGGATTGTTTCCCACATTAGGTGAACTTTAGCGCTTACATTCAGACATCATTGGTTATAAATAGGTTTACCGATGTAGTGGAGACATAGGGTGCAGGTGGCCACCATCTTAGAGACAGGCCCTGGGTAGTGGAGGAGCAAGGATGTGTTGCCCTCCCGTCGAGGTTTTTGAGTTATTGGTGTCTGCCTCAGGGAGAGGAGAGGAGAGGAAGGGTCTAGAGGAGTTGAGAGTCTTTTTCGGGAGGTCGTTTAGAGGTGGGAGTCCGATTCGGGGATTGGTGCCACCATCTTGGAGTCAGGCACAGGGAGCGCGCCTCACGTCTCCCATTATTGGGATTTTACGATCGCTAGAGTTGTTTGGGAGAAGAGTCGAAGCATTTGCTAGCGGTCTCGCGACTTCCATTGCTGGGATTGCGAGACCGCTGAGGATAATTAAGCAATGAAATCAATAAATAAATAAGTCGGTGGTTCCGGTGAGCAAACCCTCTAGGGCTCGTCTCTCGGGCACTCATTGGAGTAGTCAGTTATGGCTGCTTCGCTGATTCAATGACCAGACCCTGCATACACGGCGTTGTTTCCGCTTTTCGATTCCTTTCAAGTTTGGCTGGCCTGGGTCAAACTGCTGTGGAGTCCACCAACTTCTTCCATCTCCCAGAGGTGTGGGCAGCCTGTATGCCATCTAGGCAGAGGATCTACAGCGCGATTCTGGGTTGCCTGCTTGCTGATCGGATTCCGGTGAGTCGTCTTTGCAGTGGTGGGGCGGCTGCAAGGAAAAGTTGTTTTGGTATTCCTATGTCCTATGTCCCCGGAGCTCAGGCTCCAACCTCTGTCCCCGCGTCCATTATGGAGGGAGGTGAACTTTGGGAACAATTATGTCATTTGCTAATACTCATGTCCTATAACTTCAATAATAATGCGATGTTCTGAACTTAGAATTAAATGAAAAATAAATGTATGAGTTAAAATACTTTTCTTTCCTTTAAATCTATTTTGCATTAAATGAATAAACAAGTGAATAAATAAAGGTCATCCTAGAACATTTATCTTTAAATAAAAAGATAAATGAAGAATTAAGCTGGTCTTGTTCATCCCTAGCCTAATTTTTTAATAGCAGATCTATCGACAATTAATGGTGGTGTGTCTGAATAAATTGTTGTGTTGATAAAACCGTGGTAAAACAATTTAAACTGCAGGTGTACAGATTATAAATATTTAGCTTAATGTAGACACTCCGGTATGATCCAGCAGCTCTCCTTAGATTCACACCAATCCATAAAGTAGAAGAGAAAGTGTGTACGAGTGACTTGCAGTGTTATGGGCCCCACTGATGAGTAAGTGTATGATTTAATACTTCAGGGAAAGGTGATGAAGTTTTAGAAATTATTTCTGGAGTAGCGCTGCATCAGTAATTACTATAGAAAATGTAGAGAGCAATCACATGTCATGTAACGATATAGCTAGGTAAGTTCCAAAATTCCAGAAGACTGTGGTGATGTGGCCAGCAACTTACCAGTGTTGGTGGAGAAGGAAGCACAAAATGGCTGCCACAACATTTCTCCTCAACTATTGAATATCCTGGAGTACGCTGAGAGCAGGAAACATTTCTAGAAAGTATAGATTAAAAGCAGTTCCTTTGTAGGGTTTCCGGAGAGTAGAAACGACATACGGGCACTTTAAGTAAGAAGCGCTGCAGATGAGTTGAGCTCCGAGACTCGGCATATAAAAACAAAATGGCTGCCGCAATAGCACGTCGCCGCAAAAAGAAAATCACTCACAGAGAAAATCCTTCCAGCGGTGTAGGCGGGAACGTCGAAGGTCACATTTTGTGCGGAAGACCTTCCGACGTGTGTAGGGCCCGATACCTTCGCCCAAAGATTCCTAGCAACGTGAAGCCTCCGCTCTGCACTGGACAGCCTCACCCGAGAGCTGCCATGCTCTTCGGGTGCCTAGCCACGCCCCCTGTAAATCTTGTTCTTATCTCGTCATATTTGTTGGGCATTAAAAGAGCTAGGTCAAATGTCAAAATCTTCTTCTGGGGGGGCCCGATGTTGATTCAGCTCGGCTGACTGCAAAATGAGAGCATTGACAGGAAAGACGAATGTAGTGTACTTTCTCAATGGAGCTTGCCAAAGCCCCATTTTTTTTATTTTAGACATCGCCATCTTAAAAGGTATCTTGTTCTTCAGCGCCTTTCATTTGCATGGCATGCAGTTCACTATTGGCATTGTCAGGGTGGGTGGAAGCCTGAACATTTCTAAAATCATGTTTGAAAACTATTACTTACAAAATATAACTTGCAGTGATTTAGTCTGATGTAGTAGTTATTTGCTTACTTTCACATTGATTAACTTGTAAATAAATGCTTGCCCATTTTCAATTGGGTTCCACATGCAAAGTTCTGGAGGGCTCTTTCAGAGATCATGTATTTAGGGTAGACAGCCATGAGCTTTACACCGTGCCGCTATTACGACGCTGTCATCACAATGCAAGTCGTTACAACGACTTGCGCTGTAGGGCGCTCTTGGTAAAGGAATAGTTTATTTTCTATTCCAACACCTTCCGTACTGTTACGTTGGCTGCAGTTGGAATAGAAAATTAAACTATTCCACAATCCAGCGCCTACAGCGCAAGTCGTTGTAACGACTTGCGTTGTAATGGATGCGTCGTAATGGCAGCGCGCGTTGTCATGACATACATCCCTGATTTAGTCTGAAGTACCAGTACTACTAAGATGAAACAGTTCTACATGTGAATGAAATATAGTTTTGGAATTGTTGCAGACTTTTACATATTTAACACATTTAAGCAAAATTCCTCTTCTTTGGCGAGTCTATTTTATTTGTGAAGCTGCCTTTTTTCAGGAACAAAGAACAAAATCGCATTTCAGTCTCAGTGTAAGCGTAACATATGGTGATCTTGGTTAATTTACACTGTGTATGGCACATTAACTCTCAGGCTCAAGATAAGATCTGTTCACAGGAAAGCACCAGTCATATTGTAACACAATTTAACAATGCTTGGTTTTCATTTTGGTGTGTAAAGCATATGCTTTATTTATGAGATCTGTTGCAACACGTTTTGGGGCGCTGGAAAATTATAGTCACTTTTATGAAAGATTTTGTGTTTATGTTTAACTACACAATAATTATGTGTTCCGTTTTTTTTCGGAACACAATTATTACTGGATATAAACGATTTCCTCATTTGTCCTTGCAGTCACTAGGGTCATGATTTGAATGGTAAAGCAGGTGCAGCGGCACAGGTTTACAAGGTTTAGGAACCCCACTGAACACTGATTATTGCTATATTTTGCAACTGAAAAAAACCAAACAATCACAAGGATAGTTACTTTGCAGGCACTAGGGTCATGATTTGAATGGTGCAGCAGGTGCAGTGGTGCGGGGGCCAAAAGGTCTAGGAAACCCACTGAACACTGCTTATTGCTAAATTTTACTACCAAGCAAGCAGTCAAATGCAATTACTTTGCAAGCAAAAGGATCATGATTTGAATAGTGACGCAGGTGCAGTGGCACGGGCAAAAAGCTATAAGAAATCCACTGAACCCTGATTATTGATATATTTTACTACTGAACAAGCAAACAGTCATAATTGCAATTACCTTGCAGACACTAGGGTCATGATTTCAATGGTGCAGCAGGTGCAGTGGCACAGGCACCAAAAGGTCTAGGAAACCCACTGAATACTGACTATTGCTATATTTTCCCACTAAACAAGCAGTCACAAGTGCAATTACTTTGCAGGCCCTAGGTTATTGATATATTTTACTACTAAACAAGCAAACAGTCACAAGCATAGTTATCTTGCAGGCACTAGGGTCATGATTTGAATAGTGCTGCAGGTGCAGTGATTCAGAGTCCAAAAGCTCTAGGAAACCCACTGAACACTGATTATTGCTATATTTTACTACTAAAAAAGCAGTCACAAGTGCAATTACTTCACAGGCACTAGGGTCATGATTTCAAAGGTTTAGCATGTGCAGTGGCACCATGGTGAAAAGGTCTAGAAAACCCACCAAAAACCGAATATTGCTATATTTTACTATTAAGCAGTCACAAGTACAGTTATCTTGCAGGCACTAGGGTCATGATTTGAATGGTGCAGCAGGTGCAGTGTCACAGGGGTAAAATGGTCTACGTAACCCACTGAACACTAATCATTGCTATATTTGACTACTACCCCCAACTCAGAACCAGCTCTGGCCGATATCTCCCCGATTCCTACCATCTGTCTACAGCCCCAGTGCTCCCTTTAGCACAATGTGAGTGCCATCTCCTCCACCGCTGTGGTGACGCTTCCAGACCCTTGATCTATCCCCTCATGGGCTCCTCCCTCACTGGCTTCCTCTTCTCCTCTCCTTTGACACCGGCACACCTTAAAAGTGTACGGATTTTTTTTTACAGTACGTGACGTTTTTAATAAAAGGCACTTAAAGGTTCTATAAAGTATTTCAGCGCTTTATACGAGCACCAGTTACATTGCACAAAGACACTTTTCTATGGCACTGGGGAGATTACATGATTTGGCCAGGATCACAGAATGGTGGGCCGATGCTGAGGCTCGAACCCAATTCCCCAAGTCGGCAGCGCTTTCCGTTGTACAAAAAACATTGATAAAGACAATAGAATTTGAGTGAGT
The DNA here is from genome assembly GCF_964261635.1 of Lissotriton helveticus. Taxonomy (NCBI): domain Eukaryota; kingdom Metazoa; phylum Chordata; class Amphibia; order Caudata; family Salamandridae; genus Lissotriton; species Lissotriton helveticus. The sequence continues at coordinate 1,932,413,796 of NC_136063.1, read as the reverse complement.
AGGTGAAAACCTATTGGCTTTGCCAAAGCTTGTTCTTTATTATTACATATAATACGATATCGAAATACATACCTTCAAGGTGTGTGCTGTACAAAAACTTCTAAACTTTTGTCCATAAGGAAAAGCAACACAGGCCATCAAAAGAGTGCACATAACTGACTTGCCTCTTATTTCACTATTGTCCGGGTGGGTGGAAGCATAAACGTTTTAAAATTCATGTTTGAAAACTATTCCTTGAAACAGTTCTACTTGTGAATAAAATACATTTTAGAAATGTATTAAGAGACTTTTTCATATTTTACACATCTGTTGCAGAATGTCTTTAAAAATTATGGTGGCCTAAAGTTAACTATGCAGGACTCCCTAGTTACTTGCTTTCGTTCACATCTATTAACTTGTAAATTAATGCTTGCCCGTTTTTAACAGGTGGCCACATGCAAAAGTCCGGAGTGCACTTGCAGCCACCAGGCTATAGATCTACAGGGACGTTAAAGTATAGGTTATACAGCAGGGCTGGCTTCAGTGCAACAGAACTGCAAGTAAACAAAATGCTATACCACACAATTAATGCTAGCTTTGCCATAAAGCTTTTTTTCTTAACTTTCATCGGTTTGCAACATGGCTACATGTTAGACCTGGCACCATTGGCGTGGGTCTCCCTTCCATTTTTGCTGTTGCCTCATGTGTTTATGCTGGTGTTAGAGGCTTTGGGCACTGTGCCACTGCTGTCCAGTGCCACAATGCGAGTGCTCTGTACTGTAAATTGATGTATTGTTTAGTGGTTCCATGATTGGATGTTTGGTTTACTTGTCAGACCCTAGTACAGTGCACTGAGTGTGCAGGGGTGTGTAATTCCAAATGCTGCTAGTGGGCTTGCAGCACTGGTTATGCCACCCACAGAAGCGGCCTTGTAAAACGTGTCTAAGGTCTGCCATTGCAGAGCCTGCTTGCAGTCTGGTACTGTCATGCTGACTGAGCAAGTGCACCCACTTGCCAGTCCCTAAACCTTCCCTTGTCTTCACATTAGTCACCCCTATGGTAGGCCCAAAGGCAGGGTGCATTGTAAGTACAAGGTAGGACAAGCCCTGTGTTTGTGAGGCATGTCCTAATAGTGAATTACAGCCATTTTCGTTTTTCACTATTGCAAGGCTACCTGTTCTCCATAGGCCAGAATGGGCTGCTAGATTATTACATGCTTATAATCCTAACAGACTCAGAGAACATGGTAAAAATTCGAGTTTAGTATGCCTGGACTCAGAATAATAAAATACATCTTTTAGTGAAGTAATATTCTGGGTCTGCAAATACCACTTTTAGAAAGCAGGTATTTGCTTGCCTAACCATTTAAGCCTGCCTCTGCGAGGTTGTGTATTCCTTCGTCTGGTTTTGTGAGTGACAGGGCTGGGGGATTCCAAGAGACAGGCTGGGGCAGCCCAGTGGTGAATAGGGAGATCTGCATCTAGATGGGAGGGAGGATTTGCTCCTGGGACCTGAATAGGGCGGGGCCTTCCCTCTACAATGATGGCTCCACCTCCTGGTGTGCGGCTGATGTTTCTGCGCTGCACAATGAAAGAAGAGAAGGAAGACTGTCAACTAAGTGCTCCAGGACTGTACTTACCTTCCACAATGCTGGCTCCACCTCCTGTGGGGTGTCTGATGTGCTGCGCTGTGAAAGGAAAGGAGAAGTCTGGTAAACAGAGCGCTTCAGAACTGGTTTTGACTGGGCACAGGCCCCTCTCCCCTCAGAGAACAAAGGATTTTGGGGTATAAATATTGAGACCCTGATCCCAAGAATTTAGATCACTTTTGGACTACAAGAAGAAACTTTTGCTGAGGAGAGGAACCTGAAGAAACCGAGGAGAGACTATTCCCAAGCTGAAGTGCTGCTTGGGGGATTGGCCTGCAGTGGTTGCCTTACTGCCAAGGAGAGGAGAAAGAACTTAGTGGACTTTATTTTCAACTTGTGCCAAAGATCTCCAAGGGCTTGGAGGAGAGCTTGCCCCCTGACCGAAGTCCCAGGGCCAGTAGACTTCACCAGCCTTTGTGAATTGCTGCTGGAAACGCTATTTCAGTGGCTACAGAGGCAGGGAGCTGTGACTGACTCTCACGACCGGCCCGGTGTCCTGTGGGTACCGCATCAAGCAACGTCCGCCTCAAACAACGCAAGCTCTGAGCTCACCGACTCCGTCCTGACGCCGTCAATGAGCCGTTGCCTGCACCGCGACTGGTGGACACCGCGACGTGCAATGCCTCGCTACACCGACTCGTACTGGTCTGACCGACGCGGTCACTGCTGCTGACTTCGAGTCCTGTGAACGCACCGGAGTTGGGCACCGCCTTGCATGCTTTGCGACGCACCGCCCAACTCGCACCGCTGTCCGGACTGATCGACACCAGCCCCCGAACTCCGGCTCTGTTGCCGCTCCGCAAGCTGCAAGCACCACATAGAAGCACCGCATCGAACCACCGTTTCGCCCTGCAACGCACGCCTTGGATCCACCGCACGAGGGACAATGCATTCTGCAACGCTTCCTTTCTGCACTGCGACGAACACCGGAACCGGTTCGCACGTCCGTGCCAGCCGCATCAAGTAAAAGGTACTGTGACTGAGTCTGTCGACATTTGAGTGGGCCAGGATAGACGCGGTCCGCTAGATTTGTTAGACTCTGTGTTATTTCAACAACGCTGTAGCCGGACAGGGCTGCCGACTCGCACAGAACCTTGATTTAAGCTTTTTTAACCAGAACTCTTTAATTCTAACAGTATTATGGATTATTTTTGTAATTTATTGGTCTTGTGGTAACTCTATGTAAAATATACTTATTTTTTAGATAAAACCTTGTGTGGTGTCCATTTGTAGTGTTGTCACTGGGTTACTGTATGTGATCACAAATGCTTAACTTACAACGCCTCTAAGATAAAGCCTGGCTGCTCGTGCCAAGCTACCAAGGGGGTGAGCTGGGGTTATTTTAGGAGTGTAATCCCCTTATCCTGACTAGAGGAGAGGGTCCCTATTTGTCACAAGTACCTACCTGTGCCAACCAGAGACCCCCAATTCTAACACTACAAAACATTGGTAAAGCCAATACACCTTGCTCACTTTGCCACTGGATTCAAGCAAGCCGGGCTGAAGACAGCTGGAATGCCAGAAACCGGTCCTCGGAAGCTTGTTTCTGGTCCAGGGAAGACATGGCTTGGCAGTTCGGGTTGGACTGTTCCCATGAGGCACAGGGTCAGACTGATTTGCATATAGCCATGTCTGAACTGGGGTGGCAGAGTGGTCTAAAGCAGGGTGATGGATTAAACCCAGATCTTTTGACTGGGTGTGAGTGTTTGATTGATTCAGATGCTCCGTCCATCACCACCCCCTTTTGTACCGCTTTTGGCCGCCATTACTGTGGCAGGGTATGCTCAGACGTGAGCCCCTTGCTCACTTTGCCACTGGATTCAAGCAAGCCGGGCTGAAGACGGCTGGAATGCCAGAAACCGGTCCTCGGAAGCTTGTTTCCGGTCCAGGGAAGACATGGCTTGGCAGTTCGGGCTGGACTGTTCCCATGAGGCACAGGGTCAGACTGATTTGCATATAGCCATGTCTGAATTGGGGTGGCAGAGTGGGCTAAAGAACGGTGATGGATTAAACCCAGATCTTTTGACTGGGTCTGAGTGTTTGATTGATTCAGATGCTCTGTCCATCACCACCCCCTTTTGTACCGCTTTTGGCCGCCATTAGTGTGGCAGGGTATGCTCAGACGTGAGCCCCTTGCTCACTTTGCCACTGGATTCAAGCAAGCCGGGCTGAAGACGGCTGGAATGCCAGAAACCGGTCCTCTGAAGCTTGTTTCCGGTCCAGGGAAGACATGCCTTGGCAGTTCGGGCTGGACTGTTCCCATGAGGCACAGGGTCAGACTGATTTGCATATAGCCATGTCTGAACTGGGGTGGCAGAGTGGGCTAAAGAACGGTGATGGATTAAACCCAGATCTTTTGACTGGGTGTGAGTGTTTGATTGATTCAGATGCTTCGTCCATCACCACCCCCTTTTGTACCGCAATACATCTTGCATAGGCAAGAACTGTTGACTTTGCCAAAGCTTGTTGGATGTAGTACCTTAACATTTGTACATTTGGCTCCATACCATGTGTCAGGGGGGGTGAAGGCATATAAATATACAACTTTGAGTAACATTACACTTGTAAATGGTGAATAGCCAAACGTATTGAAGTCAATAGTGGTAAAGTTACTCAAAAGTGTAAGAGTCAACTTGCACATGTAAATGTGCTCATATGTAAATTTGACTTTGTGAATAGGCCCAAATACATATTATAACACAAATGTCAGTCATCAATGTATTTTGAAAATAACTCCATTTCATTCCAAACATCAACATGCAAAATTATGGAAATATATTTGCATTGTACACAAATCCGACGCTTCTATTTTTAATAAATAAACATATTATGCCCGAACTACCATGTTTTGATTTTTAGCACATAAACGTATTTTCTCCCCGAGCATTACCTTGTGTGGTAATCGAAGGAACATCACAAGAGTAGCTTAGGGTTCCCATGAGCAATACAATCTCAACCGAGCACTGACTGTGGATCCACTGGCAATTCTGAGGGGAAACATGATTTGTCCACTTGCATGATGGCCCTTGTGAAAGCAGGATAACATGGCTAACCCAAAAAGATGACCTGATGGGTAAACATTATATCTTACCAAACAGTAATATTAATAACTGATGATAGACGCATTTACTTAACGATTAATAGATTCAGAAATTCAGAAACTACTTGCAATTTTTTGCAAGGGATTGTTTTAGTTTCCTGCTATTTAATTTGAATGCTAAAATGATATTTTGTAGTAGTCAAGGGAAATTATGAAGCAAAACGTGTTCGTCTCATTTTAATCACATACGTTTAAAGTGTTCAATATTCAGAAACAAAGAATCTACTTGCGAGTTGCAGATTTATTTTCCATTGCCCTCAAATGCTGGGGATTTTGAAACAAAAAATAATTCTAATGGAAGTATAGAATTTCCCAAACCTTGATGTTTGTGGTGTGAGGGTTTAGATGCTGGAATACGAGTGCTGAGGGTAATTCCCATCTAAGGTGAAGGCTTACCCACAGGACAGATCTGCCTTGAGGTATAAGACGCAATGGAAACAGTTCTCAGAGAGCCACCCGGAGAATGCCAATTGCGTGAACAAGTGTGAATCAGAAGTAAACATTCTCCCAGAGGCAGCAGGTGCCGTGACAGATTCTTGGAACATAGACCACAGAAAATACCCAGAGACGTTCGATTTGTGACACAGGATGTACATCTAGGGCTGAACCGTGTGCGTCACCCAGAAAGTGAACGGGTACAGCTGCGCAGCGTGCCGTACTCGCTTCCACACACTGTGAATACTGCTTTAATTCTCTCAAGTCACAGCAGTAGAGTCTTTGTAAAGGTGGACAAATGTGACCACAGCCCAACAAGGCTCAATGATTATGGAGATATGGAGGAATGTTTCCTCACATTCTCTCCTGTTATTCATGGTGTTTATTAAAAATTAGATTACCAAAGTTGAGAAGGGGAAGACTGTGATGATGAAGGGTCGACTTACTGGCAATCCAGCTATTAATACCCCACCCATGTTCATCATCAGGGTTCCTGTACTGGCTCAAACCAGAGTATGAAAGGAGGGCACCAAATGTTCCCTTCAATGCAGTCTGATGGTGCTGGAAAGTACCCCCATCTCAGCCCAATATGTGAAGTCCTGTGTAGCAGGTGATCACACCTCCCTGTGACAGGAAACCTATTGTTCTACCTTCCCCTGATCAAGCTCAGCTCAGCAGCAGGAGAGCAGAACAGTGTCTGTGGTTGGCAGCAGCACTAGTTTGCTGGGAGACCCTGAAAGGCTGTAACTGGGTGTAAAGGGGGCTCCCCTCAGGGGCTCTTTTGTACATGGGATCACACCTCCAACACTGGAATCGGTGTTGGGGTATAATGCCAAAATGTTTGATACAAAACATGACCAGGTTCGGCACAGCAATTATATAGTTAGATATCTTGTAATAACTGATGTCCCCTATATGTCTTAAAATGGCTGACTGCACTTACAAAGCCAGAGAATCGACTTGGGGGTTTGTAGCGGTGCCCTGCTCATGCAGGGTCACCCTCAAACTTATAACCAAGCACCCTGCCCTCAGGACTGAAGGGCCTACCATAAAAGTGACATAGGAATTCAGTGTAGTGACCTCAGATATAAGAAAATGTATATCTGTCATGAGAGGTGCAAACACCACCTCTCACTGCCTGCAATGGTAGACCTGTAGTCTGAGTTTCAGTGGACCCACATGGGTGGCACAATAAATGATGCAGCGAATGGGAGACCCGTGGTGTGCCTATGCCCTGAGTATCTTAGTACATAAACTACAGACTTATAAGGATACACCAGTAGCCAATTGTGGAAATACAAAAGTACTTACCAAAGCCATTTTGGGAGAGAGAGCACAGATGCAGGGGTCCTGATTAGCAGAATCCCAGCAAAATACAGTCAAAACATACTGATACCAGGCAAAGAGTGGGGGTAACCTAGAAGCAGATTCTACTTTCCTACATTGGTGCTTCGCACTAGGGCCTCTATCTTACCGAAAGCGATAACACCATTTCATGTGGGGCAATCTGTCACCTTGCCCACTTTCTCTGCTCCTCCGCATCCCTTTAAAGATGAGGAACTTCTCCACTGTCTGGACCCACAAAAGGTCGTTGTCACTCTACCTTGAAAGCACTAAAGACTTCCAGGTGGACAACCAACTCTTCGCGAGGTACGTTGGAACAAAGAAATGTCATGTGGTGTAGAAGAGGACTATCTTGCAATGGGTCAACCTCTGCATCAAAATTTGCTACGCTCTGGTTAAAGAAAAGCCTCCTGTAGGCTTAAGGGCTCAATCCACCAGTGCTAAGGCTGCTGCTACGACATCCTGTGTAAGAGTTATTTAAAAAGGGTGAAGATTAGTAATGTATAAGATAAAAAGCAATGGTGCTAAAACACATTGTTGTCTCAACCTTCTAAAAATCACAATATCATTTGAGACTCCCCCTCCCGAGAATTTATTCTTATCCAAGCCTTCATATTCTTACCACACCTAACAATAACTTCACTTTAACGATTAACATGGTATATATGTATATTTATATATATATTTTCAGTGAAAAACAAAGGTTACAGGGACATTACAGTTAGGCTCATATTTCACTCGTACAAAACCTGATTTTGCATCCCACAAGAGTCCACAGTTTTGCACAAAATATATTACCAGTGGAGTACTTTCTACTGGTTAATTATGGACTGCTACCTCCTTGAGTAAATGTCCAGTACATATTATACTGTGCAGTTGCGCAATGAAGAATGAGAAAATGTCACCAGGGACCTTGTGTGCATTTAGACAATGTGATTGCCCAGAAATATGTGATAGCCTGATTCCTCACATAGAGAAGACAACAAGCTTACATAGAGGTAAATCTCCACCAAACAAGTGTCTTTCCTCTTAACTATATGAAGTAAGTGCTTCTTTGGTGGAGGTGTCCTCATATTCCTACGTATTAAGAACTCCTCTCCAAAATCATTGGGAAATGTGCTAGGGGGTGCTTGTTAGGCTGTGCATCCTCCTGGCAAAAGGCAAGAAGACCTTTGCGTACTAGTATGGTAGGAGGGGTCAAACGGGTGAAGCTTCCAAGTGATTTTCACATTTCTATACTTGTAGTAAATTAAAGGGTAAACCATGGACTCTGCTCTCACAAGGACAGGACAAGAAAGAACCAACTTGTCACAGTCACATACAAATTGCGCTCCAATAGATCAACGATGCATTCCCCTCCACAAAGAATTTCAGGTCGTTTATCAATATGGAATTGCAGAGAAAACACACTTGCTTTGACTTCACCAAGCCCAAGAGTTAGGATCATATGTCCTTTACAGGAGCAGAGCTATGACAGGGGCACCTGCTATGTTTATATGTGTAAGTGCTTATATTTGAGGTTACATTTTTGTGAAATGAGCATCATGGCCAGAATGGTCCCGGGGACCCCATCCCCGGGGCCAACCACATCTTAATGGGGGCTGTGCGACCCCGGGGCATCCCATCCCCTGGGGCTCAGCCATAATTGAATAGGGAGGGGAGCTGTGTGGCCTCCCCATCCGAGCCCGATTTGGGGACAAAAATGTATTGATATTTTGGGCTGCGATATTCCGTAGTTGTTTTGCATATACCGTGGTGTATGGTGACGACAATACAGTATTATTGGCTAATGACATCCTTTACAAAATGAAAGGGCAACTATATTGCTTACACCATACTCTGGGGCTGATTACGATGTAGGTTGGGCCAGCATCCGCGTCCTGTCGGAGGAGGTCGGACCACCACGATCTCGTCGGAAGCAGTCTCTCCAAACGCCAGATTTCAATGCTTGAGTAAAATATCCCTGGTGAAAAAATCTACAGACACTGCACATCACATGACTGAAAGCACTCCTAGCCAACTTTGTCCCACACCATACAACAATCATAGGGTTGTGACACTACATATAACCCCTGGCGTCTCAGAGTCACAACACCATGGATAAGTCTTGGAGGATATTGTATCCCTGGTCCAAACTTATTTTGAGGGTACATGTAAGAAACATCACAGAATGTTTGTTCCCATCACATCTGAAGGATTTCCTCAATGCCCAGGTCAGTGACAATGTACAAGCATACTCTCACAAACTCTACATGTGTGCACATCTCAGAAGCTGGTTTAATGATGTGTGTAATAGCCAGTGTCACCAAACAGCACTGCCTCATGAATGACATAGCTAGCATCTCCAGTGACACCCTCACATTGCTCATTAGATAGGCCCTGTTATGCCATCGAACATACATCAGTATGGATATCTGCAGATTTGGGTCACCCAAACCAGATGGACGCCCGGAAGGTACAGGTCCAAGTCCACACTTCATATTGCTCCTTCTTCAAAGTCTTCATGTGCTCTGGAATTGTGGCATGAGGTACATCAGAGACAAACAATATTGTGACAAAGTGGCATGCACATGTGGCTAATCTGTATGTGCAAGTCCTGAAGAAAACACTGCAGCAACATCAGTTGTTACACATCCATTAACAGTATGTGAAAAGAACACACATGAAAAAGGGTACAGGAGCATTCAAAGTGCCAAATATGTGTGACATTACAACACCCCCCACCCCCATGTGTGGAAAAAAAAACTACTTTGCACACTTTAAACACAAATCCACCCTACATCCCAAGTACCACAGCTACCCAAAAGACGTGGACATTGGCCAAGTCAAGGTGCAAAACTGACCATAGCAGATCCCACCCAATTCAATGTCAGCCCGATTGGAATTCATCCCACATATTCATCTATTGAATATTGACCCTCGTCCTCTGTAACATCACTACTTGTCCAGAGGTCTGACCACAATTACCACTGCTAATGGAACAGTTATCATAGTCAAACAACACAACTGTAGTCATACATCTCAAATTAGCCAATAACAGCAAAGAGCATCATTAGCAATGGGCGGACAAAGGTTTCTAAATAAAGCAAGTTGTTTATTATGGACTACACCTTGTAATCGAAAAACAAAGGTCAATGGCCAGTCCATATTCAAGCATGTGGTCCTGCACACAGCTGTACCACCTAACTTGCTAACCAGAATACTGTCAGGGAAACTTCCCCAGGAAGGGCATTTAGTGGGCAGTCCAGGCATCTAAATATGTCACTTGGGTGGGCTGGTGTTGGGATCGGGCGGGCTGAGTTGATCCTTGGGAGGGCTGAGCTCAGTACTGGGAGGGTTGGGTTGGTCTGAGGGAGGACTGGACATTGGGAGGGCTGGGTTTTACCATATGGGGGATACAGTAAGCATGAAAGGTAGTGATTGGCATAGGGAGGGGGATCTAGTTTTTGGGGTCTTTTTTTAGTGGCCTTGGAAGATCTGTGGTGGGGTGGGGAAGAGGTACTTTGTGTTTTGGGAGGGGGTGGGTTTCTGGACTGGTGGTATTCCTTTTATTTTGGCCTTGTGTGGTAGGAAGGTGTTTAGTGGGGGGGGCAGTTGTTTTTGGGGTGGGATTGGCAGTGAAAGGGTAGAGCAGGGGTGGGAAAGAAGCCCTTTGGGGTTTGGGAGGGGGCAGCAGTGGCAGGGAAGGACTCAAGTGCAACCAGGATAAGCTCTTTGAAAGACTGGGGAGGAGGTAAGGAAAGGGATTGGGTGTGCAAGATAGAGGGCTGTTAAGTTGGTGGTACGGATGTGGTGCCTGGGTGTGTAATGTCTGTAGTGACTGTGTCCGGTGGTGTGGGTGTGATACCTGGGTATGTGATGTCTGTAGTGGCTGTGTTTAGTGGTGTGCGTGTCGTGCCTGGGTGTGTGATGTATGTAGTGGCTGTGTCTGGTGGTGTGGGTTTGGTGCCTGGGTGTGAGATGTCTGTAGTGGTGTTTGGCGGTATGGGCCTGGTGCCTTGTGTAGGTCACTGGATCCAGTGGTGCTGGGGTCAAGTGCCTGGTGAGTGAGTGTGTGCCTGTCTTTTTTCTTATGTTTATGTTGTTGTATGCTGCATTTGGATGTTGAGGTGGATGCATGCTTATGTGTGAGTGTGTGCTTTGGGCAGGTATGGGAATAGGGATTGTGGATGGGGAAGAGGCAGGAGGTGAGGTGGATTGCTGGAATTGGTGGAAGGCTGCCATGAGTGTGGAAGCCAGAGCCTGAAAAGATATCTGGAGGGCTGACATGTCCGTGTGAATACCTTTCAGGTATGACACAATGTACGTTAGCTGGGGGCTTTGCACCCAGATGGCAATCAGCATTGCAGCCTTACACACAGAGATTTGCCTCAGGATGTCAGTTGCATCCACACTCAGTGCAGCAGTTGAGATAGGTGCAGGGGGTGAGGTGCTTTGGGCAAAGGAGACTCCCCCATCTTAGGGGAACAGACCAGTACTTCAAGCTAGGGATCAGCAAGGAGGAGGGAGATGGACCAATGGTGGTGGACATCGATGTTGCAGACACAGGTCCAGGGGAGTCCATCATCACCAGGGAGTGACCACTGGAGCTTGGCTCTGATGACCAAGATGATGATGAGTCATCTGGCTCCTCCTTGGCACGGGAACCACTGTGGTCAGCTGTTTCCCAATGGTCTCGGTGATGTCTCTTTCGCCTCCCTAGGTTGATGCTGAAAGAATAGTAGAAATAGGGGCATATTCTCAAGAACGTGTGTTAATCATCGCAAATTTAGCTTAACACAACTTTGCTTATCGTAGTCTATCGCGAGAAAATAACACCGTCTTAACGTCCAATTCCCAACCCGGTGGCACCATGCAATAGTAGCATGATAACGCACCGAAAGACCGCGTAAAAATCAAGTGACAAACAAAAAATGCGAAACATGTACGCTAAAAAGTTGCAATGCCCCAAAGCGCAATACCAAAATCAGAGAAAAGCTGCGACAGCCCTGCAATTCCCACAGGTCGTGTGGGAAAATGCATTATAAAAGCCAAAACAACCCACACCAAAATCAATTCAAACTGCGTAGCACCATGGATGCACCCGGACAAAGTGCAGAGGACAAGCCGAACCCCCCAAGCCCCACGGATGACCAGCATGGAACCCCGTGTTCAGGGTAGGGCAAGGAGAAGAGGAAGAAGGGGTTCAGCCCACTGGAAGCCCGGATCATCATCACAGAGGTGATAGAACATTATCAACAACTGTTCGTCACCTCCACTGCGGCACTGACAACACAAACGAAAATATGGCAGACCATCGTCACCAACGTCAATGCAATCGAAGTGTTGAGGAGGTCAATGGAGGAGGTCACGAGGTGTGGATGATGTGCAAAGCCAGACCAAACAGAAACTCGCTGCCAACAGGAAGGCAACAACAGCGCCTGGAGGTAGGAGTCCTGTGCAACTGGAGGAGCTGAATGAGCTAGAGGAAATGGTGGCCACAGTCACGAGTGTGGAGAAGATAGCAGGAGTTGGGGGTCTGAACACAGTTTGACCTGACCCAACAGCAACAGGATGAGTAACGACCAGGGATTGGAGGGCAGGGGGATATGGGCACAATGGCACACATGAACAATCATTTGTAGCACACTACACATGCACAATGACTGTGGAACATGTCCCTGATAGTCTTGGCACACTGCAGCACACATAGAAACACCAAGTTGGCCACCGTCCACCATGTGCACATGTAGGCCCCCTCCAAATCACAAAAGACACAACCTATTCATGCACATGTGATGAATCCAGAAAATCAGGGGCCGTGTGAACCACACGGACTATGCAAGTGACACTGCTTGACCGATACCATGCCAGCAGCCAAAATACTTGACATGGTGCACGATTCGACATGGAGGTGGCCCTGTGTGGATCACGTCCATAAAGGAGCAGGTCACACTCTGACATATATACGTGTACCCACAACCCATACCGTCCAATAGACGCAGCAGACAAACAATGCACAATGCCACAAAATCTGTCCAAGAGCACAAATGACCAAAGTCGCAAACATTTCAGCCCCGAAAGCACACAATTCAAAGGCACACTGCCTCAAAGGGATAAGGGTCCATGAAATCAAAGCGGCAGGGCTCCTCCCCCAAATGCAGCACACACACATAGCAATCACAGAACATCAGCAATGACGGCAATGTGGTACAAAGAGTACACCACAGGACAGAGGACACAACAGGTTCCGCTTGTGCTTAGTAACTGGCCACCCACACCTGGCAATTCCGGACACTGTGTGATGATAATGTACGGGTACTACCACACATCCGTCATGTAGTCGAAAATCCCACTGTCTGCCATCAAATAGCCAGCTCCACCAAAACAGTCACAATTTGCATTGTCATGCAGTCTGTATTTGTAAACATCCCTAAAGCGTCAACGTACATGGGACACTCAGTTAACCTGGATTTCGCTTTTTACATTGCAGAGGGACAATCAACACCCACTGCAGAGCAGATCACAAATCCCATCAGTGATGATGCAGACGACAACCTGTACATATGTTCAGACACCCTCCAATGGATAATGGACAGCCTCTGCACCCCACCCCCAGGAGCAGGGCAGCCCAGGAAACACACACCACCACGGCTGACTCCCAGGAGCCCCACAAACAACACATGGAGTTTCAATGCTGTGTGTTGTGTTGCCAGGTGGAGTTGGCTGATCAGCTGCGGATGGGTTTCAAGCTCCTAGCATCCAAACTTGATGCCATACGTGGGTGTCTGAGTCTCATGAGGGACCACTTACAGTCCATAACAGATACCCACTGTCCGCACCATGCTCCCCGACAATCCTTGTCTGACATCGCTGGGGTCATTACTCGGATACAAGAACTGTCTAGTCAGACAGGCACCAGCGATGACAGCACAGAGTTCGCACAGATGCTCAGGACAATGGAGACCATGGAGCGGATGCAGGCTGGAAGTATGTCTGCCACTGCTGAAACACCAGCGAGATGTAGCTGGGATCTTCCATGCCTTGTTGATCCTCATCTTGCCATTGCTGCCACTGAGTCTGTCCCAGATAACTGCAGCAGGAACTTTGACACATACATCTCCGACCCCTGATGTGTCAATGGCACACAGTGATGCAGCCCTATCACCTTCGCACACTGATGTGTCAGTGGCACACAGTGATGCAGCCATTACACCGCCGCACACACTGGACACACCGGACACAGAAGAAGTATCAGAGGAGTAAGATGTGGATGGTAATCACTGTGTGAGGAAGGAGGTAGTAGCATCTATCACCGCCTCATAGCCTGTCCCTGTCTGATCCTGCCCTATGCATCATGCCCAGGTTCAACACCTTCCACTGATCCCAGGAACACTCTGCAACATTCACCTGGATCGAGACATGGACTGCCATATCTTCACTGGTTACCAATTACACAGCAATCCTGCTGCAGACTGCACTCTCCCTCTTCCAAATCACTTGTCAATCCCCCAAAGGACTCTGGTTGGCCCACCACTGGGCTTCCATGTAATGTGGGCTTGGATGGCCATGTACAGCTCCAGCTCAGTCCCCAGAATGTGAATAAAACATTCAAAATCACACAGATGTATCATGACTATGTTCACTCAAGTATGCAAGAAGGGCAGGATGTAGGGACAATGATTCCACAAGAAGGCACACCCTGGTAAATGACATCAATACCCATGTTTAACCCTGAACAATCTCGCAACCCCCCAATTTAGGCACACGTCTATGTATTGAATAGGGCTGTGTGTAGGAATGACCAAATCGGTAGCAGGCCAGAAGTGGTGTCCTACATCACATGTGACAACAGAACTTCACTTCGCATACCTACTGACACACATCTGTGTGGACACATTCTGTTATGATTTCAACATTGCTCCACATTGTCAGAGGGTGGACACCATACTCACATTGGTGAAGATAGGTCTGCAGGCAACTAGTCTAATACAATGTCTGGCTCACAAAGATGGAGCTGTCCAAAGGGACCACCCCTCTTGTACATGCATCCCTCTGTGTGTAGGAACGATGCTCTTTGTGGCACACGAGTTGTCAATCTAATAAACACTCATCAAAGTTAGATACCAGTGAAGTTGCGTAGACTTTATTGGCATGTACGTGTCAGTACCGACAAAGCAACAACCACAACATGCAGGGACATGCTGAAGACACTTACATGCAGCATGGGAACATGCCGAGGTGCAAGAAATGGGGAGGCGAAATTGTACACAAAATCTTTGCGGATGGCAACGGTCTCAGCCCACCTTGCCTTGCTGGGTGAGTCATGTGATGTTTGGCATCTGCCCATTCCCCCATGAGGGGACATGACTCTGGCCTGCTACCGATTTGGTCATTCCTAAACACAGCCCAATTCAATACATAGACGTGTGCCTAAATTGGGGGGTTGCGAGATTGTTCAGGGTTAAACATGGGTATTGATGTCATTTACCAGGGTGTGCATGGTGCTGTGCCACCAGACTGTGCTGACTCTCTGCTATGCTGACAGTGATCAGGTGACAGGGTCCGACAAGGTCACATGTTGTGCTGCATTGCCATGTGTGTACTCTCCCCCAGCACTATGTCTGAATTGGTAACGTTGCCAAATGACGCTGTGCTGCTCCGACCATGGAACTGCATCACCTTGCACAGGTGCGTGTACACACACGTCGTTCCACGCACATGCATTCAGAGTCCAGACAAAGGCACACATGTCAACTGTTGTGGTGGGATATGTGAGCATTCCCCATGATGCAACAAGGTGTTGGGACCTGTGCTGTGGGTGACAGTCCGATGTGGCTGCAGGAACATAGTTACTCGTCCATGAATGCCAGCGTAGCTTCATGGGAAATGTGTTCCATAGTACGTCGTTGTTGGGTTCAAGGAATACCAGGGTGAGCCAATCTATTAATTCGTCCGGGCAGATGTGCTCATTCTACACCGATTCCCCAATAAGCAACACAGCCCAATAGGGCAGCGCCTCGATGTGGTCACTGCGCACGAGGAGTTGTGCAATCTCCAATCCACAACTGCCAGCACATACGCCAAAGATCAGTGCATCCCATGCTCAGGTATCCCGGTGAAGCTCCTATTCGTGGGCCATCAGGGGGCGCACTGTCAGGTCATAATCCAATTCAGCTACCGTTGCGTTGGATAGGCAGACCTCCATGGGTCACTCGAATGTGCATGACCGACACTGGAACCAGGGCTGGACGCAGGTGACGTAGTGTGGTAAATAAATAAATAATACCCTATTTTTGACTAGACTTATAGCATAACAGATAGCTCAATAAATAAGAGTCAAGATTCGAGGTAGTAGGAGTTTCTGCAGGTTTATTACAGCATAAGGACAGGATCAGGACAACCTGCATAGGAATAGGACAATAAGGCCCGGCAGGGGAAAAGAGGCCCGGCAGCTGCCGGGGCTGGGTCTGGGATGAGCGCGCTAACATTTAATAACAAGACATTCATTTATATACATAGCGCGAACACATAGCATTACATTGCAGTAGGCGTAACAGTGGGTGGAGTAGAAGGCGTGACGCGTAGCAGTCGCGAGAGATAACAGTAATAAGAGGTGTAACTGGGAGTTTACTTAGACATGTGATGCAAAACGTAACAGAATATGTCATGAATGGGCGGAAACATAGGAGGGGCTACCTAAGGAGCCGGGACCTCTAACCTAATGGTGCGCGAAAACTAGCAATGACGTATTACTAGGAGAAGCTGGGGGCTACGAACTCTGTGCTAGGAGCAGAGACTAGAGTCTGGAGGGTCGGAGCGACATGTACTTAAACCCTATCTGGTATCTGATGTTTAGGGAACGTGTTGATATGAACTAGAAGTCATGAGGGGAGAGGCTAACCTGACTCTAAGACTGGACCATGCATTATTCTACATGTAGTGCGTGAAGAATATTAAATGACCATTAAATACAGTATTTCTCTAACGTGGAGCCGAGAAGGCTAGACAATGACGGAAACTATTGATGCAGTTCAGTAGCTTAGGAATGCAGAGGAGGAGGACTGAACTGATAGCAGGAACTATAACATACTTTTGGCAGACTCAGAGGCAGAGCCGGGGTGCACCGGGCACTGCAAGGCAGGGAGTAAGTGAAGGGTCGAGGATACAGGTGGGGGCTGTATCGCTCCTCAGCGAGGCTTTCAGGAGACAGGAGCTGAATCTGTGGTCCGGGCCCTTTTGAGGCCTAGAAACGGAGACTTTATAATTGAATAACGTGCACACTGAGAAACGTGGCAACATTACTTGCATAGGCCTGATATTCGTAGTATTCACGAGGACTGGAAAATAGCACACTAGAGGTGGACACAACTGTAATTGCGTCTTTAATCAGAAATGGGGAATAACATATGCATATTGATCATGCACACATAACACATGATGGATGAGGCGTAGGGACACAGAACATGGCAAAATTTACTTTTCCACATTCCCTCCTTGTCACTACGTTTCCATCAGGAAACATCAATATTCATGATACCGTCTATCATTTCATACAGTACCATTTGCTCGTCTCGAATTGTCTTGGAACGGGATTTAGAACGGGGCTTGGGACTAGGAATACAAGAGGTAGCACACATGCTGCAAATCGCAGGGCCACATTGTATACAGAGGCAGCAGCTAAATATGATCGCTACTGCAATACCTAGAAAGGACAGGACTTTCCATCCCCATGCGGAAATTACATTCCAGAACCAACCGGACCATGTCCAGGTGCCTGGATCTTGGTGTAACAGATGGGCAATTTTATGGAGTCTGGTTATAGCTGAATAAACAGACGGCGCGTTATTTGGAATGAAAATGCAACAACTGGATCCGAGAATTCTACAGGCCCCGCCCCTATCGGCCAGTATGACGTCAAGGACGAGACGATTCTGTAAAACGACAATTCTCATAAAGGATTGTTCTTCAGTTAAGTTACCTAGAGCGGAGGCAGTCTCATCTACTACTGCTTCAAGGGTTCTTGTTAACCTACGAATAAGCTTACTATTTACAACTGTACCTAAATAAGGGAAAACACCTTTATCTATATCAATGAATTGCTCTGCGGCGGTTTCAGTATAATCGACAATCGGGAGATTTCTCTTGTGTCTAGTGTGTACTAAGAAAGAATTCCTATGATAGTCAGGTGGGGCTAGAAAAACAGGTGGCAGTAGGAAAGCAATGTAACAGGTTCCCTCCCAATCGAGGGGCAGACGGACATATGCAGTTTGACCACAAATAAAATAAGAATGACGTGAAGCTTTGGAAATAGATTTCCCACTGTCACTATACTGGATAACAGTAGTACATTCACTATGACCTATATGTACAGAACCATAACTACGGACACATAATTCGCCTTTGACTGGTAGTACTGAAATAGCGGGTGAGTCTGGAGTAGTATCAGACTGAACATTCAGAACCATGAAATTCGACGAATAATTTCCTAAATTATATACTTCATTTTCTAGATCTAAACCTGTTCTGTGGGGGAAACCTTGTCTGTCTGGGTAACATGTACTATTAAGAAAAGACATATCTGTTGAGGATGACATTAACGTGGACCATGCTCCACACGAACCATTGTGTGAGAATGGATAAGGAAACAGTGGCAGAACTCCCTTCGGTGTCTGGAAAGGGGGGAGTCGACCACACACCCAACAATTAGTGGCATTGCTGGTCTGGTGTGAATAATGTAACATACGGATAAATGTGTTATTACGCATGGCGAGGCGGTATGAATATTCGTGAGGAGGCAGATCACTAAACGTGTGCTCTACTGTAGCATGAGCAGACATATTTACATGAGGAACTGAAAAACACAGATAGAAAGCATAGCTGGTGCAGGAAATCATTATGCTGAGAAATAATATGAAACTCAGAAAAACGATACATTGCAGTGAACTTCGACTGACTCTCTCACTATGGGGGTCTATTTTATACATGTCAGAAACAATTTAACCGTTTCACCTAGGGGAGGACTTATACAATCAAACTGGCTGACTTATTAGACCTGAGCTTTAACTTATACTCCTGTTGCGGAGTTTTCTCTAACAAGGGAGGGGTTGTAATAATGTCCGGTGCGGGACAGTCCTTTAAAACAATGTTCTGGCAATCCTTCGAATCCTGGGAAATGTTCTTGGCAATGTCTTTGAAGACTGGCTTTGGTCCTTTGAAAAGTTTTACATGAGAAAGGTGGACCCACCCCTTCCTGCCTTCCAACTTGACGGCAGTTCGGGTGGTCAAGAGGACCTGACGTGGCTCCTTCCAACGTGGTTCCAGCGGACTTGATCTGTCAAAATTTCTGATCATCACCAAGGAACCTGGAACGATCTCGTGCGGTGCCACCTCGGTATTGTCTGGAAATGCGGCAGCAACCTGTGAACGACATGAGTTGAGGGCAGACATCAAGGAAGCTAGGTAATCTGTCAGCATATTACATGAAACATCGGTAATACTTCGGGGTCTAGGAGTACCCCACATGTTAGGGGGGCGGCCGAAAACGACCTCATACGGGGACAGACCTGATCTGGAATGTGCGACCATACGCATGTAAAACAGAGCGACTGGCAAAGCTACTAACCAGTCCACACCCTTGTCTTTACAGATTTTTGCTATACGGATCTTCAGAGTCTGATTATGTCTCTCGACTAGTCCAGCTGCTTCTGGATGGCGTACACAATGGAACTTCCACTGGTACCCTAACAAAAGGGAAACGTGTCTCATGAGTTCGGATGAGAATGGCTGGCCGTTATCAGAATATACGACTCTAGGGAGTCCATATCTAGGGAAGAATTCACGAACCAACTGCTTGGCAGTGGTCGCGGCTGTGTAATCTGGGACTGGATATGCTTCTGTCCACCTGGACAAAGCGCATACTACTACAAGGACATACTTGAAACCTCGACATCGCTCCATCTGAATATAATCCATCTGGAGGACCTCAAAAGGGTGGTCAGGGGGCTGGAAACCACCTTGTTCCACCGGGACACTTTTACCTGGATTAAACTGACAACATATCATACAGGTACGGACTTTCTGCTTGGCTGCAGCTCGTAAATGCTTGTTGAACCAAATGTTCTGGATACTGTCTAACATAGCTTTTTCTCCTAAATGTGCTGGACTATGTGCGGTATTGATAATAACTTGAACCATAGAATCGGGGAGAAACCATATGGCTCTACCCTTCGTTAACCATCCTTGATCTGTCTGGACCCCTCCTTGTACAGACCATTTCTTGATTTCATCAGGAGTAGCATGTGACTGGATATCTATGACATCTTGTGTAGGGTCCTTAACTGTCATGCATGTAATCAGGTCTGGAATATGTGTCTGTGTCTGATTAACTGGAATGTCTGGTGTCTGTGCTGTAAGCTTGGCTGTGCGGTCTGCTAAATCATTACCTTGGGAAATAATGTCAGTGACTTTCGTATGTGCTTTGCACTTCATGATAGCAATAGATGTCGGTAAATGTATGGCATCTAACAGGGCTTGAATAAGGAGACCATGCTGAATCTTGGTTCCATGAGAAGTCATAAAACCTCTCTCCTGCCAGAGCACTCCGAAGTCGTGTACAACTCCGAATGCGTAACGTGAGTCTGTGTAAACATTAACTTTCAGGTTCTTGGCATGTATACAGGCTTGTGTCAGAGCAACTAGCTCTGCTGCTTGAGCGGACAGGGTATCAATACGGTGTGTTTCAATAACTTCAGTGTCAGTAGTCATTGCATACGCGGCGACTAGTTCTCCTGTACTAGTTCTCATACATGAACCATCCACATAAAGTGTCAGGTCAGGATCTGGTAATGGAATATCTGTCAGGTCTTGTCTTGGCTTTGTCGTAATGTTAACTACTTCCACACAATCATGTGTGTCTGGATTTGAACTAACTGATGGTAACAGTGTAGCAGGATTCAGGACGTTGCAGCGTCTAATTTCTATGTGTGGCTGGAACAGTGTCAATTCATAACCTGTTAAACGTGCAATTGTCAAGTGCTGAGTTTGTGTTCGGTTTAAAAGAACTTCTACTGAATGTGGAACTTGTACTGTCAGGGAATGTCCTAAAACTATGGAATCACTTTGTCTGATAGCTAGTGCTGTGGCTGCAACTGACTTGAGGCACGCAGGCAACGCCTGGGCGACTGGATCTAATGTGCTCGAAAAATAAGCACAGGGCTTGTATTGACCTGCTTGATCTTGTGTGAGAACAGATAATGCTGTACCTTCGCGTTCAGTAACAAAAAGTGTAAAAGGCTTACTGTAGTTCGGTGTAGCCAGAACTGGAGCTTGACATAGGGCTTTCTTTAACTCGTTGAAACTAAGTGTATGGTCAGATGTCCAAGGGAGGACAGTCGATACGGCTGCCTCCTGTGTCGTTAACTGTATCAGTGGCTTGGCTAGGAATGCATACTGGGGAATCCATTGTCTACAATAAGAAGTAAGGCCGATAAAGGCACGTACCTCCTTCTGGGTTCTGGGCTGGGGAAGACTCGCTATTAACTGGATACGGTCGGGTGTCAACTGCCTACCCCTCTTGGACAGCAAGTGTCCTAAGTATACCACTTGCTGGACACAGAATTGAAGCTTCGAAGGTGACACCTTGTGCCCCATCTCGGCTAGAAAATACAGGACTGTAAGCGATGCTCGCTCGCAGTCACGTTCAGAACGGGCTGTGATCAGTAGATCATCGACATACTGGAGCAGGGCAGTGTCAGTTGGCATGTGAATGTTGTCTAGTTGTCTCTTGAGTGCTTGACTGTAAATACTAGGGCTTTCTGTGAAACCTTGAGGAGCGCGTGTAAACATATAGCTCCTTCCATTTAAACAAAATCCGAAAAGAAACTGGCTGTCTGGATGAATTGGAACACTAAAAAATGCATTCTTGAGGTCAATAACAGTGAAAAACATGGCTTCGGAATCAATGGCTGTTAACAGGGAAGAGATGTCTGGAACAACTGGGTACTGAGGAATTATACATTTATTAAGCTCTCGTAAATCAATCACTAATCGATATACTGGCGGTGCATTCGGATCAGTACGTTTCATGACTGGAATGATCGGAGAATTACATACATTGTAGTCAGTTTCTACAACTACTCCTTGAGCCATGAGCTCGTCAATAATTTTGGATAAGGCTGCTACAGCCTCAGGTGGCAATCTGTACTGTCTGATTCGGGGTAACACTACACCTGGTTTGAGAGTCACACGATAGGGTGTGATTTGCATGTAACCTACATCAGTTGGACCTTGCGCCCATAAATGCTGCGGAACATTAGACAATCTTGAATCAAAATCTCGTAATACATAGTGACCCTTAAAGTCACGTAGGAACAGACGTATTCCCTCTGGGGAACAGCAAATAACTGCACCTAATTCTTTCAGTGTCTTAATACCTAATAGATTTTCTGGACATGACTTAGTAAGTAACAGGTCAGTAGTACGGGACAATGGACCTACTTCTAGAGTAACTGGCTTTGAAATCTCATTAACTATGGGTTTTCCTGAAAATCCAAGGGAAACATTTCTTGAGCCTGAGAGCGGAGCCCCTGGAACTTCGGCGTGACTAATTGTGGTCCTACTTGCCCCTGTATCGATCAAAAACTTTCTGTCTTTCCCTAATACTTGACTATGAACATAGGGACCTTCTTGGTCTACAGGTATCTCGATGAGAGGCAAGCCTACCTCCCTCTCTAGGCTGTTTCATGAATACTGTTGGTACTCTGGATACTCAGACTGTGCATACTGGTACATCTGCGATGTAACATGCTGTGTTGCAGCAATAGGCTGCGGTACTGTAACTGTCTGTGGTGCATTCTGTGACTGAGGAGTCTGTGAAACTTGTTCTTGTCTCGGCGGACGTGGTCTTTCTTTAGTCTTACCAGTAGCTATGTTGTGTTTCAGAACTGCACACTCGTTTATAAAATGACCTGGCTGTTTACAATAATTGCAATTCCCTTTAACGGGAGCCGCAGGATGACTGGCTTGATTCGGACCCCTCTTCTGACTGTCTTGAGGAATAGATTGTGCAACTAGCACTTTCATTTTCGTGTCTTTCATACGTTTTCTTTCGTGTTCTTGCTCTTCTCTGATTCTATTCTGGTGATACTGGAGCATCTGGAGCATCTGGGACGGAGTATTTGCTTGCCAGGTGCTTTCGACTTTCAAAACTCGGTTTTTAATTTGTGGACTTGAATTCTCGACTAATTTTGTAACGAAAAGATGAGGGTATGACTCACTACTTGTCTTGAGACCACTATTAATACTGAAACATTTCTCGAATCTAGAATAAAAATCACTAATATCCTCATCTTGTTTCTGTTTACAGGCTGAGATTGCATCCCAGTCTTCTTTCCTAGTTGTCAATAATCTGGGTAAAACTTGAATCAATAATTCTGGTAATTCTTTACATTTATCACCAAGACCGGTACCTGGTACTCGTGCCTTGTCTTCAGCTTCTAGAGCTGTCCAATCGATCTTTTTCTCTCCCACCTCCCATTCCTTTTCCTTTAGCTTTTCATACACCCCTGCGGGTAACAGAACCTTTAACATTTTAATGATATCTGGATAAGTGTATTCTCCCATACGGAGCATGTCTTTTAATTCTCTATGGAACCCTGCTGGATCTTTGTCATGACAGGGAATTAATTTCTTCATTTCTAGGAGTTCCATCTTTGATATCGGAGTGTATACAAACACTCGTTGCATTACGCCACCCGCCCCTTGGACTGGGTGGACTTCTCGTAGCGGATTCTGTCTGTCTATGTAAAACGATTTACTTTCTGGGGGTGAGACATGAACAAAATGCGGGTTCAGAAACGTTCTATACTTGTGGCGCTGTTCTAGAATGACACTTATTAAATCGGTACCTAGACCTCTCCATTTATACTGGAGTAACTCGTTCAGGATATCGTGTAACGGGCCTGGATCAGAATGTTGACCCTCATACAGGGTAATGAGGTGCTGGATCATATACATACCCACCAGTCGTTGCTCGGCTGGGGGCAGTTTCAGAAACATTTGTGCCACTATTTCGTCTGGAAAAGTGGTAGAATCAGTAATCCATCGGACTGCTGATCGGGCTAGTTCTTGTTCGTGCATGGTACTTAATTCGCTATAACCGACTCGTGATTTCAGAATGTGATCGGTAGCTTGAAATACTTGTTCTAGAGAACCTTGTTCTGGTGCTGGATGTTGAAAAACAGACTTGGGTTCTAGGCGTAAATGGCGATCTGGAAATCTGGATTTTCCTACATACGCTATTCTGGCGGGATTCTCGTCTTCCTCTTCAGGATCAGAGATACTTTCTTTCTCGCTTACTTGTGCTGCTTTACGCTGTTCGTGTAACCTTATTATTTCTTTACGAATTTTCTTGTACATACTTTCCATGGCACTAATGGTCTTGTGCTTACCCTCGGCTATATTATCACTCCACCTTGTCAGGATTCTCATTTCGGCGGGATCTTTAGACGGATAATCTTGTTCTCTTATTAAACAATTGATCAGGAACTTTAATATCATGAGCTGAATCTCGGCTTTCCTTTGAGACATAATCTCGCCAATACTTTCTGGATCATCCCCTGTACGGATGAAACGATATATTCTGTCTAGATCTTCTTTCATATTTGGTAAGGTGACTAGATACTCGGTCACTCTCCTTACACGTACGGAATATAAAACCATATTATACTCGCCTGGGACTGTGTCATAAACACATTCGGCAAGGGCTTGTCTGATTTCTGTAACAGACTTATTACTTTTAGGAGTACGCTGTGATGCTTGAGCATGTAATTCGAGTGCTGATAAACGCTTGTGTGGCGGCGGGGTTTGAGGAGGACCTCCTCCTGCGGCCCCTAGACTAGAGTCGTCGACTGACATTCTTCGTGCTTGCAGGGTCGGTAATTGTAACGTGGGCTGAACTTGTATGACAGGCTGACCCGGGGGTACCGTAACAGGTACTCCGGTGTCTGGAGGAACATGAAGTGCCTGATTTACAGGGACAGGTGGAGCGCGAACTGAATTGGCATATTCTGGAACTGTATCATCCAAATAGGACGAAATAAAAATATCAGCTGCGGTCGGTTTGTGACGTAGCTTGGTCGGAACTAATGGTGGCGGGAAATTACTGGATGCCTCTGGGGTCGCTTTTGGCAAGCCTTCGGCAAGGAGAGGATACATACCCTTAATAAGGGCATGCCTCTGTCTGTCTGACTGTTCGGTTTTGACTTGTTCACCTATCTCGATCAATTCTCTTTCTTGGGCTCGTTCTTGGGATTCTCTACTTAACTCTGACTTTCTGACTTCCTTTTCCGTTCTTCTATGCGCTTCCTTACGCCATAACTCGATGGCATCTTTCTGTGACTGTCTGGCTTTCTTTTTCCATAATGCTTCTTCTACTCGCATGATACATTCGGCATCCCATGTACCCGATACGGGCCATCTATACTTTTCTTCTAACTGTTTGGTATACTCTACCCATAAATCTAGATACAATATGGCGCTTATGCCATGTTTCTGATACATAAAGTGACCTGGACTGTCCCTAGGCGGAACAGGAACTGCTGCTTCCAGCAGACCCTTTCTAGTTTTTAACTGACGTAACTTGGAAAAGAGCGGCATTCTAAACTTGAATCGGAACACAATACAATACACGAAAAACAATAACAATTGGGAAAACAATTCAGGCATACCACGACATTGGAAATACATTGAACAACATTATAAATAACAGTTCGAACAGAATACTACCTGAAAATACTGAAAACAGAAACAGAACAGAATTCTCGAGAACGGAACAGACTAGAGTTACTGGATGCACTGCTATAACAGTACGGAACATACCGGTCCCATAAAGGAACGCATCAAGACCCGTATCCACCTAGGTGAATACTTCGTTTGTGGGCTTGGGTACCACCAACCCACGGACCAGGAGTCAATTTAGACTGACCCTGTCTAGACACTACCCCAGCAATGGTACTCACCGGGCAGCACGGAACGGAAGGCCTCGGACGGGACTGGACTATGACGACGAACTTCGGACTTCGGACTTCAGTTACGGGTGGGCCTCCGGATACCTCGGACCTTGGACTCTCGGCTTGGGCTCTGGTCGGGACTCGCCGCGTTCCTCCACCGTCTCGTTCGGATGCTGGACCGCCTCCTCCGTCTCCTCCGTGGGCCTGAGGGATACTTGAAGCAGAAATATCTGCACTTGGCCAGTATGGTTCCGTCACGACTGCAGAGGGTCAGGGGGTCGGCGTGGCTTCACCGACGCGTGGGGAAAGGGCAAGTCCCTATTCGGGCGCCATTATGTGGTAAATAAATAAATAATACCCTATTTTTGACTAGACTTATAGCATAACAGATAGCTCAATAAATAAGAGTCAAGATTCGAGGTAGTAGGAGTTTCTGCAGGTTTATTACAGCATAAGGACAGGATCAGGACAACCTGCATAGGAATAGGACAATAAGGCCCGGCAGGGGAAAAGAGGCCCGGCAGCTGCCGGGGCTGGGTCTGGGATGAGCGCGCTAACAT
The DNA here is from genome assembly GCF_964261635.1 of Lissotriton helveticus. Lineage (NCBI taxonomy): Eukaryota > Metazoa > Chordata > Amphibia > Caudata > Salamandridae > Lissotriton > Lissotriton helveticus. Next base: position 1,932,387,741 of record NC_136063.1, on the reverse strand, counting down.
TTAATAACAAGACATTCATTTATATACATAGCGCGAACACATAGCATTACATTGCAGTAGGCGTAACAGTGGGTGGAGTAGAAGGCGTGACGCGTAGCAGTCGCGAGAGATAACAGTAATAAGAGGTGTAACTGGGAGTTTACTTAGACATGTGATGCAAAACGTAACAGAATATGTCATGAATGGGCGGAAACATAGGAGGGGCTACCTAAGGAGCCGGGACCTCTAACCTAATGGTGCGCGAAAACTAGCAATGACGTATTACTAGGAGAAGCTGGGGGCTACGAACTCTGTGCTAGGAGCAGAGACTAGAGTCTGGAGGGTCGGAGCGACATGTACTTAAACCCTATCTGGTATCTGATGTTTAGGGAACGTGTTGATATGAACTAGAAGTCATGAGGGGAGAGGCTAACCTGACTCTAAGACTGGACCATGCATTATTCTACATGTAGTGCGTGAAGAATATTAAATGACCATTAAATACAGTATTTCTCTAACGTGGAGCCGAGAAGGCTAGACAATGACGGAAACTATTGATGCAGTTCAGTAGCTTAGGAATGCAGAGGAGGAGGACTGAACTGATAGCAGGAACTATAACATACTTTTGGCAGACTCAGAGGCAGAGCCGGGGTGCACCGGGCACTGCAAGGCAGGGAGTAAGTGAAGGGTCGAGGATACAGGTGGGGGCTGTATCGCTCCTCAGCGAGGCTTTCAGGAGACAGGAGCTGAATCTGTGGTCCGGGCCCTTTTGAGGCCTAGAAACGGAGACTTTATAATTGAATAACGTGCACACTGAGAAACGTGGCAACATTACTTGCATAGGCCTGATATTCGTAGTATTCACGAGGACTGGAAAATAGCACACTAGAGGTGGACACAACTGTAATTGCGTCTTTAATCAGAAATGGGGAATAACATATGCATATTGATCATGCACACATAACACATGATGGATGAGGCGTAGGGACACAGAACATGGCAAAATTTACTTTTCCACAGTAGGCAAAACGGAAAATCAGATGGAAACTGATTCGCAACACTGCCATTGGCAGGGATCCCAACAGATGCAGCATTCGTGCACGGTACAGTTCCACTTGACAGGGGTTGTGCATGTGCCGGGATTGCCTGACATTGCGTTTGTTGGCCTCGTGGCACCGGCACTCCTCAGTCCGGCGGCAGTTCGGGGGACGATATGCCACTGCTCTGGGCAATGAGTCGTATATGTGTGCAACGTGTGGACATATGGGTCGCTTTTAACCAATATGTCAAGGGCATCCCTTGCAGGTGTAGGTCGTGCAGGGACAAGTGTTTGTGTGGGGTGTGGGCATGTTGTTTTTTCATTAGGGCAGTTCGTGGTGTGGGAGTCATCAGAGGCTGGTATGGTATCTCACGAAGGGTGTGCCAGCCACATTCAGGACCAAGGTCGGGTGTTCCGTTGGCCTTCTGCCTTGTGTGTTGAGACAAAGGAGCTTTCAATCCTATTTTTAGTCTGACTACTGCTTGCATTTCTTAATTGTGATGTGGCCTTTGCGCTGACTGTGATGCCAGGCCTGTGATTTGGGGTGCACAAATTTCTAGACACACGCAGCTGTTGGCATTTTGCATGAGCCAAGTGCCAGATTTGTCTTGCGCTCCTTGTCCTGTCTCTCTCTTTCTTTCTCTCTCTCCCTGTCCTTTTATGAGTGCCTGACAGGCGGGTGTTTTTTTCATGTTTTTGTGCCATTGATGTGCAGTGTCTTGGTCCTGGGGAGGTGGAGGGTGCCCGACGTTGGGCCTGGGGGGGGAAAGGTGTGGTCCTGGGGGTGGTGGTGGTGGGTGTTGTGGGGCCCTCTTGGGTGTCCGGGCTGCATGATTGTTGGTTCCATGGCATCTGTTGCCCTTCAGGTGTGGCTCTGGGCTGGGCTCCCTTTTGTGGTGCAGGCTGTGGGCTGACTTTACACCAGGTCGGAGCAGGTGTTAATTTCCTGCTGTTAACGTGCCCTTTCACCTGTTTTGTGATCTTATCCAGCAAAGGTATTTTTATTGTTTAAGTTAATTACAACCATAACAATTCCAATAACATTATTCAGTCTGCAGAGGAACATATACTGCACATATTAAAACCATGAATAACCATTAATAAAATGTACAGCTTTTGATGATACTGTGTTAGCACTAGCATATATACCTATTACACTTACTGGTTATCCACTGCAGAAACCAGTTCCAATTGTATAAAACAATAACTCTCATTGTCAATAAAGTTTTCCCCTTTGGGTGAACTTGTAAACTAACCGCAGTTTAGACAGACACATACACATTCAATTCAATACCATACTTTAGGAGCAGCAAATGATATACATGATGCAGTCCTACAAAAATTGTACATTTTATTTTGGTATATTAAAAAATTGTTAAGAACAGTCATAAAAATAAATAATAATATACAAATTAATCACAAGTGAATGGGACAATACACAAGGAAAATAATTCCAATTAAAAGAGCGGAAAGTACACTAGTATGAACACACACTCCAGGTTGTACATAAGTATCTAATTGGAGGAGTTTCTTTGTTCAATAACTTAGCGTTTCTCCGCCCGACATTGAATCGACGCGTTTCGGTATGGCAAATATTTATTCAACGCCAAAACCTTCCTCAGGAAAAATAATACTATCCCACTTTAACAATGTGTCTGTAATAAAAAAATACACAATATAAGATATACATGGTATGACTGATCAAAAAAAGATTTTACATTCATCATTTTACACAATTCTACTCCTACACATATTCCTCTTAATTCACCATACATTTCATTATATACAACATTACACTATGTTTTTACATCACCAAAAGATGCTGAAATAACAGCATTTCAAATGTGCAAGATATTGTCACATACTCGCCACCAAAATATTTAGAGGGAAAAAAACTCTCACAGCATATAAAAGAGAGCTCTTTCGGCTAATGTATCAATGATTCAAAACACCTAGCCCGAAAAGCCGTTCTAGAATCAGCCAGTAGTAAAACAATCTGTATTTCAGAGATGGTCTCATTTTTAAAGTCATATGATAAGACATGCGATTACCTTAATAGGTCGATAGATAGCCAGTATTGGAGGTACTGCTATATCCAGCTACCTTTCAGTAGTACCTGGAGAACCAATCCATAACATATTTAATATTAGATCACTATGGGCTTCATACTCATCTCGCTGTTAGTACATTAGTGTGAGACTCTTAATAAGTCATCACCCTTCCCGTGTAGCTTTGATATGCAGCTACTGTTAGATTTGTCAGTAAGTAAAGGGGGATAGAATTTACATTCCAAATGTTGCTCATTTCCCCCAACCCATTTGTCAGACCCCCTATTCTGCCCTTTAATGCAATTATGGGGCAAGGGACCTTTGCGGTATAGTATTCACCTCTAATATGCGTGTAAACAAACACTGCACTCTGTCATCGCCAAAATCGTAATGACGCCACTTCTTCCGGGATGGATATAATCCTTTTGGCCCCGTTGCAGCTAGACCGCCTGCAGTCTGAAAAAGTTAAAAACAGAACACGAAGTCAGAAAATCTGACCTCTATGCTCTTTCCAATGTCCTTAAACCCGTGGCGGTAGCACGTACCTGCTGATAATATATCCAAACGGCAAAGTGGGGTCTTAGTGGGGTCTTAGGTCCTCGACACGGCGCTTTCTAAACTCATGTGGGAACTGCAGGGTTTATATACAAAAATATAGCGCGCCAATCGCGTATGGTGTTTTTCAAACAGGAAGAATTACTTCCGGGTCAAATTATCCTGTTTTCGTTTGCGATATAAAAAAGGTTTAAGTTGCTCGAATCCTATCGAAAATATTTCAAAAGGTCCTCCCATAATTAGAGAATACAAATATCACTGTTATATTAATATTGCATATGTTTCATTAAATCATATGACAATATCCCGTTTTTACACTAAAAATAAAAATAAGAATAAAAATAAAAGTGAGCACATTGTGTCTAAGTGCTATACCACAATTTAGTATTAATACAGGCTGAACAGCCGATTTCTTCCTGTGGGGAATAAGACAACACCCAATATACATGAGCATCAACACCCAATATACATGAGCGTCAGGAACCTCTTTAAGATGGCTGCTCAGAAAAAAGGGTCCTGCCTTAATAACGTAAGCGTATAATTCTGAATGTTAACTTATAGCTTCGAGCTAACAGTCATGTGTGGTACTATCTAATATAGTTATTCATACCAAAAAGAATAAAGCACACAATATATCAATACCAAACAGTGCTTATGTCACCAAAACACATCAAGCTTTTTCGACATTTACATAGTGTTTGCATCACAGCATTGAACATTTGTACATAGTAGCAGTATCAAATCATTAATCCATTATTAACAAATTCAGAAAAAAACATTATCTCATATGAAAACACCTATCTTGTCATTAACGATGTCTCCCTATCATACATAGCATATCTGTTGTCTCTTCCACATTGTTTCAATAGTAACTTCTAAGAACCCCTCATTCCTCATCTAGCACCTTATGAAACAAACTACATCTCTTGCTAGTGGGTAATCAGGTAGGTCTAATCAAACGCTCCCACTCTTCTTTTGAATTCAAGCCTTTTCTAACAGTATTGAGGTGCAAAATATACCATTGTTCCCGTGATTTACGTTTTGATAGCATATTTCCCCCTCTTTTACCAATAAAAATTTTCTCAAGGATAAACCATGTGAAATCATTTTCACCATGGCCTGCCTCGAGAAAGTGTTCAACTAGGGGCGGCGTTAATTTTCTCGTTTTTATTGCAGACCTATGTTCCTGAAATCTGGTCCTGGCTTCTCTGCCAGTCTCCCCAACATAGCCTAAGCCACAGGGGCATTGCAGTAAATATATTATATTCTTGCTTTTGCAGTTAGTAAAGCTTTTAGATTTCAAGATATGATTATTAAAGGTAATCTCCTTCGTTTGTATGCATTGCGGGCACACATTACATGTCCCACATCTAAAGTTCCCTAACACTACACTGTTGTCAAGGGTTCTTTGACAAGAATGTGGCTCTTCTCTATATGTATGCACTAAAAGATCTCGTAAGTTTTTATTCTTTTTGAAAGCAAACATAGGTTTTTCAAGTTTATTGGGCTCATCATGGTTCAAGATATGCCAATTCCTTTTAACAGCATTTTTTATTTGATTGCTCAAATTTGAGAATTGGCTCACAAAAAACACCTTTTTAAGGGGCTCCTTTTTCTTCTCTTTGTTCTTTTTCACTAGGGCATCACGATCATAAAATCTGGCCCTTTTCATAGAGTGAGAAAGAAGTTTTTTAGGATAGCCCCTATCTCTAAATTTTCTTTTCAGAATTTCGGAATGTTTGTAGAAATCTTCTAAATCAGAACAGTTCCTCCTCAGCCGTAGGAACTGACTAAAGGGGATGTTTTCTCTCTGGGTTTTGGGGTGAAAGCTCGAAAAATGCAGGAGGGTGTTCTTAGCTGATGGTTTGGTGAACAACTCAACCTCCAAAAATCCCCCAACATCTTTTATGGTGATATCTAAGAAATCCACCTTAGAGGTACTATAGGATGAGGTAAATCTTAAGTTCGGGTCACCCAGGTTTAACCAAATAAGAAACTCTTCCAAAAGGTCAGTAGTACCTTCCCAAATAAAGAAAATGTCGTCAATGTAGCGGTACCAGCCCGCTACATTTTCGAAAAAAGGGGCTAACTCGTAAATATGTTTAACCTCAAAGGCTCCTACATAGAGGCATGCCAGACTAGGGGCACATGTGGCCCCCATGTTGGTCCCCTTTAGTTGCTTAAAAAATTCCTCCTTGAACAAAAAGATGTTGTTCATAAGGATGAGTCCTATGCATCTTACAATAAATTCCCTATTTGCTCCACCAAGATCTTGGAATTCTAGTATATCATCAATGACCCTCACCGTGCCTAATTGAGGTATGTTTGTATAGAGAGACTCAATGTCTAGTGTAACCAGACACTGAGTCTCTCCACAGAATTCCCTACCTTCAATAAGCGATATCATGTGGGCAGAGTCCCTAACGTAGAATCTGAGACCGCAGACCAGACGAGGGTAAAACAATAACTGAGCCATGTACCAAAAGTTAATCTCTTTAGTAAAGGACCATTTAAAATGCTAGGTCAAATCAATTTTTCATATAAGAGTAAAAACTTTACCAATCTACAATTAAGTTGCGGGTCATGTGGATCAAGACACTTTAATATAGCAGATCTGCAGGTGCGTATGCCCCTATCTGTAAAAGGATTTTTTAACAATAAAAGATGATTTAGTTTTAAAATGGGACAGATACAGATCAGGTGAACAAAGTCCTGCTTCAGAGCACCACATAATGCACATGACGGCGGACCACTATATTTGCAGAGGGGTTGATCAGCATTAGTTGGTAGTGCCCCAAGGCATATGGCTAGCAATTTCCTTTTTAGATGAACAGAATATGTTATGTCCAAATAAGCCGCTGGTTGTAAAATCGTATAGGATTGTAGTACCATTCAGGCATGGGAGCGCTTACTAACTATAAATTTGTCCTCCGTTAATGAGTCTATTTTTGGTACTTTATTTATTATTCGCCGAAATGTTGTTAATGGTAAATTCAAGTTCCATAACTCTGACACCTTTGTTAACTTTATTGATAGCTGCAAATATTTGTGATAAGATGATCGTGGATTACTCTCTTGAGCTTCCCAAATGGCACCTATAAGCGGATTCTGGCAGTTTGACCGAATTTTATACCACAGTTTTATTGTCGCATACATGTTGCTGCAGTAGGCCAAAGCGAATCTGTGTAGGGGAAGAATATCTCGATAGTGCAAATACTTTTCTATATGCCTTAATTTGCATTCTCTCAAGAACTGCTACTTCTTTGCCATGTTGAACTTCAGTAGCAGAGGCTAAAGTCGGCAAAAGCTTAGCTTTAACAACAGCAAGTAATGGTTTGAACGATGGACCGCTTAAAATGTTCTCTATAGAGCAAAACGGATATATCAATCCATTTCCTTTCTTCATTAAACCATCGTTATGTGTTTTAATGTTAAATCTGCTATCAATACTTAGGCCAAGGTATTTATAATTTATGACTCCCTCCAAATTCACTTTGCTTAGTTTGAATTGTTGTCGTGCCTGCAGGCGGTTGCTTATGACCTTGGTTTTCGCTATGTTTATTTCTAATAGGGTATCCTTTGCAAAATTGCCCAATATGTCAATCCCTCTTTGAAGCCCTACTTTCGTTTGACTTAGCAACACTATATATCCTCCGCATATGATAGATGCATTAGTTGCAGGAGGCCTAGCCTTGGCGGATGCAAGTTTGCCTGGTCCAGCTTGGGAGAAAGATCAGCCATAAATAAGTTAAACAGGTGAGGGGCTAAAACGCAACATTGTTTCAGGCCATTTTCTGTTTGTATTTTCCTCGTAAGTCTGGAGCCATCTGCTAATTTAACTTGCATCCAGGTGTTTGTGTACAACTGCATTATGGCTCGGAGGATGTGGGTTGGAAGCCACCACTGCCTCAATTTGTTGCAATCGAATGCAGCTTTGAAGTCTACAAAGCATATATGTAGGCTTTTCTGCTGTTGTATGATCTTATCTGCTATTAAGCCTAGTGCTAGAATGTTTGTAATTGTGCCCGAACCCTTACGAAATCCAGACTGATTTATGGGGATTATGTTATTTGTTTCCGACCAATGTACCAAATCACTGAGAATTAGAGAGGCATCATATTTAGCTTCTGAGTCCATTAGAGAAACCAATCTATAATTCGCTGGATCTTCCAAATTATCTCCTTTGTGTACAGGGCTGATTATGGTACCCCTCCAGCTTTCAGGTAAAATACCAGAGCTGCTCACCTCATTGAACAAATGCATCATAGGTGCAGCCAAAAATCCGGGTCCAATTTGAAAATTGTCTGTGGGATGCCATCAGATCCTGAGGCACCATTCATTCTACCTGCCCTTATTGTTTTAAGAACGTAATCTTTTGTGAATTGCAAAATGGAGTTTTCAATCATGCTATTTGCTGTTGCGTTTGCATCATAGAATATTCCCGATGTCTTACCAGCAATATAAGATGATTTAATCGGCACAGTTTGACTATGTAAAATTGGTTGGATAGTGTCCCTTAGCATTAATTCTAAAATTGCATTCTCATCCTTTGTTGTCAGATGTCTAAGGATGTTTGTAGCTTCTTTTCTCATTGTATCTACCTTCCCAAAGGTACTTATTAAATGTTGCATCCAAACCTGTTCTGAGAGGCAAGGAGTGTTAAGTATTTTTTGGGGTCTCATGAGGCAATTAACCTGTTCCCAGAATGCTTATACATTTGACTGTTTTGCATTAAAAAGCAGCTTGGACCGGAAATTGTCTGTTTGTATCTTTCTGTTCTCCCGAATTTCATTTTTAATACTGTTTCTTAAGAGATTTTATTTTTTCCCAGGTACTGTTAGAGACAGTTTTCACCTTTGTGGATTTTACCAATGCTCTCAATTCTTTCCTTGTATTCCAAGCTTTATTCCCCATACATTTAAGAGGCATCTGCCACGCTTTCTTGCCACAATTTCTTGTAGGAGCATCTTTTAACAAATTTCTTTAAAAAGTTTCCCAGTGTACTACCAAAGACCCTTCCCTGGGATAGTGTGTTGTCACCAACTCCTTTGCTTTGACAGCTATATCAGGGAGGGTACTGGTCGTCTATCTTATGCGCTTCAGGTTAATTGTTGATATTTCTCCAATTGACGGCAAGGCTTCCATAAGCCATTGTGGGAAAATTGATAATTCAAGTCGCTGATGGGAATAATCACTTTTGACGGTATATTTGATGGAAAAATCCTTTACTAATGCAAGCAGTGGCAGGGTAAGTATTGTAAAGTCTATAGTGGATCGTGCCTTCACCCCATAATATGTAAAGTTTGTAGGAGTTTCACTCTGAGCTCTTCCATTAATTACTCTCAAACCAAGGTGTTCCAAGGTTGTCACCATATTCCTCCCTTTGCGATCGATTCTCCCAAGGCATGGTGCAGCTTGTGTTTTCACAGCCCAGATTTCATTTTCCGCATCTAAATGAAAATCTGTATCTGGGGTAAATATTAAATTGGAGTTAAAGTCACCTATAATGATTATGTACCACGTAGGGTTCTTGAACCTTATTTCAGATATTACCCTAACTAAATTGCTGAATAGTTCCTTTTTCCTCTTATTGCTTGGGTGTGCATACACGTTTATAAGAATGATGGTACTTACTACATTGTACTGCCCCAACCCAATGCTGATCAGCTGCATGTCAGATGTTGTTGCTGGCAACTGCACTGACGCAGTGTTTAAACCAGTAGATATGTAAACGGGTAGGCCACCCCTTGGCCTGCCGTATCGTTGAGATCTTGTTGCCTCCACATGATGTAGGGATGTAACCTGCTAACTGTACCGGTGCGATCACCAAGGTTTCTTGAAGGGCAATTAGATCAAAATGTTCCCAGTTGTCAGGTACCACGTTATGATGATGTTCTGGCTTTGCTCCTGCAATATTCCATGACAGAAGTTTTAGACCTGGCTGGAATTCATAATTGCAGTCATTATCATGTCATTCTCTTTGCCTAGCCATTCTAGATCCTTCATTTGCCACATCAATTTTCCTTTGTGATTCTATCGCACTGCCTCTCGAGTCGCCTCTTGCATTTTTTAATATAGAATAAACTGAGCTTACACTTTGTGTATGTACATGATTATTAAGTGCACATGACAGAGGTAAAGGGTAGCATTTCTTTGGAGGTTTGGAGAGTGTTATGCCCCAGTCCTTAAACTGCTGTTCTGCTTTCAAGATTAATGAGACTGACTCGGATGACTTCCATGTGGAGATAGTTTGTTCAGTTTGGTTCATTACTCCCTGCTTGATTTAAAAAAAAATCTGTTTATTAGTTTTCAACCATCATCAACACATCCAGTAGTTGAGTATTATCAAACAAGCACTACTGTCTCAATTGAAATAGCAATAAGGCCACATGGTATTTAATGATACAGTCAATATACGAGGTCAGGTCAGGTTAAATAAAAGCAATTATCCAAGAACAATCGGGCAATCCCAACCTCCTCCCATTACAAATAACGCAACCTGTTGTCACTTAGAGGTATACTTGCTAAGGAATTATACAATATTAATGCAACTACTCTCCCTGCGATGTCTCACTCCCTGCGTGCACACTCAGATCAGACCCCGAGTCTGCCTCGGTAGCCTTCAATTCCATAACTAGGGCTTCCCACGCCCGGGCGGCCTCCAACACCTTCTCATTGTGGGACCTCTGGGCCTGTTGTAGGCGAATCACACTCTCACTCCCCGCCCATGTAAGCATTGCAGCCTTCCACCTAGCATAGCTAGGCCCCCCAGCAGCCTTCCAATTGATTGTGAAGTCCCTTTTGGCCAACACCAGCCCCAGATCTTGGAATGTACTCGTTATTTTGGTCTTAGCTGTAAGGGGGAACCAGTGCAATAGGCAAGTACCCTTATTCAGTGCTATCTGCCGTTCCGTGACCCTGATTAGTAGTTCCACCACATCCTCCCAGTATGAGCCCAGTTGCGGGCAGTCTCACAACATATGTAGCAGGTCCGCGCCCGCAGGCCTACAACGAGGGCACTGAGCTGTTTTTACGTGAAAGTATTGGTTGATCCTTGTCGGGGTGAGGTAGGCCCTATGCAGTATGAAGTAATGGACCAGTTAAAATCTGGCATTTCTGGTACTTTTCCATGCCCTCTTAACGATCTGTGACCAAGCTGGGTCCGGTATGTCCGTGGTCTCGCTGCCTCTGTAGAGGCTGTGATCCCTCCCCTAGCCTGCGCTTATATAAACAGGTGACGGCTTTGTAAGTACCCACTGCCATCGCCACATATTGACCTGTTGTGCTTACCGGTGACTCCGAAAGGCCCTCACCCCAGTACTTTCGCACCGCAGCTGTCAGAGCTGAATGGAGTAAGTAGTGACCACATGGAAGCCCGAATCTCTCCTGCAACTCGCCATAGGGCAGCAACGTGCCAGCCTCATACAGGTCGCCCACTACCTGTAGTCCGAGGGACTCCCACTCCGCAAGGGCCAGCCAGTCCCCCCGTGTGGCAGGGCGGTACACATACCCAATAGTATTACCGGGGCATAGGGGCTCCGCACTTTGATCCTGCCGAAATAACGATTCCAGCAGAGCTGTAACGTGCGTTCCTCCGTGGACAGCGAGTTTCTGTGCAATTTCAGCTGAAGTATAATAAACGATAGCACATGCCGACGTACCTCCGGTTCTTGGTCCCTTTCTGGGCCCCTGAATTCCATCGCCACTTCTTGAGTAAGGACCTGGAACTGTGCGGCCAGATAGTATAATTCGAAGTCAGGGACCGCAAGACCCCCCTCCTCTCTAGAGCATGTTAGTGTGTCAAGTGCCACTCTCCGCCTGCCACTTCCCCAGATGAAGCTACCCACCATGGACCTGAGCTGTTGAAACAAGGAGGCGGGTATCCACACCGGCAACGTTCTAAAATATTAAAGTAGCCGAGGAAGTGATACCATTTTTAACAGAGCCACCCGACCTGCTACTGATAATGGCAGTGTCCCCCAGAACTGCATGCTATTCTTGAGGCCTCATATCGCCCGATTAATATTGCCATCTAGTAGATCTTCCTGGGTACGATATATTTGCGTCCCTAAATAAGGAAGACAGTGAGGTTCCCACATGATGCCCCGCACCGCCACAGGCGGGCTACACGCTGGATTAACCTGGAAAACACAAGTCTTCGCCCAGTTGACTCTAAGTCCAGAGATGTCCCCAAACTTATGGAGCAGTGTTCGAGCCCCTTCTAATCACATTAAGAACAATAGGAGATCAACTGCATATAATGATATGAAATGCTTATGACCCTGGAGTTGTAAGCCTTGGAATGCCCTCCCTAATCTAGCCCTAACAGCCAGTGGCTCTATGGCCAGTGCAAACAACAGTGGGGAGAGCGGCCCCCCCTGTCGCGTGCCTCGGCCCACCAGGTAGGAAGAGAAAACAACCGTCCCACTTTCACTCTCGCGCACGCCGAGGAGTACAATATTTCGGTCCAGCGAGTATAAGCTTCCCCAAGCCCAAAAGCTCTCATAACGAAGAATAAATAGGGCCATTCCAAACTGTCAAATGCTTTTGCAATATCCACAGATAGGATTGCCTCCATTGGGTCCCCATCGTGGTCTTCCCCCAATATTCGTATCAGTCGGCGTACACTGCCCGCAGTATTGCGGGTAGGGATAAAGCCCGCCTGATCAGGATGGACCAGACGCACCATGTGCGGAAGGAGTCGGGTAGCCAACACGCGACTCAGAATCTTATAATCCGTAGTGATGAGCATAGACAGGGGTCGATATGCAGCAGGGTCTGTGGAGGTCTTCCCTGTTTTCAATAGGGGAATGATGATAGCCTCCCTAGTCGAGGCCGGCAATACCCCTAGTTCTCTCACTTCTTTAAAGACCGATAACAATCTAGGGGCAAGAAGCTCCACATATGTTGCATAGAACTCTATGGGCAAGCCATCAATTCCCAGGGTTTTGTTTCACGCCATTTGCTTGATAGCGCTTCTAATTTCCGGAAGGGTGATGTCTCGGCAAAGGGCATAAGCTTGTTCTGCCTCCAATGTAGGAAGCTCCAAGAATATAATAACTGTCAACCGTAAATTTCCTTTTACAATTACCATCTGTCATCCCATAAATGTCTAAGTGCAGGGGCATAGTTATTATTGTTTAATTGGAGTTGATCATCCTCACGGTCAACGTTTCGAGCGGTTTAGAGGTAACACCGCCCGCCTCATTGCCTAGACTCCTTAAAAATTCAGAAAGCACTTTGCGGATACTCAGGAAGTGCGCCCACCTATTTCTGGAAACTAAAAGACCTCTTAGTTGTTTTCATCGGTGCGCGACCTCTTTTATACAAGTTTAACAGCAATAAAAAGGTAGGCGGTATACTTTTGCACAGTTTAGGTACATATAAGGGCATTTTTGGAACACAGCCAACATGTGGGAGGAGTTTAGTACCGCTGGTCAGTTTAAGAGAACATTCCTGAGAGGTGACCACTCATTAATCTAAATGTTTGAGTGCGCATGCATGAGCTTGACCAGTGCTAAAAATAGCCTGTTGCTTGGCAAGGTAAACGGTCATTGGTACAGAAAAAGGACAAAAGGGCATGCTGACCACGAGGCCGCATGTTCATAGAAAATGGAAGCCAGGAAATACAAAATGGCTCCCGCACGTTTGGTCAAGCTATCAATGAAAGTTTGTGTAGCTGAGCTAAATGCTAATTCAGTTGCTGCCAAATTACGACAGACGGCCCTTTTAGCATTTAGCTGAAGCTACCTCATAACGGAAGTAATCAGGATACTCGTTATCAATATTAATCATCATTATTTTCATTACTTCTGTGTTAATCATTTGCTCATTTTTGGCAATAGTTCGTTTGGATGGAATACAGGCTGTAATACATACAGAGCATAAGGTAGGGCCACATTGAATACATAAACAAAGAAAGAAGATTATTCCAATAATCATACATAGGATCGTCAGTAATTTCCAACCCCAGGTACTAAGCAAAGTCCAGAACCAATTAGAGAATGTCCATGTACCATTTTTGGGGTGAATTTCAGGAGCAATTTTGTGCAATTTGGAAATGGCATCATACACAGAAGGTGAATTATCTGGGACATAAACACAACAACTACTTCCGATAATGCGGCATGCACCCCCACGATCAGCTAGTACTACATCTAGAACCATTCGGTTCTGGAGCGTTACAATTCTGGTAATTTGGAGTTCCTCAGTTAAGTTCCCTAAAGCAGAGGCAGTTTCATTAGCAACAGCTTCCACAACACGTGTTAGCCGTCTTATTTTTCTGCTGTTTAAGGCAGCACCAACAAAGGAAAACAGGCCTAAATTAAAATCTACATATTGTTGTAAGGAGGTGTCTGTTTGATCTACAGTTTCAATCTCTAATGTTCTCTTAACCCTATTTAATATAAAATCATGATATAGTACAAAATCATTATGGTACATAGGCGGGGCAATAAATACAGGGGGTAGTACAAAGGATATATAGCAAGTTCCTAACCACCCAATGGGAAGACGATGATATCCTTTATTTCCACAAATAAAGTAAGTATTTCGTGAGGCTACAAAGGCAATACCATTTGGGGTATCAAATGTGAGAGTAATATTACGTTCACTCTTCCCTACCGGAATTGTACCTTTATTACGCACACATAATTCAGCCTTGGTATCAATAACAGTAATCACATGTAAACTAGACATATTTGTAATTCGTTGATTAGTGAAAATACGAGGCGTGGATACATTGTCCGGTCGATATTCTTCCCATTCAAATTTAGTTCCTTCTGCCAGTGGATAACCATCTCTATCATTATAGCATACTTTATTCAGTCGAAATAGTAGTCCACCTTTTGTTGGCCATCTCAAAGTAAAAAGAAGAGTGTACCAAGCATTGCAAGAACCATTATGAGAAAAAGGAAGAGGAATAAGTGGAGTTCCTCCTTTCTTCTGGTGTCCAGGCAACATTCCATATACCCAACAGTTCGAAGTGTTCGTCATGTGGTGAGTATGATGTAGAATCTGAATGAAGCTGTTATTTAAGTAAGTCTGTCTGTGTCTCTCTTCATGATAAGGCAAAGTAAAATGGAAATGTTCAGATGGGATTGGAGTGGTAGGCAATAAGTATTCTCGTGCAGGAAGCAATCGTTCTACAGTCCATGCTATTACTGCTATTACCACTATAGTCACAACAAAAAGCACTGCACCAAGAATTCTTCTATTTCTCGTCGTAGTAGGTGCCATAGTTCAAAGAACAAAAGTTTTAAAACCAACTAAAAAAAAAAAATAGAGTGCTAAGATCCGAGGTAGCCGCTGTTGTCTTCTCCGAGATTCAAGACGGGTGACGCTACACTGGACAGAACTGATCCCCCCCCCCCTTGATATTCTCGGCTTCCGTTTTCGCAAACCTCAGAACGGTAACTCAACCAGTCACGTACAAAAAAAATTATTTCCTTGGACGTAGGTTATACTTCGCTCCACCAGAAACAGTGTGGTCCGGGAAGGCTTCCTCCGACTCGTGAGACGTAGCTGCTGGACTCTTCTCCGCATCCAAGATGTCTCGATAATCAGACAACACCGCAGGATTCACCAGGTCCGGAGAGACACGACGACAGTGAGTGGAATGTACCCACCGCTTCTTATTCGTGACTCGCACAGCTGTCCGAGTTGCCAGCAATACTTGTTCAGGGCCACGCCACCTCGGCTCTAAACTGCTGGCTCTCTCAAACGCGCAGACCATCACGTGGTCCCCAGGACGGAGATCATGAGCCTCTCCAATGGAATTGTCGGGGAGCGCTTCTCGAACCTGTTGATGAATAGAAAGTAAATCATTTGTTAATCGTGCCAAATAATCGTTCATCATTATACAAGGCACATCATGTACTAAGCGAGGCTTAGGGACTCCCCAGATATTCATAGGCCTTCCAAACACTACTTCATATGGTGTGAGGGCAGATCGAGAATGCGGTACTGATCTGATAGACAATAATGCCAAAGGCAGACGTGGATGCCACGATCTTTGCTAGCTTCAGCTTCAGAGTTGCATTATACCTTTCCACTAGGCCTGCTGACTGCGGGTGGAATACAGCATGGAATCTTTGTTTAATTCCCAATCCTTTCAGGACATACTCCACTACTTTCCCCACAAAATGAGGACCATTGTCATTCCACAAAAATTTACAAACACCATAGCGTGGGAAGTACTCTTTGAGTAACACCTCACAGTGTGTTACTGGCCGGAAAGGACGACGTGGGACCCGTGCGCTTTGCTAGCGCTTGTGACTTTGTGTGGGGATACTTGAGGGGAAAGGACTGAGACTGCACCACACGCCGAGGGACTGCGAGGACCAGCAGTCTCTCTGCTCCACAGCTGCTGCCTCTTCCCTCGGCGTTCCCGCCCCCCCGCCTGGACATTACATTAACCTATCGCGGCCCCCGCTCCGCGGGTGCCGCTCACAGTGTGTTACTGGCCGGAAAGGACGACGTGGGACCCGTGCGCTTTGCTAGCGCTTGTGACTTTGTGTGGGGATACTTGAGGGGAAAGGACTGAGACTGCACCACACGCCGAGGGACTGCGAGGACCAGCAGTCTCTGCTCCACAGCTGCTGCCTCTTCCCTCAGCGTTCCCGCCCCCCCACCTGGACATTACATTAACCTATCGCGGCCCCCGCTCCGCGGGTGCCGCTCACAGTGTGTTACTGGTCGGAAAGGACGACGTGGGACCCGTGCGCTTTGCTAGCGCTTGTAACTTTGTGTGGGGATACTTGAGGGGAAAGGACTGAGACTGCACCACACGCCGAGGGACTGCGAGGACCAGCAGTCTCTCTGCTCCACAGCTGCTGCCTCTTCCCTCGGCGTTCCCGCCCCCCCGCCTGGACATTACATTAACCTATCGCGGCCCCCGCTCCGCGGGTGCCGCTCACAGTGTGTTACTGGCCGGAAAGGACGACGTGGGACCTCTTCCCTCGGCGTTCCCGCCCCCGCCCCCACCCCCGGCCCGTAGTGTATAAATCTCGCTCCTAATCCCACGACGCGGGATGCGCGCGGGACATAGCCCGGGGCGAAGCCCGGGTAAAGGGCGGGCCCTCTGTGGCCCTCTGTGGCCCTCAGAGGCCCGAGGAGGACGGGACGGGCTCCGCCACTTGGTTTTCCCGGAGGAGGTAAAGCACATTTTACATACTGTTGCGGTCAATAGTATTACCCCAACAAACTCTATTACCTTGTCCACATCTAAGCTATATCATGACCCAGAAAGGGGTTGCCACAAAACTTGCGCCTCAGCCGACTACCTGTCTGAGGGCGCAAGATAAGTACATAAATCCCATAATGCTACCCTCACCTACAGAGGCGGAAAAAAATAACTGCCACCAGCCTGTAGCCAGTCCATCTTGTAATCACTCTCCTCCTCAACCAAACAATAAAATGTGTAGACTTTCACTGTTGGAGGAATTAAACAGTTTGTGTAAGACCAGCTATGCCCCTGCAGGATCACCAGCTCCTCCAAATAATATTAATTTATTAACTACAAATGAGAGAATGCTGGAACCTTTCCCTATATTTGCCAAAACAAATATGCAATGTTGAGTATTCGCCCGGGCCACACCTAACAAAAGTAAGGAGGACGGGGATAAATACGAGATCCAATCGAAAGTACAATTAATACAATTTGAATCCCCAACCTCGAATCCACCCCCCATTATTCTTCCCCAAACTGGAGAGGTGGTAGATAAATTAGACGACCTTGCTCCCTCCTCCCAGAGTGTCCTATTGTCAATGATCGAACAACTTATCAAATCCACCATAGACCCCCTAATTGATAAAATAAACATCCTGGGGGATAGATTGACAGGGATTGAGGAAAAAATAAACTCTAATTTGTTAACCTCTACCCATGCTTCTATACCCCCCATCCTTTGACAACTGCTACCTTAAATAAGCCCATACCTGCCATTCAAAATAAAGTTACCCAAAATAAAGTTGCCCAAATTCGAGTATCAGCTCCCACTAATCTTCCCCTAAACCCTTCTAAAGCCTCTCTTAATTCCACTACACCAAAAAATTATGTCCCCAGGGTAGAGCGAAACAGGGTTCTCAGAATGCATCTACCTCCAGAGGCAGCCCCATTTGTATGCATCCTCTCGGGAGTTCCGCAACTAAAAAAGGGTAAAATAGAGAGACAGGATGACCTGCTAAATAAGGTCCAGTTTTGGTTATCAAAAAATAGACCCCTGCCCCGTGACTGTGACGGTGGAATTGTGAGCGTGAGGAGAGTAGGTTGGCTGGGCCCCCTTCCGAAAAACATTATTGGTGACCTGATACTAATAAGATTCAGAAGCAGAAACATTGTTCCACTTCTTCGAACTTGGCAATCTAAAGAAGGGGATGGTCCCATATCCATCTGGGACCTACATGACTTCTATCCAAGCACTTTGTATACTCGCGCCGCTAGGCCAACGACTGGGGATTGTACCAGGCTGGGTAGAGGATCTTGTATACCGCTTGTTTGTAGTATTTCCGCACCAAATAGATCTGAAATACCGTTTAACATTTCTTAATCACTGTTACCCCTTGCACATTCCCTTTCGATGAAAAAGAAGAACTGATATTATGAATACTGTAAAGTATGCTATTGGTAGGAAGTTATATTCACAGGATGAGCAAATGTTTGTTTATTCTTTCATCTTGGAGATATCTGTGTTTCGTATGTATGTACCTTATTTTTAATTATGAATGTATTTTAAAATTGTATGCTTTTATGATTTTATACAAAAAATCGAATAAAGCTTTTTGAAATGAAAAATGAAAAAATGAGTAACACCTTAGCTGTTGTCAACGCAGTATTATCCTTCGTGGGGTAGGCCTCTATCCATTTACTGAAGGCACACACCACCACTAAGACATACTTCAAATTGTTACAACGCTCAAGCTGGATATAATCCATTTGTAGTAGAATGGTGCAGTAGGTGGAACAAACCCTCCTTTAGGGGTATAAGTCCCTTTTGCAGGATTGTGCTGTAAGCATATCAAACAGGTCTGCACTACTCTCTTGGCCGTGCTGGCAATCTCAGGATGCTCCCAAACTCGTGTAAGCAATTTAGTAATTGCAAGAGCTCCAACATGTGCCAGCCCATGTGTCATTTGAACCATTGCTTGCAAATAAGCGGCAGGCAATTTCCATCTCTCCATATCTTTGCTACGCCAGCAACCCTCATCATCCAACACTCCCTCTATTGCCCATGTTGCAAGTTCCGCTTCAGATGCTGATTTTTGTATATCTAATATTTCCTCTCTAGCATCATGCCATCGCTCAGTCTGTGATTTCACCACATACATAGGAGAGACATTTTGTAACATGGCAGTCTCTCTCGCTATGCGATCTGCAAAGGCATTTCCTTTTCCTATTTTATCTGTCACCTTCTTATGTGCACTACATTTGATTATCGCTACTTTCTTTGGACATAATAATGCATTCAGGAGGTCACGTACTAATTCTCCATGCATGATATGCACTCCATGTGAAGTCAGGAACCCTCGTTCCTTCCAGAGTAGGCCAAAATCGTGCACTACTCCAAAAGCGTAACGGCTATCAGTGTAGATATTCACACATAATCCAGCACTTAACTCACATGCTTTCGTTAAGGCTATCAATTCAGCTGCTTGGGCCGATTTTTGCGGTATTCGTGCTGTTTCTACCACTGTCTTAAGTGTCGTGATCGCATAGGCTGCGGAAGTCGTACCATCTGGCAGCTTTAAGCACGATCCATCAACCCACAGTTCCCCATCTACATCTGGAAGTGGCGTATCCTGTAAATCGATACGACCCTTTGTTTGTTCTTCGGTCAGAAAAACACAATCATGATGTTCTTCCTTCTGGGTCTCAGCAACAGGATATGGCAATAAAGTAGCAGGGTTCAAAGTGACGCACCTCTTCAGTGTAATATGTGGCGCCAACAGCGTTAGCTCGTATCCTGTTAAACAAGCACTAGTTAGATGCTGTGTTTTCGTTTGGTTCAATAAAGCATCTACCGCATGGGGAACTAACACCAACAATTTGTGTGACAAAACTATCCCCTCACTCTGGCGTATGGCCACAGCTGTTGCTGCAACTGCTCGAAAACATCCAGGCAATCCTCGAGCCACAGGGTCGAGTACTGCTGAGAAGTACGCAAAAGGTCTCTGTTTATCTCCATGTGTCTGCACTAAGACTGACAATGCACACCCATCCTTCTCATGTACGTATAATGTAAAGATCTTTGTATAATCCGGTGTACCTAACACTGGTGCAGAGCAAAGGGCTTGTCTCAATTGTTCAAAAGCATTCTGACATTCATCTGTCCATTCAAGGGGAATTGGTGTAGTTTTGGACAACAACGCTAGCAAGGGTTTTATAATGTGTGAAAATCCTAGTATCCACTGTCTACAAAAGGACGTCAAACCTATGAAAGCACGAACATCTTTCTGAGTGCAAGGGACTGGTGTATCTAATATCGCTTGAATTCGGTCTGATGTCAATGCACGCCCCTCCTTAGACGAAAGATGACCGAGGTAGGTCACCTTTGGTCTACAATATTGCAACTTCTTCCTCGAGACCTTGTGATTATGCTTGGCAAGGAAAGAAAGCAGGGAAAGACTACTCTCCTCACATTGTTCCTGCGTGTCTGCTGCAAGTAGAATGTCGTCAACATATTGAATAAGAGCCACCCCAGACTGTAAGTTAAAAGAATCAAGCTGTCTTTTTAAAGCCTGGCTATAAATGCTTGGGCTTTTGGTATAGCCTTGAGGAACCCAACAAAATCTATATGATTTATTATTTAATGTGAAGCCGAACAAATATCGGCTATCGGGATGAATGGGAATCGAGAAGAAAGCATCAATAACAGTGAAGGTAGTGGATGTAGGTGGAATCAAAGTAAGTAAGGTGGTAATGTCAGACACCACCGGATACTGAGGTACCACTATGTTATTAATTTCCCTCAAATCAATAATGAAACGATAGATCTTAGTGTCTGTGTCTTTCTTGAGAATCGGAAGAATTGGGCTTTTACAAACATTATAGGGGACTTCCTCCACAACCCCTGCCTCAATCAGATCATTTACAATATGTGTCAAAGCAATTTCACCATCTCTAGAGATTTTATACTGTGGTACGCGGGGCAAAGATGCTCCCTCCTTTACAGTAATGTGTACGGGAGGAATAATCATTTGACCCACATCAGTATCGGAAGTGGCCCATAAAGTGCTTGGAAGAGAGGCTAACGCATCAGCCTCCTGCATGAGGCACAATCTCTCAACCTCTGGGTAGTTCTCATTCAAAATAACCCGTACCCCTTCAGGGGCACAGTGTATAGTTGCTCGAAAATGTTTAAGCATATCAAGTCCCACAATATTATCTGGCGTGTTCGGAGACAACAAAAACGGGCATGGGGCAGTGAATTTATCAATGTGAAATGTAAGGGGTTGAGACAATGGGCTAAGATAAGGTGTTCCATCGAACCCTATTGATGTAATCGTTTCGCCAGATAGGTGAGCCCTTGGAACCAAGTGTTTGGACAGAGCGCTACGAGTAGCTCCTGTATCGACCAGAAACTGATCAGTAGAACCCAAAACATGTGCTGATATATATATGGACCCTTTTGATCAACTGGTACCTCAACCGATTCCACACCCCATCCTACGCACTCCTATGCATAATTATTATCCTGAGACTCAGTAAACTCTCCTTCAGCTATCTGATACTGATTCCATCTATCAAAAGTATTATAATCAACCTGACCACGACCCCTCGCTTCAAACCTACCACGATCATTCGCTCCACCTCTCGGTCCTGAATAACTATTCTGTGACCTTCCACTCCCTCGACCACGCTGATTACGCTGTTCTCGAAGCACCGGACAATCTGAAGCCCAATGCCCAAACTGTTTACAGTATGCACACTGATCCTCAGAAATGTCGGAACGGGTGGAAGACGTACCATACGATCCTCGTCTACCCCTATCATTCCCTCTCGGCTGCGTAGCGTAAACCTGAGCCAACATCACCTTCGGCTTTAAATCCTTCGCTTTCTTATCACTACTTTCTTTAGCCTCCAATTCCTGTCGTTCATAATACTGAGCCATAGTCAATAAAGAAGCAGGGGTTGCAGTGGTCCATGAACTTTCACTAGTCTTTAAACGTCGTGCAATCTCCGGTAGGAGATTAGCCACATACTTATCAACGAACAAATGCCTGCCCGTGTCCTCTGTTAATAATTGCCCACTGTAATCGTGAAACGCTTCCTCAAAACGTGAAAAGAAATCAGAGACCGATTCATCCGGCTTCTGTTTACAAGAGGGCAACATTGTCCAATAAATTTTCTTAGGGGGAACAAGCGTTTTTAATTTATTCAAAATAGCCTCCGGGAGGTCTAAAATCAATTGACATGGCTTACACGCGGGTTCCCTATCCAAAGCTTGAGCTAAGTCCTTCCAATCTGCACCCAAAACCGCTCGATCATCAAACTTACTAATTGCCCTCCACATATCGGGAGGCAATATTAACCCAAAGAAAAGGTCAATGTCAACTAATGTCATAACACACAAAGAAAGAGCACCTTCCACACCTTCATAGAAAGCTGCTGGGTTTTTACGGGGGTCAGGCAAAGCGTTCTTAAGTGTCATCATAACATCTGTCCTATTCCAAGGCGTATAAACCCAATTATATATAAAATATCCCTTCGCATCTTTAGACATTCTATCATCATCTGTGCCTTGACCTTTAGGAGGGACATACAAAGGCGCAGCTTCTCGCATAGGCATAACATGAACTGCAGCGCTCTTATCTGTTCCAAAGATAGGACACTCGTTGGATACTTCCGTCGATCCAGACGCAGGCGAACCCGATTCCTTTTTCAACGCTCGTAGTCGTGACGCTTCATCCCGTAGCTTAATCAAACGCTGGAAAAACTCATCCGCATCTGCAAGAACAAAAGTACCTTTACGAAAATTATCACGACCAACTGATATATCCTTAGGTTCCAACTCAGATGAATAACGTCTAAACCGTTCAACAACTTCATCTCCAAAATGATCCAGAAAATACAATCGTTCTCTATCGGACCACTTACACATAAGACCATCAATCTCTGAAACAGTTATAGCATTTGTATTAAGTTTACGAGCAAACCCGCGCAATTCCGTAGCTCGATCAGCAGTTAACCTGGTACGCTGATCTCCCTGATCCTCCTCGTCGAAGTCCTCATCCGGGGCCGTAGGCGAAACATACGGAGGCGGGCAACGATCTAGTAATGAAAAATCATCTGATTCATTATTAAGGACAGGATAAAGAGGGCGTCGAATAGGAAACTGACTGTTAACCTGTAAATTACGTTCTCGAATCTCCCTCTCTTTCTGTTCCTGCAATTCTTTTTCCTGCAACTGTAAAGCTTTATCACGAGCGGCCTTTCGCTGCTCTTTGTCCGCCAAGGCTTGTTCATGCTTCATTCGTTCACGCACCGCTTTCTCCCACATACGCACACAATCAAACATATCCTGTCTAGACCTGCGCTGAAACAAACACTGTTCCACATATTGAACCTTTCGCAAATCAAACGACCCATGTAGTGGCCATTGCAATACACAATCAGTCTTCGTATATTTATGCCACAATGTACTATACATTATGGGAGGAAGGCCAAATTTTATGTACATTTCACGATTAGGTGTCCCCTCTGGGGGAGCCGGCTGAGATTCATTTAATCGATAACTGGTACCATTTCCAAGACAGCACATTCCTCGAAGTGTGCTGAGAACAGGCATGTAAAAATATCACGAAAACGCGATACTATATAAAATGGCACTTAAATATGTTTTACACACGGTGTGCCGTTCAAACAAATACAAAGTCAGAGAAATATCTCTACATGCCTGTCTATGTGAGGCGATACAAAAGGGGATGATGGACGGAGTGTTTGAACAAATCAAACACTCACCCCCAGTCAACTGATCTGGGTTTAATCCATCACCATTCTTTAGTTCACTCAGCCACCCCAGTTCAGACATGGCTATATGCAAATCAGTCTGACCCTGTGCCTCATGGGAACAGTCCAGCCCGAACTGCCAAGCCATGTCTTCCCTGGACCGGAAACAAGCATCCTGGGACCGGTTTCGGATTCATAATCCTCATCAGCCAGGCTATCTTGAATCCAGTGGCCAAGTGAACAAGGGACTCACGTCTGAGCATACTCTGCCACACTTAGGGCGAACAAAGCGATACAAAAGGGGATGATTGATGGAGCGCTTGAACAAATCAAACACTCACCCCCAATCAACTGATCTGGGTTTAATCCATCACCATTCTTTAGTTCACTCAGCCACCCCAGTTCAGACATGGCTATATGCAAATCAGTCTGACCCTGTGCCTCATGGGAACAGTCCAGCCCGAACTGCCAAGCCATGTCTTCCCTGGACCGGAAACAAGCATCCTGGGACCGGTTTCGGATTCATAATCCTCATCAGCCAGGCTATCTTGAATCCAGTGGCCAAGTGAACAAGGGACTCACGTCTGAGCATACTCTGCCACACTTAGGGTGAACAAAGCGATACAAAAGGGGATGATGGACGGAGCGCTTGAACAAATCAAACACTCACCCCCAGTCAACTGATCTGGGTTTAATCCATCACCATTCTTTAGTTCACTCAGCCACCCCAGTTCAGACATGGCTATATGCAAATCAGTCTGACCCTGTGCCTCATGGGAACAGTCCAGCACGAACTGCCAAGCCATGTCTTCCCTGGACTGATCAACACCCGCTCCGTCCACAGACACGCCATGGAACTCTGGAACCTCCTCGACGCTACCTCACCAGACGTCGCCTTCCTCACGGAAACCTGGATGAACGCCTCCTCTGCACCCGACATCGCCATCGCCATCCCGGACGGGTACAAGATCATCAGGAGGGACCGCATCAACCAGACCGGAGGTGGCATCGCCATCGTCCACAGGAACACCATCCACATCACGACCGACGCCAACGACTCCTTCGCCGCAGCCGAACATCTCCACTTCCAGATTCACACCGACCCTAAGACGACCCTCAGAGGCACCCTCGTCTACAGACCCCCGGGACCACGCACACAATTCAGCGAAGACATCACAGACTTCATCAGCCCGCACGCCCTCCCCTCCACTGACTACATCCTCCTCGGGGACCTCAACTTCCACCTGCAGAACAACAAGAACCGCAACACCACCGCCCTGCTGGAAAACCTCGCCAACCTCGGACTCAAGCAACTGGTCAACACCCCCACCCACTACGCCGGCCACACGCTTGATCCCGTCTTCTCTTCCAGCAAGTACATCACCTTCAGCCACGCCACCGGACTCCACTGGACCGACCACAGCTGCGTCCACTTCAGCTTCAAAAGATCCACGACCCACCACCACCCGCAACAGGTACCTCACAGGAATTGGAGCAAGATCACCGCAGACCAGCTCACCACCTCCCTCAGCCAGAGCCCACCCGCCAACACAACGGACCCCAACGAAGCAGCCCGCAACTTCACACAGTGGCTGACCGCCTGCACCGACGACCTCGCGCCACTAAAGAACCCTCCCAGCAGACCCAGAAGCAAGAAGGCATCCTGGTTCACCGACGACCTCAAGGACTCCAAGAAGACCTGCCGTACCCTCGAGAAAGCCTGGCTCCTCGACCAGACCACCGACAACATGACCGCCCTCAAACACGCTACCCGCAAGCACCACCAGCTCATCCGCACCACCAAGAAGAAATCCCTGAAGGAACGACTGGACAACAACGCCCACGACAGCAAAGAGCTCTTCACTATCGGCACCAACGACATCACTCCGTCACAAGACCTCTGCGACTCCCTCGCCTCGTTCTTCCACTGCAAGATCGCCGACATCCACAACAGCTTCGGCGCCCCACCCACGCACCCAACCGTCGAACCAATGCCCCCCACCGCCACCCTTCGCACCTGGACCACGGTGACCACCGAAGACACAGCCCGCACGATGAACACCATCCACTCCGGATCACCGACCAACCCCTGCCCACACCACGTCTTCAACAAGGCCGACTCCACCATCGCACCCCAACTCCGGAACATCATCAACGCCTCCTTCAACACCGCCACCTTCCCGGAGAGCTGGAAGCACGCCGAGATCAGCGCCCTCCTGAAGAAACCTACAGCGGACCCCACCGATCTCAAAAACTTCCGCCCCATCTCGCTCCTCCCTTTTCCTGCTAAAGTCATCGAGAAGATCGTCAACAGACAGCTGACCGCCTTCCTCGAGACGAACGGATCCCTCGACCCCTCGCAGTCCGGCTTCAGAGCCAACCACAGCACCGAGACCGCCCTCATCGCAGCCACCGACGACATCCGGACCCTGCTCGACAAGGGGGAAACAATGGCCCTCATCCTCCTGGACCTCTCCGCTGCGTTCGACACGGTCTGCCACCGCACCCTAGTCCAGCGCCTCAGCAACATCGGTATCCAAGAGATGGCACTGGAGTGGATCATCTCGTTCCTCGCCGGAAGAACACAAAGAGTCCGCCTCCCCCCGTTTCGCTCCGAGGCCACCGAAGTCATCTGCGGCGTCCCGCAAGGATCTTCACTCAGCCCCACCCTCTTCAACATCTACATGAAACCTCTCGCAGCCATCGCACGCCAGCACAACCTCAACATCATATCTTACGCCGACGACACCCAGCTGATTCTCTCCCTCACCAGAGACCCCGACACCGCCTGAACCTGCCTACACGAAGGGATGAAAGACGTCGCCGAGTGATGAAGGACAGCCGCCTGAAACTTAACTCGGACAAGACGGAAGTCCTCATCCTGGGATCTTCGCCCTCCGCCTGGGACGACTCCTGGTGGCCCCCAGCCCTGGGCACCGCACCCAAGCCAACCGACCACGCACGCAACCTGGGCTTCATCCTGGACCCCTCCCTCTCGATGACCAGACAAGTCAACGCTGTCTCCTCATCGTGCTTCAACACCCTGCGTATGCTTCGCAAGATCTTCCGCTGGATCCCGACCGAGACCAGGAAGACTGTCACCCAGGCACTCGTCACCAGCCGACTGGACTACGGAAACGCCCTCTACGCCGGAACCACAGCCAAGCTACAGAAAAAAGACTCCAGCGCATCCAGAACGCCTCCGCCCGACTCATCCTGGATGTCCCCCGACGCAGCCACATCTCCAGCCACCTGAGGAACCTGCACTGGCTCCCCGTCGACAAGAGGATCACGTTCCGGCTCCTCACCCACGCACACAAGTCTCTCCACGACCTGGGCCCCAAGTACCTCAACGACCGCCTGACCTTCTACACGCCCACCCGCCAGCTACGGTCCACCAGCCTCGCCCTCGCAGCTGTACCACGCATCCAAAGAGCCACCGCCGGAGGAAGATCCTTCTCTTACCTGGCTGCCAAGACTTGGAACTCGCTCCCCATCCACCTTCGGCTGACCCAGGACCATCTCGCCTTCAGGAAACAACTCAAGACCTGGCTGTTCGAGCAGTAGCATACCCCTCCCCCCAAGCGCCTTGAGACCCTCCCGGGTGACTAGTGCGCTATACAAATGGCATGATTGATTGATTGATTGACCGGAAACAAGCATCCTGGGACCGGTTTCGGATTCATAATCCTCATCAGCCAGGCTATCTTGAATCCAGTGGCCAAGTGAACAAGGGACTCACGTCTGAGCATACCCTGCCACACTTAGGGCGAACAAAGCGATACCAAAGGGGATGATGGACGGAGCGTTTGAACAAATCAAACACTCACCCCCAGTCAACTGATCTGGGTTTAATCCATCACCATTCTTTAGTTCACTCAGCCACCCCAGTTCAGACATGGCTATATGCAAATCAGTCTGACCCTGTGCCTCATGGGAACAGTCCAGCCCGAACTGCCAAGCCATGTCTTCCCTGGACCGTAAACAAGCATCCTGGGACCGGTTTCGGATTCATAATCCTCATCAGCCAGGCTATCTTGAATCCAGTGGCCAAGTGAACAAGGGACTCACGTCTGAGCATACCCTGCCACACTTAAGGCGAACAAAGCGATACAAAAGGGAATGATGGACGGAGCGCTTGAACAAATCAAACACTCACCTCCAGTCAACTGATCTGGGTTTAACCCATCACCATTCTTTAGTTCACTCAGCCACCCCAGTTCAGACATGGCTATATGCAAATCAGTCTGACCCTGTGCCTCATGGGAACAGTCCAGCCCGAACTGCCAAGCCATGTCTTCCCTGGACCGGAAACAAGCATCCTGGGACCGGTTTCGGATTCATAATCCTCATCAGCCAGGCTATCTTGAATCCAGTGGCCAAGTGAACAAGGGACTCACGTCTGAGCATACCCTGCCACACTTAGGGCGAACAAAGCGATACAAAAGGGGATGATGGACGGAGCGTTTGAACAAATCAAACACTCACCCGCAGTCAACTGATCTGGGTTTAATCCATCACCATTCTTTAGTTCACTCAGCCACCCCAGTTCAGACATGGCTATATGCAAATCAGTCTGACCCTGTGCCTCATGGGAACAGTCCAGCCCGAACTGCCAAGCCATGTCTTCCCTGGACCGGAAACAAGCATCCTGGGACCGGTTTCGGATTCATAATCCTCATCAGCCAGGCTATCTTGAATCCAGTGGCCAAGTGAACAAGGGACTCACGTCTGAGCATACCCTGCCACACTTAGGGCGAACAAAGCGATACAAAAGGGGATGATGGACGGAGCGCTTGAACAAATCAAACACTCACCCCCGGTCAACTGATCTGGGTTTAATCCATCACCATTCTTTAGTTCACTCAGCCGGCAGGGTATGCTCAGACGTGAGTCCCTTGCTCACTTTGCCACTGGATTCAAGCAAGCCAGGCTGAAGACGGCTGGAATGCCAGAAACCGGTCCTCGGAAGCTTGTTTCCGGTCCAGGGAAGACATGGCTTGGCAGTTCGGGCTGGACTGTTCCCATGAGGCACAGGGTCAGACTGATTTGCTTATAGCCATGTCTGAACTGGGGTGGCAGAGTGGGCTAAAGAACGGTGATGGATTAAACCCAGATCTTTTGACTGGGTGTGAGTGTTTGATTGAGTCAGATGCTCCGTCCATGACACCCCCTTTTGTACCGCTTTTGGCCGCCATAAGTGTGGCAGGGTATGCTCAGACGTGAGTCCCTTGCTCACTTTGCCACTGGATTCAAGCAAGCCGGGCTGAAGACAGCTGGAATGCCAGAAACCGGTCCTTGGAAGCTTGTTTCCGGTCCAGGGAAGACATGGCTTGGCAGTTCGGGCTGGACTGTTCCCAAGAGGCACAGGGTCAGACTGATTTGCATATAGCCATGTCTGAACTGGGGTGGCAGAGTGGGCTAAAGAACGGTGATGGATTAAACCCAGATCTTATGACTGGGTGTGAGTGTTTGATTGATTCAGATGCTCCGTCCATCACCATCCCCTTTTGTACCGCTTTTGGCCGCCATAAGTGTGGCAGGGTATGCTCAGACGTGAGTCCCTTGCTCACTTTGCCACTGGATTCAAGCAAGCCGGGCTGAAGACGGCTGGAATGCCAGAAACCGGTCCTCGGAAGCTTGTTTCCGGTCCAGGGAAGACATGGCTTGGTAGTTCGGGCTGGACTGTTCCCATGAGGCACAGGGTCAGACTGATTTGCATATAGCCATGTCTGAACTGGGGTGGCAGAGTGGGCTAAAGAACGGTGATGGATTAAACCCAGATCTTTTGACTGGGTGTGAGTGTTTGATTGATTCAGATGCTCCGTCCGTCCATCACCACCCCCTTTTGTACCGCTTTTGGCCGCCATAAGTGTGGCAGGGTATGCTCAGACGTGAGTCCCTTGCTCACTTTGCCACTGGATTCAAGCAAGCCGGGCTGAAGACGGCTGGAATGCCAGAAACCGGTCCTCAGAAGCTTGTTTCCGGTCCAGGGAAGACATGGCTTGGCAGTTCGGGCTGGACTGTTCCCATGAGGCACAGGGTCAGACTGATTTGCATATAGCCATGTCTGATGGGGTGGCAGAGTGGGCTAAAGAACGGTGATGGATTAAACCCAGATCTTTTCACTGGGTGTGAGTGTTTGATTGATTCAGATGCTCCATCCATCACCACCCCCTTTTGTACCGCTGTCTATGTGAGGTACACTCCACATATAACTCAAATCATAGGTCCAAATGTTAGCTAACTCAAACAAATCCAAAAAGCCTCAGTAAGTGTCAGTAGACTACCTTACCAATCACAAGCTTACCAAATATTCTCAAATGTCCAGATTCCACCTGCCAAGTTCCTTAATCGAATCAGCCCAACGGACACTGCACGACAACCCAACCGATCAAGATCTCAGTCGAGGACCGGCACCACCTGGAAGGTCGGGTCTGAAGGAAAGGAAGAAACACTGTGGGTGCCAATATTCGGGTCACTCAGTGGCAGCATACGCGTCCATGATGAGTTTCCAATCCTTCGTCACAACCTCTCCTTCGGTCATCCGAGTCGCCGATGAGTCCCTTCGTGGTCGCCAATTTGTGGTATTGGGTTTCGTCAGGTCTACATACTCTGAAAAAAACTCTCGAACACCATAGAATAGAAGTTGGCACGGAAACTGGAAATGCAAAAGACAAGTTTATTAGGACCCCATGGGGTGGTGGTACATTCCTACAGCACCCTTCGGTAATGCAAGAAGTATCACACCGAACATCGGTGCGCGACATCTTTTATACAAGTTTAACAGCAATAAAAAGGTAGGCGGTATACTTTTGCACAGTTTAGGTACATATAAGGGCATTTTTGGAACACAGCCAACATGTGGGAGGAGTTTAGTACCACTGGTCAGTTTAAGAGAACATTCCTGAGAGGTGACCACTCATTAATCTAAATGTTTGAGTGCGCATGCGTGAGCTTGACCAGTGCTAAAAATATCCTGTTGCTGGGCAAGGTAAATGGTCATTGGTACAGAAAAAGGACAAAAGGGCATGCTGACCACGAGGCCGCATGTTCATAGAAAATGGAAGCCAAGAAAGACAAAATGGCTCCTGCTCTTTTGGTCAAGCTAACAATGAAAGTTCGTGTAGCTGAGCTAAATGCTAATTTAGTTGCTGCCAAATTACGACACGTCTACCTCACTGGTCTGCAGCTTGCTATCATACAGATCTGCGTAAAAATTGCGAAAGTGGGTATTAATCTGATGCTGAGTATATTCCCCTTGACCCATCGGGGAGTTCAGCGCCAAGATGGGGGCTCCGCGGGGGATTGGATCAGCCAGCAAAGCCAATAAGGTACCCACCTTATCCCTCTCAGCATGCGACTAGCTAGGTAAGCCCTATGGTCAAAACACCTCAGGCGTTCTACGACTACCGCTACGGCCTCCCTAGATTGCAACACTAAATCCCGGGCCTCAGGGTCAGTCGAGTGCGCCCCCTCAGCTTCCCTAAGAGTCAGTTCCGTGGCGTTGATTTCCAGCAACTTCCGTACACCCACCCATTTGGTAGGACAAAAACCACGGATCAGCACTTTAAAGGCATCCCATTCCAGGGCGGTTGTCGTGGCTGTACCTGCATTGTCGGCAAAATAACGCTCTATTCCCGTTTGCAGCTCAGCACGGAAGACTGGGTCCTTCAGCATCTCCGGACGCAATCGCCAGGCCGGTACGGCCGGGTGCTCCTGGGCCCAGCAGAAACTTACCAATAGCGTAGTATGATCGGATATAGTGCGCGCCAAGTATTCACTTAGTTTTACCATTGTTGCCAGGCCGGAGCTACAAAGCACTGCGTCAAGCCGCACATGCAACTCGTGCAATGCTGAGAAGTAGGAATATTCACGCTCATCTGGATGTTGCGTCCGCCATATATCTATTAGTCCTCAACTGTCCTGCCACAGGGTCCTGACCTTTGAAAGTCTATGAATGGGAATGCCAGGCAGCGGGGGTGGGATCTGTCCTTGGCCACATCTGCTATGGAGTTGAAATCTCCCCCCATTAGGACCGGGATCGTGAAATAAACTGCCAGTTTTTCAGACATATGAGTGAAAAAGGTCGCCTGCTCCACGTTGGGGGCATAGGTACTGCAAAGGGTCACGTCCCGCCCGTGAAGGCGTCCTGCAACCACCACATAACGGCCCTCAGGATCAACCATTTGCTCAGTCATTTGGAAAGGAACCCCGGCCCTAATCCAGATCAGCGCTCCCCTCGCAAAGGCCGAATAGGTAGTATAATAGAGTTACCCATGCTATCTACACTGCAGCGCCATCCCCTCAGCCCTAGTCAGGTGCGTCTCTGCAGGAATAATATCTGCACACCCCTACGTACCAAATAGGAGTGGACCTCGTGCCAGAGCCGCATCGTATGCAAGCCCCTCACATTCCAAGTCATACATGCAACATCAGGTAATGTCCCCATAGTCAATATGTAAAAGCACAATGAACCACTGGTCACGCCAAGACACGCCGGTGAGTGCTAACCTCAAACTAAGTCACCCCACCTCCCCAAATCCCCCAGATCACCCCCAAACACGTCCCTCCCTCCCCAGAACAGGCACTAACATAGTGAATCCCATCCAAACTTATCCCAACAAACGCCCCCACAAAATGTCAAGGCGTACTAACTGTGGACCATCCGGCGGGGATGGGTTAGAGCCGAACGAGCAACAACAATCAACCAGGCCCTCCAGCCCCAGCCCCGTATCAGCAGCCAAGCCCCCAGCGGCAAGAGCGGTACTGCTTCCCTATCAATGACTAACAGTTCTACTGGTGGCCAGGTTTCTCCCCCCGGACCCCCCGGAGCCCCAAGCATCCCAGACCCCAGCCGCCCACCCCTCAATACCCCAGGAAGTTCAAATCAATAGCTACCACCACAACAGGTCCAGAGTCTTGGGACCACCCCACCTTCAAGGAGCTTCCACCATGTCGTCTGCCGTGCCCGGTGCCACCTTAGGGAGGACCTGGCAGCGAGACTCCGACAGTTCCGTTTCGGTCTCATCCGCTTCCTCTGCAGACCCCGCAGCCAGCTCCGGGGAAAACGCCTCAGTTCCAGCGATTACCGCCACTGCCTGCAGTGCTGCCAGTCGCTCCGCCTCCGTCTGGGACAGTGAAGGGCCCCCATGCCCCAAGCGTCGTCTCCGGGTACGGCGGGATCTACGAAGTCATTGCCTGGAGGGCAACCCAGCCTCGCCGCTGCCAGCCCTATACTCCTCCAGCCAGGACAAGGCTTCCTCCGGAGTGCTGCAAAAGTGTGTTCTGCCATCCAGGGCTATCCGTAGCCGAGCTGGGAACATCAGAGAGTATTGCAAGCCCTCGTCGTGTAGTGCCCTTTTGACCGCCAAGAAGGAGGCCCTTGCTCACTGCACCTCGAGCGTGTAATCCGGAAACAGCGTGACTTTGCTATTGTCCACGGAGTAGGGGCAAGATGTTCTGGCCCTCTGAAGGAGTAGATCCCTGTCTCTGTAGTGGAGAAGACCTGCCACCACCGGTCGAGGCGGGCGTCCCGGGTCCGGTGGGCGGGCCGGCACCCTATGAGCCCTTTCCGGCGTGTAGAACTGCGACAGGCCTTCCGGCGCGATCACCTCCCAGAACCAGCACTCCAGATATGCCACCATGTCAGTCCCCTCAATCCGTTCCAGCAAGCCCACCACTCTGACATTGTTCCTCCTATTGCGGGCTTCCGCATCATCCGCTCTCTTTTCTACGGTCTGCAATCGGGCCAGGACATCTACCATCTGGGCGTCCAACTTATGCTGTGCAGGCCCCACGTCCTTCAGTGTGAGTTCCGTTTGTCGCACCCTGTCCGACAATTTAGCATGATCAGCCCTCAGGAGCCCCAGGCCCGTTGCAATGTCTTGTCGGAGGGCCGTTCTAGTGTCTGTTTGAGCCTGTAGAATCTGGTCCACCTGGTGCTGCAGGAGCAATCCAGGAGGGTCGGTGTCCAGGCCCCCGCGTTCCTCGCTCTCTATCCTGTTCCACGCCGTCCAAGGGCGTCCCCCCCTGTTTCCCCGGGGTTTCCCCATGTTCGAGGGCCGCCGGCCTGGGCCACTCCAGGATGTGATCTCCCTCTTCCAGCCCCGGGATAGTCCATCGCACACACCCCTAAGGGGGTAAGGGAATGCCAAGCACCACTGCTATGCACTCACCTCCTGCGGCAGCGATTCCCCAAAATCAGGCAGGGTCTTGTTCGGCAGGGCCACAACAGCGATTCAACGCCACCCGGATATACCAACGGCTGTAGGATTATCAATGGTCCTGTTATGGTCAATCCTCTCTGCTCCTGTTCTGCGCCACTCAGCCACACACAAAAGCCCCCTGCCGAAGCCACCCACCTCGGAGCAAGAGGCAGTCCGCCTGTGATGCAAGTCTGTCAAGGCGGGGAAGGAGAGCTTGTCCTCAGCGCGGCGTCTCCTGTCGAGGTGCCGCCTATCTCACGACAGGCCAGGCGCCAGGCACCTTCAACAATTGTATCCCTCCGGCAGCCTCAGTGGCTCAATATGGCAGGGGGTCTGCTGTGCCCCAACTCCTGCAGTGCCCGGGCAGCAGGGCAGGTCCTCCGCTGCCCATGCCCAAAGGATCTGCGGCTTCCTCCTGGTCTCGGGTGTACCTCTCAGTGCCCGGGCCGGCCGCACCTCCGTCTGCTGCCCCCCAGATGTCTGCCGCCAAGGAGGGAGCAGAAAGGGTCTCAATAGTGGAGAGGGGGGGGAGGCGCCCACTATCCTCCGTGCCGCTCCCGCACCCCCAGATCACCCGGCTCCAGTCCGCAGCCCAACCGCCACTCGGGTCTCCACCCCCAGCGGGAGGTGAAACTCCGGCCCGGCACCAGGCCCAATGTAAAAGCACCGCTCGTCAGCCGCCGGCTGACCCCGCCTTCCGGCTCTGCACACAATGAGGGGCGGTCGCAGGCCGCCACTGCGTCACCGCCGAGATCTTCTAGGCCACCGGGGGGGCGCTCCGCAATCGTCCTCCTACCTCCGCGGCGACTTGCTGTTTCACCCGGTCTCCCAGGTGCGCCGGATGGGAACCACAGAGCTCCGACACTCCGCTCACTTTCCAGCCACCGCCATTTTAGATCTCAGACCCGTCTCGGGCTCAGGGCCGCAGCAGGGCTCTCAGCCCGTCCGGGGGGATGCCAGCCTCCACAACACACCAGGGCAAGCGCCGTCACCACTCCCCTATGTCGGGGGTCAGTTTGGGGGGCCACAGCAGTCCCCTGGTCAGGATAATCGGCGGGCTAGCGCGGATCTGCAGGCTCACACTTCATCCGCCGTCGCCTCTCAAGCCACGCCCCCTTACTCCCTGCTTGATGAACTCAATAGAAAAAAGATTGGTTGTATTAAGATGGTTTAATGATGGAATGGCTGCCATTAAGCTCAAAATATTGCCTCTGTTTAAACAATCCTGAGGACGTTGTGGTCTGTATTGTGGAGTGAATATGATTTGATTATTTAAATTCTGTATTTGCTCCTGACTGCTTATGTGAGGTGTGTGATGTGTGGAGTGATCCAGATTCATTTGGTGTAGTCCTGATGATTGCTGCAACCTGATACAATTAGATGGATTTATTTTTACTAGTATCTGTTCGTTTGAATCCCGACTTGATTGTGGTGCATTATATAATACTACTTCTCGTAGTTGTACATAACATTTATTATTTGATTTATGAATTGGGGCTACATCCAATTTTTTCTCGTCTTTCTTGTCTTCAACAACTGCGGGCACTATCTGTTGACCAATTACAGGTGGACCTGCAAAGGTTATGAGCTGATTATTATATTCGATGTTACCTTCCATTGTGAGGGTCTGCGTCCTTTGATCAAGGACGATCTTTGTTCCTACTGACAAGCTCTTTGTTGTAGGTTTTGTGATATTGACTGGTGATTCATATACCTCTTTCTCAGCTTTAAATTCTCTAAATGGTTGTTCCTTTTGCATGTCATTCCCCACAGGGCATTTTCATTCTTCGATAAGCTCCTGTTTGATTACGGTTTGCTCCTTGACCTTTGGTGCAAACATTGGGTAGAGTCTATTTGCCATTTGAGTCGCATTTCCTTTATGTTGTTTTTTTTCGTGGCCTTCCTAGCATGTTTATTCTGCCTTTTAGTCTGTTTAAGGCTTGGAATATTGCCTGGATCCACTTGTTGCAATATCATTTTCTCAGTGGAATCTACTTTACTAATATCCAAGATACTTGATGTTGTCGAATATTTTGATAATTTTAACAATTTCTGATCAACTTCACTAAGATCATTTAATGGGGTAAAACACTTTGATTCCTGTTTGTTTGTTAGTACGTGTGTATCCTGTAGCTTCGTTCTACTGACCTTTGCTAGCTCTTGTTGTGTAATCCCAGATACCGCATTCAACTTATTAGTCAGTTTATTTTCATTCAGTATACTCATTAAAAATGTTGGCACAGTACTTGGTGTGTCCACTATTGGGCCATAAACACAGCAGCCTTTTATAGTATTTGTAGCCACTTTGCCTTTCTGCAGCATAATATCCGTCAGCATTCTGACCTTTACATTTATATGGGCTATATGGCCTGCGATTAGATCCATTAAAGTAATCTGGATGTCCAATTTGTCCGACTGCACATTCAGAACATTGACTGAAGTTTGCAGAGAGTTTAACAGTATAGTATGTATTTTTTTTAAATCTTCCATTTTTATTTTTGAATCTTCATCTTTAGTATCTTTTTCATTTATCGTTATTAAAGGGGTTGTTTCACTTTGCCTTTTTATCTCCTTTGGTGGTGTTCTACTAGCCAAAAAACAATTGCTGTCTTCCATTTCCGCCAGGTTTATTATCTGGTCGTCACTATTTGCTTGATCTAATAGACTAGAGATTTCAATTATTTCTTGTTTTTCCATTTCCGTTTGACCTTTTACTGGATTATACTGGTATTTGGTATCCGGAATTTTTTTGCATTGAGGCTTCTGAGGCTTGGGTTATTCCACCATTGTTTGATGGTAAGATCGATTCATGCCATAGATCATTTGCTTCATTTGCTTTATTCAGACTCAACATCAGATTTAGGTTATCCTGTTGTGCAGTGCTTGTCGAGTGCTTCAATCTTGGGGTAGAGCGAGTTAAATTTGTAGTATGAACTTGAGCATATGTCACGTTGCTGTTTTGTTTAGGAATTGTTGCTGGAGTCATTGCTTCTAGGTCTTCATCCTCATTCATTCCTCCAGCTGGATTTTTGCCATTATTGAGGGGTTCTTTTATATCTTTTGCAGTTAGACTTCGCTCTGTAATCGTGTTCGAACCAGTTCTGTAGAAGAACCCTGCTTTCGTGGGAGCAATGGATTTGAAAACTCCACCGCTCTCTCTGTTGCATGAATAATCGTTGCTGGGTCCTTATGAAAGGCAAACTTGCCTGTCGAACTCATTGCCCCAAATATTGAATTAGTGCGGAGCGCTGACACTGAACCCTGATGCTGAGGGGAGACTATAGGATTTTTAGAAAGGGTTTTCACTCTCTTGTTTGTTTTCCTTTGATTTGAGTTTTTTTTCTGTATCACTTGATTTCTTATCCTTCCAGATCTCATTATCCCCCGTTGTGGGTTTAATGCGCAAAGTAGATAGACTTGTTGGAGTGTTGTTGAGGCCTTTTATTCTTCACGCTACTTTTGCCACATGACCACCAAGCAGTTTTGAATACTAGGTAAGTCCTTACTTCTAGTATTGATGTTGTACTTTTTTGGTGTGTTTATACGCGGCTCTTGACTGCTGTGTTGGGTTCTGAGGGGACACCCCCCCTGACACCCCTGGAAGCCAAATTATACTTAGCCCGCAGTAAAAAAAAGTTAAATAACACGCATGCAGGCAGTATGTTTTCCTGTGGATACCTCGGGTATCTAACCCTCCCACACACCAAGCCGCCCTGTTCACTAAATACTAAAAGCTGTCTGCAAACAACCACTTGCAAGCCCACCTATTGCTCTGCCCCACAGCACCCCTGACTCACCCCTCCCTCTCGAACCACCGCCTACCGCTTCTGATCGGAAAGAGTCTTGCAGGGCCCAAACGCTGTTCTCACAATGGGGCACGGTCAATGGGAGAGGCTGCCTGCTGCCCTGCTATCCTGCAGTCAGCATCTATGTTGTCAGTGTTGTCGCTGGGGGTAGTTGGACGGCGGTCCGCTCCTGCCAACCACCACCTGGCTCCTCCACCAGAACAAGCCTCACCGGGACCCCTCCTGTCCGGCGCGGCATCCGCCAAAGGTCCGGGGTAGAGGACCGAGCAAAACGGGACCCAGGCCTTAGCCCAAAGCAGACTGGGGTCGGCAGCAGCAGTGGTAGAGCTGGAAGAGAAAGCCGTGCTGCGGCAGTCAGTAGGGGGGGGAGAACAGGGGCTCAGCGTGGGCTCGTCTCGGCACAGGCCTCGGGCTCGACTCCGCTATCGGCAGCAGCAGCAGTGATAGAGCTGGTGGAGAAAGGTGCGGGGGTCAGAGCAGGAGCGGGCGGGAGTTCCGACCTCCGCGGTACACTCCGAGCACAATCTGAACAATGAAGACCAGCTGATCTGGCTGGTCGGTGAGAATGTTTTGGAGTGGTGTTGTCCTGGCTTTTGGCATGGGAACGCCTAGTCTGCATCACATTAGTGATAGTTGCGGGGGTCATCTGTGGCGATGTTTTTTGTGGCTGATATCACGGGTAAACTGGTGATATGGGCTGTTATCACCTGCTTGTCAACAGGGCGTTAGTTTCATTGCAACTTTGGCTGCAATAAAGTGCTGGTAACGCGGCGATAGTTCCTTGAGAATATGCTCCATTGTGTCATTGCAATTGCGGGAACACACAGGGCAAACATATCCTAACACAACAAATCACACAATTGCACTGATCACAATTTTTACAGGGATGACTACATTGGTTCCAACATTGGCATGAGCACATGCATGAACGAGACATGACCTGTGCACAGTCACACATAATGGTGTCATAACCACAGTCTGCGCCAACTGCATGGGTGATCTTGTCCCAAATCCACCCTCATATAGGTAGCAAGAGATATCACCACCCTGTAAACCGAGGCCCTTGTAGCATGCCCTAGTTACCTGATTTTTCTTTTTTTTCTTCATATTTTAACACAATTTTTATTGAGATGAAAGCACAGACATACATTGCTTCAGGATCATAGAATAGTCGCAAGCAGCAGCCTATCACAAGTCCAGCACTCGGTTAATGTCCATAGTCAGCATTAAAACTATATACACATAACTCTTGTGCTCTGGGCCATTAAAATGGCAGTGTTACCCATTGCAAAAGGTAGAACTAAAACCCCCTGGAAGTCCCCCCCCCCCAACACCTACCGACTATTCCGACTATAGTTCCCCCCTGACTCCCCCCTCCCTATTCAACACTCCCCACCCCCTCCCCCCCAGGCATGTCGTGGTGCAGCCCCCATTGGGCTGTAAAGGGGTTAACTTCTCTGCTCTTATCTCGCAACTGGTCCTGTGGATACCACGTGGTATGAGTCGTTTCACTGCCCAGTGTGGGGCATCGGTGTGCAACCGAATAATGCAAGGCGACTTGCTTTCATCCTGACATTCTACGGTGGGTGTGCCCCAAGGCTATGTGCAGGGGTCCCTCCATCCTCGTCTGCAGAGAGTGTGAGTTCCATAACTAATCTCTCCCAGGCTCTCGCCCTCTCTAATGCCTGTTCGTTACCTGTTCTATGCGCCATTTGTAGTTGGACAACCCCCTCACATCGAACCCACTTACTAAATTCATGTTTCCATTTATCTACACTGGGGCCTTTGTTCGCCTTCCACTGAGAGGTTATGGTTCTTTTAGATAAGAGGAACCCCAGGTCAATAAATGTACTAGTGATTTTGTTTTTGAGGTGTGGGAAAACCAATGAAGGGTGCAATGCGCCATTGTGGGTTGTATGTCCCTCTCAGAAACGTCCCTCAACAGTGCAGTCACCCCTTGCCAAAAGTAATCAAGTGCCGGACAAGCCCACATCATATCTTTAAAATCGGCGTCCCCTTGTGCACATCTTGGACAGGCCACAGACTGGGTTGGAAAGTATTTATGTAATCGGGCTGGTGTTAGGTATGCCCTGTGTAGAATGTGAAAATGCACCAACTGGAACCGCGCATTACGCGTACTCTTCCAGGCTCTCTCCACTATCCCACTCCACGCCGGATCTGGTATATCCATTTCTATGTCCGCTTCCCATTTCGTCTTCAAAGTTATCATTGGAGTTAGAGCTTCGTGGGTCATGCGCTTGTATAAGCATGAGATTGCCTTGATTGTGCCCGCAGCAACCACAACGTATTGGCAACCCATAGATGTTGGCTGTTCCGTCAAGCCCGATTTTCAGTGTTTACGAATCGCTTTTGTGAGCGCAGCATGGACCAGAAAGTCTCCCCCTAGCAGTTCAAAACGGTCTCTAAGGACATCAAATGGCAGCAGATTGCCGTCCTCATATAGGTCTCCTATGGTCGCTAAACCCTGTTGTTCCCAGGCCTCCAACCTCCACCAGGTTCCTCCGTGCGGCAGTGCCCTGCATAGTTTTAATGGGATATCGGGCACATAAGGGATCGCTATACCCCCTCTTCGTTGATACTTGTTCCAACATTTACGAGCTGTGGCAAACTCCTGAGTGAGCTGCATATCTCCGATCAGGAGGCGCAGAACTATGCGAGACAACACCAGCAAGGGGCCAGTCGGTGCACCTGCCTCTCCTTCTTCCCTAGTGGCCCTCGCCACCCATTGCGTGAGCCATTGAAGTTGGGCAGCTAGGTAGTATGTCTCATAGTCTGGGACCGCCAGCCCCCTTTCCGCTCGGGGTCTCATGAGCGTCCCGAGCGCCACCCTACGCATACCTGAACCCCACAGAAAGGAACTGATCAGCATCCTATGTCTCCGGAAGTAGCCCGCCGGAACCCAGATTGGGAGCGCCCTAAAGAAGTAGAGCAAGCGCGGTAGGGTCACCATTTTGAGTAGTGCCACTCGCCCCGCTACAGATAAAGGGAGGGTGCTCCAAAACTCAAAATTAGCTTTGGGACCCCAGATCGCCTTTCCCACATTTCCGTCCAGGATATACCCCCGTTCGTGATAAATCATCGTACCCAAGTAGGGAAGACGTCTTTCTTCCCAGGACACTCCCTCTGTAGACCACGTGCACCCTGTACCTCCGCGAGTCGGAAATAGGCACGACTTCGTCCAGTTGACTTTCAACCCTGCTACCACACTTAGAGCTCACAGCAGAGATCTTGCTCCCCGCAGGGATTCTCTCGTATCTGCCAAAAACATTAATAGGTCGTCCGCATAAAGTGCGATATGGTGGACCTGCCCATATACGTCTAATCCCTGATATGCTTGCCCCAATCGTGCGTGCGCCGCAAGGGGTTCCACCGCCATAGCGAACAATAATGGGGAGAGGGGCCAGCCCTGGCGTGTGCCCCTTCCCACTTTACATGCCTCGGAGATCACACCTCCCGTTCGAACTCTGGCATTGGCATCTTTGTACAGTAAAGCCGTCCAGCTCACAAAATCCGGCCCCAACCGCACCCGACGCATAACCTGGAATAGGTAGTCCCACTCTAAACTATCGAATGCTTTTTCGATGTCAACAGCAAACACAGCTGCGGTATCCACTTCATAAGTATCAGCCTCCAGAATATGTAGGAACCGTTGTATATTAAGCACTGTGTTGCGGGCGGGGATGAACCCGGATTGATCGGCATGTATCAGCGTGGACATGTAGGGAAGCAGCCGAGTTGCCAGGATTTTGCTCCGAATTTTGTAATCCAGGTTTGGCATAGATAAAGGGCGATACTCCGTTCTATCCCAGGGTTGCTTGCCCGGTTTCAATAACGGGATAATGATCGCCTCCCTGGTGGACTCTGGCAATCTACCCAACTTTTTGGTTTCGTTGTAGAGCCACGCCAGACGAGGTCCAAGGAGGTCGATATAAGTGAGATAGAATTCCACCGGAAAGCCATCTGATCCCGGCGTTTTATTCCATGCCATACTTTTAATGGCTACTCGCCCTTTCCTCACCTCAATGTTCCATCCCAACTTTTTCGCATCCTCATCCCCCAATTCCGGCAAATCCAGACCCCCGGTAAAGTTCTGTAAGTCTTCCTCTGATGGAAGTACCCTACCACGGTAAAGCTCTGTGTAGTAGTCAAAGAACAGCTCATTTATCCCTTGTTGGTCAAAGCGGGCTGCACCTGCCTGGTCCCTCAACTCTAGTATTACTGAGCTGCGCCGAGCGGGATTAGCTAGTCAGGCCAAAGGGGCTCCCGGTTTATCCCGCTCTGAGTACGCCCATGTGAGATAGGCCTTGTAATCAAACCACCGTAGGCATTCTACAGTTGCTGCAACTGCTTCCCTGGCTGCCAATAACTCATCCTGCTTATCCGGCCATTCAGGGCACTCTATCTCCAGGGCACGCAATCGCTCATCATACCGTTGGGTTACGCACCTGCGTGCCGCGAGTGGTACCGGACCTGACAATATATTTTGGCAGCCTACGCAGCACCCCTACATATATGCCTATTCCCTGCTGACGAGAGGTAACAACCTCGAAACACGTGTCCAGGGATGGCCAATGCGACAGTGATTATTTGCTCAAGACCCTGGCAGAGGCGCACCCGCTGATGCTTTACTTCATGAACCACAATGCTTTGGGGCAACACGCTGATAGGACAAGCAGTGTGCGACCAATTGGACTTTCTTTTATCATCCCGTTGGATGTCTTGCAATAGTGTCTTCCGGGCCCCAGACACCGCCGAAATACATCTCCCGCGCACCACTGTTTTATAGGCGTCCCATTGAGTAGTCACCGATCCCGTAGTCCCTTGATTAAGTTGAAAATAGTCTTCAATGGCCGTGGCTATAGTGGCGCGGAAGACCTGATCCTCAAGTGCTTCTGGGCGCTGTCTCCAGGTAGGGATTTCGGGCTGCAGCCGCGACCACTGCAACTGGGCCAGCAGCGGGTTATGGTCAGAAATAGTGCGAGAGAGATGTTCACTATTGCTAATTTCCCCATGCACATCGGGGGAGCATAGAAATGTGTCTAGGCGAACATGCAATTCGTGGAGGGCGGAGAAAAAAGAGTAATCCCTATCTAATGGGTGCTGAACCCTCCAAGTGTCAATTAACCCCCAAGTCTGCTGCCAGGTAGAGCGCGTCACTGCCAGTTTACCTGCTGGGTTGACAGCAGCACAGGCTGATAGGCATACCCTGTAAGGCTACACCAGTAGGTATTGGGGCGTCCTCTAAGGAGCCCACAGTACATGGTATCATGCAACAAACATTGGAATTGGTGTAGGTGCATGACTCCAACAAGTTTGATACCAAACATGACCAGGTTTGTGCAGCCATTATATATTGGAGATCTCGACTTGCCAGTGTCCACTACATACTATAAAATGGCTGTCCTACACTTACAAAGCCCAGAGAATGTAGTCCGGGGTTTGTAGGGGTGCCTCTGCTTATGCAGGGGTACCCATACAGTTAGACCCATGCACCCTGCCCTTGGCCCGAAGGACCTACCTTAGGGGTGACTTATAGGTTAAAACAGCGGTGCCATGATATAAGGAAAACTTTATATCTAAAGTGAAATGTGCATGCACCATTTCATGCACACTGCAATAGCAGCTATGCAGACATAGTTTACATGGACTCCCATGGGTGGCACAATACATGCTGCAACCTATGGGACACCCCTAGGGTACTAATACCCTGGGTACAGCAGTACCATATACTGGGGACGTAGGGCCAGATGTAGGTATCCAAATACCGGTCGGTAACGGCCGAAAATACCGATTTTCGGCAGTTACCGACCGGTATTTGGATACTGAGATGTAGGGCATCCAAAAACATACAGATTCGGTAAATTTACCGAATCGGTAATTACCGATTCTGTATGTTGAAATGTAGGAGGCACTGTAAACAGTGCCACAGGGCTTTAAGGATTCGTTATTTACCACCAACTATTAGTTGGTGATAAATAAGGTATACCTGTGTATATGCCAATCTGTGCATGTACACCTGTGCCATGTGACAGACATACATGCCCTTAGGGCATGTATGTATGCCACATGGCACACAAGCACTAATCAGGGGTGCAACAGGGTGTTAAAGTGACACTCTGCAACCCTTGAATTTTTCGGTATTTACCAGATCAGTAATTACCGATTTGGTAATTGACATTCATTCCTAGGGGCTTCCAGGTCTTACAAATTCGGTAAAAAATACCGAATTATTACCTACATCTAATTTACCGATTCTAAAATACCGAATCGGTACAATTCGGTATTTTAGAATGGCTAAATTAGATTTACCTACATCTAGCCCTTGGAGTGGTCCTCCAGCCTGCCAATTGTGAGGTGTACAAAGTACTTTGTTACAAAATAGGGATGTCCAAGTGCACACCTTCTTCTAAAGATTTCCCTGAGAAGGTGTCCATTGAAACTTTTATGCTTGCAGCCCGTGTAGTGGTCTGCCCAACAACCATTTAAAGATAAATACATCGCAATTGGGAGAGAAGTTACACTCCTTCTTCCGGATTCACATCTTGAGTCAATACAAACGATTCCACAAAGTTGTCCACGTTCAATAAAGTTTCTATTCCTTCTGTTCCACAATTTCCTTTGTACTCATTTCATTAGGTCACATGAAAGACGGAATATATTTTTACTTCTAATGCAGCAGATATGCAAATCCAGGCCTTTTTCTGAAGCAAGAACAATACATTTATGATCCTCCTGTAGTAAGTGTCATTCGCAGTGCATTTCAGACTTATTTTAGTCCTTCGTCAGGGGTTCCCTACAAATTAAACAACACCAACATTAGATTCAATATTCAGCTCTTAATGCATTCAATTAAATCAACAGTACATCTCGCAGTTTATGCCTTGTTGTAACGGTCCCCCCGATCGACGTTTTCTCTCTAATAGCGTCCCTAAGCGCTATCAACAAAGTGCCCAAACAAGCTTCTACACCACTACATGACCCTTCCCTAATTTACCTTCACCTTTCTAACCACACCCAACGAGTAGAACGTCGTGTCTTTCATCATTTGTGTCACTAATCCTCTGTCTGTTCGTTTAACCTTCACAAACCATTCCCTCGGCTGCACTTTTTAAACACAATGCTTACAAGAGCATTTCAACTGTATCACATATTTCACCTCAATTTAGAGCTCGGTAAGCTCGTGAAAATATTATGCAGTGCTAGCCCATCCCCATAAATCAAACCATCGTCAACGTTCCTTCATACCTTAAGCCTCTGTCGGCATCATCTCTTTCACACTCGGCTCCTTCCTTGCAAGAAACGGTAATCTGCTCCCTTCCAGCTGTTCCCT
This sequence comes from Lissotriton helveticus, assembly GCF_964261635.1. Taxonomy (NCBI): domain Eukaryota; kingdom Metazoa; phylum Chordata; class Amphibia; order Caudata; family Salamandridae; genus Lissotriton; species Lissotriton helveticus. The sequence continues at coordinate 1,932,342,807 of NC_136063.1, read as the reverse complement.
TGTCAACTTTCAAAACGAAAATACCGCCCCTTCCCATCTACCAATTACATGAACCTGCACTCTCCTTATGCCTACAATTCCCATAACCCACTACTTCAGACACCGTATGCACTGGGAACGTATCTTTTTTATTAACCTTTATTTATCCCACTTGTTCCTTTGCTAAGACCGAAACGTCCCCAGGCCCCTCACTCATTTTCCCCAACCACCCGTAGGTGTTATATATGTAACATAAATTTCTAAAGTGTACCGCTTAACTAATTTCAAACATCAGACAGTTATTAAACAAAACTTTTATTACAAAGTACTTACCATCAAATGTAGAGCACTGCCAGTGGGGTCCTGGTTAGCAGGATCCCAGTGTACTACAGTCAAAGCAAACTGACACCAGGCCAAAAGTGGGGGGTATCTATGCCAGAAAGATCATACTTCCCTACATAATGCACTTGTCATACCACCTCTGAAAAGCTGGGACTTAGAAACTTTTTGAATTTCTAGTCCTCTAGAGAACCAGAATGAACAAGCACAGACTATCCACCCAAGGCATGATCTTGCTGGTTTGAAGAAAGGAGTTTCTCCCAATCTGAGCTTCTCCGCAGCATCAAATCAGTGGGCCCTGTGCAATGAGGTACCTGACCTCATAAAACACATCCTCGAATGCAGCCTAGCGTCTTGAGCCACTGAAGGATTTTGACTTAAATTTCACAGACTGAGTCCCAAGGTAAAGCTCTATTGTGACCATTGACTATCATTTGTGCTTAATCTTTTTTGGTGATACCATCACTTTAATCTTTAAAAATTCATGTGTTTGGTACCACTTAATAGATTATTCTTGTCATTTACGTTCATTTTACTCAATTTTTCTAATTTAGTTTGGGATTTTTATTGTTCTGCTGTTTTGACTTGTTAGAAAGGCGGTCCCTGGGGAGGCCGAAGATGTCTGACGGACCACCCCGAGACACACCTCTCCTTCTGGAGTTGGCCGAGCGCCGTTGAGAGGCCTCCTGGGTGAGGTTCCTCTCCTAGAATCGTATCAGCGGAGCAATCACACCACTACAAATGGGCACCACACAAGGATAGATTCTTATAGTCTTTATCAGCAATCAAGGCAGGTTCTCTCAGCAATATATATATATACAAACGGATCAAGGGATCCTTAAAGTCTCGGTAACGGTGGGAATAGGGTAGCGGGGCAGTCTTAGTACCAGCCTGGCACCGGGATACCCTACGCTCAGCTCTCAATCCTCGAGCTGGGGGGTTCCGCCAGGTCGAGCCGCGACGTCGTCAGCAGGGCTCGGAAGATGGTTTCAGCGAGCTCGGGCCGCGGCAGGGCCAGCAGGGCTCGGAAGATGGTATCAGCGAGGTCGGGCCGCGGCAGCGCCAGCAGGGCTTCGAAGATGGTTTCAGCGAGGTTGGGCCGCGGCAGCGCCAGCAGGGCTCCGAAGATGGTTTCAGCGAGGTCGGGCCGCGGCAGCGCCAGCAGGGCTCCGAAGATGGTATCAGCGAGGTCGGGCTGTGGCAGGGCCAGCAGGGCTCCGAAGATGGTTTCAGCGAGGTCGGGCCGCGGCAGCGCCAGCAGGGCTCCGAAGATGGTTTCAGCGAGGTCGGGCCGCGGCAGCGCCAGCAGGGCTCCGAATATGGTTTCAGCGTTCCGAGTAGCGAGGTTTTCTCAGGGTCAGCCGTGATTCAATCAGCAGGGCTTCCAGGTCCAAGATACAACTGCCGACTCATCCCAGAGCTGCCCCAGATATAGGTCTGGAGTCCTTTGATGTCCGGACCCTCGCGCCTGGGGGTCAGAGGGGCCAGGATGAGAGTGTCCAGACACCCAGCAGGGGAGTGGAGCCAGCGCCCAGGGAGGCCGGAGGGCGATCGAAACCAGGCGTCCGGGGACGGCTGGAGGGCCATCGAAACTCCCCTCCTCCTTGATCTGTCAAGTGGCCACTTTACCACCTGGTCGGATCTTGGTGCCTCGATGTCGGGGCTTCGCTGGGGCCGCGGCCGAGGTCAGGCCAGGGCCACGCGGTCCGGACGTGGAGGGCCCAAGATGGAGTCGGGGCCTGAGATGGCGGCCAAGGGTAGGGGACGGACTAGCAGAGTGGGGCGAGTAGGGGTCGCCGTGTTCCTGAGGGGGAGAGCCGGGGGTCGCCAGGAGTGGCAGCTCTCGTTGAAGGTTGTAGAGGGTAACTTCAGGAGGGAGGACAGGGGTAGATGCCATCCAGGGCCCGCCATGCGGGAGGAGAGGGACCACGCCATGAGGCCGGGTCCAACATGACTTTATATATTTTATTTTTTTAATATGTTACACGTTGCGCTAAGTTAAGTCGGTCTGCTCTGCACCATTGCTATCAGGGGGCGGAGCTCAGTTTAATTAGTGACTTTGAAGGTTCACCCTGTCTCGAGTTGTGATTATTCCTTGAGGTAGACAAAAGATAATCCAATTTCTTACAATCATAGAAGAAATTGATATTTTAAAAGTATTTCTTTGTGCGCTTCTTGTGTTAGGTACATTTGTCAAAAGAAAAACATACATAACTGTATTGCTTTTTAATTAGCATGGGCACAAATGCCAAGAAGGTTGTCTAAATCTAACCAAACATGCACTGTTATTCAGCTTACTGTGCAAGTTATATGTTTGTCAATAACACCTTATAATGTATTCATTATACAAAAACCAAAACACTTTATTTCCCCATTTCAATATCTTGCTCCTTCTCATTGACTTTTTGTTCCTTCGCCCTTTAACCTTTTGGTCGTTTTGATATTGGTTTTCCTTTTCTTTTAGCCCCAGTCATTGTTTCGATTCTCTTTTATTCCCTTTCCCTTGCGTTTATTTCGTTATGATTCCTTATGCTCCAGCAAATATTTTCCTTGCTTTCACTATGTATATCAACTTAATTGTCCTTTGTATCACGTTTCATTCTTTGCATTTATTGTGCTTTCTGTCTGTCTCTACTTGTGCAGCAATGACCCACTGCAATATATATTATACAAGTTCCAGGGGATTTATAGCCCGAGCTGAGTTTGGCATCCAGCTAAATCTTGCATTCCCTAACCCAGCCCGAGGAGGTTCTGTATGAACCTGCCCGGGCGGAGTTTTGTTTCCGAAAAGTGCAGAAGAACAGGGAATACCAGATACGATGGTGATACCAGCTATTTCACAACACTGGCAGACTGAGAGGTTAATGGAAAAGGTACCACATCACTATTTTAACAGAGTACTTTGTCTGCCATACACTAATTCAGGAGGAACAATTGATGGATGGAATGCTGAACAATGCAAACATACACCCTCAGTCACAAAGATCTGGGTTTAATCAATCGTTCTTTTGGTCACCACGCCACCCTCAGTTTTGACCCCGTTCCTCATGGGAATCGTCCAGCCCAAACTGCCAACCCAGGTCCTCACTGGACCGGAAACAAGCATAATGGGACAGGTTTCTGGGCATCACCCCTCACTGGATTCAGCCAGGCTAGCTTGAATCCAGTGGCGTAGTGAGCACAGGACCCATGTCTGGGCATATCCTTCCCACTTAGGGCAACAAATGCAAAAGGAACACTTGATGGATGGAATGCTGAACAATGCAAACATTCACCCCATTCACCAATTGTTCTTTTTGCATTTGTCACCCAGAGTGGGACGTGTATGCCCAGACGTGGGTCCCATGCTATCCATGCCACTGGAGCCAAGCTAGCCTGGCTGATGAGGGGTGAAACCCTGAAACCGGTCCCAAGATGCTCGTTTCTGGTCCAGGGAGGACCTGGCCTAGCAGTAAAGCCTGGACTGTTCCGATTGGGAGCATGGTTGATTGGTTTGCATATGACTGGGTTTAAACTGGAATGACATGGGGAGCAAAAACAATGGATTTAGGCCCAGATCTCTGTACTGGGGTGATTGTTTGACATTGTTCAACATCTTGCCCGTCAATTGTTCTTTTTGCATACTCTAACTTAGGCTCCGAGTTTGGTTTCAATTTCAGGCCTTTTATGAAGATACATAATCAATAATGCAATAGCATCCTGGCACAAAGGCCTGTGCTGTATATGTGCGGCACAAAAACTCATGCAATTATTAACTTAGCTTAAACCAGTATCTCAGTTTTACTCACATTACTAACAAATCATCTTTTCAAAACTGAAACCGCGGAAGAGAACATTAGTTAACAATAGTTATATTAAATTTCACTTTTATGTTGTTTTATGAGTCAACACTGCCGGGGGTGTTTCAGAGATTTGCTGATCTAACACAAATGCAATGGTATCAGCAGACCTGAAAGGTGCATCCTATGTAAAAAACTACTTGTGAACTAGATTTACTTCCTGCCACAAGCCGGACGTGTAAACGCGCTGCTCGGTCTAACATCCCTGAGTTAACTTTCAATGCGACATATCTCTCTTATAACTATAAACAAGTTAAAAGATACAAAGACACTTTACCAACAAGTGCATTGAATAATAATTCATATCAGCCCATGTTATACTAGACCTATTGGTCATTGAAAAAGAAAACTAGTGAGTGATATAAGCCCTTCTGAGTGGAAACAGATACAATTCAAAACAAATATGGGCAAACAACGCAATATAGAGCACATTTTCCCAGATACACTGCTACAATGCTCTATATTTTAAATGAACCTTTGAAGGGAGTTTTTGAAACAATCCAGTGCTTTGATGTTGGGGACACGTCCACAGAACCCTGCGCCATAAGAGAAAATGGCATATCTGCTTCCATCACATACCACTGTTTTGCAGATGTGTACGTGGGTGCTAATTAAATAGTCAAACAAAGATGTCATTAATAGCAGTAATTGTAAGTACTTCAGTGGGTCCGAGAGTAGTATTCGCATATTTATTACTCCTATCAATATCAAGGTGCAGCTTAGTATGCCAAGGAGGCGCTCATATGGCACATTTCTGAAAGAATCTGCATGCTGCTCGTTATGCTAAGGTGCTCTTCAATTTGACTGGGTAGGAGTGTTCTGCTTAATTCAGATACTCTGTCCATCACCACCCCCTTTATGAATCGTTTTGGCCACTACAAGTGTGGAAGGGTATACTCAGATGTGAGTCCCTTGCTCACTGCACCATCAGGATTCAAGCAAGCCGGGCCGAAGACGGCTGTAATGCCAGAAACCGGTCCCCGGAAGCTTGTTTCCTTCCCAGTAAAGAATTGGCTTGGTAGTTTGGTCTGCCCTGTTCCCATGATGCACTGGGCCAGGGTCAGACTAATTTGCATGTAGCCAGGTTCTGAGCTGGGATGGTGCAGTGAGCTAAAAAACGGTGATGGATCAAGCCCTGATCTTTTGACTGGGTAGGAGTGTTCTGCTTAATTCAGATACTCTGTCCATCACCACCCCCTTTATGAATCGTTTTGGCCACTACAAGTGTGGAAGGGTATACTCAGACATGAGTCCCTTGCTCACTGCACCATCAGGATTCAAGCAAGCCGGGCCGAAGACTGCTGCAATGCCAGAAACCGGTCCCGGAAGCTTGTTTCCTTTCCAGTAAAGAATTGGCTTGGTAGTTTGGTCTGCCCTGTTCCCTTGATGCACTGGGCCAGGGACAGACTAATTTGCATGTAGCCAGGTTCTGAACTGGGATGGTGCAGTGAGCTAAAAAACGGTGATGGATCAAGCCCTGATCTTTTGACTGGGTAGGAGTGTTCTGCTTAATTCAGATGCTCTGTCCATCACCACCCCCTTTTATGAATCAGTTTGAAATCTCTGCCAGTTATAAGGTCATACGCCACCTCCCCAAGAAGTTTGCGCAGAAGCTTCCGATAGTATGGTTCCTAAGCTGTGTTGGGAGCATAGAGGTCGAGAGAGATGATTGGTCTATTTTTGTAGCATGAGCTGGAGCTTGCAGTAACACCACATCCTGATCGCTCTTGACTTCGGTGTTCCACTTCCTATGGTGCTTTTACATAGAATACACATGCCAGCTGTCTTTGTAGATCCACAGGCCCAAAATTGGTTGATGTACTGTCTGTGCTGCACTCAGACTAGATTGTGATGTATAAGAAAGGTTTCCTGTAGGAACACAGGGTCAGGATTGTGCTTCACACTTGTTGCACTTTGCTCTTGGAGTTTACCCCTTTCACATTAAGCAATAGTAACTTGAATGTTTTTGTGGGGTAAAACTAGGACTGCCGCCTTCTGCTATGCCAAGCACCCAGGATTTTGCTTTCCCATGCCCATCTATAGGTTTCCCTCAGCGCCTTAAGTAAAATATAACAAAACAGAAATGTCAAACAACGCCTAAACAATGATCCTTATACTGAATGCACAGGCCTCTCTTATGGTTGGCAGCAGGGTCTGTAGCAATAGATTGTGGTGAAAGGTGCCCGAGTGGGGGGTGTACCAGGCACCAAGAAGTTTAGTTTCAAAAGGGTCCCAAAGCTACCAGTCTCCTGTACCACTGTGCGTAACCCTATTATCCCACCAGTCTCTCTCCCAGACTCTTGTTACCATTGCAGGACCATCCCTGTCACCAACTCAAGGTCCCATTGCTGCTTTAGCTAACTCATCATGACGTCTCCCCTCCTCACCGTGTCGTGGGTTCATCTCATGCCACTCTAATCCTTTTTAGGTGATGGACCATGTTTTTTTTGCCCATTCTGTATTGATGGTGGAGGGTGGGTAGTCCATCATGACATTTTATCGCTACACCATCTGCCATGATGAATGCTGGTTGACTCCTCTTTGCGTCTTTCCCTCTTTTATTGAATCATCAATCTCAGTCTGGAGGCCCAGGAGCTCTTTTGCTTCTTGTAGTGATTTCAACATCTTCCACTGGTCCGTTCAACTGAACTGGAAGAAGAAAAGGCGCTCCTGGATGGAAGTCTCTTGTTTTCTCAGATTGACTACAGGAAGGTCGTGGTGCAACTGTATTTCATGGCCCCCGATGAGTATGGTCTCTAGTCTCAGACTCGCAGCATGATTAATTCTTTTACTTTGAAAAAATGTAGCCTTTCAAAGAAGTCTGAGGGGGTGTTCCCTGTGGTCTTGTTGCAGGTAAACTGAATGGGTCTGATCTATCCTAACTGGGAGTGCACCTGGCAAGTTTCCAAGTGCATGGAGGAAGGCCTCTACGTACTCCTGGATGTCGCTGCCTTCTAGGCCTCCCATTGCCCCGTATCCTGATGTTATTGCAGCTTCAATGGTCTTCGTCTTCCTCAAGGGTCTGGATTCCCCTGTAGAGTCGGGCTGCTTCTTGAACCAATCCCCTACCATTCTCTCAACTCGTCCACTCCTCCCCAGTTCAGAGACCTTGCCCCTTCGTTCATGGATTCAGGCCATTAGGTCAGATTTAATAGACCCCGGCTTGGTGCGGATCTCTTTCAGGAAGTGGGCAAAGTTGGGGGTTCCTGTCCTATAGATTTCGGAAGGTTGGCAGGCCCAGCTTTTCATTGCCAATAGAGGGCTTTGTGGAAGATGAGTGGGACCACATATCCACAACTGAGTGCTCATTGTGATATGTCCACTGGGCCTTGACTCGAACACCTGCAGCACTGCAACTTAAGTCGCAGTGCAAAGCCTGGGAGTGGGGCCACCCAGTGTGCCTCCCACAAGTGAACTTGCTATGTGGGCCCGAATTGTGCTCTCTCTCCCTCTTTCTCTGCAAGTCTGTAGGGCCTTCCGGGGTTCTAGTGGGGCTTCGCCCTCTAGAATGCTTACTTTTGTGGTCTCTAGGTGGTCTACCAGACCTTTGGCCCAGCATGAGTTCGGCTGACTTTTGGATGACCTAATGCCTTCTTATCCCTTGGTGTGCTTTGCCTGAGCAGCTGTCCAGTTTGCTGTGTGTCCAATAGGTCCCCAGGTAGCGTTTCCTTAGGGTCCCAAAGATATCCTTCCCATCAGTCCATAGTAGATACTGGTTGGGGCTCAGAGGGGAAAATGCCACCAACGCCTCACAGGTTCAACTGGGAGTCCTTTTGATTGTGTATTGTGTGGCTAGAGGGCAGCCCCTGGTTGGCTTCTCCAAAATGCCTTCAGCGGGGTTCAGGTTGCCTTACTGTGAGTTGTGTCCTTGGTGGCTGGGAGGAGGGTGAAGACTCCTCTCATTGCTCTTCAGCAGATGCCTCCCTCGGCCCACCCCGTTAAGTTGTAAGTTGGCTATCCACCATCTTGGATCAGTAAATTATAAATTATAACAAAAAAACTTGCAAGATGGCCAGCATGTATGAGCTCACAAACACATGATTGTGCACTCCCTTGTGGCCCGTTTCCAATGATTTTCGGTACAGTTTGATAAAACTCATTGCACTATAATAAAAATCAGTGTAGGATGGCCAGTGTACTTTTTTTTTTGTTTTATTGGTTTTACTGAAATGCAAGAAGAGAACAGCTTTCCAGACATATTACAGTACATCAGGATGTTGGTCAGTACTTAAGACTAGAGATACAAAGGCATCTATATTATTATTAAAAAGCAAGGCAATATTAAGAACTTGGGGCCTATTTATGAGAGGGTTGCGTCACGTTTGCACCACGCAATGTGGTACATGCGAGAGGCAATACTCTAAGTCAGATCTTTGAAACCATGCAAATCCTTACTCTGCCCTCGGTTGTTGTTCCATGGGTGTTGCATTGGGCGTTGTGTTGTAGTTCCCACGCAACTCCCATGGATTTTGACACATCCCCAGATTTACAAGAACTTGTACACCTGGGGTTGTGCCCAAAACGTACACCTTCCCCAGGGAATCATAACGAGGAGAAATATCTCAATTTCTCCTCTTTCTAGGAGTGCTCCCTTCTGCAGCACGCATAGAAATCGGAATATGCCTTATAGGATTGATTTTGTGCAGGAAAGCTCCCCTTCCTGCATAAACACAGTCCTGCATGCAACACAGGAACCCCTGCACCATGGTGCAAGGGTTCCTGTGTTGATGCTAGGCTGCCAAAAGTGTGTCAAGGCAAAGGAAAGGACAGGAATGCACCATATTGTCTTAGATACAGTTTATTCTTGCCCTTTCCCTGTCTCACAGTGCAGTAAGGTAACATGCTGTGCTGCGCTGCGTCACTTCCTCATTTGAGACCCTCAGTCAATATGCACACAGGCGCTGTGCTTTGGCCAGTGTACTATGACAAAAAAACTGTGCCTCCCCACACACGGATCTGCATGGGCAGCCACCTTGCCATGGAAAATGTTTAATATACAGTAGGACAAAGCAAATAAGCTTTAGCAAAGGCAAACGTTCTGCATATTACATTTGAGAGCAATTGGCTATGCTATTGCTTCTTTTTTTATGTATATTTACAGTTAATCAGACCAAGAGAATTCATGCTTCATAAAATTCAACTCAAAAAGACCCAGCAAAAACATTAAAGGAACAAGTGAAATACCCATTTAAAAAGCCCAGATTACATATTCTCTCCTTCATCATTTTTGTTGCAGTAGTTTTATATAGCACAAACTCGACCCTAAGGTGTTGGTGCGCCTTACACGAACACCAGTTACATTACACAAGGACACATTAATTTTAGTTAATTTCTTTCTTTCTCATTGCATCAACTAGCTATACTCAACCCAAACAAATACTTGGAAATGACATAGAACAGGAGATGTAATCATATCTCTCTCACCACACATTTCCTTCCCGTTGCTGTCTTTCGCAAATCGCAATGCTTGTTTTTTTTTTTAACAACATTATTTTACCTTCCGGTTTGGTGCCTCCTTGGCTTCAACGTTTGCACGTGTACTTATTAATGTTTGGACGCGTGTATGGCGCTTGCCCTCTCACCTTTTGGCTACTTCAGAGCGCTTTGGTATATATGGATAAGGCTGGGGGTATTGAGGGGCATATTTACAAACCCTCAGCGCCACCGGACCGCTTTTTTTGACCCTCTGGTGGCACAGACCATTTTCCATATATGCGCGGCTTAACACCATTTTGTAAAGATGCCCCTTTCAGCTGCAGTCCACTGCATCAAGCGGGCGTGCAGTGGGTGTTGCTGTGGGTGTTCCACCACAACACTCATTGCTTTTTGACGCTACCCCAAATTTACAAGGCTGAGGCAGCGTTAAAAGCAATGATATAGGATACCAGGCATTCAAATGGTGCAACGAGGAGAAAATATGAGTTCCTCCTCATTTATAGCTCTTTTCATGTTTGTGCATTCTGCAGCACACATAGAATGTGCAAATCGCCATTATTGATTGTTTATGTGCAGGAAGGTGTCATTTCCTACACATAAACAATCGTCCCTGCAGCGCAGGCACCCTTGAAACATGGCGGCAGGGTGCCAGCGCTGGCGCTAGGAGGCTTCCACCCCCAGTTTTAGGGGAAACACAGGGGCGCTCTGTATTCTTGTGAATATGGTGCATCTCTGCATTTTGAAATGTGGGAGCGCCGCGCTGCCAAATTTGGCGCAGCCCCACGCTTCAACATTTTCTTGTGAATATGCCCCTCAGTGTGTTAATTACCATAGATTATATATCATTGTGGCGTCCAAAAATCAACTACTTCTACTACATGTGGTTCATTCATGAAAAGCAGAGTAGGTGGGTACCACAAGACAGCTGACAGACAGTTCTGTGGGCCATATTTATGAAGGAGTTGTGTATAGGCATTTATATAGCGCACTACTTACCCGTAGGGTCCCAAGGCGCTTCGACCGCTGCGAAACCCTTCCTGGCTTCCCTGAGAGATGGTCCCTTAATGGGTATCTCCAGGGTGAGACCAGGCATCCCCGGCGGTCTGGTGGGGCCGTTAGTGAAGATGAGGCAAGCTAATGCCCAGAGTTGCCGAGTGTGAACGCTGATCAGAGTGGGCACCGAGGTGAGAGAATTATCGAGTCCGCTGACCCTGGTCCAGAAACCTGCCACGCCGGGAATCGAACCCTGGTCCCGGGCCGTCCTCTGCTCTCGGGTCTGCCGCCTCTAACCAGTGAGCCACACTACTTCACGAGTTGTGTCGCTTTTGCACCACATAAAGTGATGCATGTGTGAAACAACCCTAAAATGTGATTTCTCGAGCCATGCAAGGACACTTTACTTGGCTTGACAAATCCAGAGTAATGCAACACAGCGCATATTGCTGCGTTGCATTACTCTGCCATTGGGAGTTATTCCATGGGCATTGCGTATGTGACACCCATGAATATGCATACATTCTCAGATTATTTTTTTGACACACAAGGACAACTAGAATGTTTCAAGGGAGTACCCTCTCCACACCTCTGTTCAAATAACCTTGAAGGATCGCGCCCTATGGCACGATTCTTCAAGGTTATTTGAACGTCATTCAAGAAAGAACCTCAATTTATACTTTTATCTGCACTCCAAGTACCCTAGGAATAAAGGACACTTTTGGATATACCTGTCGGTACCTTTAACTATCTACCCCGTCTGGATCCCTGCTTATCCAGTTTGATCTAATCTAAGAACTACCATTCTATCTTTGGTTGAGTCCGCCCTAATGGTATTTTTGTACCAGGGTGTGGATTGGCGCCGATGATGAAGCATGTCACGATACGTAAGTGATGCGTATACTCCAATATCGTGGATACCCCAGAGGTGTGAGGACGGACATCCCTTGAAACAATCCAGTTGTCCTTCTGTGAAATATGAATTTTAGGAGAATGCACCTGGTCTTATTATCTCTCGCTCTCTACATTGTGATGAAAGCATTCTCAGATTTACCATTACTGGTAGACCTGGGAATGCGTGAATATGCTATGCCTTCCCAGGAAATGCAAAACAACAGTTGATGGACAGAATGCAGAACAATGTCATACATTCACCCCAGTACAGATATCTGGGCCTAAATCCATAGTTTTTTTGCACTCCACACCACCCCAGTTCAGACATGGCCATATGCAAATCAGCCTTGACCCTGTGCCTCATGGGAACAGTCCAGCCCGAACTGCCAAGCCATGTCTTTCCTGGACCGGAAAGAGTCCCATGCTTTCCACACCACTGGAGTCAAGCTATCCTAGCTGAAGACGGCTGATAGCCAGAAACCGGTCCTAGGATGCTTGATTCCGGTCCAGAAAAAAACATGGCTTGGCAGTTCCGGCTGGACTGTTGCCATGAGGCACAGGGTCAAGGCTGATTTGCATATGGCCATGTCTGAACTGGGGTGGTGTGGAGTGCAAAAAAACGATGGATTTAGGCCCAGATCTCTGTACTGGGGTGAATGTATGACATTGTTCTGCATTCTGTCCATCAACTCTTGTTTTGCATTTGTCACCCTCGAGTGGGATGGGTATGCTCAGACGTGAGTCCATGCTCTCCACACCACTGGAGTCAAGCTATCCTGGCTGAAGATGGCTGATAGCCAGAAACCGGTCCTAGGATGCTTGATTCCGGTCCAGGACAGATATGGCTTGGCAGTTCGGGCTGGACTGTTCCCATGAGGCACAGGGTCAAGGCTGATTTGCATATGGCCATGTCGGAACTGGGGTGGTGTGGAGTGCAAAAAAACGATGGATTTAGGCCCAGATCTCTGTACTGGGGTGAATGTATGACATTGTTCTGCATTCTGTCCATCAACTGTTGTTTTGCATTTGTCACCCTAGTGGGATGGGTATGCTCAAACGTGAGTCCCATGCTCTCCACACCACTGGAGTCAAGCTATACTGGCTGAAGACGGCTGATAGCCAGAAACCGGTCCTAGGATGCTTGATTCCGGTGCAGGAAACACCTAGCTTGGCAGTTCGGGCTAGACTGTTCCCAATGAGGCACAGGGTCAATGCTGATTTGCATATGGCCATGTCTGAACTGGGGTGGTGTGGAGTGCAAAAAAACGATGGATTTAGGCCCAGATCTCTGTACTGGGGTGAATGTATGACATTGTTCTGCATTCTGTCCATCAACTGTTGTTTTGCATTTGTCACCCCGAGTGGGATGGGTGTGCTCAGACGTGAGTCCCATGCTCTCCACACCACTGGAGTCAAGCTATATTGGCTGAAGACGGCTGATAGCCAGAAACCGGTCCTAGGATGCTTGATTCCGGTCCAGGAAACACATAGCTTGGCAGTTCGGGCTGGACTGTTCCCATGAGGCACAGGGTCAAGGCTGATTTGCATATGGCCATGTCTGAACTGGGGTAGTGTGGAGTGCAAAAAAAACGATGGATTTAGGCCCAGATCTCTGTACTGGGGTGAATGTATGACATTTTTCTCCATTCTGTCCATCAACTGTTGCTTTGCATTTCCCAGGAAAGTCATAAAAAGTAGAAATATCTTTATTTCTTCTCATTACTTCATCTTTCTATGTGTGTTGCATCAAGGGAGTAGCCAGAAAAATAAAATACCCCCCACTTTGAGCCACACGAAATGTCCAAGCTAAGTGAGCAATCCAGACCCTACCTATGAAGGCCTGCTGTATCCCTGCTGGAAATTTGCTGAAAGTCTTCAAAATGATGCATTTACAGTTTCATTTGAAAGGAATGTGACCAAAATGGCACATTTATCAGCATTAACTTCTTTCATTTTTTGCCCTTTTCCACGATCTTTATTTCCTATTTCTATTTTTTTCTCCTTTTCCATTCTTCGTTTATTCCTTCTTTCAAATATTCTTTCCTTTTGCCCATTATTTTAATTTCATCTGTGCTTCTTTCTTGCTCTACCTTTCTGTTCTTTCTATTCCTGTGTAATTGTCTTCCCTATTTTTCATCTTTCTTCCTTCCCATTTTTTTGTCATTCTCTTTTGTCCCACCCTATCTTCTTAGCAGCCTTCTGTCCTTTCTTTGCCCCTCCTTTCCATCCTTCTTTTTATTCTTCCATTCAATCCACCTTTCTCTTTTTACTTTCCATCACCCGTTCATCCGTTTACTTCTTCTTTCCATTATTTAATTATACTTAGCTGCTTCAATCCTTTTTCTTTATTCTTTCTTTATTCCTTTCTTATTTTCTTCTTGCTACCTTTCTTGCTATACAATATTTTCTTTCCTTCCTTCTCCCTTCCTTTTTCCCTTTCCATATTTCTTTCTTTCTATTCTTTTTTCATACCTAAGTTCAATCCTGCTTTCTTTTAACTTTCCTTTGTTCTATCCTTATTCGCAGTCCAGTTTCTTTCTTTCGTGCTGTCTCACTGCATTTGCTGAATCCTTTTTTTTTTCTTTCCCATTTTAAAAACTTCTCTCTGTGACAATTTAAGCTTCTTTAGCCCACTATCCTATATTCTTCCAGTTAGTTTCTCTCTCTTCTTGGAATGACTTGCGAGCCATAAAACAATGTAATGTGACCCAGGCATCCCTGCTTAAGCTGGTTTAGCGTGTGCTTGACTACACCCTTGTGCTGCATTTGCAGCACACACAGATAGTGAAAAATGTCTTAGAGGATTCATTTTGTGCAAGAAGGTGCCCCCATGCACAAAAACAATCCTGCACACAACACAGGAACCCTTGCATCATAGTGCAAGGGTGCCTGCGTTGGTGCTAAGCAGCCCATTGTTGCAGGCACTGGGAGAAGGCTGCAATGTGCAGTATTGTGATAAATACTGCACATTCTTGCCCTTTCCCTTTAAATCAGCACAGCAAGGTGACTTACTGTGCTGCACTGTGTTACGTTTTGAAAAATATGCCTCTCAGTCCTTGGTAGGCAATTCGTGGCTGGGTGGTCGAAGGAGACATCCTATGATTATTTCTGCGTACCATCCACATTGCCTGCAAAGATGTGTTTACTCTCATTTTTACAATATAGGGTAAATCCATAGTCTATCATTAAGCAAAGTTGTTTGTTTCATCTGAGGAGGAGCCTCCCGAGGAGCTCCCAGTTTGGGGATTACCAATTTGGTAATTATTCCCGTAAAAACAACCTCACCTGCCTGCCCCAGGACCGGACTGCGCACATTTCAGAAGCATACAGCTGAAGATGAATTTAACACCCAATGTACCCGTTGAATCGACCCCCGCTGCTGTACCTATGCTGCCCGGACTCCTGCACTGCTCGGCTTATCTGCTCTGGGGCCATGGTGCTCGTTGACAGATGTACACTGCGCAAGCCCCTGGGTCTGACACTGTGGGTCTTGTCTGGAGCCCATGGTCCACGATCTGTCGAATTGAGGCTTTCTCCTAACTCAGAGTGCATGCAGCGGAGCGACTATCCCTCAAAATGGCGCCGGTGCCCCGGAAGCCCATTGATATCTGCTGTTTTCCCCTGACCGACGATGCAGACCTCCCTTGCTGAGTCATTACGGCGGGGTGAGCAGTGAAGAGAAATTGGGAATTCCGGAGAGAGCAAGAGGCGATTGACTTCGAGGCTTTTGGCGCCCGTGTGAAACCTCGTGACCACTGCCTCCAGGAGACTCAGTTCGCCAGTACGAGCGACCCCCTTGCTACGCAGAGCTCAGACTGGGGGGCAAAACCCGCCTAATCAAAGCGTGGGGGCATGGAGGGCTGAGATGTGTAGTGGAGGCGATAATGATCTGCCTAATCTCAACATGGCGCCCAGGTGAGACTTGCCTGACCTTGACATGGCACCTGCTGCTCAGAAAAGCAGAAACATGCAGAAATTAATGCTTTCTGCCCCGCTGGAAGTCTTCCTTTAGGAGTGCTCAGAGAGGCTGGCTAATGGCGAGCGGGAGCCAAGATATCTTCACCAGTAATGGCTTCAGCCCACTCCAACTAGGCTCCTTCTCCCTGTAAGCAAAGGGATATCTCCATCACAGGAGAATTAATGATCCCCGGCCGCGCCTGACTTCAACATGGCGCCCTTGCTGCTGTAGCTACAGGAGGTACAGTGGCGGCCCACTCCAAATGATGATCTACTTCCTTCACCACCAGGGAAGCTCCTAATTGCTCATAAACCCAATCCTGGGAACTGGCTTGACTCCAACTACAAGGGGCATGAGCATCACCTTGCGCCTGACCCCAAAATGTCTGCTTGATTCCATCTAGTTCAAGGGGAAGACTCGTGGCTTAGGCTGTGGACTACTCACATGGATCTTGACTCTTGATTTTCAATCACCTGCTGATCATCTCTCTAATTCTGGCGGAGCCCGAACAGCATGGCCGAATCCCGGTGGAGCTGCACCGACAGCTATATAGGAGACTGGCTCTGGCCCACCGCTTTGGCCGTCATCTACCCAGCTGGACCTCGGACATATGTCTCGCATTTCCTCCGGTGCTGTCTTCTTCCAATTGGTCTCCCAGCTCCCCCTGTTCTTCTTGAATTGATACTCGCCCGGCGGAACCCGAACCGCATGTCCGATTCCGGGTGGAGCTGCACCGACAGCTATAGGGGAGATTGGCCCTGGCACACCGATTTGGCCGTCACCTACCCAGCCAGACTTCGGACATATGTCTCACCTTTTTCTCCGCTGCTATCTCCTTCCAATGGACTGCCAGCTCCCCCTGTTCTTTTTTAATCCTGTCACTCGACTTGCCAATAACTGTATTGAATTTGTAATTTTTCTATAATTATTGTGAAATTTCTGTAACTGGTAACACGCTATTTCCTTATGTAAAGCGCTTTGATACCTCTGGGTCTAGCTAGCGCTATATAAAACTCTAAAAATAAATTAAAAAAAATAAAAATCTTTTACTGTGCTGTATTAAAAAGATCACATAGGTCTTGATTCAGCAAAATCTAGGAAAAAGTTGGAAATCTATTTAATGTAGAGTTCCACATACATTTTGTGTACATTTCAGACTCTTATAGTGACGCACAAAAATCCCATAAGGTATGCATGAAAATCTATACAAATCATAGGTTCCCATATGCGTGCGGCTTCCACTACGTTAATTTCTGAGGCTTGCCTCCGTGATAGACAATTTGCACCCCTAAATTCTGCAAACTTGTTCACTTGCCCCAAAAACATTTTTCCTCATTTATTTATAGGGAAATCAGTTTTATCTGTGCACCTCTTCTCTACCCTTAATTAAATAATATTGTGTTTCTGTCCTTGTTGCACCTTGGAACTGCAGTTCCTTCTTCCGCAGCAATAAATCTATGCTACTTTTCAGGATGGAAGGTTTAAAAATGCCTCTGTCTGCACAGGCTTCCCCAGTCATGAACTTCGGGCCTCATTTATGAAAACTGTTGCATCACTGCAACAAAACAGCGATGCAACAGTTTTCACTGCGCCCTCCGTGCAACATGATGGATGCGCCATATTTAATGCACGGCGCTCAATGTCGCAAGTAAAGACAGATACGTCCGGAATCCTGACGTATCTGTTTGTGCAAACGTCACGCATTGCTAGAGTTGTGTCACAAGAGAGAAGCAACTCCAGCAATGCATGGGGTAGGCCTATTCCCATTGCACTACATGGGGTAGGCCTATTCCCATTGCACTGCGTCACCCTTTCGCCTGCCATGAGGCAGGCATAAGGTTTTGACGCAGTAGCATCCTAGAAGTAGCGCAGAGACTTCTACGAGGCTTTCTTGTGGGGAACGTCCACATACCTGATGCAGGTATAATGTGGCACAGGGCTTTACATCGTGACTCATCAGCCTAGATGCGGTCACTTTGTAAATATGGTGCAACGTGGCATATTGTTTATGCCGCTGCTGCGTCACAAAAAGTGACGCAAAGATGGTGCAAAAGTGTTGCAAGGCCTTCATAAATAAGGCCCATAGTACTGTGGACATTTTGCACTAATAGTGAACTGATTGCAGTAGTAATTTTCCTGTATGCGCATGAATATTTGCGGATCCTGCCTCTCAGAATTAGAATCTCAGGATTTACCACCCACACTCACAGATCACTTTTAGGTGGCGAGTAATGTTTGTGTCAGATCCACATTTGCTTCCTCGATTCGGTATGATGCACAAAAGGGGTCCACCTCCCGACGTCCCCAACTCTGGACGTAACACAGAGTAATGAGGCAATCAGGTGAGGGAAAAAAGGTATAGGGAGGGGTCCGCGGGGAGAGGGAGACCTGTAACAAAAAAAAAGAACACAGTGTAAATACCACACACTAATCCTTCTACTCTCGTAAAGTCTCACTAGAGCGGAACTAGTACCTGGGATCTAGCTGCTGAACACTTTGCTCCCCAGGAAATCAACTTGTGGACATCTACTGAGATACTTCTCTCCAAATATACGATGTCTCTACAACAGAAAAGCATGAAAGATTAACCGCTCTTCCATACACACCAACAGGCAATAATCTCCTGAAATGCATTCATACCTACCCACAACCGAGTACTCTCTAGCAACCCGTAATTCCACACAACTCAGGAAGCTACTCCACACAGCAGGATTAGGACAGCAATCAAACAAGATCCGTGTAAGGAAGGAACCCAGCCTCCAATTGGCCGGACAGGAATGAGTACTGGAATTCAAAGGAGAGCACGAAAAATAATAAACCCAAAGTCAATAGGAAGGCGGCTTCCTTGAAAAACATACAAGTCAACAGGCTCCCAAAAATGTCAGCGCTTACCTCAGCGCAATTCCAAAACTGAAGCAGGATCTCCCTGGCGCTTACGTCAGCGCTAAAAGCGAAAATGTTCCCTTTGCGCTATCCAGCGCAAACTATATACAAAGTACTAGTGCACCCCAGCGCTTACGTCAGCGCGGGAGGTGAAAGTCTTCCTAGCGCACTTCAAGGCACGGTAAATATCCAAAGTACGAGTGCTTCCCAGCGTTTACGTCAACGCGGGAAGACTAAGCCAGATCCAAACGAATGGCGCTGAAGAACAGACTGCCCAGCCGGGCAGCAACGAGGAAGAGCAGCGCCACTCCCAGCAAAGCACAGAATCCAAACCGGAACGAAAAGATAGCCCCAGGAACCAAGAGATCACGAACGGTGCACGCTAGGAACTACCAAACAGCATGACTGCCTGAAGAGACAGGATTACGCGCACTTCCTGTGCACTCTGTCTGACCTATAAAAGTTAAGCTCCTCCCCTGCTTTCACAAGCATGCTGGGAGATGTAGTCCGCTCCTAGTATATTGCGTAGGCGCATCAGATCAACTTCTGACAGTTTGTGAATAGGGTACATATTGCATAACCATTTATAATCTCATACTAAGCGCCACATTAGTGGTGCAAAAGGACATTGTCATTCCACAATAAATTGACTCTGCTCACACCCTGTCATTATTTCACCTAAATATAAGTTCTGTGAGCCACCTGAGGTTATCAGTGCCTGGATACTCTCATGGGTGATGAGCAGGGCTCTACAAATCCACCTCACATTACATCACTTAGCAGACACTGCAAGTGGGCCAACTCTTTCTGCAGGTGATTCAGGACAAAACCTCCCACAAAGTAGTTTAGGAAATAGGTTAAGGCCCATATTTATCAAGTTTTGCATTGCTCTTGTGCATTCAAGGTAAAGTAAGGGTGACACAAAACCTGGAATTAGATTTAACAAATCATGCAAAGCCACCTTGCGCGGCCCTATGGTGCTTGGTAAAGCAGGAATAATGGAAGGCAGTGCAAGTCGCTGCACTGCATTACTCTGCCCCAGCGAGGTGTTCCATGGGGTGTAGTGTGGTAATTCATGGACTTGTACGTTATTCCCATTTTTGGACTTCATACTTGCAATGTTTAGTAAATAGATGACGATAATGGCTGTTATCAGTAGTACTGAACTCAGTACTGCCATCACATTTTTATTCCAATAGGGCAGTACGACAATAATGGCTGTTATGCGCATTACCGGACCCGGTATTGTCTTCACATTTTCTGGACTAACTTGAAATGAGGGCCTACTTGCCAGGGGATATATTTTTCACCAATGGAATACATGTCATCACAAGTCCTGTGGAAGAGGCTTACTGTCAGTTTTAAACACTGTTCCTGTGCCAGTGAGTATTTTGATAAACAATAATGTAATCAGAAATGCTGTTACACTTGTCCTGAAGTTTCCCCTTTTTGCCCCATTGCTCCCTACTAGGAAGACCTGTTCAGTATTCAAACTGGTCTGCAATTTCCCTTTTAATTATATTTCCTGCTTTTAGTTCATCCTTTCCTTTGAGGTACAGACTAGTACCTCATGTAAGGGGTAAGGCACCATGTTACCGTGAGCAACGAATCATTCTGAATCACTGGTGGGCATTTTACTGATTTGTTGATAACACGGAGGTGTCGGTGATACTGGATCAGAAATAATTCTGAACTACTGATGGAGTTATACTAAGACACTCACTATACTGAGCCATTGATGCATTGAAAATATTGATGGCTACCTCACATTCCAAGGGCAATTCAAATATGACTGTTTCCCTCAGTTCTTCAATCAAATATTGACATGTCAATCTGCTAAGTATTGTCACCCTGATCACGAGCGGTCCTACAATTTTCTATAGATATCAACAATACTTGCATGCCAGAGATTTCCTCTGTCGGGACTCAGGTCCGTATGGGTCACCATGGCTGCCGCTCCTCACGACAATGGCTTTAACTGGGCAACAATCCTTGTCCTTTCCGGTGGTCCCACTTGGCATACGGGGTCATGAACCTTATTTCACACATGGGCTGCGGCCCAGTCGGTGGTGATGACCATGGCTAACTTCACGACAATCCCCACATGGGGTTGCTGACTTGAACCTGCACGCTCACAACGACTGATTGGTGATTTGGGGTCTGAGTCTTTGAAGTTTGTGTTGGGTGTCTGCTGCTTTTTAAGTGCCCTGGGTTTGAGTAAGGGTCCTTCTAGCATTGTATTCTCATGTGAGGAAGTTTTGCTCGCTATAAGAGAGAGCCCCTCTGGAAAGGCCCCGGCCCCTGACGCTATTCCAGCGGACGTCTTTAAGGCTGAAGTGGACTTTTGGGCCCCTTTATTGACCTCCGCCTTAAATTCTGCAAATGCTCATGGGCAAATTCCAACTTGGACTGAGGCGATTGTTGTACCCATCTACAAGAAGGGAGATAGGCATGTGCCCTCTTGCTACCGGCCTATCTCTCTTCTTGATTCGTTAATGAAGGTAGCGGGGCGCATCATCTCGAAACGCATCCATAGATGGATAGAGGATGAGAACGTTCTTTCCAGACTTCAATACGGCTTCCGAACTGGTAGGGGTACAGTCGAACAGAGCTTGAACCTATACTTTTTAATGTCAAAATATGTGGAGGCAAAAAAGGGCAATCTTTTCGTAACATTCATAGACTTGAGCTCAGCATTTGACTGCGTGGACCATGAAAAATTATGGAGTATTCTTGAGCAGCAGGGGATGAATTTATCTATTCTTAATTTTATTATTAATCTGTATAGGGATGCGGGGGCCAGGGTGCGATACGGACAGAGGGGGGAATGTTCCCCAAGATTTACCATTATGAGAGGGGTGAGGCAGGGGTGCATATTGGCCCAAAACAAACCAGACTAGGTAGGGGAGGGCCTGAGGGGAGAAGTGTTTAAAGACTTATCGGTACCTTGTCCCCCAACTAAGTAATACACAACACGAGAGGT
Organism: Lissotriton helveticus; assembly: GCF_964261635.1. Classification (NCBI taxonomy): domain Eukaryota; kingdom Metazoa; phylum Chordata; class Amphibia; order Caudata; family Salamandridae; genus Lissotriton; species Lissotriton helveticus. Next base: position 1,932,321,503 of record NC_136063.1, on the reverse strand, counting down.
ACCAAGAGTCTGTACACGGGAGCCTATATAGTACTCACTCTGTAAGACAAAACCAACAGGTCAATGTACAAATCATCCACGATTGACATATAATGACAGGAGAAGAGAGAGGAACCTAGAGGGAAAGAAGAGCCCCAGAGGTCCTGGAAAAAATCCCCATCAGCCCGCTCAATAGCGGAATATCGTCATCTGGGTAGACTGGTTGACAAAAGCAATGTCCATAATGCCCTTCCTTAGGAGACACCCAAGGCTAGCATAGCTTTGGACTATTGCGTTGACCCTCAACCAACAGAGATACGGACTGAAAAGGGTTAAATTGCAGTGCTCATAAAGATGTGAAAAAAGGAAAAGAAACAAGGTTCATAATCCAAGTGTTATAAAAATACCTACCTTGATGTCATAAAAAACTTTATTGGGTCTGACCATCAAGGTGGTATGGTTAAAAGCAGAGTGAAAATAGCATGCAAGGAATTGCTATTAATCATGAATCTAATATGGTCGACATGTTTCAGCCTTCAAAGGCTTTCTTCAGGACCTATGATGTACTACTGCAATAAAGAAAAATTGTGAAGAAACTTACTGGGTGAAAGCCTCAATAAGTGAATCAGTACTCCAAAAGTAAGGAGTCAAGAGTCTTCTCCTGTATATGAAACAATCAGAACACAAAACGACAAACATTATTCTTATTGTCAGCAAAAGGAAAATCTAGGTGTATAGTACACTATAGACTCCTACATAATTCAACTCACCCAAATTGAAGGGAGGAAAGACCTCACCTCACCTGGCACTTGCTCACAGTGAAGGAGGCCACGCACTAGAAAAGGAAAGAGGAAAGTAAAGAAGCATACGTTTCATTTAATAAGTTTCTTTAGAAGATCAACAACAATGGTACTAATAGGGAGTCCATGGATAGTGATACTACACCCTGACACAGGGGCCTCCAATGGGTAAGGCATGCCCTACACGGTGCCACACACTAAGTTTGTAATGGCACACCAACCCAATGGGCCAAAAGACTACGCAGAACTGAATAAAAAACTCCAAGAGTTGTTTCTATTCAAAGACTCTGAAACAGGACACACCCATACACTCGTGGTGTCCTGTATATAGGTGAGTGCTCAGAGGGTGATAGACAGTTAGCCAGTAATCGCGCCTAATGCCCCCATTCAGAATCTACCAAACACGTTTTCAAAGGTCTGCCAAACAAGTATTCAAAAAGGTATTTCAAAAAGGTATTTCAGAAAGGCCCACAGAAGGTCAGCATCCGCGACAAGCCCCATGTGCTCACCTCTCCGTCGTTGCCTCGCTCAAAGCTGTGAGTCGAGGGGGAGGTGAGGACATCAGGTACACCGCACGGAGAAATAGTGAGGCTGCGGACCTGCGAGGGAACGAAACCCTTTCCCTTAGCGTCCAATCAGAAGCGGAGACAACAAAGCGGACTATGTTGAATACGCGTTGAGCCCCGAGTGGCTGCTCACTTCCGAACAAGCCCCGCTATTGGTCCATTATGGGCCAATCAGAACAACGCGCATCAATGTGGAATGTCCGGTTTAAAGCTGTCACGTAATTGGCTCATTCTAGGCCAATGGGGTTGGCTTGTCTGCGTTCGTTGAAGTCTACACAAAAGGCCGCATCCGATCATCACGAACGCGGCAGACCGCCATACACAAAATGGATACGACAATGTTTTGAAAAAGCCACATTTGACTAATCATACCAAACCAAAGCAAAACACTATCAAAGCTCTGTTCTGTGGCCACCGCTGAAAGCTGGCTGCTGATAGGGTACCCCCGTCCATAGAGTACAGACATTGGACCCATGCAGACCAATCCCAGAGGGCCATATGTTCTAATTACATGCAGACTAAAGCGTCGTCCAAGTAACGTTATTGCAAGGGCAGTTTCCAATACAACTCTTCTAATGCCCTCCCTCAGTGCCCCATATGATATCTAAGTGTGGGCGCATGCATATACACCCTACAATGGAGGCATGGAACAGCGTTTGGAAAACGTAAATGGATACACACACTAACGTCACATCCTACAAGGTGTACAGTCTAAGGTTGGTATCACGGATAGCTGGCTAAAAATACCAGGGATGGTTGGAGATCTGGTCCAAAAGATCGAATGCTATCCCCATCGGGGAGCAAAATCCAAAAGTAGGTAACCATCGTGCATGGGCCAACACGAGTACAAAGAGCCAAAAAAGACCTCTTTGCTCCAAGGTGGTACAGATCGAGGGAACATTGAAAATTCATGAAAGAATGGTGCCTGCGGTGTAATCGAAAAAGAGCCTCAAAGTTGCAACCACGGGATATCATCATTCAACCCCTCCGTGTCGCTCTTTAACTTGTACACCCACTTTTGTTCCCTTCTCAGTAGAAACTGTGAGATATCTGTTATGTGGTCAGGTATATAAGGTTGTTCAAGGACCACCCACTCTAGGTCATTTGCCGTATGTTTAGCCTGTATGAAATGGGATGTAAGTCGAGTAGCTTGTTTACTGCGTCTGATAGTACTCTTATGTTCCTGGACGCGTAATTTAATTTTCCTCGTTGTCATCCCAATATATCTTAGCATGCATGGACATGTAATTTGGTATATGACTCTCTCGCTATTACAATTTGTATGGCGTTTGAGTATCCAAGGTCGAGAGGTGCCTATGTCCACTGATGTGGTCTTCCTGGTCTGGGGACAGACCGAACAATTCCCACAGGGAAAATGGCCCTGGACGGGTGGAAGATTCCACAGAGTGGATATGGATTCATCTACCACTCTACGTGGTCTGGTGTGGACCAGCTCATCCTTCAGATTTGTTCCTCTTTTAAACGAAAAAAGGGGAAGGGGAATCTTGTCACCAGAGCTGTTCAGAATCTTCCACTTCTGTCTGATAATTTTCTGCAGTTTCGACGAAGAGGTGTTAAACGTTGTAACGCAGACCAATTGACCCAGGGGTGGCTTCTCCACCGGTGCCTCTAACAGGGACTCACGATGATTATTCGAGGCCCGTTTACATGACGTCCTAATCAGACGACTGGGGTACTGTCGCATCTTCAGTCTTGTAGAGAGGTCCTTGGCCTGCACTCGAAAATCTACCAACTCCGAACAATTTCTCCTCACTCTCAAAAACTGTCCAAAGGGGAGGTTCTCCCTTAGTGAGCGTGGGTGATGACTGTCAAACCTTAAAAGTGAGTTCCGTGCCATCGGTTTTCTATACAGCGAGCTGGCTAGATGACCATCTAGTGGGAAGATCACCAAATCCAAAAATGGTAATTGGTCTCTGCTATGCTCCTGAGTGAACCTCAAAAATGGGTTAAGGCCATTAAGCCAGACGTGGAAAGCTAGTAGAGAATGTTCATCGCCACGCCACACCACCAGAATGTCGTCTATATACCTTTTCCACACCACCAAATGTTGGTGGTGTGGATTGGTGGCACTCAGTACATGCTGGCTTTCAAAGTTATGCATGTAGAGATTCGCCAGACTCGGCGCAAACTTGCTACCCATCGAGGTCCCAGATGTTTGTAGATACAGGGAGTCCTCAAAAGCAAAAAAATTTTCGGTCATTGCGATCCTGGCCAGTTCAGTTATGAAATGGACAGGTGTCACACTAACCGGGGGAGACTCTTCCAAGAGTTCCTGAATGGTTTGTAGCGTCTCCCTCTGGGGTATGCAAGTATACAGTGATTCTACATCAAAGCTAGCTAAGATGTCGGAATCCGTATTAAAGTCTACTCCTGGTAGCAAACGAAGGACATCCTTCGTGTCCTGAAGGTATGACGGCATCTGTTTAACCAAAGGTTGTAAGAAGACATCTACAAATGATGACAATGGTTCTAAAAGAGAACCAATCCCAGAGATGATTGGCCGACCCGGAGGTGGTCTGGTCGGTTTATGCACCTTGGGTAGTGTGTAAAAGTAAGGGACAGTGGGGGATTTTGCCACCAAGTAAGTCGCCTCTTGGGAGGTAATCCAGCCTTCTGCGCTCGCCTCCTCTATCAGATGTTTAATCTCGTTAGTGATCCTGGCCGTTGGGTCCAGGTCGAGTGGTGCGTAAAACTGGGTGTTGCCTAGTTGCCTCAGACATTCCGTGCGGTATGCTGTGGTGTCCTGGATAACAATGGCCCCACCCTTGTCTGCTGGTTTGATTATAATACCAGAATCACTAGACAAAGTCTCTAGTGCAGCTCTCTCTTTCTTAGACAGGTTCTGATAACCTGTATGACCAGAGAAATCCAATGCTTTCATGTCATGCAGTACTGCTGCCTCAAATGCTCCAACCTTAGGTGGTACCTGTTGGAGTAAGGGCATGAAGGTAGATTTCACCCTCAGTCCAGTGTTTTTGTCCGCATCCATATCCTGTTCCTTGTTTTTAAAGAAGAAATGTAGTCTGACTGTCCTGAAAAAGCGTTCCATCTCCGATCGGATTTGGAACGACTCACCAGTGTTGGTGGGGACAAATCCCAGACCCTTATTGAGCACTGCTTTTTCTAAGGGTGACAGTATCCGTGCACTCAGGTTCACAACAAGATCGCCAGCGATGTTAGGTGTGTCCCTAACTGGTTCTGTGTCTCCTGGATCATTTCGAGTCAAAGATTGTCTGCCCATTGGACTTGACCTGAGTTCTGTCCTCTCCGCCTCCCCCGATTGCCTCCCCGGCCCTGTCCTAAAAAAGGAGGCTGATTGTAAGGGTATTGTGGTTGTACAGGGTAATTAGCCATGGGCATTGGAAATTGTGGGTAACCCCAGGGGGCTGGAGGCCACCATGGTCCTGACTGGTACATGTTACCACGTGTATTCTGTCTGCGATTTGCTCGACCGCCACGATTCCTCCCCCTTCCCAGATTATTTCCTCCATTATCTGAATCAGAAGAATCTGTATCTGAAGATGTAGCGTAGGAAGAACCCGATGCCTGTTTTTGTTTATTGACATCAGTGGGAGTATAGTTGTCACTTGTGTAGGGGTATGTTTTTTCATGGGAAAACTTGGCCAGATCTTTCTTGAATTTTTCGATCTTTGCAAAGAAAATAGGATCTTTATACTCTTTGTTGGCCTTATTAGAATCCTCCTGCTGTTTTTCGAATCTCTTAGCGGTGAGTGTAGTTTTAATCTGACCTTCCAAAACCTGGATTTCCACCAAAATGGCGTCTGCAACTTTCTTGGCAGTGGCTATAATCAGAATGAGCCAATCCCTGGTGCACCGCCATGCTATCAGGGACCAGTCCCTGATAAAGGTCTTGTCCGTCAGAAAAAGCCTAGGCACATTGGTAACTATCAGGCCTGTGGGGGCACACTTACCATGTAGGTATTCGGCCATAATCTGGCCGTGTATAACAGTTCTGGAGAGGCTCTTTTTCAAATTAAGAACTGTTTCCCAATCACCTACAGTTGGTGGGGTGGGTGTGGGAATTTGGTCTAACATACTGGGATTGTCTGCGAGGATGGTTGTCAAGGTGTCGTCATCAAAACCAAGACCCCCAAAGTCAGCCATTGTAGTGTGATCAAAAAAACTTAGAATACGTGTGAAAGAACACCAATATGGTGTACAATGAGAAAAAGGGGGAAGAAAATGAAGAGGCCCGCAGCCTCGGCTGCACACTTAAAACAAACCAGACTAGGTAGGGGAGGGCCTGAGGGGAGAAGTGTTTAAAGACTTATCGGTACCTTGTCCCCCAACTAAGTAATACACAACACGAGAGGTACCAAGAGTCTGTACACGGGAGCCTATATAGTACTCACTCTGTAAGACAAAACCAACAGGTCAATGTACAAATCATCCACGATTGACATATAATGACAGGAGAAGAGAGAGGAACCTAGAGGGAAAGAAGAGCCCCAGAGGTCCTGGAAAAAATCCCCATCAGCCCGCTCAATAGCGGAATATCGTCATCTGGGTAGACTGGTTGACAAAAGCAATGTCCATAATGCCCTTCCTTAGGAGACACCCAAGGCTAGCATAGCTTTGGACTATTGCGTTGACCCTCAACCAACAGAGATACGGACTGAAAAGGGTTAAATTGCAGTGCTCATAAAGATGTGAAAAAAGGAAAAGAAACAAGGTTCATAATCCAAGTGTTATAAAAATACCTACCTTGATGTCATAAAAAACTTTATTGGGTCTGACCATCAAGGTGGTATGGTTAAAAGCAGAGTGAAAATAGCATGCAAGGAATTGCTATTAATCATGAATCTAATATGGTCGACATGTTTCAGCCTTCAAAGGCTTTCTTCAGGACCTATGATGTACTACTGCAATAAAGAAAAATTGTGAAGAAACTTACTGGGTGAAAGCCTCAATAAGTGAATCAGTACTCCAAAAGTAAGGAGTCAAGAGTCTTCTCCTGTATATGAAACAATCAGAACACAAAACGACAAACATTATTCTTATTGTCAGCAAAAGGAAAATCTAGGTGTATAGTACACTATAGACTCCTACATAATTCAACTCACCCAAATTGAAGGGAGGAAAGACCTCACCTCACCTGGCACTTGCTCACAGTGAAGGAGGCCACGCACTAGAAAAGGAAAGAGGAAAGTAAAGAAGCATACGTTTCATTTAATAAGTTTCTTTAGAAGATCAACAACAATGGTACTAATAGGGAGTCCATGGATAGTGATACTACACCCTGACACAGGGGCCTCCAATGGGTAAGGCATGCCCTACACGGTGCCACACACTAAGTTTGTAATTGGCCCCCCTGCTTTTCTCTCTGTATATAAATGCTGTTGGTGACCATCTGCAGAGTGTAGAATGCGACTATCCGAAGGTGGGGGGACATGCCGTCCCAATCCTATTGTATGCCGATGATGCGGCTATACTGTCTCAAACAAGATTGGGGCTACAAAGGGCAGTCACAAATTTCACACTTTTTATGCAGGAAAGGGGCCTGAAAGTAAATATTGGCAAGACGTTCTCCTTGGCTTGTAGTAAGGGAACAAAGAAAACTCCATGCCCAATATTTATTGAAGGCCAAATAATAGATACAGTCAAACATTTTCCATACCTGGGCATTCACTTCCATAGAAAGGTGACCTGGCAGTCTGCCGTTAAAGCAAGAAATCTTGCTTTCACTAGAGCTATTGGGGCGCTTCGAGACTTTGCCAGTAAATTAGGGGGAGACCAGTTAAGCAGCTTATTACCATCTATAGGGCTAAATGTGTCTCAACCGCTATTTACGGGGCTGGCCTCTGGGGGATTGACACAATATCATCCATTCAGATAGTGGAAAACCAGTTCCTGAGGTACCTATTAGGGGTCCCAAAGTCTACATCAATCTATATGATCCACATTGAGTTGGGGCTACCCTACATAGCAGATGTAATTAAAACTGAGCCCCTCCTTTTGTGGCATAAGATTTGGACCACAACTCAGACTGCACTAAATCGAGAAATAATTTTGGATAACCAAAAATTGGAGGGGGCGAAACATACAAAATGGATGTCATATGTTAAAAATGTTTGTTGTGAAATTGGGCACCCAGAGTTTTTTAACGATCCTTTGACTATGGAGTTTACCACAAGGAAAGCCCTGAGAAAGCTTCTAATGGACCATCTAGAAGCAAAGAGGTGGACTATCCAAAAATTTTAAAAATCAATTCTAGACTTTCAAAGGATTACCTTGAACCAGGGGCTACAATTATATCTTTTAACTGATACTCCTTGTTTTTCAAGAATGCTCCTTTCTAGATTTAGACTGGGCTCCTTTTTTCGGTTAGTGACCTTTCCCTCCTGCAATGACTGGTCCCAAAATTTGATTCCCTGTCCAGGCGATGATACCTCTCCCCAATCCAACATCCACTCCATACTATTTTGTAAATATTATGTAGCTCCTAGACAATCTTTAGTGAAGCCATTATTAAAGATTTGGGGATTGAGGTCTTGTAAAGACGCCTTTGATCGCCTACAACAGTTGGAGGATAGGAATGTCATATCCATTATGGAAAAGTTCTTAAAATTGCTGCTAAAATTTAGGAATTCGATAGCATAGGTTATATTTACTTGCGATTTTAGTCATGTTATTTGAAAAAAATTTAAAACACTGTTTTTATGATACATGTTTTATCTCCTGTCTCTGTGCTTTTCATTTCGGCTTTTGCCTTTTTTTCTTCTCATTTAACTAATGTAATGTATGCTTTTATGATATCCTTGTGATAACGAATAAAGCAAAATTTGATTTGATTTAAGTGCCCTTTCTTCTACCCTGTTTTTCCATCAGAAAGCAGTCTGTCACAGTAAGAGCTACTCCAAATTTGATAGCCTAACAACATAGGCCATGGGAGTGACTACAGTTTCCCACCTGGATGTCAGCCACAGTGATATATATATATATCAAAAGGTTACCCCAGGGCTGAAACCCTATGGTTTATGATTCTTTTTATCAGCCCCATCTTCTTCCTGAGAGGTGCCCAGGCCTCTTTCCAGTGAAATTTCCCTGAACCAGAGAGCACCCTTTAAAATGTACTTAAGAGCCTGTCTCTCTTTCCTACAGTATGCCACCCAGGTCACAGAAATGCAGCAATCCACAGATCTGTCCAGGAGGATCCCTCTTCCTCCCCATGGTCCTCAAGTAAGCCAGAATTTTCCATGTATGTCTTCTTGGGAATAAGGACCTCACTGAAAGCAGAGGCTAGCAGGGCTCAAGCAGGTCTAGGCAGGTGTATTGCAGAAGGTCAGTGTGGCAGTTGCATTGAGGTCTCTGGAGCTTGTTGTGTCCTTGTAGCTCAGATAGGTTATCCAACTGACCCTTGGAGTCACTCAGGATAGCCTGGGATGGATGAAGCAAGTCCTGTCTTCCTTCTCCAGCAGCAGTCCTTATTCAGCAGGGCAGTCCTCTGACAGCAGCAGGGCAGTTCTCTGGGGGTCAAGAAAGTCCTTCTTCTGTAATGCCCACAGGTCCAGGAGAATACTGATGAGTGGCTCTGGAGGTGCCAGCCTTTGAAGTGGGGGATTCCGTACTAACCCCACATCTAATTCTTGAAAGTTCTTCTATGCCATTGGTAAGGTTCCAAGAAGCCTGGGGTGACAAATAAATAGTGTCAAGTTATTTTATGTGTGGTGAGGCAAGCCCTTTGAAGTGTAAGTGGGGCAAGACACAGCTCCACTCCCAGACATACTAGATAGCCAATCCTGCCCACATCTAGTCCTCTTGTGTTACACCCAGGAAGGAATACACGAACATCAGAGGCATTAACAGTCATGTGACCCCAGGACACTGGTAAAAGGCACAAATGCCAACTTTTTAAAAGTGTCATTTTCAGAATTGTGACTTAAAATCTGACTTTACCATTAAAGAGGGTTTAAAATTACAATTGTTTTGATTGTAAACACACATCTGCTCCCAATCTAAAGTTATCACACATTAAATGTAATAAAGTAACTCAGTGTTAGTCAATGGAAGGGACAGTGAAAAATTACTTTAGGAGTTTTCTCACTGCCAAGCCAGGTAAAACTACACATGTCCTACTTTTTAATTACAATACATCCTGCCGTTTGAGCCTTTGGGGGCTGACCTTAGATGTGACCTATTTGTATTAAAAAGGAAGGTTTAGGCCTGGAAAAAGGTCCAATTTGCTTGGCCAAATGGTAGTTTAAAACTGCACTACAGGCTGCAGTGGCAGACCTGAGACATGATTAAAATGCTACTTTAGTGGGTGGCACAATGACTGCTATACGCCCATTAGTAGCGTTTAATTTACAGGCCCTGGGTAAATGTAGTACCATTGATTAGGGACTTAAAAGTAAATTAAACGTTCCCATGTGGTATATGCAAATTGCACCCTGTTCAGAGAGAGATAACAAGCAATTTACATACTGATTAGCAGGGAAAAAGTACACAGAGTCCTAATGCCAACAAAAATGGGTTCAAAAATAGAAGGCAAAAATGGGGAGGAGACCCTGCAGAAAGGGCCTCACCTTTTGGGTGAGGGAGTGGAGGAGCAGGAGTTTAAAGTGGGATGTGAATTCATAGTCGTTTTTTGGTTTTGTTGTTCTTCATTATGCTGAGTTCCTATTAGAAGAGTAAGAAAGACAACTATTTGGGAAAGATTGTTTCTTAAAATCCTCCAAAAATTAAATATATTTTGTAGAGCATTGTTATTAAGAAACAGAGATGCATGTGTGTGGTATTATCCCAGGATTGAAATGTTGCTGTAGGGAACAACTTGAAAAGTGAAGTCATAGGGACTCTCTGCCAAGAGAGACCGTACTACACTTCTCAGGTAGTGTAACGGTTCGACATTGCAAAAAGTGCCACAGTAGTGAGTGAATATCCAAACGAGTAATGTACAGAAATCAAAGCAAGAAACAGAAATGAAATAATAGGAAAGGGTGATATTAGAACTAGGTCTCTAGTTGGCAGAAGTGTGCACTCTGTCCAAGAAGGGACCACAATCCTAGTCAGGGTAAGCCAGATACACACTTTAAATTAGCCTGTGCTTACCCTCTGACAGAGTAGTCAGCCTTAACTTAAAAGACAATGTGTCAAGTATTTGTGCAACACTTAAAACATGAAAACAGTGAAAACATCACACAAAATTAATTTAATGAGCAACACAAGACCAAAACAACAAAAATTCAATAAGTAGAACCAGAGTTAGGAATTTTTAAATAATATCTTGAAATACAGTGCTTAAAAGCAGGGACATCTGGTTGCACTTGAGCGGGGTACATGTTCACATTATTTCAAGTTCTTGAATTATTTTTGCAAACCAGTATTTTCGTTTACTTTGCAATGTATTATCTTTGCTTTTACTTCAATTAATAGTTATGATAATCTGGACCTGAAAAAGTCACGTTTCTGTTAGGCAGAGTAAAATCCCTTTCAAAATTGAGCAGTGATAAAACCAAAGATCCCACCACTTCCTAGGTAAACTTCCACAATTGCTGCCCAATCAAATACTTAGCTGCTGTGAAAAGGCAAACATTTTTAAGGCGCTCAACATGCACAAATTCAAATAAACTAATGGCTCTCCAATGTCTAATCTACAGTGAATGACACATTCAAGAAAGCCAATGGCTGTTGGGGTCTGGCCCATTGCCCTTGTCTAACAATGCTGTTATGTAGCTTAATCCAAAAGGTGACACTGCGACTGTGCAACATCTGAAGAAGGCATACCCTAATCCCTTTATGTGCTAATTTATGTATTACTATTACTCTTCTATTTGTTCTGGAAAACAGGTAATGTTGCCTTTAGGTCAGACCTAAAAAGCTAAAACAATTGTCCTAAAAACAGCCTTGGCACTAGCATTTTCATCTGAATAGTTTTGCCATGATTACATAAATCCAAGTGTGTTAGCTAGCAAAATGTGATTTATTTTATCTATATGGGAAAGATCAATGGCTGAGCCTGAAGTACCAAAATACAAAAATGGCAACATGTCATATGGGTGTGTCAGCAGAGAGCATTTAATTCATTGAGCTATCACAGCTCAAAACCATTGGCCAATGGTAGTAGATGGTAAAAGCATCCTGTTATATGCAATGTGCCAATATGTCACAAAGGCCAGCACACAGCTCAATGAGAAAGTAGAGAGAAGAAATCCGACCATGGTCTAAAAATAACAAAATGAGATGGAGGAGGGATTCTGGTGCAAGAGGGACACCGGAATCCTGCCCCGAAGGGATGGGGGAAGGCCTAGCTGCAGGTACTTAAAGGTTGAAAGCTTAATTGAAGAGATTTAAGTTCAGCTCCCATTGGATGGAAGGGAAGCTTGGCCTGGTTCGAAGACAAAAGTCCAAGGTGTTCCATAATGCAGTGCTCTGTCCTTTCATGGTTGGCTCTCCATACTTTCCCCCTGAATTTTGGTGTCGATCAGATTAGTACTGTTGGATCTGAGTAGGTGAGCCAATGAATAGTGTGGGGTCGGGTTCTGTGGCGCAGAGGCCCAAGTCTACATGTGAATTTACATATGGCACATAGCCTTTCAGGGTAATCCTTTGTTGCACATGGAGGCAAGGCAGTTGTTTTAGCGCAGGGGAACGTGGTCCTTATTTTTCAAATTCAAGCAAATGTAAAAAGAAATAACTCCCGACATTTTTCAAATTCAAGCCAATTTGGTTTTAAATCTTCTGGAGGTTTTTGATCTGTCTGTTTGCAGCTCTAATTTAGATCTCATTGCAATAGTCTAAATTGAGCAGAATTAACGTTTCTTTTCAGTTTAACTTGTGGTTTAGTTGGAGCAAGATAAAAAGCTTAGGGGCAGATTTATGAACGCCCTGCGCTGCCGGTGCGTCACTTTTTCCCATGTTAAAAGTGACGCACCGGCGGCGCAAGGCCTTCATAAATCTGCCCCTTAGTCTCATGAAGTGGAGACTGGTGTCCTGCACAGCAGCCGATACCTCATAATTGTGGGGAAAGTCTTGGTCAAACTATATCCATTGGTTCTTTACTCTATTGCCCAGTTTTGAAGGACAGTGGAAAGGAATCTCCTCAATGTCATGGTTCTCTATGACCACGATTTTGGCTTTCGATTGTCACACCTGTCTAGGACTGCTTCACCGCATGTGTGCCTTGGGTTAATGAAAAGATTGATTTTAAGACCTTAAAGTTTCTGGCCGAGATTTACTAGTGCATGCACTGGTTTTGCTTCACTTTTCTGACACAGATATGGACCAAAGTGTTAGGGTAGGATATGTATCTAATCCGATATTTGTTTGGATATTATCTCACAGTAACACAAAGTACCGCTGTGTTACTTTGCGTCAGAGGGGCGCTCCGTGGATGGTGCATGGGTGTTCCCATGGAACCACCCATGGAATTTTACTTAAATCACTATCTACAAACATTTGTAAACAGAAATTCTTACACCTCTTCGGGGCAGGCATAAGGAGGGGAAATGTTTTCATTTCCCCTTGGTTTTCCAGCTTTGCTTCATGCTGCATTGTACAGCACACTTACCAAGTAGGACACCTACCAAGTAGTGCCAGCCTTAAAGCACAGTTTCTCTCCTGAAAGGATCTTCTTCCAGTACAAATCATATGCTTCAGGAAATGCACACACCCATATGCGTTGGTGTATGACTACCAAAAGTGCACCAGCGTAGGGGGGAGAGAGAAAATGCACTATCAGCCTGATTCATCATTCTCCCGTTTTGCGAGCCCCTAATAGCGATTCATAACAAATCGCTATTAAGGACTTGCAAAACGGGATTCATGTAGGAATTGCAATAAATATTGCGATTCCTACATGTTCCTTATTTGCGAGTAGCAAATTGCTAATCGCAACTAAGGAATACTCCCCATTCATTCCTATGGGCCAAAAGGCCCATAGGAATGAATGGGGAGTATTCCTTATTTGCCAAAAGGCTCATAGGAATGAATGGGGAGTATTCCTTATTTGCGATTAGCAATTAGCTAATCGCAAATAAGATAGCGATTGAAAGGGTGCCAGGGGTGTCCAAAGGACACCCTGGAGCACCCCTTAAATGCAAATTGAAACAGGTGTTGCGCACACACATGTCCAAAGGACATGTGTGTGTGCAACATGCAACTTAGAAAAATGCTTTTAAAAGCATTTTTCTAAGTTTGCGCTATTTACCACGAGGTTTGACCTCGCGGTAAATAGCGGGCCGAAATTGCGAATTCCCAATTTTTAAATAGATGATGAATTGCTTTTAAGGAATCTCAAATAGAGATTCCTTAAATGTAATTCCTCGCAAAATAGCAAAATCGCTATTACCGATTTTTGCATTTGGGATGATGAATCCCAAATGCAAAAATAGCGCTCGCAAAGGGCCAGATTCTCAGAATCTGGCCCTTTGCGAGCCGATTTCGGCTTGATGAATCAGGCTGTTAATCTCAGTAGATATGGCAATTTTTTTCTCTCTCCCTTTGACGCAATCAACTGTTGTGCAACATTGCCTAATTTCCAAGAATAGTAAATCTGGACCCCGATTTCTAGGCTAGGAGAAAGGACAGATGGGAATGATAAAATACCATTCTTATTTTAGTAGGGTTTAAACCTATAGGTCTGAAACTCAAAAGGTCCTTGATCACTTACTTGTACAGTGTGGAGGAGAAAGTTCCATAAGGTGGGTCTAACTGTTAATATCTTTCACGGATTCACTGCAGACGGTTGTATAAAATTATAGGAATGGAAACAATTTCTTAATATTAATTTTATTTGTTTAATATTAGTTGGGTACAGGCTTTAACTGTCTGCTTTTTAACAACCCTCTTTTCAACATAACTTAAAGTACACTTTAGATTACACCTGGCGCTAGTGTTAATGTTTAAGAGCAGGTGTTATGTGGCCATGCAGCATCATTCCTAGAATTAGCCAAGTTTGTTGCAATTGGAAATTATTTAGATATGTGTTCTTTTAGCTAAATAGTTGAAAAAAAACACTGCAATGATTGCATAATCTGCTAAATTGTTATTATTTTTTCAATTGGATTCCACATTTTTTATTGTAGTGCAAGAAACACGCTTGGCACCACTTCTTTGAAATGAAAAATAATTGTCCTATGGCTGTGGCTAAGATACTTCACAATTTATTCTTATCTATGCGTGTAATGTGAAAAATATGGAATACTAATGCATGTCTCATTTAATGGAAAAAAATCTCCTGGAACCCCTGAGTAGGTTCCGATGGGACGTATAGCACTGGCGCTCCCTGCCAATGATGTTGTTGGGAAGAGCGGCCCTCTTTAAAATGAAGGCGCTCCCTAGGTTCCTGTACCCCTGCAAAATACCCCTTTTCCGGTTCCCCCCAACTATTTTAAAGCAATTGAAACCGAAGTTAGCAATCTCCTCTGGGATGGGAAACCTGCCCGTATAGCGATGCATAAATAAGTGGAGAGCTGGTAAGATGGCGGAATCGCCCTTCCGAACATAAAACTATACTATTGGGCATTACAGCTCACCGTGATAAACCAATGGCTCCATGCTCCACAGGAGGAACTGTCATTTCGTATGGACAGATATGTCCTCGGTGTGGGGGTGTCATGGGAGCGCTTTACAATAAACATCGGGGACCTAACCTTATAGGACCAGTTGCACACACGGTACAAGTATGGTTCATTGCACTCCCGTACTCGGTTGGGAGGAGGATTGACACAAGTTACACCACTTTGGGAATCCCGACGCTTAGGTAAATTACGAAACAGCAAGGGATTGAGCCAATGGGACCAAATTGGTATCTCCCGGGTTGGAGATTTGTGGAATGAGGGAAAGATCATTTCATTTACTCAGCTTCAGGAAACATACGGGATGGCATCGAATGACCCTCTCAGATGCTTGCAGATCAGCCATGCACGAAATTCATCCCACCGGGAACTGAGCTCCCAGAGGCCTCACCCCTAGAGGACAGATTACTGACGGATTACATGACAAAAAAGCGACTTCTCTAACATATCGCAAAATCATAAATAACCAACTGGACCCCACAAAAACCCTCAGGGATAGATGGCAGACCGACATAGGGGAACTGGACGAAACAGACTGGCAGGAGGCACTTGCGTCTCCATGAGAGGTGGCAATCGCTTGTAAATTAAAGTTAGTACACCTCAAAATTCTTCATCGAATCGACTACACATGAACAACTATGCACCTCATGGGATGCGCTGACACACCTCTCTATTTGCAGCAATGTGGGGGGCTGGGTACTGTTACAAAGACGCCTGGAACAGGTAGGTGAAGTTTAAGTTACTCTTTTAATACGACCTCCACTCTCAAACCTCAAACACATCGCACTGCAAGCTCAGCGACTCCCAACTCTGCCAGTCAGGCTGCCTTGTCAACATTCTAACGCAGCCTCTGGCTCAACTGTAGGAACATTCCAAGAGGTGGAAAACGGAAGGGGGTAAGAGAAAAGGCGGGAGAGATCATAGGAATGAGGTGGCATGTTATAAGGGAGATAAAGTAACTTAAGGGAATTATAACAGGTACCTTCTATCACATACTATGGGACTGCCCCGGGATCAAACCGTATTGAGAAACAGTCATGTGCACCATCTTGTGGGTGGGAGGTGCTACCATTGAACAGGAACCCAAGAGATGTCTTCTAAATATCTCGGAACCGACAGACCTTAATCTAATGGCCCAAGGATGGGTGACATTGGGCATGATGGTAGCAAAACAGAACATTGCCCAATACTGGGGAGCGAGACTTATTCCCACATACAGTCAGTGGTGCTGTGACATGGATGGTGCAATGATAGTGGAGAAAGTGGTTTATATGCATAGGGGATGCCCAGGAAATGGACACGGGTGTGGGGAAGGTGCAATGCCTTTAGGGGCAATATTTGTGATCCGCCTACAGTTGAGTCGATGTCTGATGCCAGTGATTGATTATACAAATCCGGGGTGTTATGTTGGTCTTGCCGCCTTTATTAACATTGTTACTGTAAATGTGGGAGAAGCATGTGCTGAAGAGCAAATAGATGTACTCAATTAGTATAAGGATATACGTAATAACATACAGTTCTTTCTTGTCTCAATATGCGGAACTATGTACCAATAAATGAAAAATGTGAATAAAAATGTATATTAAAAAAAAATAATGCATGTCTCAAGTATGGTAATGTACATATTGTATCAGTGGTATTAGCATGAATTTTGCAGGCCACCGGAAGTAAGGCTCAATGGTACTGATTTAGAGTTTGACCTAGAGGTACTCCATTACAAGTGTGGCGGATATCCCATCCACCTTATTACAAGTGTCATAGGGCATAATGTACTTGTAATAAGGGATATCCATCCCATTTATGATGGAGTAATCTGTCCACCAAACTCTAAATTCGGCCCAAAGTATATACACCTTGACTACACCATGTCAATGAGAGTCCAGGTATGCTATAGTTGGTTCAGCTTCTTACATTCTATAGCTATGAAGATGGATGAGCTCCTTCATACTTAAAGAACACCTGCTGACTATGGGAAAGTAGTGATATAAAACAGGAGTAAGACCCATAGACCACACGGGGACTGGGTATAAAGTATATAGAAAAAACAATGTCCCAACAGGTAACAATTGAAAGGCAGTTTAATTATGTATGCAAAGAGCATTACATTAGAAGGAAACAAGGAGGCTCAAATGGTTAGTGCATGGCTTGTAATTCACCAATTTGTAGAAATATCTACACATGGGAATACAGTTGGAAGCAGCACTGTACAAGAAAGTTCATGTGACAACCCAAAGGCACTTGGTGCAAAGTGATATATACAAGTGAAAAGTGACGACGCAAGTGATAGAGGTGACCAGCATGAGCGGCGCAAGGTGACAAAGTTATGTACAATGTTCTCTCAATGATTAATAAGTTTTAGTCCTTTATAACACATTAGATCATAGTTATGAGCCAAATGCTATAGTGCGCCAAACAATTGCGCTGTAGTGTCGATGGCGTTTTGATCCACAATAGTTTGGGATCTTCTTCAGGACAGGGTTGACGAGTTGGTATAGTGCTGAGGCTTGGAAGGACGCTGGTCCAGAGTGTACCAAGGGCGTCAAGGCACGATAAACTCCATGGATAAATTGAAATTGTAAACTGCGTGGATCTCCGAAGACTCGATACCGCCTCAGAGTTAGCGTAGGTCGCAGGTTTTCTCGCCGCAGGTTGGAACTACATCGTGTCATTCAGGTCCCCGCAGCAGCTCAGATTTATTCAGACGCTGCTGCTCGTCCTTTCCGGCACGGACGCCCTTTCATTTCAACCCAGATACACCGACTCTGAGGCGGTATCGAGTCTTCGAAGATCCACACAGTTTACAATTTCAATTTATCCATGGAGTTTATCGTGCCTTGACGCCCTTGGTACACTATGGACCAGCGTCCTTCCAAGCACGTGCAAGTGTTTTTTTATCCTGTCCCAACTTTTTCAGTATCATCTGCATGTACAGGGTGATAGCACAGGCTCCCATAGCCCCTACAGCATGGTGGGGGCAACTCCCCAGGGGCCACTATCCCTTGAATATGGGCCCCATTCAGCCCAAGGCCAATGAATATCAGTGAGCTATGGGAGACTCAGGAGGGCCCTCGTAACATTTTGCAGGTAGTCTCATCATTTTGCATTACGCCGCTGTTCCTGTGAAATTGATTAGTGCACTTACTGTGTATGTCAGGACCGAAGATGAGGATTATGCTTTTCTCTCTTTGCTTTATTAACATAGTAGCCTTTTTTAAACAACTTCCCTTAACTTTCTACTTCCTCTATTGCCAAGTGGTTAAAAACAGCTGACCAACAGCACGCACTGATCATTACATCTATAAAGAAAATAAACTACAGTGAATATGCATCCTTTTGTTTGAGGTCATTGTATTCCTGGACATTGAACATCTCATTGATGATTCTCTTGTATTAAGGGGGAAAATTAAATCCCTGGTATTGTAGCAGAAATTACCTAAAGCGGATTAATTAGAATTAAGATCTACAACAGCTTACATGATCTTTAGTGGGAATCGTAACTTTGCCATGAATCCGAACAACAAATCACAGACGTTGGCTTAATGGTGTTGATTCATTTTTTAGACATAAATATTATGGGCCAAGGCCACACAGCATCCTCTTGGACCTTTCAGCAGCCTTCAACACCGTCTCCCACTGCACACTAGCCAACAGACTCCCTCAGCCCCACACTCTTCACCTTCTACATGGCCCCCGAGCAACCATCACCAGAAAACATGGACTCAACATAGTCTCATATGCCGACCTCAACCAGTTCATCCTCTTCCTCACAAAGGAACCTGACATCACCATGTGCATCTTCCAAGAAGGGATGAAAGACCGCAACCCGGATGAGCAGCAGCTGCCCGAAGCTCAACTCGGAGATTAGAAGTCCTCATCCACGGCTCCGCCCCTCCACGTGGGACAACACCTGGTGGCCACTGCGCTCGGAAACCCACCCACCCCAATAGACCACGCATGCCACCTCGACATCACACTCGACTATTCACTCAACATGAACCACCAGATCAACGCTGTGTCCTCCCCTTGCTTCAACACCCTCTGGATTCTTTCAACAGCCTTCAAATGGATCCCCCCCAATGCCAGGAACACCGTCACCCATGCACTCATCACCAGCAGACTGGACTACGGAAACGCCCTCTATGCCGGAACCAACAATAAACTCCTCTGCCAACACTAGACCGTCCAGAACTCCGCAGCCAGACTTAGCCTCAATGTCCCATGACATGACCACATCACCCAACACCTCTGCGACTTCCACTGGCTCCCAGTCGAAAGAAGAATAACCTTCAAACTGCTCATACACACCTACAAAGCTCTCCATAACATCAGACCCTGATACCTCAACTAACAAATCTCCTTCCACGTCCCTAAGAGAAACCTCCCCTCTGCCAACCCCGCCCTAGCCGTGGTCCTCTGCAGCCACAGGGCCAGAGCAGGTGGCATATCCTTCTCCTACCTGTCGACCAAGACCTGGAACAAACTCCTCCTCCGCATCAGACGAAGCCCGACGCTGCACCAATTTAGAAAGGACCTCAAGACATGGATCTTCGAATGATCTACAGAGCTGCTCCCAATACTCCCCCACCCCCCCAATGCCTTGAGATCCTTACGGGTGAGTAGTGCACTTTAAACCCCCTTGTTGAGTATTTTTAATGTTTGTACTGTTTATTTGTATACTGCCTTTTTCCTAATTTTGTATTATTTCAGTGTAGTTTAGAATGTTGTTGACAACCGCATATAAACGTCTATGAAATAAATAAATTGTTTATACACAATGTATGTTTAATCAAAACATGTCTTTAAAACTCTTGAAAAGTTAGTCAATTTTTTAAAGAAAATGAGCCTAACAAAGAAACAGTTTTCTAACTTTAATCCTGCTAGGGACTTTTGCACAAACACCAGGGCTGGTCCTCTTTGAATTGGGCACCTGGGTACGCATCCAGGGAAGTCATTTCAAAATCAAAAATAATTGTGTACAGTACCAACTCCAGACATAAACCTATGCAGTGATTGGTCAGGACTATTGCTTTAAAGAGCAGAATCAATAGAAAAATAAATGTAGTCATTCAATGAGGGAACTAATATATTAAAAAAAGACATCCATCATGGTTCAAAATACAGACAGTGCTGTCAGCACACTGCAATAAAACGGAGTTTCTCCTGTTCATCCACTGCAATAAAACAGGGATTCTCCTGTTCAGGAAGGCGGAGGAACTGTGGACGAGAGATTGGTGGCCCTCAGAACTGGGGGAGCCTCCTTCCCCACAAAACAGGTTAGGAATTTGGGAGTCCTGTTGGATAGTAAATTATCATCCGAAGACCATGTAAAGACACTTTCAAGCACCTGTTTTAGGATATTGAGAATGCTAAGGAAAGTATTTCCTTGGATCCCTTTGGATGCAAGAAAGACCCAATCAATCAGTCAATCAATCAATAATTTATAAAGCACACTACATACCCGCAAGGGTCTCAAGGCGCTGAGGGGGGGGCGCTACTGATTGAACAGTCAGGTCTTGAGTATCCTTCTGAAGGTCAGCAGGTCTTGGGTCTGTCGTAGACTCAGTGTGAGGGTTTCCGTGTCTTAGCGGCGAGGTGGGAGAAGGATCTCCCACCGGTGGTTGTTCTTCGAATGCGCGGGACGGTGGTGAGTGAGATGTCGGCGAAGCGTAGCTGGCGGTTAGGGATGTAGAGGGAGAGCCGTCTGATGAGGTTGGCGGGGCCAGTCTTGTGGAGTGGCTTGTGAGCGTGGGTGAGGAGCTTGAAGGATATCCTCTTGTTGACGGGGAGCCAGTGCAGGTTTCTCAGGTGGAGGGTGATGTGGCCATGGTGTGGTACGTCGAGGATCAGTCATGCCGAGGCATTTTGGATGCGTTGTAGTTGTTGAATGATGAGCTTGGTCGGGGCTCCCGCGCAAAGGGTGTTTCGTAGTCGAGTCTGCTGCTGACGAGGGCCTGGGTGACTGTCTTTCTTGTATCTGTCGGGATCCATCTGTAGATTTTGTGGAGCATGTGGAGGGTGTTGAAGCAGGAGGAGACGGCATTGACTTGCTTGGTCATTGAGAGCGTTGAGTCGTGGAGGATTCCCAGGTTGTGTGCGTGGTCGGTGGGTGTCGAAGCTGCCCCCAGTGCCGTCGGCCACCAGGAGTCATCCCAGGCTGAATGGTTGGAGCCGAGGATGAGGACCTCTGTCTTGTCCGAGTTCAGCTTCAGACGGCTGGTCTTCATCCAGTTGGCGACAGCCTTCATTCCTTTGTGGAGGTTGGCTTTGGCTGTGATGGGGTCCTTGGTGAGGGAGAGGATCAGCTGAGTGTCGTCGGCGTAGGAGATTATGTTGAGGTCGTGCTGTCGGGCTACATGTGCGAGCGGGGCCATGTAATGTTGAACAGCTTCGGGCTGAGGGAGGATCCCTGGGGTATGCCGCAGATGATCTCTGAGGCTTTGGAACGGAATGGGGGAGGCGGATGCTCTGGGTTCTGCCGGAGAGGAAGGAGGTGGTCCAATCCAGAGCCTTGTCTCGGATCCCTGCAGCGTGGAGGCGTGCACGTAGTGTGCGGTGGCAGATGGTGTCGAAGGCGGCAGAGAGGTCTAGGAGGATAAGTACTGCGGTCTCGCAGTTGTCCAGCAGGGTCCTGATGTCGTCGGTGGCTTCGATGAGGGCAGTCTTGGTGCTGTGGTTGCTGCGGAACCCTGACTGGGAAGGGTCCAGGATTCTGTTTTCTTCGAGGTATCGGGTAAGCTGTCTGTTGACGGTTTTCTCGATGACCTTGGCTGGGAAGGGGAACAGAGAGATGGGCCGGAGGTTTTTGAGGTCTCTTGGGTCTGCCTTAGGCTTTTTGAGTAGGGCGTTGATCTCGGCATGTTTCCAGATCTCTGGAAAGGTTGCGATCTCGAGGGAGAGATTGATGACGTTGTGCAGGTGGGGTGCGATGGAGCTGCTTGCTCTGTTGAAGATGTGGTGTGGGAATGGGTCCGACGGAGAGCCGGAGTAGATTGAGCGCATGGTCTTGATGGTGTCATCGATGCTCATGCTGGCCCAGGCTAGCAGGGGGTCGTGGTCGATGGTGTACAAAGGGTCTATTGTGTTGCTGTCTGTTGGGGCTCTCTGGGTGTTGAAGCTGTCATCGATGTCTGCTATCTTGCGGTGGAAGGAGGTGGTGAGGGAGTCGCACAGGGCTTGCGACGGCGGGATGTTGTTGGTGTTGGAGCTGGGGTTGGAGAATTCCTTCACGATGTTGAAGAGCTCCTTGCTATTGTGTGCGTTGTTGTCGAGGCGGTCTTTGAAGGAGGTCCTCTTGGCCGCCCTGATGAGGTGGTGTTGGTTGCGGATGGCGTCCTTGTGTGCTGCGTGGCTGTCCAGAGTTTTTTCACTGTGCCATTTCTTCTCTACTTTCCGGCAGGCTTGCTTGGAGGCTAGGAGTTCTGGGGTGAACCAGCTGTCCCTCATGCTTGTGTCTCTGTGGGGGCATTTCTTCAGCGGGATGAGGGTGTTGGCGCAGTCCTCGATCCAGCGTCTGAGGCTGGGGGCAACGTCGTCGGTGTTGGAGGGTTCAGTAGGTGGGCTGAGAGCAAGGTTTGCGTGTAGTTGGTCTTCGGAGATTTTGCTCTAACAGCGGCGGGGGATCTGTTGGGTGTGGTGGTGTGTGGTGGGTTTCTGGAAGGCGAAGTGTATGCAGCGGTGATCGGTCCAGAGGAGTTTGGTGGTGTGGCTGATGGAGACGTACCGGCTTGAGGTGAAGACTGGGTCCAGCGTGTGGCCGGCGGAGTGGCGAGTTGCTTCAGTCCGAGGTCGGCGAGGTTATCGATCAGGGTTGTGGAGTTGTTGTCGTTGTTCTCAAGGTGAAAGTTCAGGTCTCCGAGGAGGATGTAGTTGGTGGAGGTCAGGGCGGGCGTGCTGATCAAGTCGGCGATGGAGTCGCTGAACTGGGGGCGGGGTCCAGGGGGTCGGTAGACGAGGGTGCCGGTAGGCCAGGGAGACCAGGGAGACCAGGTTTAACGACTCCTCCGCACCCGACATCACCATAGCCATCCCAGACGGCTACAAGATCATCCGCAGGGTGCCTCTGAGGGTGGAATTACGCAGCCGCGGGCCGTGGAAGGAGTTACAGTGGGGCAGGGAGGTGGAGGGGCAGGGTGGAGGGATCTAAAAACTGTCATATGGATAATTGCAGGTAAGTACACAATTTAATTAATAAAACAAAATTCGTAGCGCGCACAGCATCGCATTTTGCGATGCAGTGCGCGCTACGAAAATTATTTTAATAATTAAATTGTGTACTTACCTGCAATTATCCATATGCCAGTTTTTAGGTCCCTCCACCCTGCCCCTCCCCCTCCCCGCCTCCCTGCCCCACCGTAACTCCCTCCACGGCCCGTGGCTGGAATTAGGGTCTGTGAGGATCTGGAAATGCATGTGTTCGGCTGTGCTGAGCGCGTCGTAGGTGCTAGTTGAGACCCTAATGATGTTCTTGTGGACGATGGCGATTCCTCCTCCGACTCCGTTGGTGCGGTCTCTGTGGATGATCTTGTAGCCGTCTGGGATGGCTATGGCGATGTCGGGTGCGGAGGAGTTGTTAAACCAGGTCTCTGTCAGGAAGACGACGTACGGGGATGTTGTGTGAAGCAGGTCCTAGAGCTCGGCGGCATGCTTGCGTGCAGAGAGGGTGTTCAGTAGTATGCATCGGATGTGGTTGGGGTCTTTCTTGGCGGGTGGTTCGTCGGCTCTGAGGCTGGTGTAGCTGCAGTTCCGGCAGGGGCCATGTGTGCGTTTCGGGCCAGCCTTGAAGCAGGTGTGGCTCTGTCTGGAGTTGAGATCGTGCAGAGTGCAGGTGTCGTAGTGGCATTGGTTGTCGTGGCTGGTGCGGGGGCCAGGGGTTCTGGCGCTGGGCGCGGTTCAGGCACGGGCGGGCGCAGACGGACTCTCCTCAGGTGTGCCAGCGGCGCGGCCGCGCAGCGGCTGGCATATATGGGGAGGTGGGAGGGAGGAGCAGCTGGGAGGAGGAAGGCGGTGGCAGCGAATGGGCAGTGGGCAGTCAGGGGGGCAGGGCCACAGGGGACACAGCGGTGAGTGACAACGAAGGTAACAGAAGGAAAAGGGGCACAAAAATCGAGGGTAAAACGAGTGGGACAGAAGGCAAAAGGGCACAAAAAACGAGTGGAACAGAAGGCAAAAAGGGCACAGAAACGAGGGAAAAACGAGTGGCGGAGAGGGCAGAAGGGCACAAAAAAACGAGTTGAACGGATGGCAGAAGGGCACAAAAACGAGTGACAAAAAAGGCAAAAGGGGCACAAAAATGAGGGGAAAATGAGTGGCACAGAAGGCCGACGGGCACAAAAAATGAGTGGAACAGAGAGCAGAAGGGCATCAAAAATGAGGGAAGAACGAGTGGCACAGGAGGCAAAAAGGGCACAGAAATACCGGACAAACGAGTGGCACAGAGGCCAAAATACAGAATACAGAAATACATGGGCAGCTAAGAACAGTAGGCAGAACGGGCAGATAGGCACGGGGGCAGCGAGGGGAACAGAAGGGAAAACCGGGCAGAGACACAGGGGTAGCAAGGGGTACAGAAGGAAAGACCGGGCAGAGAGAGCACGGGGACAGCGAGGGGAACAGAGGGAAGAAAAAGGGGCACGGACCACGTACAGGCAGCGGGGGGAGACAGACAACAGCATTCACAGCCACAACAATGAAAATACAGGCAATACAATAAAAGCAATAAAGCGGAGGATGAACAAACCTACCTTCGGCCTACCACTGGCCACCAGGGATGAGGCACAGGTGGTAGCAGCGGCGGCTGGGGCAGGGAGGCACAGGCAGTGCTGTGCGGAGGTAGAGCGACCTACCTGGTGGGGTCAAGGGTCGCTCTCGTCACCGCACAGCGGCCGGCCTATATGGGGCAGTCGGAGGGAGGAGCAGCTGGGAGGCGGGAGGCGGGGGCAGTGAATGGGCAGTGGACAGTCAGGGGGCGGGGCTGCAGGGGGCACAGCGGCAGGGTAAACAAGTGGAACAGTAGGCAAAAGGGGCACAAAAACAAGGAAAAAATGAGTGGCACAGAAGGCAGAAGGGCACAAAAAAATGAGTGGAACAGAGGGCAGAAGGGTACAAAAATTAAGGAAAAACAAGTGGAACAGAGGACAGAAAGGCACACAAAACGAGGGAAAAACAAGTGGAACAGAGGGCAGAAAGGCACAAAAACGAGGGGAAAGCGAGTGGAACAGAGGGCAGAAAGGCACAAAAAACTAGGGAAAAACGAGTGGAACAGAGGACCCTTATTCAGGCGCTTATTGTGAGCAGGCTGGACTATGGCAACGCACTATTGGTATGAGCCAGGGAAGAACTTTTCTCTAGGCTCCAGGTATTGCAAAATATTGCTGCAAGAATGCCTTTGAATAAGCCTAGACATTCCCAGTCTCGACCCTTGTTGCAGGCCTTACACTGGCTGCCCATCAGAAAGAGAGCAGTCTTTAAACTTCTCACATTGGTGTTCAAGGCAAGGCGAGGCCTGGGGCCAGCATACCTAAGGAAGAAGGTAAAGGCCTATGTCCCAGGCCGCCAGTTGAGATCTAGCAATCAAAACCTTTTAGTTCCTTGTAAGATCAATAATGCTAGAATGGGAGGGTGTTTTTCTATCTTGCCCTCTTTGATTGGAATAGGCTACCGGAAGAGATACATTGTTGTACCTCTCTGGGACACTTTAAGAAATGTTTCAAAAACCTGGTTGTTCTAGGGGGGTTGGTGTGGGCGAGGGTCTTGCTAGTGTACTGCCATGCGCCGAGAGACCCCTCTGGGGGTGATTCACTGCACCATATAAATGTCAAATAATAATAATAATGGTGGTTGGTGAGTGTACATACACATATGTACAGTAAAACCAGACTAAATACAGATGGATATTTAATAAAAGATAGCATTTCTCTTTGCTCAATTGGAATAATATTTCTAATATCCAGTACAATATTGGATGTCAGTGTTTTCACCCTGGTTGGGCAAAACATCGAAGGGATTCAGTTAGTGAAGAAATACAAAAGTGTAAAAAAAAACAGGCCCAATTAGACCGTAGTAGGTGAAAGGAAGGGACAAATGTAGAAGTGAACCTTTGTTACCTGTCTGTCTGAAAAAGTAAAAGATTTCCCATGTGAGACACTAAATGACCACTATGTACTAAGCATCTCAATGAAGAAAGCCCACAGAATTGGGCCTCAAGGTCAAATCTGCAAGGAGGGGTCGAGGCAGAGAATGTTACAGAGATTAGTACCAACCAGAACAGAGACAGGCAAGGAACGAATTCTACAGTTGGTAGCGAGCTATAATAATAAACCTCTCGTATATTTGTTATCTTCTCTCATACACTCACTTAAAATATAATAAGCCATTCGTTCAATTTGCATTGTTTAGCACAAATCTACCTCGTATATCTGTAAAACCTTAGTTCAGTTTGGCCACACTATTTAAATATTGATATAATGAATAAATGTCTCTGCTACTACTGTTATTTTAGCAACATTTGTTTTGCACCTTACATCATTACAATAGCATCACAGCACTTTCTTAATCTTTTAGTTCGGTACAGGATGTCCACAGAATGGTTGTGCATGGTTATTGGATTGTTTATAGTTGCCAGAGGTTTGTTAGCTGTCTAATTTAGTAATGGTTGAGATCAATCTGCTTCAAAGTTCAATCACACCAAGGTATTATTAAGAAAAAGCTAATTCATATAAGAAAATAGCTATTTTTTTCTTCAAGTGCTTCAGGTGGAAGGTAAAGAGGATTGGACTTGGTCATAATGAAGAAAACAGATTTCTTCTACTTTAACTAATTGCATCTGTCTCTATTCCCCAGGTAGTAATTCCATCCAAAGTATTGACACCCAAAACTCATATTTTGAGTATTCTGCTACTGGAACATCTTTTGTTGTCTTTTAGATGTAGCAGAAATGTCAGGGACTATGTTGCAGACGCCTATTGTGAAGCCAAGATTACTAGCTCTATTGCTGCACAATGGGGTTGGGTTCACTCATTGGCCATTTTTAATGTGGAGAACACACTGCATGCACATACAGCAGAAGTACCAAAACATTTTAATGGAATGGGTATACACACATGCTCGCCATTTTTTCAAACTGAAACACTTATGTTATTTCCTCTAGGAAATGCCATTTGTCAAAACCCTGCACAGGGCAGACATTTCAGATGGTAGAAAATAGGCTAATTCAACACAGAAGCAGGATTTGTTGCAGAACATCCACAGTACCTTTGGTCTGGCACTTCTTCTCACACAACCATACAGAGGATAGCTTGGAATGACTGAAAGTAGAAGTCATCAAACAAGATTATAGAGCTCTTATCAATTAGAAAGTACTGCTGGATTCAGTATCTACAGACCGTTGAAGATGGACTACATAAGATTTCTGAATTGTACACCACTATGACAATGCAATCAGCCACTTGACTGACCACAGGCCTCTGCAATCTGACACGTACATGCCTGGCAAAATCTGTAACCTGTCTTTCATGTTAAACTTGTAATATGTCTATCTGTCAGATAACTACTAGGTCATTTGCCTTGAAATCCACGTTTTGAGTTACATTGTTGCAGTTCTATGAATTTATACGGATTGTTTTAATTTATTTCATGTGGTAGATTTCTTTGCTGCACCTACATCTGTCCTTAATTAACTTCTTTCGTTTATTAGAATAGGTATTTTATTGTTAATTTTTCATATTTTTCGTGCCATGGTTTCAGAAATATTTTCGTTCTTCTTCCATTAATTTTTTTACCCAACACAGCACCATATCCTCTTTCTCGGTAAGATATTACCATTTACATTCGGCATTGGGCTTCAATTCTGTGAACTCTCTCACTTGACATGCTTGGTACTCATCTGTCATTTATTTTCATGCACTGCACGTTTTTTACTTTTCTTTGAACATAAGCATAATTTTGAGCCTCACCTCTATGCACGATCCCTTCCTGTTACCATCTATGATCACATTGGACTGATTTTTTAAATGTTTTTAGGTCGAAGCCTAGCGTAAGACTGCGCACATGCGCAGTCTCGCGGGCGAGATCTTATGATCTTGAGGGAGATTCACTAGCGGGCTTTAAGCACCGCCCTTCTTTCCATTTGGCCGGCGTCACAGTTTCTGCTAAACGGTGGTCGGTCTTTGGGAAAGAGCTCTGTGTGACGTACTCTTTTCTCTCTTTCTGCCATCCCACTTGGACGGACTGCTGGCGTAAAAGGTTTGTTATCTTTCTGGGGCGAAACAGATGTCCCTATAAAAAAGATGATAAACCTTTTACGCCAGTAGGAAGTCAGGGCAGTCCGTCCAAGTGGGACGGCAAAAAGAGAGAAAATTCAGCGCTTGTTCTCCCTCTGAGTAACAGGGAGGATGGTCCGGTCCCATGTGCCCCAGCGTGAGGCCATTGCCTGGACCTAGCATCCCTACGACAAGGGCGTTGCTGCCTAGCACTAGAAGGCTCGTGAACGGGTTCGAGCAGATGAAGGTGTGGGTGTGGGTTGGTAGGATTGGGCCAAACTAGCAGCGCCTGGGTGCCCGGGCTCAGTAAGATGACAAGGCTTGTTTGGAGGAGTAGCCGCCCCGCTGTCGGCGATGGTAACGAACACCCGAGCAATTAAATGAAAACTGGGGGTAGGCAGCAGGTGAGCTAGAGATTCCGTGGACCCCTAGCCGCTAGTATTCCAAGAGTGCGGTGTCCAGTCCCTAATTTGCAGAAGAATGAAGTGCTGGGCCGGAAGCCAGATGCTCGATAGGTGCCCCAACAACACTGGATCCCGCTCGTTCTTCCTCACCCCCACCCCGTCTCACTGTTGCAGGTTCTTTCTCCTCCTTACTATCTGCTATTGTTGTGGGTGTTCACCCCACCCCATGTTTGTCTCTTGCTCGGATCCTGTTGAGCTACAGTAAGGGTCTGTGCTTTGCACTGTCGAGCCCATCTGTTTGTCTCTCTGTAATATATGGTATTATATTTTGAGTTATCTAAATAGAATGCTGTACATAGAATTATTGTATGTCATTTTAGGAATGTATTGTATGTCATTTAAAAATGTTGTACGTAGAACCTAGGTCATAAGAATGTGAGAACTTGGCATTATTGGAAACCTGCACAGAAACTGTTAGAAGGAGATTGGAGGAGGTCGTGGGTCTTTTTCTCCTATTAAAACTACCATCATTTGAATAACCTCGTTATTGGATTCTTTGGATTCATTTATATATGGAGTAACCTTTAGCCATGTTTTTAGATTGAATTGTTTAGTTGGATTAATATCCAAAATAAAATCTCCACACAAGGAATTGTAATGCAATGTATGACTAATGGAAATGAAATAATGTATATAACATTGCATATATGTAGATTGTTCATCACATATATACAGGAGACAAAAATGACTGCTTTTTAAATGATAATTGAATAACAAAAAATAAAACATATATTTTTGTACCATGCATATTGCTTAGATACATTCCTCATTGTCTGATGTCAGTTCATGTCCACTCATTATCTTTGTTCCAAATTAATTGTCCTTTCAATTCATTTATATATGGATGCATACTACATTCTTACGCCCTAATCGCTCTCTATCTCGCAGATAAAAGACGGGCTGCCGCTCTCGGAAAAGCGCCGAAGTGCTTCAGGAGCTATGAGGGGGTGCGGGGTGGGGGTAACCATAGCGCCGAACCCCACTTTCCACCGGCCTGTGTTTGTTTGTAGCCCAAGTGTTTTTGTGGAATAGTTACAATTTCTTTAGCGCACACCCAGAATGTGCATTGCTTCTTGGCTCTTTGAGGTGTTAGGGTTAGCTGGCAAAATAAATGGCTGAATGGGAGGGTCCAGTCAAGATCTGCAGTGTAAACAATAGATGCGTAAAAGTGTCGAGCTCTTTGACAGGTATACGACTCTCTGATCTACCTGAATTTAGCAGAGTGCATTGGTCTTGTGAGCTACCTTAGGTTTACATGTGTGACCTGCAGGTTACAGTGGCAAACTCAACTCTCGGGGGCAAGGCACCTGCTACTGTCATATTGGGTGGGATTATTATTTGTGGCTGCAAGGTTCACATAGGTAGATGTATGGAGCAGGTGGTTTAACCCACTGACATCCAGCTCTGCGGTTAAAGAAGTGATCAGGCATTTCCTTGCCTGGCTCTGTGCAATATCAGGGGACCTCCTTACCTGCACACGTTTGATGCGTCGGATATCTGGTCATAAGGCACTGTTTATAGCGCTTACTAGCTTGCATCTTCCAGGAGTTATGGGATGTGATAACCCTAGCTGTATTCTGAGGTCCGGTATCGCTGGGACACCTTTTGCGAACTGTTCAAAGGGCAATCTTTTCTCTTGAGGCCAGAGATGGGTTATGTCACTAACTCCCAGGACCGGAAGCCTCTCGACCTCCGCTCAGTTGGGAAACAGTGTGTCCCGGAAACCAGGTGCACGTCTGAGGCTAGTTCGGTGCAACCAGCCACTGTGATTCCCCGAAAACAACTCTTAGCAAAATGTCCTGCGAACACCTTTCACCCATTTAGTGGCAGGATTCTTAAAGGTGGCGTCTCTGTGTATTATCTATATTAGCATCCCGTTATAGGCAGTTATTTTAACATGGCAGCTTGCATCTGGAATAAAGAGATCTAATTATGGCAACCCAACCACACAAAACATTAGTAAAATCGATTTCTACTACTCACTCTCTCTACCCCTCACTCTCTCTCTACCCCTAACTCTTTCTATACCCATCTCTCTCTCTACCCATCACTCTCTCGCCCTCACTCTCTACCTGTCTACCTCTCTGTACGCGCACACAACACTGATCCTTATGGGTTCCAGAGTAGCGTACTACTTGTGCTTCAAAACCCAATAAGGGGTAGCAAGCGCTATATGAATACAAACCTCTTTCCCTCTTCTATCCGGCAACTTACCCTTCTCTACCCAAATAACCGAATAACATTTCCACTACTTAAATACTTCATATTTTACTATACTGATTTTCAACACTATTCCGGAGAGGTGCGCTACTCGCCAGAAAAGTGCTTCAACACCCATCAGGGGTAACAAGTGCTATATGAATGCAAACCTTTCTTCCCCTTTAATCCCTCCGCTATCCTTCTCACTCCAAATAACTGACTAATATCCACCACTGAAATTACTTTCATATTTCATCATATTAATTCACCACTAATCCTTTATGGGCTTCCTGAATAGCGTGCTTCAACGCCCCATCAGGGGTAACAAGCGCTATATAAATACAAACCTTTTTTCCTCCTCTATCCTTCTGCTATCATTCCAAATCACTGACTAACCTAACCTACCACTTAAAATGTACTTGCTTGTCTCACTATACTAATTCAACACTAATCCTCTATGGGTCCCGGAGAAGAATGCTACTCGCAGAAAAAGCGCTTCAACGCCTCGTTAGGAGTAGTAAGCGCAATATAAATGCAATTACAATACAATACATTTGCACATATATACATATATATGCATTTATATGAACATACATATATAAACATAAATACATCTGCATATCTAAATAAATACAATTATAAATGCATGCATACATATACATATATGCATACATATGCATGTTATGTACATTAAAGTTTGGAAAACACTCATAAAAGCAAATCTAAAAAGCAACCTGATTACACACAGAATTTCTTTAACTTAAATGAGGGTGAGACCTATTGCATTTTCAATGCTTGTTTGTAGGCTGTGACTGACTCAGTCCCCTCCATCCTAATAAGTCCCTTGTGCGTTATGTCTATATGCTGACAAAACGTCGACTTTCAGCACAGAATTGAATATTGTAAACTATATTTCCAAGATAGACACATCCCTTGACTCAACGCTTTATGATATAGCCATCTTAATTTTCTTATAGTTGCACTGGACATATTTGTGGTCACTCACCAAATAGGGTACAGCACACTGTCAGCACTCGCCCATTTTAAACAATTCTGGGGCAGATTTACATGCCACTTGCGCCACCGGTGCATCACGTTGCTTAATGCACTGGTGGCGCAGCCTGCTAAGTGATATTTACAAGAACAGGTAAAGTCACCCTGTGTGACTTAACCTGTGCTTATAAATATCGCTCTTGTTCACGCAGCACTTGGGGCGTGACATGGGTGCTGCTGAGGGTGTTCCCAAGCAACACCCATGTCCACTGATGCCTTTTCAAATTTAGGAGTAATCATAATTCTGGAAATGCATCAAAATGCCACGCCACCCTAGGGGTGGCGTAGCGTGGTGCAACGAGGAGAAATGTTTCCATTTCTCCTCGTTTCTTTCTTCTTTCAATGTGTGCTGCATTCTGCAGCACACACTGGAAGAGGAAATCACCTCAATTGATTGTTGTTGTGCAGGAAGGTGCCCCTTCCGGCACAAAAACAATCTCCCCATAACACAGGCATCCTTGCACTATGATGCAAGGGTGCCTACGACGGCGCATGGCAGCAGTTTGTGCGTCGGCACAGGGG
This sequence comes from Lissotriton helveticus, assembly GCF_964261635.1. Lineage (NCBI taxonomy): Eukaryota > Metazoa > Chordata > Amphibia > Caudata > Salamandridae > Lissotriton > Lissotriton helveticus. The sequence goes on along the minus strand of NC_136063.1, from coordinate 1,932,289,105 downwards.
GAAGCACAGAGGTGCGGCATATTGTTGTAAATATGTCACATACCTGTGCTTCAAAAACCAACACAAAGGGCTAGATGTAGGTAATTCCCATTTACAGACTCTTAAATACCGAATTTTACCGATTCCGTATTTAAGAGTCTGTAAATGGGAAGGGGGCAGATGTAGGTAATTTTAAAATCTGAATTACCGAATCTGTAAAATTCGGTATTTACCGATTCTGTAAATACAGAATCTGTATTTCCCATTGATTCCTATGGGCTTTAAGCCCATAGGAATCAATGGGAAATACAGATTCTGTATTTACAGAATCGGTATATACCGAATCCTGCAAGGGTGCAGGGGGTGTCACTTTGACACCGTCTAGCACCCCAAGTACAGGCTTGTGTGCCATGTGACGCACATACATGCCCTAAGGGCATGTCTGTGTGTCACATTGCACAGGTGTGCATGCACAGATGTGCATGCACACCTGAATTCGGTATTTTACCACACAATAGGATTGTGTGGTAAAATACCGACTCTTAAGGGCCTGTGGCACTGTAAAGTGTGCCACCTACATTTGTAATTACCGAATCGGTATATTTACCGATTCGGTAATTTACCGAATCGGTAATTTTACCGAATCTGTAAATATACCGATTCTGTAGTTTTAAGCCCCCTACATCTGAAAATCCTAATACCGGTCGGAAACGGCCGAAATCTGCTGTTTCCGACCGGTATTAGGGCTCCTAAAGGACTTGAGGCACCGCGCTGTGTTAGTTTCTTGTAGATCGCCCCTATGTGTTTTGAAATTTAAGTAATGCATTTTTCGTAATGCAATTTTCAATTTCATTACCTCATAAGACATTCTTCTCTTTAATTTGACAGTCCTGACCAATCACTATGTTTTTATTTGGAGTTGGTACTATACGCAATCCGGTTGGATTTTGAAATAACACCGTGGAAACTACTGGTAAATGTTGGTAGGGCTTTTTATACAAATGATAAATAAATCCTTATAGAATATAAAGTCGGACATATTATTGAGAACCTGACGATCCTATTTGTGGGAAAAAGTTGCACTGATAATTTATAAAACATCCGTTGCTGTTATAACATCGAATACAGAAAAAAGAATTAAATATCTTTCACCCTTACATCACCATGCTATTTTGTTCCACACATAAGTTTTCTCTAGTATGTAGACAAATGGTTCTCAAGAATACTACATTATTTTTATTTTTTATTTTTATTAAGTATGTCTTGGATGTAAACTGTTATCACTTTCTGCAAAATTGTAAATACACTTTTATTAGTTACATGGTACATAAATAATGTATTCACAATGACCACAAACAATAGCATAACATTGTCATAGCATTTACAAATATAGACATTTTTGAGAACAAACAACTATCATTTTAAAAATAGGTTCCCTTTAGAAACCCAACTGTCAGTTCATACAGACATTCGCGGGTTTGCCCCACAGAGGCACCTGCACTGCTTCTGGTGACGCAGTTCTTCATTTACAGTGTTGAGAAGCTGATTCTGCTCTCCACAAAGGTTTGTCAGAGTGACAAGTTTTGCAAATAGGAAAAGTCTGAACGGAAGACTTAGATTTCAAGTAAGGGTAGTTGGTGCTTTCTCTGGCCTGCTCACTACATGCCCTGGTAGTGCCTTTGCTCTTCCTAATCAAGGTGGCTCCTCTGCAATGGTGGAGGAGCATCGCCCCACTGCTTCAGAGTCTGCAGGTGACAAATATAATGATTTTCTATCATAATTTTATTTTTCACCTACTGCCTGATCAGCATGCGTAGGGAGGGGCGGGACTAGGGCCATGGGAGGGGTGAGGAGGACTATTTTGTGCACTTCTAAGTGCGCATGTAAGTTTACCCAGCTGTCTAAGGCTGCCTAAACACACATGCGCGCTTAAGTTTCTCAAACCCGGCTATATTGAACAGCTGGGTTGAAGAAACAGCATAGACTCCCTGTCTTGAGCGGAGTGTCAAAGCATCCCGCTCTGGCCAAATCCCTTGCGGCATGAGAGCAGCACAGGGATTGCACCGGGAGTCTGTGATGCGACCAGAAAGAAGAACACAGTGGTGCGATGCGAGAGGAGGACGACAGCTTCAGGTAAGCCTTTCTTTTTTAATTAATATGAAACCCCTCCTACCCCCACGCTCCCCAACCACGCTTCCACGCTCCCACCCACCTCACCACTTTTTGTTTGTGGCGGCCGCCATTGCCTAATCTCAGTGACCATGAAAGCAACAACATAAAGTGTAAAAGGCTCCTAGGGCATTGTTCATCTTTTGTTGATTGTGCTCATTGCTAATCACCTAGCCCTTCGGCAGAAAGTCGGAGGTTGCTAAAGTAGGGCAAAGGGGTCAATCCCATGATGCCATAGATGGTGAAAGGGCATGATGTAACTTCCAGCAACTTATTTTAACATCCCCACTTTCTCTGCCTACAAACCTTCCCTTGTGAAATGATGAGATAAAAGGCTGCATACTGTATTTTTTACATTTGTTGTATTTATTAACTCTTAATAATGCTTAAAAAGTCATTTATGATAGTTAAACATAGTTGAAGACATTTTTGTAATACGAAATGCAATTATATACATTTGCAGCCCAAAATAGCTGTTTTTCAAACACTAGATAGGGGAGAAGATGTTGATAATTACTATGGAAATCTTTTTAAACTGTTCCTGGGCGACTTGAGAGACGAGGATCTGCCAAGCTTCTCACAATTAATTTAATTACACAGTTTGTGACAACTAATGTTACAAGATAACTCTGTTTTACCTCTGAGGTAATTGTCCAAATGTGGGGTTTTCTTCACAAAACCATTGTTTTCAACTAAGTAATTTCAGCTGGATCAAATTTAGTGAGCCAAGACTACAACTCTCATAGTTAAACAAAACTAAAATACAGAACTGGAGCATTTTTATCTGCTCCGAGGTAACCTTAGTGACAGCCGATGTTTTGTAGATCTTGCTTAAAGACAGCTTCAGCTGTTGATATCAAACACCTGTTGCGATGCATATGCACATAGAGTTGGCTTTGGGTCAGCCACTTATGAATGAATTAATGTATCTCAGTTTTCTGCCCCTGATTCGTTGGCTTTCCTCCCTAGTCTTGTGTTTATCTCACCCCAAAAAATGTCAACTCTTCCCACCACCCTGTTAGTGCTCTGAACCCCACCAGCTGCTGCTGTGTCAGTGGGCATTATCTCAATATGTTTTTTGTTGTTTTTGTTTTAACCAACAGTGACACACCAATATAGTATAAACATATGAATAGTTACCCCCTCCAAACAAGCTATGTTACAGACAGCATTCAATGTGGGCCCTGAACCAAAAACCCCACCACCCTTCCTGAGGGTTCGTACTTTCCGGTTCTGCTCTTATATGTCTATAAAAACGACCACAGTTACTCTTTGTCCTCCTCCTCCCCCACCTCAAGGCAGTCTGGTATTGGGTGGGCCAAAACTTCTGGTCTCTGACCATTCAGCCAAATGTTCTGGCACCTCTCATCTTATTCGATCTTTTTAATCTGCTATTCATCATCCAGTGCACAATCTTGGACATCCTTTCTCCATTTACTAAGCTCTGGGGGTCTTGGGGAAGCCCAATGATTCGCTATTCGCCTTTTTGCCAATATCACCTCAAAATATGTTTGTTTAACCTAAGAGAGCTGCCCATAGACACGGATCTTCTTACTCTATAGGAAAATCCGTTTGAAGATAACCTCCGCGGATATGTATGCAAGTATCTTTGAAGGGATTTTCCTATACTTTTAGGAAATGTATTCCAAGATGTCTGCCATATATGTGCTAACATCAGTGAGGGTCATCTCCTATTGGATATTCTTAAAGCATTATACAATTCATTCAAAGACGTGTGTGCACCTACAGCAGACGTCTAGAAACATAGTCAGTGCTTTATATGGGCCGGTACTCACCGGTACTAAGTACCGGCACTTCTGAATTTTCTGCCCTTGAGTACCGGAACTTCTCCGTGTCCAAACAGAGTACCGGTACTCAAGGGGCAGCAAGCAACGCAGAAAGGAAATGGTTAGGTGCTGAGCAGCAACACAGTGACAACGAGTGATAACTTGCACTGTGCTAATTAGGAAGCAGACCCAGGCACGCAACGCCCATTGGGCTCAAAAGGCTCCAACACCCCGCCCGCCCCCACCCTCTCCCCCGTAGTGAGTGTTAGCCCAGGCTAAGACAGCTGCCTGGGCACACACCCCCCCCGCTCGCGAGTACTTCACAGGTCTTTTAAAGACCATTGATTTGCGAGGCTTTGTTGTTCTAATGGCCCCTGCATCTTTACTCTGCTGATAGCTGGAAGAATCCTCCAAAGTGACACGCTGGTACATCAGATAATGCCAACACTTGTCTGGAGCAAGGTTGAAGGGAAGAGGTGGTGACAGAGACACTGAGGCAGAGAGGATGGGAATCAAGGTTTTGTAATGCGAGCCCAGCGAATGTAACGATTTCTAAAAACAAAAGTATTGAATGCATTTGACTGTTGAAAATGGGTCGTTGCCAGAAGAAGACTGGATTCAGAGAGTAAAGGCAAATAAGCAATCAATGAAGCCCATTCCTCCATTATCAAATGTTGACAATGATATTCAGGTTCACTATTTTAAAGCAAGAATATTTTCTAAGGGTGGGCGGCCGGCTACGCTCCGTGCACGGAGTGCACGGAGTGCCGTCTCCTACGCATTTTGCGTAGCGGACGTAGCCAGGCGGCACTACGCGCGCTCCGCAGACGGTGCGTAGCCGGCCGCCACCCGCCTCCCTCCCGCCCTACCTAAATACATAAATAAATGAATAAAAAGCTTTTAAAAACACTTACCTTGTCTGCCGCGTCCCCGGGGCTCCCTCTCGCCGTCCCGCGATGCGCGCCGCCATTTCGGATCCTAATGCGCATGCGCGGGCGGCCGCGCATGCGCATTTCTCGTGAGGAATGCGCATGCGCGGCCGCCCGCGCATGCGCATTAGGATCCGATTCGGTGGCGGCGCGAATCGCGGGACGGCGAGAGGGAGCCCCGGGGACGCGGCAGACAAGGTAAGTGTTTTTAAAAGCTTTTTATTCATTTATTTATGTATTTAGTGAGGGCGGGAGGGAGGCGGGCGGCGCGGAGTGGGGCTACGCGGAGTGCGTGGGTGGGCGTAGTTGTGCGCCCACTTCACGTAGCTCCGCGGAGCCCCACTCCGCCCACTACGCCCAGGGTTAATATTTTCTCAAGCTTCATTGTGCATAAGTGCACGAGTGATAATGAAGAAAAAAGGCAGGCTTCTGTATCATTATGCACATTTGCACACCAAGAAAATCGCAGTAAAATTAAATATGTGCTCCTGGACACGCCCCTTAGCATCGCCGATAGCCCCACCCCCAAATCCACCCCTAATCCACAAATCAATTTGGTGAGTACCTGCACTTATTTTTTTCCATTTAAAGCACTGAACATAGTACTCACAAAGCGAGGCCTACTGACTTTGACAATTCTTGTTAAATCTGTGCACCTTGATGACACCACAAGACAGGTAAGTGTTTAGGTAGCTGTCTATTCATTTAAAAAAATTAAGTTGCCCTTTAATTTAAACCAAGTGAATACACAATCATGTAATAACAAAAGCTCCTCATAGGAATGAGCATGTTTTTTTTATCTTTTAAGGTGCCACTTGTGTTTGTTAAGTGTCCTATTGTAACATAAAGCAATAGCATGTCTTGTTTTAATCTGCTAAACTGCAGAAAACATGCACAGACTAGAAAGGCTGACAACATTATCCATTAAAGGATGTATTGCATGTAGTCCCCTTAGAGACTGGTCATTTACATAATTGATACAATATGAATAGATGTCCCAATCAAAGTACATTCAGCCTAGTCAGCATGCTGTGAGACAGAGCTTAAGGAAGAAAGTGCAAAAATATATAAAATATGTCTCAGTACAATAAGGTCATTTCCCGGGTCTAACTAGGATTTCCGTTTCAATAAATTATAAAATGTACAAAGATAAAACAGAAAGAAATTTACATGAGTACACACAAATTTCTATCCAAGAAAGGATGATGCTCTCCATCCTTTGGACTCTACAAGCTTCCTGCACGTCATAGCACTTCTTGGCATGCACTGTTCTTCAAATCATGAACATGCCAAAGTAGGTGTAGCCGGCCATGTAACGAACTTGAGTTGAGTCCGTCACATTCACGAATATTGCCTCACCCTTCTGGAAATCAAATATCCCGCCTAGATAGATAGATTGCTGAGTGCAGTCAGAGGTTCTTAGTCCATTATGTGCACTCGTGCCCCTGAGTAAAAGCTTGTCGCTCTCGTGTGGATGCTTCAAGTACATGTAGTGGACGAAGGGGGCTGCCGATGTGCTGCTTCCATTGACGCAGAAGGTCACTTGAGAGTAGACATAGTAAAGCCCTGGCCTTTCCACCTTCAAGGCATCCTTCTCATAGGTCAGATGGCTCAGAGTTGAATAGCCGACCTTTGCCCACTGTAAGGCTGTAAATAGAAAAGCATTATTCAGTTTCACAAATCATAACAAGCTCTGTGTAACTGTAATTACTGAGAAGAGGCATCATACTTTAGGAATAAACAGAATCAAATACTGTTACCGCAACCAAAGTCCTAAATCAACAATATCAGGCAAAATCATCCCACAATCAAGTAGAATAATAATTTCTTGCAAAATTACAAACATTTTAAAGACTACATCATATAACCAAGCATCCAAGGGATTGGATTAAGGATTAAGGGGCTCATTTGCCCACTGTTTGCACCATCCATCACTGGTTTCAGCTGAGATATTCCTTTGGTTATCATTAGCCCCATGTGCATTGAAACCAATGTACTATAACTAAGATATATATGCAAGTAATTACAGCAGCATGCTTCCGCCACTGGCTGAGAAGAGGGGGCTCAGTTTTTAAAGGTTATTGACCACCAGAATGTGTAGCACTTGCTTTTACTAATTAGATTAAATTCATTTCTAAAAAGTCCTATTTCGGAAAGGCTGGCAACATGCTGATGATTTACTAATTTTGTCTAATGTAATCCGTCTTGTCTACATAGGATTATTTGACAAAAAACAACCTAGGCAATCAATACTTAAAACTTAAAAATAAAATTAAGAATGGAGGGTGGCCTGCAAGTCAGTTCAGTTTCTGGTATTTATTAATTGTCAGTTTTTAAAAAAATGTATACATTTACACATTAAACCCACAAGGGGAATACATAAAAAACATTCAAGGCTGCCTATGATTCCCTCTTCCTTGATTCGGATTATAGTTGGTATCAGGTTCATAGTAGCCATCATTATTTTCATTTTCAGAGTCTGAGGTCTCCGAAAAGGTATTAACTCGCTGTTGTTTATCTCTATTATCTTCCGTATAGTGATTCTGTTTATAAAAATCAGCCTTTAAATAAGGGTAGGTATTTTCAATGGTTGCAAACCGTTTATCTTTTAACAGTTTATCGTTTTTCCTTTTATCTAAATAACTGATAAATGATTCCAGTTCCTTATTGCATTCCTCAATTTTTTTCATTGCATCATCTATATTACCCATCCTTTTTATTTTATCTTCCAATTCTTCAATTTCTGACCTAACTTCTGCTGCTAGTTCTTTTGCAGTCTCTACGATTAGCATCATTAAGTCTTGTGAGCACCTGCTAGCAATTGTACTCCATTTATCTAGGAATGCTTTGTAATGTACAAAGAGACCAGGAATGTTGCGTACACGGAGACCCATAGGTATAATGCCTAACCGAAGGTAGGCTAACATGAATTCTCCGTGGGCTTCTATGCGTTTAAGCTTCTTTTTAAGTTCTATAAGTTTCTTCATATCGTCATTATGACGACTGGATTCACTAGAAGAATTATTAAAGGAGCTAGATGTACCTACAAGAGTCTCAAATTCTTCATCAGTGAAGCCAAACGTTTTTTGTAGGGCCATGACAGTATTGCTAGAGAATAAGGCGGGTGCTAAAGCTAACTGATTTTGGTACCTCTGGTTTCAGGACAACCAAGGAGAGTGAAGAGGGTGCAAAGGCCAACAAACTGTGATATCTGTGGTTGAAGACAAACAGGGAAATGAAAAACAGTTAAATTGATGTATACAATTGAAAATACATAAGGAATTGATTTCAACAAGAAATAGCCCTGCACAGACAAGCTGTGGGAAAATCGACGTATATTTAACAAGGACCCCCTGAGAACAAGAATAATATGATTCCTAGGTCAGGGAAAAGTAAACATTTGACAAAAAACAACCTAGGCAATCAATACTTAAAACTTAAAAATAAAATTAAGAATGGAGTGTGGCCTGCAAGTCAGTTCAGTTTCTGGTATTTATTAATTGTCAGTTTTTTAAAAAAAATTCAGAGAATTGTTATTTCTATTTCTATTTGATTAAATTGTTTCTTTAGTTTTAAAATAGAGAATGTAATTGATTATGTAATGTTAAAATCTTCCTAAATGACTTACCTTTTTAGAAAGTACGTGGCTCCTCCCGAAGAAGGCGCTGGCCGCCGAAACGCGCGTCGAGAAACATTGTGCCACCTGTTGATTTTAATTTTATTTCTTTAATTGTAATTGTGTAAACCTTTTTAATTGTGTCTTGAATGTTTTTATGTATTCCCCTTGTGGGTTTAATGTGTAAATGTATACATTTTTTTAAAAACTGACAATTAATAAATACCAGAAACTGAACTGACTTGCAGGCCACCCTCCATTCTTAATTTTATTTTTAAGTTTTAAGTATTGATTGCCTAGGTTGTTTTTTGTCAAATGTTTACTTTTCCCTGACCTAGGAATCATATTATTCTTGTTCTCAGGGGGTCCTTGTTAAATATACGTCGATTTTCCCACAGCTTGTCTGTGCAGGGCTATTTCTTGTTGAAATCAATTCCTTATGTATTTTCAATTGTATACATCAATTTAACTGTTTTTCATTTCCCTGTTTGTCTTCAACCACAGATACCACAGTTTGTTGGCCTTTGCACCCTCTTCACTCTCCTTGGTTGTCCTGAAACCAGAGGTACCAAAATCAGTTAGCTTTAGCACCCGTCTTATTCTCTAGCAATACTGTCATGGCCCTACAAAAAACATTTGGCTTCACTGATGAAGAATTTGAGACTCTTGTAGGTACATCTAGCTCCTTTAATAATACTTCTAGTGAATCCAGTCGTCATAATGACGATATGAAGAAACTTATAGAACTTAAAAAGAAGCTTAAACGCATAGAAGCCCACGGAGAATTCATGTTAGCCTACCTTCGGTTAGGCATTATACCTATGGGTCTCCGTGTACGCAACATTCCTGGTCTCTTTGTACATTACAAAGCATTCCTAGATAAATGGAGTAGAATTGCTAGCAGGTGCTCACGAGACTTAATGATGCTAATCGTAGAGACTGCAAAAGAACTAGCAGCAGAAGTTAGGTCAGAAATTGAAGAATTGGAAGATAAAATAAAAAGGATGGATAATATAGATGATGCAATGAAAAAAATTGAGGAATGCAATAAGGAACTGGAATCATTTATCAGTTATTTAGATAAAAGGAAAAACGATAAACTGTTAAAAGATAAACGGTTTGCCACCATTGAAAATACCTACCCTTATTTAAAGGCTGATTTTTATAAACAGAATCACTATACGGAAGATAATAGAGATAAACAACAGCGAGTTAATACCTTTTCGGAGACCTCAGACTCTGAAAATGAAAATAATGATGGCTACTATGAACCTGATACCAACTATAATCCGAATCAAGGAAGAGGGAATCATAGGCAGCCTTTTTTAGGGAATCGAGGGACACGGCGGGGACGTCCGAAGGTCCATTTTCAAGGTCAACCTCGAGGGAATTACAAGCCCCAGCACCACCACCAGCAGGAGGACCCACAATTCATCAGGGAAACCAGAAACAGACAATACTGGAAACCCGGCATGTAATCCCCATTTTTAATTTAGCAAAAATAGAACTGGATGAATCCAGTACTAAAGTATTGTCCAGAGGCTTGTCATATGTCCCTCATTCGAACCTTAATCTTTTCAAACTGTATTGCGACATCATTTCCTTTTTTCCAAAAATTCGACTGAAAAAATTCTTTGCCTCGGTCCCTCAATTAGATGAAGATACTACTTCTTTAATATCCCTGAGCCTTCCGTCCACTTTCAGTCCCTCGCTAGAACAGCTAGGCCCTGAAGTAGCCACATTTGAATTGGTAGTGTTAAAGAAACTGGATCAGGCCTTACGCTTCATCTCTAAACCTGCATATAATTTAGATAAAGAGGAACATCAAGCTCTACTTTCCCTCTCCTCTAATGAAGAGGTAACTATAAAGGGGTGTGATAAAGGGGGCGGGATAGTAATTATTGACACCGCCCAATATGAAACAAATATGATTAAGATGCTAGACGACCCAACATTTTATAGCCCAGTCAAAACATACTCGACTTTGACTTTATCTAGAAAAATCCAATCCTTGACTAGAACGGCCCTAGAAGATGTCACATTACCAGCAAGGAATTTGAGTTTTTGAACTATAACCAGGGAAAGTTGGCATGCATATATGGACTTCCTAAAATACACAAGAACCAATGTGACCCTCCATATCGCCCAATAGTTTCCACAATTGGAACAATAACAGAACCTTTGTCCAAATATGTGGATAACTACCTGCGTCCGTTTATACCAAAAATCAAGTCATATGTTCGCGATACGGGCGATATGATTAGGAAAACTGAAGGACTGGCTTTTAACCCTAACCAGGATTTATTAGTAACTATGGATGTGGAGTCCCTTTATAGCAACATCCCATTAGCAGACGCGATGAAAACCACTGCCTGGTTCATTGAAGAACAGAATATCCCTTGCCCAAAAACCTTTCTCCTTGCCTGTCTAGAAATTGTTCTCACCGAGAACATTTTCGGTTTTGGATCACTAGTTTACCGACAGACTAAGGGAGTAAGCATGGGTGCCTCTGTAGCCCCATCAATTGCCAACATATTTATGGCCGCATTTGAGAATAAATGTATCCAGAATGAAATTGCTCCCTTTTATGAGTCTATCTCCCATTGGTCCAGATATATTGATGATATATTTTTTGTCTGGACCGATGGGAGAGACACTCTTGAGGAATTAATTGCATGGATAAATGCAGCAGATCAAAACCTGCACTTTACTTCGCATATTAGTGCCGACAGAGTTGAATTTCTTGACATTGTCATTATGAACTGTGAAGGAGTACTTAAAGTAGACCTCCATGTTAAATCCACAGCTCGAAACACCCTACTGCATTACAAGAGCTTTCACCCTGGAATACAGAAAGACAGCATCCCCTTTTCTCAATTTCTGCGAGTCAGACGCAATTGTACAGACTTAGCTGACTTTGACAGACAAGCATTAATTATGAGATCAAAGTTTATTGAAAGGGGCTACCCTCACCGGCTGGTGAGACACTCATACAAGAGGGCACGCTACTATGACCGAGATTGTCTCTTGCAGGTTAAAGCCCCTAAACCAACGGAACAGGTAGTTTGCATAACGAAACACTCTACAGTGAATGCCAAAATAAAACAAATTATCAGCTCGAACTGGCATATTCTCAATAGCAACTGTACAAACGAACAGAAGTTAGCAAAGCCACTATTCGCCCACAAACGAAATAAAAACATCAAAGAATATATAGTGCACTCCCGTTTCAAACCTGCAACAAATAGTCATAGCCCAATGCAAAGATCAATTGTCACCAACAATCCGATCAAAGGGACCTTCCCATGCTCTACATGTACCTCCTGCAAGAATATACTTAGAGGTGAGGAATTTATCTATAATGGACATAAAACTGTAGCCAAGGAGATGTGGAATTGCAGATCATCAAATGTGATCTATTTTATACAGTGTCCATGTCTGCTTGGCTACGTAGAAGAAACATCGCGAATGATTCAAACTCGCCTGACTGAACACCGCTCCGCGGTGAGAACTAAAAAAACTGTTGCTCCTATGGTGAAACACTTTATAGAAAAGAATCACTGCCCGGAAGACTTGAAGTGGCGTATCTTAGAGAGGATCCAAACACCAGACTTCAAAGGAGGAGGAATCATTAGAAAGAAAAGAGAGGTGTTTTGGATCTTCATCTTCGACACTTTTCGCCACGGGTTAAATAGCGAAATTCCATGGGAGAACGCTATTTGTTATTCTGGACTTATGATCGCTATGAAATGATCTTCCGGACATATCGAATTATTCCCTATTGACGATAACCATCGAACTTGGTTGATATTTGTCGTCATGCCATAACATAGTTGTTTTATTAGGCACCCTAAAATTATTCTAAATTAGATTAAAAATAGCGGTGATATCCTTGATTAATGCCTCCCTGTGAATACTAGTATTCTCTCTATTCCTTATGTTATGTTCCCAGTGCGGTGACCACAATAGTAGTTAGTCAACAATTGATGTATCGTCAGGATTATGGCTGACCTTAATATAATATAGACCAGGTAATTAAGTTCCCCTATCAAGAATTTGATTGCCAAACATATTTTTGAATATATTAATGCCGATCAAATAGTCTGCCTTCTCTTTTCCTTGTGTTGGGACTATATTATCAAATAAGGACAATTGAGAAAATATAAATAATCCATCTTCTCTGAGGCCTATGTCATCTAATGTTTATTCTATGAATTAAAGTCGTGATCGAGTATTCACTTCATGACATTTACATGAGAATTCGGCTGCAAACAATCTCTATCCATTTCAATTGTTGAAAATTGGTCCGTCGTTTATTTACTTCTTAGTACTGTCGGGTTTCGGAAGGTCCGTCTTCTATGTTAATAACGGGGTAAGACGCGTTAGTCCTTTCTTGCTCGCATTTACTGCAATACGAAGATCACACACACCTGGTTCCTATTAAAGCCTCCCAACGCGGTATTTAAAAGTCCGCGCAAACCCATTGCTCATCTGGTAATACTATCGTGTGAAGGATAGAAGCTAGAATTCTCGCTAGAATTCTCGCCGCCGGAGCAAAAGGAAACATCATTTCTTTGAGGTATGAGCTAGTCATTGCATTATGTTGCTTTGAACTTTCTCTGTCCAGGGGCATGTCCTAAGAGACTGCTCGCTATTTTGAAAGTAACTATTTGTTTAGTTTGGCATAGGAATCACACTAACAGAGGATTCCCCACATCGGGTGGAAGTCTTGTATGTCGATCGTCATTAATACGGCTCTAAAGGTGAGCCCATTGGATTGTACTTTTTTCTCTTTAAAGTTGTGATATGCACGAAGGGAAACTGAGGGAAGCATTTCCTTATCATGTCCCTCTCTTTACTATGCAGTTTGTCACATCTTCAGATATATTGATACTCTAGGCGGCGAGGGAATTTTCTCAGGTCATCTCCTGTTTTATAAGGTACATATTGCTACTAAGTATAGTTACCTCTATGTTAATAACTGTTAGAAGCATGAATGGAGGCTTATGTACTATTCATGATAGATAAGTCCACCTATCAATATAAATGCAACGTTGAAACAAAAATATATATATATATTGAATATTGGTTGAGTGTATATTATTTCTCTCATTCAGCTTGAAATCTTTGGGGCCATCTCACCCGCTGTTTATTCGCTTCATAGTTTATGATCCCTTGACAATATCAGTTAAGGTAATTAGTGATTTTTGAGTTATCTATTGACTATAAACTTTGCACAAACCTGTGTAGCAACCGTGATGTCTTTTCCAATATAGGAACGGAATAAGTCAACATAGAGCGAAGCTACCGCAATTGAAAAGAGGCAACACCTTTTGGTCACATTGAAGACCGATATTAGGTAAAACGTCTATAGAAATATCCTAAATCTAATAGAGTAGCGGTTGCATGAACCTTGCACATGTCTTGAAATCAATAGAGGGATAAAATAACTGTGTCATTAATGTTTTTACAGTGTTTGCACTTGAGAGAAAAAAAGAATACCAACTTGAGGAAAATAATTGCTCCTTTTACACTGGCCCCTAATACATCACTGCGTGTCTAAATAGATGTAAGTAAATCTTGGATATGAAGATATACAGAATTCATTTTGATTTAAAAACAGGAATATTGACTGAAATATTTTATTTCAGCTATTAGAGATGTGGGCTTTTTAACCTTCAAACTGAAAAAAGGAATTGAGCTAATGACGCATTGTCCTTAAGAACATATCCTAAACTACTCCAGTGAGTGTAAGTATTAACTAAATGTAATAAATCAATCCTAGGTTACAATAAGACCACTTTATGCCATCCAATAGGAGTGAAGTTTGGTTATATACAGTAATTGACTCTTGTGCTCTCTATTCCAATGAATCCCCCCCCTTCTTGTGACAAATGTGGCATGTTTCCCCTAAGTGGTTGATAATATACGAGGAAATGAAATGAATTTTTGTTTGCATCATTGAACTTATGTTAACGATGGAGGTGTAATTATGGCTACTGGTCAAATGCTCAGAGAATTGTTATTTCTATTTCTATTTGATTAAATTGTTTCTTTAGTTTTAAAATAGAGAATGTAATTGATTATGTAATATTAAAATCTTCCTACATGACTTACCTTTTTAGAAAGTACGTGGCTCCTCCCGAAGAAGGCGCTGGCCGCCGAAACGCGCGTCGAGAAACATTGTGCCACCTGTTGATTTTAATTATATTTCTTTAATTGTAATTGTGTAAACCTTTTTAATTGTGTCTTGAATGTTTTTTATGTATTCCCCTTGTGGATTTAATGTGTAAATGTATACATTTTTTTTAAAAACGGACAATTAATAAATACCAGAAACTGAACTGACTTGCAGGCCACCCTCCATTCTTAATTTTATTTTTAAGTTTTAAGTATTGATTGCCTAGGTTGTTTTTTGTCAAATGTTTACTTTTCCCTGACCTAGGAATCATATTATTCTTGTTCTCAGGGGGTCCTTGTTAAACATACGTCGGCTACATAGGATTATTACCATGTAGCTAAAGTTCTCTCTTGATGTGGAAGCCATGTCGGCATGCATCCCATTGTACGTATCAGAGAAAGGATCATTAAACTCTTGAGAAGATGATGACAGCAGGTTGTCTAGCTTAAAGGTCCTTATGCCAATTGTTCTTGGTGTGTACCAGATATTTTCCATAACAGTTCAAATATGACATTTTTTCAAAATGTTAACTATTTTTCTTTATCTCTCAGCTTCTTAGGGAGCTCAATCTTGAACAATGGGCTGGACTTCGTGTCTGAATGGCCACTAGCTAATACTCGCATCGAACCAGCCTGCTGTGGCTATCAGTAATACACCTCAAAGAGGTACTGGGATTCGATCTTCAAAAGGCCCCATGAACTTGAGACGACACGTTTTGAGCTATGGATAGCACATTGAACTGGATGTGGTTGGCCCTGAAACGTCAGTGCACCTTCTTCACTTTGTGGACATCGCTAAATTCGGAGCGCAGTTACTCCATCAGGGTGATGGAGTATTCTACTGCATCTTTCTGAAAGAGTAACTATTGACTCAGGACTCTAAAGCTGGCCCTTATTTGTTTCGTTTGTCTACATTACATTGATTGAATTGTGTTTTTTAAGGCAATGCATTAATTTAATATATGCCTATTTACTTATTTTATTAAGATATTTTAAAAATAAATCTGATTTCATCTGACTAATATCCCCAAACATATGCTGTTTTATGTGCTCTGTGGTTCTGAAAATCTGGATTCGTGTAATCGTTCTGAACTCGAGAATTAAAACTTCGTCGAAACATGACGAATTTGGTATCAAAAGACCGAGAATGACGAGTACATCATGTACATATATTTTCAGCATATTCGAGTGACGATTTCACCTCGAAATCGTCATTTGCGTTCTGAACCCTTGGCTACCATTTATGTGTTGCCCTTTACATAGGCCTTAATCCAGTTGAATTCAATCCCACAAGGACACATACTCCTTAATCGACTTTTCCATGACCTGTGCAAGTTGGAACCATTGCCCCAGGCCGAACTCGTTAGGTCAGTTCCCCTCCCAGTGGCCGAGCAAGATAGCATCAAGGCTCAACAAGCCATAAAACCATTTCAGCGCACACACCTGCCGTATCTTGCTCACATCTACCTCTGCTCCTTTGCTTCACTTGCTTTATGGTGGGGAGGTGCCCGTTTTTATTGGGGGTCCAGTGATATCTGATGAAATGTTGTGCCTTGCCGGGTGATTTGTTATAGGCAGCACGAAGTGAAATATGGACATGTCATCATGACTCTGCTTTTTCTTTGTATTGGAAATATGTTAACGATTTACTTTACAACCAAGAATGTTTTGCCCGAAGCCTAAAATTGTGAATAAGAAGAGAAGCCTGATTTTGTAAAGGCGAGCAGTCTCCTGAGAATATACTTCCCCGTGTTGTACTTCTAGGACACTTGTTACCTTGGTTGCAGCCAATAAACTAATCTTTGACTTCACCTAGAAGACTCTGAGTTTCTGTGGTCTGGATCAGGAAGAACCCGAGGTCTCTGGGTGTACCCTGACACCGCTGGGTTACCGGTTCTGTGCCGGTTCTTAAAAACCCAGTACCTCAGCTGGCGCCCAACGTTTGGGGCGATTCCAGTGGTACCAGTCAGCCAGAAGATTGTGAGGAGCTTCGTGTGAAAATTCCAGAGGACGGCCAACCACCTCATCGACCCCTGCATGTCGACGTGGTCCGAAGGTCTTTGCTGCGAGGTTCCCCGCTTCCCGACGGCTACAAGGACTGCTGCCCTGGCTATCGCCCTGATTTGGACCCTTGAAGTTTGGTAGAGCGAAACACTAAGACGAGTCTTCTGGTGACGTCATCGATATTTCAGTTAAGTATAAGTGGAGCGTCTCCCAGTCCTTAGTTGGTCTTAGTCTTGGGTATCCTTTGGGATAATTTGTTGGTACTTGCAAGCACCAAAACCGAAGGACTCGTGTATTCACGAGAAATATCGTAATCGATAAATCCTTTGAAGTTTGGAACTAGACTAGAGAGCAGAGATGCCTAGTCTTAGAAATTTGTTTTGTCTTGGTTGTAATAATAGGGACTCCCGATTGGAGGACTCATGTCCGGTTCCTCCAGTTGGAACTCCGACTTACGAGCTATATGTGAAACATGGGGTAGGCCCCATCACCTACAACGAAGTATGGATTAAATACACCAGGAAAGATGGTGTTCTAAAATGGCCCCAATATGGTAGCTTTGATACCGAAATCTTAGATAACCTTGAAGTTAAACTCTTTAAAAAGAAAGCCCGGCCGGCGATGTTTGACTCTTTTCGCCTATGGCGTAAGGAGGCCAAACAGAAGGAAATTAAATTAGCTAAGAAAAATAAAAGAGAAGAGGGAATTTCAGTAATGCAAGCTGCTATGCAGTTTAAAGACAATGAAGACGAACAAATGAGTGAGCAGTTGCACAGGCAACGTAAAATGGCATTAGATAAATGTTATCCAGTTTTGCCGTCTCTTCAGCAAGAGGCAGCAAAAGAGCGTGAAAAAGACCCATTAATGTAGCATTTACTAAATTCGCCACCCCCCTATGCGCAGAATGCCACGGCACCCCCGCAACCTTTAGTTGCGCAAACTACGCCTCCTGTTCCTCCACAGCACCCACCAACTGTTCCTCAGCTGGCTCCTACTCCTTTGGTGCAGCCTCCTCCAGGCCCACCGACCACCTCTGTTTCACCTGTGTTTTCTACGATTTTGCCTACTGTACTTTTTACGTCTCCTAATGCTCCCTCTACGATTTTGCCTAGTGCCCCCTCTATTTCCCTGATACCTCTTCTGCTATCTCTGCCCCTGCCTTATCTCACCCTGTTTTTCCATCCGTTCTTCCTTCAGTTTCACCTTCCATTCGGCAGAAAATGGCCAGCACTGTTACTAACCTTCTTTTACCTCTTTTCGGGTCGCCTACTACGACCCCTAACATGGGAAAAAGACAGTTGCGAAGTCGACTGCCTGATTATGAAGAGAGAGACTCACTGAATAGTTTAGCACGGAAATGGGTCATGGACACTGTAAAATATGATGTACAGTCTGTCATGGAAGTCTTCCATCAATGGGAAGCAGCGACACAGAGATATGTTTTCGAACAGATGTGTGTTTTCCTTTGCGAGGATTTAGAAGACAATGATCTGGAATGCATCCCACAAGAGATGTGTCGTGTACGGTTTAAGTTCGGAGAGGGTATGATTGTAGGTCCAGATGTGGAGAAAGCAGTTGAAATGTTGTTATCATATCGGAGTAAGGGGAGCAGTTCTGGGTCACAATCTGAGCCTAGTACATCTAGTAGGAAAAAGGCGCGACAATACCCTATGAGAGAAGTTCCCCCACAATGGAGAGAGGATGACACGACTGCTGTCCCACCTATTCTGCCACACTTTCAGCGTGTATGGGTACCTGTCCCATGGAAGCGAGCTGAAGTTTTAGCACTCAAACAAACATTACCCGATCCGCGTAAAAATCCTGCAGGGTATTACAAAGAGTTGTCGCAAACTGCTGGGTCATGTATAATGAATTTAGCCGATATCGATATGTTATTTGGGAATGTTGTTCCACAGCCTTTATGGGGTAAAATTCGTCATATAGATCATGATCAGGAATTAGGTGACTCATGGGCTAATATTACTGCTGCAGATGCCCGACAAGTTGGTGGTGCCAAGCCTGAGCCTTTGATAGCAGAACTCCCTGGTAAAATAGTAGATTACATGAAAAGGATAATGCCTGCAATACGTGTAAATTGGGATAAGTTGTCTGCATGCAAGCAGAAGAAAGAAGAAACAGTCTCAGATTTCTTCACCAGATTTGAAGAAACATTCGTTGACCCCAGCGGTCAAGATATGACCACAGAAGGTGGTCAGAGATTGTTTGTCGATAAATTCGTGCACAATCTGCTTCCAGAATTGTGTAAAAAATTAAAGGATTCAGAAAGTTCTTGGGCAGTCTCATCTTCAGCCCAGATATTGGCTACTGCACAATATTACGAGAATAGAGACAAAGATGAGAAAGATAGAGTAGAAAAGAAAACTAGAGAACTAAAAACGAAGGTTTTGCTACAGCAAGCCTATCCGCCACGTGGTGGTGGTAATCAAAATAATAATGGTCAGAATCACTACCAAAATACTTTTCATCAGCCTCAACAGTATCAGAGGAACTCGCAAAGAGTTGAGTATACTCAACCCCGTGTACCTGTAGGTCCCAACCAGTGTTCATATTGCAGACAAGAGGGTCATTTCAAGTATAATTGTCCTATTCTATTACAACGTGCAAATGGAGTTTCTGGTGTGAAAGGTCGTGGCAGTCAGCAAGCACCTAGAGGTAGAGGGCGTGGAAACGCCCCTCAGAACGCACGTCCCCTTCCACCACAAAACTTTATGAACAGGTTTGATCAGCAAAATAACGTATCTGACAGGACAGCTCAATACTACGTTGATGATTACTATACAGAAGATGAGTATTTGGAGAATAATGATTCCTAGGACAGCCATAGACAAAGAGAGGGAGTTGTGTCAGTTCCAGTAGATCAGAGTGGACCCTACGTTGAGGTGATTACATCAGGTGTGTCAGAGCATTTTCTGTTGGATACTGGTGCTACAAAGAGTTCTATTATGCACTCCAAACTCCCTGGCGCACCTTTGTCTGGCGAAATGAACGTTTCTGTAGGTTTTTCTGGCGCCCCAGTTAGAAATCCGATTTCTGACCCTTTGTCTCTTTCTGTTGGTCCTTGTGAATTCGAAGCACCCTTCATTCTGACAACAGGTTGTGGTGAAAATTTGCTAGGATTGGATTTGTTAAAGAGATTGTATGCAACTTTGTACTGTTCTCCGTCAGGAGTCCAACTTACTTTAGGTAAGAAAGTAGTTTCTCCCATGTATTTGTCGAGAGATGCACTTCCAGCAGAATTGTCATTTCTCCCAGATATTTTTTGGGCCACTGGTCCTAATGATGTAGGTCTTTTAGAAATTCCACCATATGTTGTAACATTGAAAGCCAACGTTAAAATGCCACGAATTCCCCAATACAAAATCTCGAGTGAAGGTGAAAAAGCTTTACTAGCTATCGTTTACGAATTGATTAAAAAAGATGTGATTGAAGAAACACGAGGAAATGTTTGCAATAGTCCTGTTCTGCCTGTTTTAAAACGGACTGACCCTTCTAAGCCACCTGTGTACAGATTCGTGATTGACCTTAGAGAGGTGAATAAAATAGTTGTGCCACAATTTCCAGTTGTCCCCGACATTACCACATTATTAACTATGATTCCAGCCTCTGCCTCTTGGTTTTCGGTGATTGACCTGAAGAATGCTTTCTTCAGTATCCCGATTGCTGAGGAGAGCAGGGATATTTTTTCCTTCAGTTTAGGAGGTCGCAGCTTCCGCTTTAAACGCGCTCCTCAGGGCTACTGTGAAAGTCCATCAATATACAGTCAAGCTCTAAAAACACAGCTTGATACGATTGTTTTACCTAAAGGTGCTACTCTTGTACAATATGTGGACGATTTGCTCATTGCTGCAGACACTGAGAAAATTTGTAAAAAGGCAACGCTGTCATTGTTGCGTCATCTGTGTGATCTTCATCACAAGGTGTCACTTTCCAAACTGCAATATTGCCGACAAGAAGTGACCTACTTAGGTCACCTCTTATCGAAGGAGGGAAGGAAACTGACCCCAGAAAGAATTCAGGCAATAGCGAAATTGAATGTGCCAAGAACACAGAGAGAAGTGCGTGCTTTCTTGGGCATTACATCGTACTGTAGACAGTGGATTCCAAATTTTTCGTTATTGGCCAAACCCGTGGTGGCATTAACGTGTAAAAATACACCCAATCCCATTCCTTGGTCTGAAGAGTGTCAGAAACGTTTTCTCGAATTACGCACAGCATTATGTTCGGCTCCTGTGTTAGGTACCCCCAACTACAGTAAGCCTTTCACATTGTATGTCCACGAGAAGGAGGGCTGTGCATTGTCTGTGTTGACTCAGTTATTTGGAGGTAGGCAGCGCCCATGCGCCTATTTCTCGTCAACTTTGGATCTGGTAGCTAAAGCATTGCCAAGTTGTTTAAGGGCCACAGCAGCAGCAGCTGTTTCTATTCGACAGTCTGCTGGTCTAGTAATGAATAATACACTAATCGTGATGGTCCCGCATGCAGTAGACACATTGTTAAATAGGACCAAGACACAGCACTTAACTAGTGCTCGACTGTCCAGTTACGAATTGACACTGCTAGCGAGCCATGTGCACATAAAAAGGTGCAGTACCTTAAATCTAGCCACGTTGTTACCAATTGCAGAGGAATCAGATGCTTTAGAACAGCACGATTGTTTTCTCACAACAGAGGAAGAGACAAAAGGGAGAGTAGATTTATCTGACACTCCTCTTGCTGAATGTGATAGTACATTATGGGTGGATGGTTCATGCTTCAAGCTCCCAAATGGTAACGTGACTGCAGCATATGCTGTCACGACTTTGCACACAGTTGTTGAAACTGCACGAGTACCACATGGTTCAGCTCAAGCTGCAGAATTAGTTGCACTCACGAGAGCATGCGTATTGTCTAAAGGAATGAAAGTGACTGTCTACACTGATAGTCAGAACGCGTTTGGAGTGGCTCACAGTTTCGGACGATTGTGGAGAGAACGTGGGTTCCTGACTTCGCATGGAGCTAAGATTCAGCATGGTCAGTTGGTGAATGAGCTTCTTGAATCACTGACCTTGCCTCTGCAAATGGCGATTGTGAAATGTAGTGCTCACAAGAAGGTGACTGATGATGTTGGTCGTGGGAATGCATTTGCTGATGAGACCGCTAAAGAAACGGCAAAGAATGTGATGAGCCGAATGTATGTTGCAGGCCCTGAAAGATGGACTGGTGATGTCGGAATATGTGAGGACACGATAGAGAGTGTGAAGTCCATCCAAGCTGAGGCCACAGAGAAAGAGTTGAGCACGTGGAGAGAGAGTACAGGTAGAATGGATGCAAATGGTTGTTGGATTGAATTGACAGAGCATCAGAGATGGTTGTTACCCGATGCATATGTGCTTGCAGTGGTTACAATGGCTCATGGAATGGCTCATATCAGCGTGAAAGGGATTTGCGAGTTGTTGGCCCCAGTGTGGAAGAATTCAGGGATTCCCAAGTGTGCAGAGAATGTTGTCAAGAATTGCATGGTATGTCTGAAGCACAATCCTGGTAGGGGAACCCCAACTCCAGCTGGTCATTTCGCACCTCCTACGTATCCGTTCGAGGTTTTGCAGCTAGATTTCATACACATGGAGAGGTGCAACAACTTAAAATACGTGCTCGTTGTTGTTTGTGCTTTCTCAAGATGGGTAGAAGCATATCCCCTGAAAGACAATACTGCCTTGTCCACAGCAAAAGCCCTTGTGAAAGAGTACTTCCCCAGGTTTGGAATGCCTAGAATGGTCTGGTCTGATAATGGAAGTGAATTTGTGGGTCGTGTGATGAAAAGAGTGTGTGAAGGGCTAGGCATTAGGCAGAAGTTCCACGCTGCAAATCACCCCCAATCAGCTGGATTAGTAGAATGTTACAATGGCACTTTAAAACTTAAATTGGCCAAAATCCAAGCGAGCACAGGTCTTAAATGGCCTGACGCTCTACCCTTAGCACTCCTATCCACCAGAATGACTGTGCATTTGCGAGTGAAACTCAGCCCTTATGAAATTGTCTTTGGCCGGCCAGCCAACATATGGGGAGTGCCTAGGCCCACGAAGTTCAGCGAGCTAGAACACCCTATTTTGCTTGATTATCTGTATGAATTGACGGCTAAATTGCGTGTTTTGCATCAACAGGTACATGACTCCCTGCCTCCGGCCTCTGTTACTCCAGGACACCCCATAAACCCTGGAATTTCCAAAGGACTAAAAATGACCAGCCAAGGTGGACGGGACCATACCTCGTCCTTCTCTCTACCAGATCGGCAGTTCGAGTGGAAGGGAAGAAGGCCTGGATCCACGGGGTCCACTGTAAAAGGGTACCCTTACTTCTGCCCTATGACCAGTGGGTCCAGGAGGGTGCCGCTGACCCAGAACCTGATGCCGTGCCAAATACCGTCCCTTTTAATGATTCACATGTAAAAGGAACTGACTCTGAACAAGAAAACGAAAACATTTTGCACAAGGCTGTGCCACCATCCAAGCGAGTGAACATTACAGAGCCTGACCTTTTGTTCCCAGATCAGACAATACCTGGGAAACGACGGTATAATTTGAGACCGAGAAAAACGAACTAATAAAATCATTTCTTTTGCAATTTGAGACTAAAGATCCATGGACAAATAAAAAGATATTTTCTTTTTCCCCAAGTACTATTTTTGAAAGTGCAGCTCTCCCATCCAAGAAACTTGCTCATTTTTGTTTTTCGAACCGCCATCCGGGTTCCGCTGCTAGGGCCGCGGTTGATTAAAGTCTTTGGGGTGCAGCTGACGACGTTAGGTCGGTAGTTCTGGTTGGTCCAAGGGAGTTGCCCTAGACTGACGGAAGCATCCCTTAGCAGAGGCAACCTCCCACCGCGGGCAGCACTTTAGAGAGGATGGAGTTTCCCGATGTGGAGAGACCTGCCAAACAAATGAACTTTAAGCACAGACTGTGTAACACGATGACAAAGAAAAGTTTTATAATATTGTGTATTTTTATGCTATTGAGCGTAATGATCTTTTTGATAAGTTATGTTTTATTCTCTTTCCATGTAACATTTGCGCCCACTGCATCACCCATACCTCCTCCTACTGTTTCCTCTCATTCTTTCCACCCTCTGCCTGACCACGAATCAAATAGGAGATTGGAGTTCGTTAATAACTCCTTTGTTCAGTTGTTACACCAACACCAACTTGTAATGAACACAACTAACTGTTGGGTGTGCGGTCTTATGCCTCACACAACTGATAAAGGTATCCCCTATTTGGTCCTGCCATTTAGTCACAATGGTTCTGTATGGGCATATAGGACAATGTTCATATATGCACACGAAATCTACCCCCTACGTTCTGTAACAGACAATCCTAGAAAAAGTGCTCTAGTCAAAGGTATAGTTGACATGATTAAGGAAGGTATTTCTTATGAGACTATTCCTAGAGATGAGACACTATTATACATAGGATGGAACATGACTGGATATGGAGCTACCTTAAGTGAGAAACAGCAAGCTAAGAGGTCGTCCCCGATTTGGATTGTACCCCATCAGGGTCATCTATGTCTGCAAGGTAATGGCACGAATCCCAGGGCTCAGTTAGGGAAGAGTGTCTGTACTGAAACGTATATGTTTGGATCTCAGACTTCCCCTGCGTTTTTAGCAGCTAAGGGTACCTATTTCATCTGCCATGATAGAGCCTATACATGGTTGCCCCCTGACTTTTCGGGCTCCTGTTTTGTTTCCTTCCTGTTGCCTCCCACCTACACAGCAGCGGCAGACTACCACAGGACAAGGATAGTTAGAGGTGTCTTGAGTAAAGAGGACACTGCAGGTCAAGAATTTGGAGACTTTGCAAAGGGTTTTCTGCCGTTCTGGGGATCCATGGCTAACAGCAGAAACATAAGGCAATTAACAAGGGTAGTTGAGTCCACCGTGATAGAAACTACTGGCGCCCTTAGTAACCTGACTGCTGAGCTCCAGTCGGATCGGCTTATGACCCTTCAGAACAGGGTCGCTTTAGATGTCATCCTTGCAGACCGAGGTGGAGTATGCAGATTGATCCAATCTAGTTGCTGTATCTTCATCCCTGATAACGCCCCAACAGTATACCAGGCCATCTCCAAACTACATAAGATTTCCGAATCTATTCATGTGGATAAAGGAGATTGGTCATTGATGGGATGGGTCTGGGAAATGATATCCGCCTGGGGATGGAAAATTCTAATGGTCATTGGGATGGTCTTAGCCATTCTTTTCCTGTTCTGCCTATGCATACAGTGTGCTCCTGCAATATGTGGCCTCTGTGTTACATCATGTGTAAGGAAACCTGTGTCAAGAGATGAACTAAGTACTAGAATGATGTTACAGCAACATCTCAATGACTTTAGGAATATAGATCTGGACTCAGACTAACATGAGGATAGATTAATTGCCTATGTAAGGGCAAAAGAAGGGATTGTGGTTCTGAAAATCTGGATTCGTGTAATCGTTCTGAACTCGAGAATTAAAACTTTGTCGAAACATGACGAATTTGGTATCAAAAGACCGAGAATGACGAGTACATCATGTACATATATTTTCAGCATATTCGAGTGACGATTTCACCTCAAAATCGTCATTTGCGTTCTGAACCCTTGACTTCCATTTATGTGCTGCCCTTTACATAGACCTTAATCCAGTTGAATTCAATCCCACAAGGACACATACTCCTTAATCGACTTTTCCATGACCTGTGCAAGTTGGAACCATTGCCCCAGGCCGAACTCGTTAGGTCAGTTCCCCTCCCAGTGGCCGAGCAAGATAGCATCAAGGCTCAACAAGCCATAAAACCATTTCAGCGCACACACCTGCCGTATCTTGCTCACATCTACCTCTGCTCCTTTGCTTCACTTGCTTTATGGTGGGAAGGTGCCCGTTTTTATTGGGGGGTCCAGTGATATCTGATGAAATGTTGTGCCTTGCCGGGTGATTTGTTGTAGGCAGCACGAAGTGAAATATGGACATGTCATCATGACTCTGCTTTTTCTTTGTATTGGAAATATGTTAACGATTTACTTTACAACCAAGAATGTTTTGCCCGAAGCCTAAAATTGTGTATAAGAAGAGAAGCCTGATTTTGTAAAGGCAGGCAGTCTCCTGAGAATATACTTCCCCGTGTTGTACTTCTAGGACACTTGTTACCTTGGTTGCAGCCAATAAACTAATCTTTGACTTCACCTAGAAGACTCTGAGTTTCTGTGGTCTGGATCAGGAAGAACCAGAGGTCTCTGGGTGTACCCTGACACCGCTGGGTTACCGGTTCTGTGCCGGTTCTTAAAAACCCAGTACCTCAGCTCCTTACTGTGTGTAGAGATAATGCTTGTATTTCTACAAAAAGTCTCAAATAGGCAAATTTCCCACACAGACTTTTCTGGAGACACTTATGCTTTTAACTTCTTAATGTCCAGTAAACAGGCATTGTAACAAAAACATGACTGACGGTCTTTTCCTTTACTCGTACAACAGACATTATGATGCTATGTGATAAATTTAAGGGTGTTGCGAAATAACATTCTTTCCATTAACTTGTGCAAAATTCCCAAT
The DNA here is from genome assembly GCF_964261635.1 of Lissotriton helveticus. NCBI lineage: Eukaryota > Metazoa > Chordata > Amphibia > Caudata > Salamandridae > Lissotriton > Lissotriton helveticus. The sequence continues at coordinate 1,932,262,859 of NC_136063.1, read as the reverse complement.
GTCTTACACAAGTTGAGAAACTTGAGAACTTTGCACAAGTTCGTCTGTGAGTGATTTTTCCTGCTTATGTGACAATTTTCCTGCATACGCTATTTTTGTGGGAACATTTGCCATCTACAAGTATTTGTTGTTGAGATTTGAAATGCTTTCCACGCGTTTTTTTTTTACTTTGCAAATTTTATGACGTTCATGAAATTTGTAATCCTAAAAAATATATGTAATATAATCAAGACTGATTAATAGCAAAGGAAAAGTGAAAGCCTGGGGTTGTTTTTTGATGAGTGACTTTCTATTGGCAGTCAGGTGAAAAATTTTATCAGGAACTCCAGTTAGCATCTTATGTTTTACTTGAAACCAGATGCGTTCTTCACAGAAAAATAAGTCTAACATTGCAAGAGTCATTATTGGCTCGAACGTTAACTATGACAATGCTTTTTAGTAGGCTCATCTCAAAGCAATGTGAATACATTGCACATGGTGCAAAACGCAGCTGCAAAGGCAGTTTTCAAGGTCACCTATTTCCCTTAATTATCCCACTGTCGGGAAGTTGCACTGACTTCCAGTTTTTGCAAGGATTCAGTTTAAAGCTTTTTAAGACTGCGTCTGTATATTTTAAACAGTGTTTTAGGCCTCACCGCTTTATTCTTCCTTTGTGGTTTGTAAGTAAACACAATCTCGATACTGGTGTTTTAAGGAGAGTATTTGACTGCTAATAACACGACATGCTTCTGTGTCTCTAGTCTATCCCTTTAATTCCCAAATCTGTTGGATTAGCGCATCGTCATCTAGTGTATGTTCATACACATATGCACAAATAATTCCTAAGCATAATTTACATTTATATCTCTCAATAATTTCAACTTTTTGATTAGGCATGATCTAGACGTCTAGAGAGATGCTGAAACATTCTTTTGGAAATAAATTTACGTTATAAGAATAGTATTTCACAAAGGCCACCAAGTTGTCCTTGAGTGACTTCATGATTGCATTTTCCATTTACCTGATTCCACTGCATATTTTCCTCTCGTTTCTTTAGCTGACATTTCACTTCGCCCGACCAACCTCCGGCAAAAACACGGAGGCCGCTCAGGTCCGAGCCTCAGACGCTTACCGCGCGCGCCTGCTAGCTAAGAGCGCCTACCACTTCCAATAACTTTTACAGTTATAAAAATACATGCGCAGCTTGACCGGGCCACTGGTTCTCGTGCAGCTCAAAAGATTCATTCGTGCAAAAGCATCACTGTCATATAACGAAACCAGAAATGTTTGTGGAATTTTTCCGCTCCGAGATGAGGCGCTGTATCTTGTGGTTTTGCTCACAAGCCGTTGCGTTCGCTTTCAGATGATGAGATTCTTGTCAGATTGACAAATCTCGACAGAAAATCCAACGAACAGCGTGAAAAATAAGATGAACCAGTCTGTTCATTGGCTGGATACATAATGGGCTTCTCTTTGGTGTGTTTCATACCAGCAATACTGAATTTTATACAAAAAGTGATGGATGGAATGCTTGAATAAATCTCAGTCGCTGCCAAACATTCGGAGCCACATCCGAGCCAATCATTATTTTGCCCACCATGCAACCTCAGTTTAGACCCAGCTATATGCAAATCATTTTTGACCCTGCTCCAATAGGAACAGTCCACCCCTAACTGTCAGGCCAAGTGCTCCCTGAACAAAAACAACCCAAGACTGATTTCACTCACATCATTTGGGTATACCTTAGTTCCAGTGAGACAGTGTGCATGGAACCCACATCTCGGCATACCCGTTGCACTTAGGGCTCACCAAGGAAGTATGCAAAAAAGGAATGGATGTGTGCTTGAATTATTCTCAGACACTGGTAATTACTCAGGGCCACACCCCAGTCCTTAATATTGTTCCAGTTTATGCTCCAACTGGGAAGAGTGTGCTCAGATGCGGGTCCCATTCCCACAATGTCATAGGACTCTAGCTGTACCTCACGGAGGAGACCTAGGTAGGTCGACACCAGTCTAGGGTTGCTTGTGGTCCCTTCTGGTGGGTGTCTCATCTGGCAGTTCTGGACAAACTTTTCCTATGAGGAGCAGGGCAGTACTGAATTGCACATGGCAGGGTTTTTTCTAGACTGGCTGGGTGGGGTTGAGAAATGGTGGACTAGAATGTGGCCTGAGAGATTGCCAGTGGCTGAGATTAATTCAAGCATTCCATCAATCACCTTGTTGTTATTGCAGCTTATGCTGTAAGACCAATGGGTCAATGGGACGAAACGTGATTGGAGTTGCTTGTGGTCCCTCGAGGGCATCTTGCCTGACAGTTTGAGGCAGACTTTTCCCAGGGCCGGACTGGCTACCGGGCATTTTTTGCTGGGGTGGCAGGGTGGGGTCAATGTTCATTGCACAGGGGCTCATTTTGATGATGGGGAGCTGCCCATGCTTCTAAATAAACAATGCAAAACAAATAGCTTTAAATCGTTTTTTTAAAAACAATTGTTTTGCATTGTTTATTAAGGAAAGCCCGGTCGCCAGTCCGGCCCTGATTGTTCCCCTGAGGAGAAGGGTCCTCCAGAAATGATGAAGTGGAATGTGATCCAATGGTTGCCAATGGCTGAGATTAACCTCTTCCGTGCTCATGACGGCTCCCGGCCATCATGAGTCACAGTGGGCATGTGCGTACGACGGCCGGGCCCATCCGAGCCACGTCCAAGAATGATTGTCCCAGCACAGCAGCAGAATACGGGCCGCAGCGAAGCGGCTAATTCAAGTATTCCGAATCTATGACAGAATATCGAGGGTCAGAATATCGACAGACAAAATATCGACATTGGAATATCGAAGGCAAGTATATTGACACCCTATCTACAACATGGTAAGTACAAAAATATAGAAAATAAAATATCGATGTTAAAAATATCGTAATTAAAAATATCTTTTTTTTTTTAAATTACAAAAAAGTTAAAATAAGTTAATAATACTTATATATAATTTATACTTATTTAAAAATATGTTATAATGTTTAAAATGATTAAATAATACATATTTAATATTAAACATTTAATTAAATGTAAACATACAATATTTAATATATACTCAATTAATAATAATATATATATATTTTTTAATTAATTAAAAAATATTAACAAATACTATAAATTACAAATACATCAACACTCATAAAATTATAACATAAATATGAATAAATAATTATATTTAATAAATAAAAACAATTAAATATAGTTCCAATATTTTAAAAATGTATTAAATACAACATTATGTAACATATTAAATACATAAATAAATATAAATAATATTGGATAGCGTAAGGGTAAAAAATACTATTCAAACTCCAGAGGGTGCAACATTAGGGAAAGCGTTGGATAGCGTAAGAGAAAAAATTACTATCCCAACTCCAAAGGATTCAACAGTAGGGAAAGCATTGGATAGCGTATGGGTAAAAATTACTATTCCAACTCCAGAGGGTGCAACAGTAAAAAAAGTGTTGGATAGCGTAAAAAGAAAAATTACTATTCCAACTCCAGAGGGTGCAACAGTAAAGAAAGAGTTGGATAGCGTAGGGGGAAAAATTACTATTCCCACTCCAGAGCGTGCAACAGTAGGGAAAGCGTTGGATAGCGTAGGGAGAAAAATTACTATTCCAACTCCAGAGGGTGCAACAGTAAAAAAAGCGTTGGATAGCGTAAAAAGAAAAATTACTATTCCAACTCCAAAAGGTGCAACAGTAGGGAAAACGTTGGATAGCGTAGGTGGAAAAATTACTATTCCAACTCCAGAGGATGCAACAGTAGGGAAAAAAGTTGGATAGCGTAGGGGGAAAAATTACTATTCCCACTCCAGAGAGTGCAACAGTAGGGAAAGCGTTGGATAGCGTAGGGAGAAAAATTACTATTCCCACTCCAATGAGTGCAACATTAGGGAAAAGGTTGGATAGCGTAAGGGTAAAAATTACTATTCCAACTCCAAAGGTTGCAACAGTAGGGAAAGAGTTAGATAGCATAGGGGGAATATTTACTATTCCCATACCAGAGAGTGCAACAGTAGGGAAAGCGTTGGATAGCGGGTGGGTAAAAATTACTATTCCCACTCCAGTGAGTGCAACAGTAGGGAAATCATTGGATAGCATACGGGTAAAAATTACTATTCCAACTCCAGAGGGTGGAACAGTAGGGAAATCATTGGATAGCATAGGGGTAAAATTACTATTCCAACTCCAAAGAGTGCAACAGTAGGGAGAGAGTTGGATAGCGTAGGGGGAAAAATTACTATTCCCACTCCAGAGAGTGCAACAGTAGGGAAAGCGTTGGATAGCGGGTGGGTAAAAATTACTATTCCCACTCCAGTGAGTGCAACAGTAGGGAAAGCGTTGAATAGCGTACGGGTAAAAATTACTATTCCAACTCCAGAGGGTGCTACAGTAAGGAAAGCGTTGGATAGCATAGGGGGAAAATTTACTATTCAAACTCCAAAGGGTGCAACAGTAGGGAAAGCGTTGGATAGCGTAGGTGGAAAAATTACTATTCCAACTCCAGAGGGTGCAACAGTAGGGAAAACGTAGGATAGAGTAGGGGGAAAAATTACTATTCCCACTCAAGTGAGTGCAACAGTAGGGAAAGCGTTGGATAGCGTACAGGTAAAAATTAATATTCCAACTCCAGAGGGTACAACAGTAGGGAAAACGTTGGATAGCGTACGGGTAATAATTACTAGTCCAACTCCAAAGAGTGCAACAGTAGGGAAAGTGTTGGATAGCGTAGGGTGAAAAATAACTATTCCAACTCCAGAGGGTGCAACAGTAGAGAAAGGTTTGGATAGCGTAGGGGGAAAATTACTATTCCAACTCCAAAGGGTGCAACAGTAGGGAAAGCATTTAATAGCGTAGATTTTTATTTCAACATACTTATAATTAATGTTTATATTTGAAATAATGTATAATTAATTTTTTTATACATCAACATCAATATAACACTATTAATAATTAATAAAACCAATAACATTTGAATAATTAATTGACAATAAATTAACAACAAACACCAATAAATATTAATTATTAAATATTACTCACCAAATAATAAATATAAAAAATACACTATTTATCATAAAAATAATACATATTTTTTAAATTTAAATCACAATTAAAAAACAATAAAGAAACAATATACAAAATTAAAAAAAAATAAAAAAATGTTTACCAATTAATTGATGAATTTTTCTACTGATTAAAATATAATTACTAATTACAAATATTAATTGCCAAATAAATAAATTAATTATGTATTCAAATAATTAATTGCCAATTAATAATTAATTAATACATTAATCATCCATAACAAAAAATTTATAAATAATTAAAAATTTACAATTAAATTACTTCCCACCCAATACCCCTATAAACCCACAACACGCTCCAATACTAAAACATAACATTTATTTTAAATTAACATTAATTACCAATTAAATAATTTATCAATTAAAAAAATGTATTGCCAATTAATAAGTAATTACAAAATAAATTATACATAAAAAAATAATTTCATTACAATTAAATTACTTCCCACCCTATTCCCCTATAAACCCACAACCCGCTCCGGTACTAAAACATAACATTTAATAAAAATGAACATTAATTACCAATTAAATAATTAATTTATCAATTAAAATAATTAATTGACAATTAATAATTAAATAAAACATAATTTTTACATAAAAAAACATTATTTACAATTTAATTACTTCCCACCCTATTCCCCTATAAACCCACAACCCGCTCCAGTACTAAAACATATAATTTACTTAAAAATAAATGTATTAATATATAAAAATAATACACATATAATATAAATTAATTTAAATATTTAACAGAAACATATAAAACATACATAATAAAAAACATAAAAATAATACAAATATCGATATTAGTTACATCGAAATTAGTTACATCGATATATATGCTATATTACTTACCTTAGGGTCGATATTCTGTCCTACGATATTCTTGACATCGATATTCTGTACCTTCGAAATTTCAAACACGATATTTTGGTAGGTCGCAATTTAAAACTCGATATTTTGACTGTGTACCAAGTATTCCATCCATCACCTTGTTGTTGTTTGATTTCATACAAGCAATAGTGCATTTATAGTACTTTAATCGAGGAGTTAATATCATCTGGTGCGCATGAATTACACTAGACCTAGTTAAAAGAAGATACTGCAGTACTGCATCATTTGGCATTGGAAGCACTAAAGTGAAATGGCGGCTTCCACCAAAAAGTTTGGGCTCCGCTGCGCTCTGATCTCCATAAATCTGGATTCTGCAACGGACAATAACAACAAGCATTTTTAAAGCCAATAGGCCTGGCATTAATGTGCTAACCTGTGCAAATTCCTCTGTTTATGCCATTTGTTTAGTGCTGTTTTGATGAGAAATTTTGAGTAGAGAGGGAGAAATCTTATGTTAATTTCTACTAACAGGATATTGTGCGATTGGTTAAAAAAATTTGAAGGATGATGGACGCACAAAATAATTGTTTGATTTATTGTGCTGCCTCCCGTTCTGATACTTTTCTTGGTTAGGATATTTTATGGCCGTAAATACTTCTTTTTTATTTGTCCTTCTTAGTGCCAAGAAATCTATTGCACTATTGCTGGTTTATCATACAATATTTGTTCCATATTGTTTTTGTGAGAAGTTGAGTGCGGCAGCTACTTTCATTATTTTAGTTTGTTGTGTTGAAACATTTGAATAATACAACTCTTTAGTATAAGTTTCCCAACCATCTCCAAATTGGAAAAGATCAAAAAGAAAGTGCTTAGGAAAAGAGTGGACATGGCACTGATGTCACAGCCCTGTGCTTTCTGCCACATCAGGAAGAACATTGTGTTTCCTGGGGTTCATGAACTGTCAGCTTCAAAATTAATGCTAATTAGCATCAACAGGGAGCGTTACTCTGTTAGGTGAGACAAATCAACTTTTGCTGCATGGTTTAAGGACTGAGACACTTTGAAGACGAGGGGCAGTTTGTCAAATGGACGTAGAATGTCAAAATAGAGGTAGTAGGCATGGGCTTACAGATCAATCAACCATACAACAGAAGTTAAAGAGTGGCAAGAAAGCAAATGTATTTGTACGAAATGCAGCAAAATCATCTGTCATTATACCAGCTGCACTTGCAAATCAACCATCAAGAGTGGTGGCATACAAAGGAGCGTAGTAAGTTATGTTGAAGAAGGGGGTATAGATAAATGTGTGTGGTAAGTATTGTACATTTCATCAGACGAGGTTGAAGAACAGCAATTCAAAAGCCTCAAGAGAAAGGTAGTTGATGACTATTTGAAAGATATTCTATTAGTGGACTCATGATCAAGCAATACCATTATCAAACACAATTGTCCATGTAGGTGGTAAGGTAAGATGAGAAATGTCGCTCCATCTAGCAGTAGTGTTGCAGTTGGTGAGAGATCTATCTTAAATAGAATGGTGTAAGAAACTGAGTTATTTGTTGAAAGGGGTGAGAACCCACTTAAAAACATAATTACAGGAGGAGGAGCTTGGCAGGCATCCGTGATGGCCGCGTGAGCACAGCGCTCTCCGGACCCCCGCCACTCCCGGCATGATATCCTGAACATATCCTGATTCTTCATGAGGATTTGTGTAGAGGACGCTGGGCTGATCTTCCTGGGCTTTTTGGAATTTGATTTGGACCCGGGGCGCCGAAGATACGACGACTCGAACTTTCGGGGTCCGCCCTTGAGGTGCGCCCGGAACTGGGTGCGGCACTGTGGCCGTCTTGGAGTTGAACAACAGCGGCAGGGGGATTGGACTTGTGGGTCCCCCTCTTAAGTTTCGGTTTCGATTCTGCCTCAGACTGAGACATCTGGCAGGGGAGTCTGGCCTTTGCTGGGTCCGGCGCACGAGACGGCTATCGGGCCTTTGGCTAGCTTATTCTCCTTCCGGGCTAGTTCACTCCTAGTGGTACCCTCGCCGCTGCTTTTTGGTCCCGACGCCCTACTTTCCTGTGGCCATTTCCATCGGGTCGAGTGAGTCTTCTGGTGACGCGGTTTCCGACATGGCGGGCAGAGGGGACCGAGAGACACGAAAGACCAAGACGCCCCTGCGTGGGGGCCTGGTCCAGTCTAATGTTATGGACCGTTACACCCATTCGAAGGGGTCCCCGGGAGCCGCCCTGCCTGGCCCAAGTGTGGTTGACCACACTGTGGACGCGTCAACGGAGCCGTCCTTGCAGGACATCATGGGCGCCATTTCTGGCATGAAGGAAACAATTGGCCAACAGTATGAAGCTTTGGCCCACAAAATCGACACCGTGGCCATTGATGTGAACTTGATTCGGGCCGACCTATCTAAAACCAATGAGAAGGTGAAGTCATTGGATCTCAAATCATCCAGCCTCACGGCAGACGTCTCGGAGATACAGACGGAGATTGGCAATCTCCGTAGGGTGAACGATTTCATGACCCGGCGCTTGGAGGACTTTGAGAACAGGGCGCGTTGCTGTAATGTGCGTGTGGTTGGCGTTCCGGAGAATCCAGACCCGCACTCTGTTGATCTCCTGGTCGAGGACCTGATCCAGAACTACCTTTCTCCGTCTGGGTTGAGTAAATTCTTCGCAGTGGAGCGTGCCCATCGTGTTCCGGGAGGCCAGGGTAAGCCGGGCGCCCCGCCGAGGCCTATTGTTGCGAAACTCTTCCACTATAGGGATCGGGACGCTATCCTGCAGGCATCGCGCGTGAAGGGCCCGGTGGCCTTTGAGAATGCCACGGTGAACTTTTACCCGGACTTTTCTCAACTGGTGCAGAAACAGCGTATGGGCTTCCGTGGAGTCAAGAAGCGCCTCCGGGACATGGGATTGCGCTATGCTATGCTTTTTCCGACCAGGCTGCGAGTTGAGTACAATGACCGAACCTTTTTCTTTGATCGGCCTGATTCTGTGAATGACTGGCTGGACTCTCTGCCGGACCGACCTCCTGCGACTGAGCCCGCCGACCACCCGGATGGTGCTGAGGGTGGTGTAGAGAGTTGAACTACTTGTCTATGCCCGGGTCTTCGTGTAGAGTAACTTCTTCTGGGATTTTATGCCTAAGTACCTCTGCTGTCTGTGTGTTCTCCTCGTTATTTGTTTTGATCGGGGTGGCGGGTGGGCCAGGGCCTTTTCTTCCTCCGGGGTCTTTTTGTAGAATGGGGGTTCGTGGGCGACAGGCACACTGCATGTTGGGGTGGCTTTTTAGCTTCTTGCAGGGGTGCAGGGTGGGGGGTGTTTCCTTGATTGTTGGGGGGTGGGTGGATGGGAAGTTTGAAGTTTGTGTTTTGTTTTATCAAGGCGATTCTATCCTGCTAATGATGTTTTTGATGTCATGCTCATTGGGGGGGGGGGTTTCGGCGTTGCTGTGTGGGATGGGGGGTAGCGGGTTGAGGTTTATTTCGTGGAATGTCAATGGTCTGGGGGATCGCATTAAGCGGGGTGTGGTGTTGCGATGTCTACGACGTTTGTCTCCGGATATTGTTTTTCTACAGGAGACTCATTTGGTGGGCAATACATGTCGTGCAATGAATAGGTGGGGCTATCGCCTCGCCGCGCATTCGGGGTTTACCACGGGTTCCAGGGGGGTGGGTATCCTTGTTCGGGCTTCCCTCCCCCTGACAATTGATGATGTGATCCTAGATGATCGGGGGCGTTACGCCGTCCTCGTGGGACGCTATGAGGGTCGGACCCTTTCCTTGTTTGCCGTTTATGTGCCCCCCGGTTTACAGACCTCTACCTTTTCCGATTTGGGCCGGGTGTTGTTGAACCTCCCTGATAGTACTCTTTTCATAGCTGGGGACTTTAATTCTGTGTTCTCCGGTCTACGCGATCGTCACCCCCCTAGGGACACTCCTTCGGCCCAACAGTGGCTGGGTGGGTTTCTGGATACGTTTGGCTTTGTGGATTGCTGGAGGCTTATGCATCCTACTCAGCTTCAATACACTTTCCATTCTGGGGCCCATGGGAGATTGTCTAGACTGGATTATTTCCTGATGCCTGCGGCACAGTCGCCGGCGGTTCGCGAGATTAGACACCTCCCCCGGGGCATCTCTGATCATTCCCCGCTCTGGCTTTGTTTTGAGGTGGGGGTGGAGGCGGCGGGCCGGGTGGCTCCTATCAACCCATGGTACCTCACCTCCCTCGAGACCCGTGGTCTCTTGATTAAGTCTTTGGACAACTATTTTCTAGACAACGTGGGGTCCGTCTCCTCTGCGATATCCCTGTGGGAGGCCTTTAAGACAGTGATTCGCGGGCAGGCCCTTTCCCTTATTGCTGAATCTAAAAAGGCGAGGAATCGAGAGGTGGTGGACCTTGAGAGGGAGATTGCTGAGATGGAGGCTGAACTGGAGTCGGATGTTACACCTGGTAAACTCCACGCCCTGGGTCTGAAACAATTTGCCTATAGGTCTTTGGTTACAGATGCGGCTAAACTGATGTTTCGGGAGCAACAGGGTCGTTTGTATGATGTGGGGGACAAAGCGGGTAAATTGCTGGCATGGTTGGATAAGAAGGAGAGGGCGAGTCGTGTGGTGCCTGTGATTCAGACTTTGAATGGTGTGAGAGTGACCGACCCGGTCGGAATAGTTGAATGTTTTGCGGACTACTTTCATGTGGTTTATTCCCCTGTGTCTGAACGGGATGTTGATGACTCTCGCCTTTTGTTGCGTGATATAGCTCTGCCCAGTGTTTCCGATTTAGACCGAGTCTCTTTGGAGTCCCCTTTCACTACGGACGAGATAGCGACGGCCATTCGCTCACTCCGTTCGGGCAAAGCTTTGGGCCCGAATGGATTGCCAATTGAATTGTACAAGTTATGCCCTGATAAGGTGGCGCCCTATCTTCGCACCATGTTTTTGGAATCCCGGGAGCGGGTTATTCTCCCATATGATCAGCGTCTGGCTACGATTGTTGTTATTCCCAAAGAAGGTAAACCTCGGGACCTTTGTTCGTCTTATAGGCCCATTTCCCTGTTGAATGTTGAACCCAAGGTTCTGGCTAAGCTTCTGGCTACCCGCCTCTTGACGGTCATTGGTGGCTTGGTTCATCCGGATCAATCCGGATTTATCCCGCATCGCAACACGGCTCTTAACCTACGTCGTCTCCACGGAGTTGTTGCGAGGGCGGGGCTTCTGACGGAGCCGGCCATTTTGGCTTCGCTAGACGCCTCGATGGCCTTTGATACGGTAGAGTGGCCCTATCTTTGGGCAGCTCTTGAGAAATTTGGTTTCGGACCTGAGTTTATAGGTTGGGTGAAATTGTTATACGCCGAACCCTTGGCACAGGTAGTGGTAAACGGTCGGGTTTCTGTCCCCTTCTGCCTGGGTAGAGGGACCCGTCAGGGATGCCCCTTGTCTCCTTTGCTTTTCGCGCTTGCCTTGGAACCGTTAGCTGCGTGGCTTCGATGGGAACCTTCACTCAAAGGGATCCGTTGGTCGCCGGATTTTGAAGACCGCGTCTCGCTTTACGCGGATGACATTCTTCTGTATCTTACTTCCCCGCGTAAATCTCTAAATATCTTATTTGACGTTCTTACTTCGTTTGGTGCTAACTCAGGTCTGGTTATTAATTGGGCTAAGTCCTGTGTGTATGTTCTCTCGGGTGTTTTGCCCCCATTACCGGACAGATTTCCTATCCAGGTTGTCCAGTCTGGCTTCAAGTATTTGGGGATCTTTATTACGCTGGACTCTTCACTTCGGTTCGAGCGTAATCTCCTCCCCCCGCTTCTTAGATTGCGACTGGATGTGGCCCGCTGGCGTAAACTACCCCTGTCTCCTCTGGGTAGGGCTGCCCTTTTTAAAATGATGTCTTTGCCACGATTCCTATACGCACTTCAAAATTCTTTTGACGACGTTCCCGCTACCTATTTCCGAGAGATCGAGAGTCTTCAGAGGCAACTGATCTGGGACGGGCGTCCACGTATCGCCCTTGCGAAACTTACTATCCCTTGGTACGACGGGGGCATGGCGCTCCCCGATATCAAGAGATATTATTGGGCTACCCAGCTGTCTGCCATTAACCACGCAATGTATTCCCCGGGTCGAGATCCGGCCTTTGAGATGGATAGACTCCAGCTGCCGGGAGGGGATTTTAATAGAGCGCTTTATTCCAGATCGGCTGGGCGCCATCTCACGGGCCCGTCCAGGATAGCAGTCAATGTGTGGCGCGCCGCAAATGTGAGTTTGGGATGGGAGAACCGACTGACAATGGCGACTCCGCTTTATGCATCCGAACGTTTGGGAGGTCTCTGGTCTACTAAGGGCTTTGACCGCTGGGATATGATTGGGATATGTAAAGTGGGTGATGTCTGTGTGAAGGGTAGAGTGAAGTCTTTCCAAGCGCTTAAGGCCGAATATGACTTGAGTGATAGAGAGTTTTTTCGATATCTGCAGGTCCGGCATGCTCTGGCCTCAGTTCTGACTCCTGATGTGACCCTACCCGAGTCCTCCCCCCTTGAGGATCGCATACTGGATGGCCACCTGCCCGATAGCACTATCTCCCTGATTTATAAGAAACTGATTAATACTCGCGCTGATTTACTGCTCCGACTTAGGGAGGTTTGGGTCGGTGACGGGTTGGATTTGGATGACGAGGATTGGCAGTCGGCACTTTCTTCTCCGAAAGAGGTCGCCATCCCCGCCCGTCTTCGTTTGGTTCAACTTAAGATCCTCCACCGGGTGTATGTAACTGGTCCGCGTCTGGTAGTAATGGGTTTTTCCCCGGATGGCTTATGCAAACGTGGTTGTGGGATGAGTGCTACATTTCTGCATATTCTTTGGGAGTGCCCGGTGGTGGCGGCCTACTGGACTGATGTGCTTGCGGTGATGACTGTTGTGACTGGTATTACCCTGCGGCCTGAGGCCCGACGATGCCTGTTGAATGTGTGGGAACCCACCGACTATTCTGTGGCCCAGACCAGATGGGCGACCTTGGGATACATGGTCGCGAAGCGGGACATTGCGCAGCTCTGGGGCGCGTCCAGACCTCCCGACGTCTCGGTGTGGGAGTATAACATGGACTGGTCCATGTTCCGAGAGAAGACCGTCTATGTGGCTAGGGGCAGGCCCAGGGCGTGGACGAAGATTTGGGGTCAGTGGAACGAATATCGTGGAGACATTTGTACCCCTCCCTTGGTTGACACTCCCGATGTTACCCTATCTCCCTAGGCTGGCGTTCCCGAAATTTTTCATGCTGTTCTAGGATTTTCCTGTCCTCCCCGCTGTCCCCCCCCCCCCCCCAGCCTTGCCGAGTCCCATTGATTGTGCTTTCATCTTCCTGATTAGTGGCTTTCCCCTCCGCCTTCTGGGCTGACCTTGATTAATGTGCATTCGCCTTGTTTAGAGTTCGTTGTTTTTTATGTTTATTACAGAAAATTGTTATGTCCTGTCCTATGTTTTGAGCAATACTTGGTATCTGATTTGTGCCTGGCCTCGGAAGTAATCGTTTGCTTCTTATGTTGTGCGTTGCTATTAGCGGCCAGCCCGTGTGGTTGTAGGCCCATCTCTGTAATTTTTATTTGATTGCTCAATAAAAGTTTTTAACCCAAAAAAAAAAAAAAAAACATAATTACAATCCTTGTCAGGGTGAACCAAAAAGGTAACCAAATAAACTGCTGCTAAACCCTCTGATAGCTTGGAACAAAGCAGTCAGGCTTAACTTTGAGCCGATGTGTAAAGTATTTTTTTGCAGCACCCAAACAATACTGAAGTAAAAGTACAACGGAAGAAAAATCCTAAACCTATTTCTAAAAATAGAGGACAACTGAATAAATAAAACAACATCAAAACACCAGAAATCCAATCAGTAGAACTGGGTGATATGACTTTTTCAAGTTTAAGGTTATATATAGCATAAAAACTGCCTACTGTGGTTATCTTTTCATGCTAGACTCGGTGGAAAGTTTTACCTTCAGACTAATGGGCCTATTAGGATGGCGGGCAGACGAACCCTAGCAGTGCTGGGACCCGCCGCCAGTGCTGTTGCGGTCCCGCACCGGCAATTAGGATGCCACAGCCATGGTGGCGGTGGCATCCCCCATCCACAACATTGTGGCGGGCGGTGCTCACAGTACCGCCCGCCACAATGCGGTGTGGTGCCTGCCACATTGTGCATGCAAATGCTGGGGGGTACCATAGGTACCCCTCATGTGCAACCCCACCACCCCTACCCTGGGGGCCCACACCATGCCCCCCCATACAGAGACAGCATGCATGCATTGCCGCTACGAAAAGTCTGCTTCCCGCCTGCATAGTAATATGGATGGCGGTGTCTTGTAGACACCGCCACCATATTTATCCCTTTCCCGCCCGGTCGTCACGTCGACTGGGCGGAAAAGCGGCAGACGTTCTTCCGGTTCCACCTCAGTACCCCCCCGCCATCATAGTATGGCGGGGGGGAAATGGGAGGCTGGCGGGGGATAATGTCGGGTGAATCGTCAGTGCCATGCGGGCGGTGGCGATCCGCCAACCCCAAAGTCTCTAGGATGGGAGTGAAAAATACTCAGTGGGGCAAACCAGCAGGCTATGGCCAAAGAGGGCTCCAGATTGTTGGATAGCTGCTGGATGATGTCTCTGTGAAGCCATTTTTATGGGAAAGCTAGAGTGGGAGAAATTAAAATGTTGTGCCCAGAGAAGGTCCCTTGCCGGCCGGATACTTTTTGTGACTTCGCCTGGTGAAGATTTCTACCTTCGGCTTAGTCAAATTTTTAGAGCTCAGATTCTTCCAGTGTGGCAAGGCTTCAGGCTGTAGCAGACGAGGGCTCCACAACTTTGGATACCTTCTCAGCGAAGCCCTGCTGGATTAAATTGGCTGCTGAGGAGAAGAACATAGCAGGAGGAACCTGAATCTTTGTCCTAGTGGATATGAACCTTTGTCAGATCAGCTTGGCAGGTTGGTCCTGGCCCCCTGTTGCTTCTCAGAGCAAAGTATCTAAGTCCCAGGTTTCAGGAAACATTAGGAGGAGTACACTTTGACACCAGCTCAATGTACAGAACTTTGGGGATAGCACTTCCAGAGCATCACTCCAGTGGAGTCCAGCAGCAGGATCCAGGGTAGGCCCAGTTGAAACTGGTCAGCTGGGCAGTTGCAGGAAAATGCCTCTGGCAGTTTATTGTGTCCCAGTAGCTCAAACAGGAGGTCATCCGACTGGCCCAGGGAGTCACTTCTGGTGTCCTGGTTTCATTCAAAGCAGGTAGGTCCAGTCTTCCTTCCAGATTGAGACATCAGGGCAGTCCTCCTTCTGATCTTCACAGGTCCAAGAAGTAAGGGGGTTACTGGGGGATGCCACAATTATGGCCAGTGCCACCCTGTGGGTGGGAGAACATCTGGTTCTTCTCTGACCAATGGGGTAAAGGTTCTCAGGGCGACCCTAACCACCATTGCAGCATTTCCAGTGTGTTTTACTGTAAGCTATTACACAGTGCCATTTTCTTCAAACCCATCTTCGTGTTCTCTCTAAACTAGTTCTGGGGCCGCATACATCCCCCCCAGGCTAGGAGCCAAGAGACTGGGAAGGAAAAAGGAGGTAGGCTTTGGTGTGAGCTACATCTGCAAGTGATGGAGTAGACACTTTTTAAAGTTCAGAAAGAGCTGGCACAATCCCCCAAGCCATCCTGCACGAGGGACAAAAACACCTCTCCCCACCCAAGCCTTTTGTCTACTGTCTGGGAGCAATACACATAAAACCACATGAGAGCTATTATTAGTCGGGTGACCTGGACACAGACAGAAATTAAGCTTAGACAGGAAAATGACAACTTTCTTAAAGTGTAATTTTTGAAAATAGTAATATAAAATGCCACTTTACCATTATGTTGGACTTTAAATGACTAGTAAATTAGGTCCTTGAATCATTTTTGGATCTGCTCCCTAAGCACTATAAGGAATTATGATGCTACCCAGGGTTTCCCAATGAAACAGCCAGCCTTGCTACAGTGAAGAACAGTTTTGAGGGATTTCTACTGCTAGGACATGTAAGGCTTTCAATATACTTGTCCTACTTTTTAAATAGCATGCACCCTGCGCTATGGACATATAGAGACCACCTTAGGGGTGACCTATACGCATTAAAAGGGAGGTTTAGGCCTTGCAAAAGGTTTCTTTTGACAGGTCAAAATTGCAGTTTGATATTGCACCCAGGCTACAATGGCAGAACTTTTAGGCATGTTTTACAGTGCTACTTTTAGAATGGCAAAATGCATGCTGCAGTCCACTTCTACTAGTGAAATTTAATTTACAGGCCCTGGGTACATGCTGTGTGCTGGGAAATTAAATTAAATGCGTAAATTAGGTATATGCCAATTTCATCATGTTTAAAAGGGAGAGCAGAAACACTTTAAAACTGGTTAGCAGAAGTAAAGTGCGCAGAGTACTATGGACAACAAAAACGGGCTCAGCTACAGAAGGCAACCAATCTGGGGTAATACCTTCTCAAAAGATGGGCACTTCCAATAGATGTTGAATGTTTGTTAATTTTAGATTTGATATTAGTCTGTGGAATAAAGGCTGAGGAACACAGTGCCATGGTGCACAAGGCATGTGTCAGTTTGGAGAACAATGGTCCCTTTTAAGAGGGAGAAATCTAAGCTGAAGGCGAAAAGAATAACATACCTTGGATACACCATTGACGAGGACAGCATATAATTATGAGAGAAGTTGGTCAACACTATTATAATAGTAATTCGTCTGAAGGATAGTTATGCTTGTATCTAGGTTTGGTGTATTGCTACTCCATATTTGTGGTCAACTTTGCTAATAGGATGAGAAACTAAAAAGGAACAGAAGTTTAAGTTGACTATGGATTTCAAAAGTTCATAAACATGAAGAAAAATATTAACAGGGAACATCAAATAGATGTAACATTTTATATATATTCGATATTCAGAGCTCTCTAATTCACATTATTGAAGTTTGTTCACATGATTTGGGGGAAATGTTGAGACAAGTTGAAAAGGGACAGAAAGTAATCATATAGTTTGTGCCAAGTGGACTCAATGAGGCACAGAAAATGTATTTTTGGATTGCTGTGGCCATGAACAGGGCTTCAGTGTATTTCTGCACACAAATGTAGGGCGTAGCATACAAGGTGAGGACTGATTACAACCCATAGTTCATTAATCATTTCAGTGCCTGGGTTTCTGAAATGACCACATGCAGAATTGCTTGATGGTTCTTTACATGCAAGAGCATTATTTGTTGTACAGATGTGCCAGGAAAAGAACTACAAGATCTTAGAGAGTTGATAACGTGTTTGAGTCATCTGCAAGGTAACTCAAAGAGGGGTGGCAGTGGTACAGTCTGGTGGAACGCCCATTAGTGAGGGAGAGCGGATGGACACTATGGAAATAGCAAATGTGAGAAAATGGTTGGTTGGTAAAGCTTTGAAAGTGAAGACAGATGAAGGATTATGCTATTGGGAAAGATCCATTTAATTAGTGGTGTTAAATTAATTTCCTTGGCTAAAACTAAGTTAAAGTAATTAACTTTAGCTCATCAGACTCTTAGGTCATAGTATCATGAAGAAAACACTACAGGAATTATATTGTGACCATCGATGAATGCTGATGTTAAGCTGGTGCTGAAGAAGTGTATCCTGTATGAACAAAGTGATAAAGATCATAAAGCAGTCTACCAGCTTTTGGAACATATAGAAGCCTTGAAGGAACATCACACTGGATGATATGGGCCTGGTGGAAATCTTGGGGTTAAGAGGTCAGTTTGTCCTAATTTTATTGTATTATCAATGCATTTGAGCCTAGGATTAGTTATTTGGGGAGGTTAATGTTGTTAAAAGATGTTCATAGAGGGTTATCTGCAGCAGTTTTTAAACCAGAACTCCATGTTAATTTCGACAGTGACATCACAGATGTCACCACACCTCTCATCGTTAACACCAGCACTTTCAACCTCATCTGAGACCTTAACTTTCAACTAAAAGACCAACCCAAACTCTATGGCCCTTCTAAAAAATGGTGGAAACCTCAGCCACACTCAGCCTGTTACTAAAACCCAGCCACACAGCCAGACACCTATTTGACCTGATTTTCTCCTCAATCAGCAACATCACATTCGACAAGTCAGCAACCATGACCTGGACAGACCAAGCCCTCATCAGTTTCAGCATATTTATGTTGCACCAGTACAAATCTACCACCACATACACACTGGCTGGAAAAGAATCACAGAATAGGACTGGGCTTCCCTCATCATCGCACACTGGCCCTAGCACACCAGCAACTTGCTAAAAGCCATCATGGACCTTGTTAGAAATTGGGTCTCTAGTTTGCAGATGTTTGCAAACTGTCCAAGTAGGGATCATAATCCTAGTCAGGATAAGCTAGATGCACACTTTAAATTAACCTGTGCTCACCCTCTGGTAACTTGGCACAGAGCAGCCAGTCTTACCTTAAGAGGCAATGTATAAAGAATTTGTGCAACCAAAAAAATACCACACACACTCTAACACAATCAAAACACCACAATAAGACTCTACACAGGTTTAGACAAATAGAGATTATCTGAGCAAAATAAGACCAAAACAACACAAATCCAATCAGTAGAAGTCGAGATATGAATTCTTAAAGAATAAATGCAAACCGTGCTTAGAAGTCACTGGCGGTCAAAAGGTTACTTCAGGTCAGACGGGACCACTACTAATCCAAAGTTCTGGCTGCCACAATGGAGGGAAGGTCAGCTATGAGACTCACACAGGTCCCACTTAAAAAGTACCTTGAATGGAGAAAGCAGCCCCGTCTAGAAATTATGCTTTTATTCTGATTCATGCAGTGGGTACCCGTGTCTTCATCGAGCTCTGTAGAGATGAATGTGCTGCATCGTCGTTGAGCTGCACAGAGCGTCTCTATGGGCCATGCAGACAGTGTAACCCCTGTTGTTGAACAGTCTCTATGTCATGCCCAAAGGCAATGCATCAGTTCTGACTGGGGCCTTTGTGATGATGTGTTGGTTTTGTAGCAAAACAGCTGGATTACCCACTTCTGAGGCCCAGGACTATGGATGAGGCACCTCAGGCAATGATAGGACTCACAGATGGCAGTGTTGAGCAGCACCAGTAGGATTGCAGGAAGTCTTTTGTGTCCCTGAGACCTCAGGAAACAGGAGCTAAGCCAGCGAGCCCTTGGAGTCACTCTGGGTTCAAGAGCGATGTGTCCAGTCCTAAGATGCTACCATCAGCAGATGTGGAACACCAACCACACAGCTCTTGTGGATCACATCGATGCTGGCACAAACAGCAGTAAGAAATCTTCCCCATCATCAAAGATTTCACCACACCTTCTGCCACCTCCAGCAACATCAACCCCTCACAAGACATTTGCAACACGCTTTCTGAATTTTCCTGTAACAAATTCACTTCCATATACAGCTACTTCGACCCTCAACTGAACCCCATCACCATCGCAGCTCAACTTACCAACACTGCTAAACAATGAACCGTGACCTTGTGATCCGCCATCACCATTGTCAAAACCGCTACTACCATGAATACAATCCACTTTGGGGCCCTATCTGACCCTTGCCCCAACATGCCTTCACTAAAGTACACTTACCGAATAGTGAAGCATCAACACAAATCCTTAATGCCTTCATTGACTCAGTCACATTTCCTGGACACCCACCTGGAAACGTGTCACCATCATGCTCCTTCTCAAAAAAAACATCAGTTAACCCAACCATGCTCTCTCCCTCCTACCATACCTGGCCAAGGTGTTTGTGACATTAATCAACCAAAGCTTCACAGCACGACCACTGACTCATTGTCAGTGAAATTGCTCTCCCACCCTCGCAGCTCCACCATTAAGTGAGGTGCCCCTGCCCCTGCACTCTTGAGTGTTGGTGATCGAGGCCCTCCTCCACCCGCAGGTTTCCCTGCGCCTCATCCCTGGTGGTCCAGTGGACCTCTGTCTCCTTTCTTTCTTTCTGCTCCTTCACTCGTTTTTCTCCACTTTCTATCTTTCACCTTTTTGCACCTCTGCTCTTTTGCGCCTTATTTCTGCCCATTTCCCTTTCTCTCCCTCTGCTCCTTCACTCGTTTTCACTCGTTTTTTCCCCTTTCTATCTTTCACCTTTCTGCACCTCTGCTCTTTTGTGCCTTATTTCTGCCCATTTTCCCTTTCTCTCCCTCTGCTCCTTCACTCGTTTTTTTACCCTTTCTATCTTTCACCTTTCTGCTCTTTTCTGCATCTCTGCTCTTCTGTGCCTTATTTCTGCTTATTTTCCCTTTTTTCTTTATCCCTTCTTTCCTCCCTTTACCTTTCCCCGCCGCTGCTGCCCCTGCGGCCCCTCCCCCCCCCAGCACGACCGGCCCAATCCAGCTCCCCTCCCAGCTGTCCAGCCCTCCCCGACCCCTACTTAATGGCGGCCACTGCGGGGACAGGCGAGCAAGACCACTGACTCATTGTCAGTGAAATTGCTCTCCCACCCTCGCAGCTCCACCATTAAGTGAGGTGCCCCTGCCCCTGCACTCTTGAGTGTTGGTGATCGAGGCCCTCCTCCACCCGCAGGTTTCCCTGCGCCTCATCCCTGGTGGTCCAGTGGACCTCTGTCTCCTTTCTTTCTTTCTGCTCCTTCACTCGTTTTTCTCCACTTTCTATCTTTCACCTTTTTGCACCTCTGCTCTTTTGTGCCTTATTTCTGCCCATTTCCCTTTCTCTCCCTCTGCTCCTTCACTCGTTTTCACTCGTTTTTTCCCCTTTCTATCTTTCACCTTTCTGCACCTCTGCTCTTTTGTGCCTTATTTCTGCCCATTTTCCCTTTCTCTCCCTCTGCTCCTTCACTCGTTTTTTTACCCTTTCTATCTTTCACCTTTCTGCTCTTTTCTGCATCTCTGCTCTTCTGTGCCTTATTTCTGCTTATTTTCCCTTTTTTCTTTATCCCTTCTTTCCTCCCTTTACCTTTCCCCGCCGCTGCTGCCCCTGCGGCCCCTCCCCCCCCCAGCACGACCGGCCCAATCCAGCTCCCCTCCCCGCTCCCGCCTCCCAGCTGTCCAGCCCTCCCCGACCCCTACTTAATGGCGGCCACTGCGGGGACAGGCGAGCAAGACCACTGACTCATTGTCAGTGAAATTGCTCTCCCACCCTCGCAGCTCCACCATTAAGTGAGGTGCCCCTGCCCCTGCACTCTTGAGTGTTGGTGATCGAGGCCCTCCTCCACCCGCAGGTTTCCCTGCGCCTCATCCCTGGTGGTCCAGTGGACCTCTGTCTCCTTTCTTTCTTTCTGCTCCTTCACTCGTTTTTCTCCACTTTCTATCTTTCACCTTTTTGCACCTCTGCTCTTTTGCGCCTTATTTCTGCCCATTTCCCTTTCTCTCCCTCTGCTCCTTCACTCGTTTTCACTCGTTTTTTCCCCTTTCTATCTTTCACCTTTCTGCACCTCTGCTCTTTTGTGCCTTATTTCTGCCCATTTTCCCTTTCTCTCCCTCTGCTCCTTCACTCGTTTTTTTACCCTTTCTATCTTTCACCTTTCTGCTCTTTTCTGCATCTCTGCTCTTCTGTGCCTTATTTCTGCTTATTTTCCCTTTTTTCTTTATCCCTTCTTTCCTCCCTTTACCTTTCCCCGCCGCTGCTGCCCCTGCGGCCCCTCCCCCCCCCCAGCACGACCGGCCCAATCCAGCTCCCCTCCCCGCTCCCGCCTCCCAGCTGTCCAGCCCTCCCCGACCCCTACTTAATGGCGGCCACTGCGCGGCCGCGCAGCGGCCGCAGGCTGCGGGCACGCCGCTGGTGCACCGAAGGCCCGTCAAAGGCAAGCACGTCTGCGCCCGTCTGCGACCCGTCCGCGACCAGCACCAGGAACCCTGGACCTCCGCCCCGCCAACGCTACGACCCAGCAGCACTCCACGCACTCAACCCAGGCTGCAACAACAACTGCAAGCTAGCATCACCAGCCGACACCCATGGACCCTTCAGCTGTCACCGCTGCCGGCACACCTGCAGCACCGCCAAGAACACGGATCCAGCACAACCCGCCCACAAGAACACAACCGAACCGAAGACCCTGCAATGCATCCTCCTCAACGTCCGATCCCTCCACAAACACGCCACAGAAATCTGGGACCTCCTCGACAGCACAACCCCAGACGTAACATTCTTCACCGAAACCTGGACCAACACCACCTCGGGACCGGACATCGCCATCGCCATCGCCATCCCCCAAGGATACAAGATCTCCAGGAAGGACCGCCCCATCCACCCAGGAGGAGGAATCGCCATCGTCCACAAATCCAGCCTCCGCCTGAGCACACTCCCTGACGAGTCCACAGAACTGATGGAACACCTTCACTTCAAGATACTGGCCAGCCCCACCGCAGCCCTCCGAGGAACCCTCATCTACCGACCCCCTGGACCCCGCAGACCCTTCGCCAACTCCATCACGGACATTATCTCCCCGCAGGCCATCGCATCTACTAACTACACCCTGCTGGGAGACCTCAACTTCCACCTCGACAATCAACTGGACCCCAACACCACATCCCTCCTGGACAACCTCCACAACATTGGACTCCGCCAGATCGTGACCGAGCCCACGCACTCAGCAGGACACACCCTCGACCCCCTCTTCACTACAGGAAACTCCATCACCTTCAGCCACACCACCGAACTCCCATGGACCGACCATCGTTGCGTCCACTTCACCTTCAGAACACCCACCATCCACAGACACCAGCACCTGCTTCCACAAAGAAACTGGAATAAAATCACCGATGACCAGCTCACCTCCTCACTCAACAACTCCACCCCAACCATCGCGGAAAACGACGACCCCAACACCGCAGCCCGAACCCTGCATAGATGGATCTCGGACAGCACCAACACCATAGCCCCCCTCAAGAAAAACAAGAATACCCGTGCCAAGAAAGCCAGATGGTTTACCACCGAACTTCGAGAGTCCAGGCGCACATGCCACCGCCTCGAAAAGGCCTGGAGAAACACCAAATCCACAGAAGCCCACAACAACTTCAGAGCCGCCACCAACGCCCACCATCAACTCATCAGAGAAACGAGGAAAAAAGCGATTGAAGACAGAATCTCCACCCACGCACACAACAGCAAGGAACTCTTCAGCATCATCAAGGAGTTCGCCCAACCCACCAGCGAGTCTACCGACATCCCTCCCTCACAAGACCTCTGCGACAAACTCAGCATCTTTTTCCACCACAAAATCAAGAGCATCTACGACAACTTCGACGAAGACAACCAACACACTGAACCCTCACCAACCACCCCCGACACCCGGAAACCAGCGATTGATGACTGGACAGCCCTCACCACCGAAGACACACTGAAGACAATGAAGTCAATCCACTCAGGGGCCCCCACGGACCCCTGCCCCCACCACATCTTCAACAGAGCCGCCAACACCATCGCACCCATGCTCCGCCAAACCATCAACCGCTCCCTGGCGACCGCCTCATTCCCCGACGACTGGAAACACGCCGAGGTCAACCCCCTCCTAAAGAAACCCTCAGCGGACCCCACCGACCTCAAAAACTACAGACCCATCTCCCTGCTCCCGTTCCCAGCGAAAGTCATCGAGAAAGCCATCAACAGCCAACTCGCCACATTCATTGAAGAACACAACATCCTCGACTCCTCCCAATCCGGCTTCAGAAAAAACCACAGTACGGAAACCGCCCTCCTCGCCGCAACAGACGACATCCGCACCTTACTGGACAAAGGAGAAACAGTAGCCCTCATCCTCCTCGACCTATCAGCGGCGTTCGACACAGTCTCCCACCGCACCCTAATACGCAGACTCTACGATGCAGGAATCCAGGACAAGGCCCTCGACTGGATCTGCTCCTTCCTTTCCAGCAGGACGCAGCGGGTCAGACTCCCCCCTTTCCTCTCGGACTCCACACCTATCACCTGCGGAGTCCCCCAGGGCTTCTCCCTCAGCCCGACGCTCTTCAACGTCTACATGGCTCCACTTGCCCCCATCGTCAGAACCTACGGACTCAACATCGTGTCATATGCAGACGACACTCAGCTCATCCTCTCCCTATCGAACGAGCCCAACACCGCCAGACGCAACTTTCGAGAAGGCATGGAAGCCGTTGCCAAATGGATGAAAAACAGCTGCCTACAACTAAACACCAACAAAACAGAAGTACTCATCATGGGCCCAAACCCCGACGCCTGGAGCTACACCTGGTGGCCCACCGCCCTCGGAAACCCGCCAACCCCCACAGACCACGCACGCAACCTGGGGATCATCCTGGACTCCGAGCTCAAAATGGACCGCCAGATCAACTCTGTCTCATCTTCCTGCTTCCACACCCTCCGCCTCCTTCGTAAGACCTTCAAATGGATCCCCCTCGAACACCGAAAGACAGTCACTCACGCCCTGGTCACCAGCAGACTCGACTACGGCAACGCACTCTACGCCGGAATAAACAAAAACCTCATCCGCAAGCTACAGAACATCCAGAACGCCGCCGCAAGACTGGTCCTCAACCTGCCAAAACACTGCCACATCTCCCAGCACCTGCGCACACTCCACTGGCTCCCCGTCGAGGCGAGAATCACCTTTAAGATGCTCACCCACGCACACAAGGCCCTCCACGGCACTGGACCAGCATACCTGAACAGCCGACTAAAATTCCACGCACCCCAAAGGACCCTATGATCAGCCCAGCTTTCCTACGCTGTGGTCCCCCGCACCAGAAAGACCAGATCGGGAGGCCGCACCTTCTCCTTCCTCGCGGCCAAGGCATGGAACGCCCTTCCGCTCCACCTCAGACAGACAACATCGCTCCCCATCTTCGCAAGAAACCTCAAAACCTGGCTCTTCGACAGACCCCCTCCTTGATGGAATGGAACCTGCACCCCCCCAACTCCCCCCCCACCCCTAGCGCCTTGAGACCCTTACGGGTGAGTAGTCGCGCTTTAACAAACTCCTGATTTATTGATTGACAGACTGCATCAGCAACCAACAGCTTCTCAACGTCATGCATTCTGGATTCAGGTTCAATCACAGTACAGAAACAGCACTTATTTCTGCCCCAGACGCATGATCCTTGACAGATGAGACAGTGCAGCCCTCATTCTTCTGAACCTCTCTCCAGAATTTGACACAGTCTCACATTCCCTCCTCATCAGGTGCCAGTACAAGATTGGCACACAAGGACCTACTCGCCGATGGATCTGCTCCTTCTTAGATAGAACACAGGCTGTCGAGCCAGGCACTTCACTCCATGGAAACCTAAAAATGTATCTATGGAGTGCCTCAACATTCGTCGCTCAGACTCAACCTCTTCAATAAATGCATGATCCCTCTAACCAAAATCATCTACACATATGACATCAACACAATTCATACTCTCTCTCTTGCACAAGACCCCCAACACAAGAAACAAGTTCACTGCCTGCATAACTGAAGTCACAACACTGACAAGACAGAAGTAGTGATATTTGTCAAGAACGCCCCGCCATGTGACTCAAACTGGTGACTGGCTGAACTCAGACATACACCCAGAACCCACATCAGGAACCTCGGACTCATCATCAACAGAGAACTGGACATGACCGCACAAATGAATGCAGTCACTCCATCCTGATTACACTCGCTGAAAAGGCTGAGAAATATCTTCAAATGTCACCAACAGGATGGACTATGAGAACACCTTTTATGCTGGCATCACCAAGAAATTAGCCTGAAGACTACAAACCATCCCGAACTCTGCAGCCAGATTCATCCTCTACCCCCAGACAAAGTTCACAAGACATCACACCTCAGGGAGCTCCATTGGCTCCCGATACACAAATGTGTGCATTTCAAACTCCTCACATACACATTCAAGGCATGAAACAACTTAGGTCCCACCTACCTGAAAAGTCGTATCTCCTTCTACTAACCACCGATACACCACTGCTCCGTAGGACATCTACTTGGACACATCCCACACATACTCACAACCACATCATGGCTTTCTGAATACCTGGCTTTTCAATTAATCAACCTACCCGAGGCAAGGCTAGTCACACACACCTGCTCAGTGCCAGGACAGCAACGCAGGGAACAGTGGCCTTTACAAATACACATAACATAACACAACATAATATAACAACAGCAGATTACTTCAGCTTTTCTCAGTAGAAATGCATCGGTACTAAAGAGAGAATGGTAACACACCCACTGGCTAATCGATTGGTTGACCAAATGAATTGAGTTATCAATGCAATTTGCAATAACCAAATGCCAACCTGCCAACAGAAGAGGATTTGAGTGAGAAAATGTTGCCAGCACACAAGACCACAGAGTGCTCCACCAGTGTGTACGTTTTTCTATTGTCATGAAGAAAGAAACACAAAAAACAAAGTTGAGTTTTCAGAAGATAGGTGAGGATAGTAGCAGGTATCTTGTTTACATGTATACAGTGAGAGATTATCTGAACAGCAGAAATATAACACACATAATAGTGTACACATGGGTGTGGAAGAGGTTGAATTGTAATTAAGAGTATGTGTGAGGGTGAGAATATTGAAATATTTTAGAGGAAGCACGAAGTAACTTCATCATCTTCAGAAGCGCAGATGGTATAAAGTGAGGAATCATAGTCTCATCCTCAATGATAGTTCATGATGGAACAGGGAAATGTTCTTATAAGTAAGCGTGTGGGGTGAAAACTATGCAGTAAAGGAGAGAAGTGGAAGAGGTATTCAGGGTATTGAAGAGAGATCAATAAGGAGAAGTTTAAAACGTATAACATTTGCTGGCTATATTTTAGCATGGTCTTCTTAGGGATCTATCAGCCTGCAGCTTCCCTTTTGCAACCCCATGTGTACATGTTTTGTGGCTGCTTTTGCTTTTTCCCATTTATACCAGTTCAATTTGTAATATGTGCTTTTGATAAGTAATGAGGGAGATCCATTGGAATTCGGATCAAGGCCATTTGACAGCTGAATTCCTTACTGTAAAAGAGGAGTATACATTTGAATCTTTCCTGGATGATATTCTACCTTTCCCAGTAAGAAAACTTTATCTTCAGTTTAGATTTAGTACGCTTTCACTGCGAGCCTTTACATGCAAATGGTCTGGAACTGCGCAATGTGGGTGTCCAGCCTGTAACCATCAGGAGGAATCAGAGCTCCACGTTTTATTTTTTTGTCCAGGCTATAAATCTACAAGACAGTGCTGGCTCATACAGTTGTGCAGGAATCTAGGGTTTGTGCACTGCCAGGAGGCACTCAGAATTTTGAAGTTTGATACCTCTAAGCCTATTGTTTTTGCTGTCTCTCCATTTTTAAATTCAATGTGGCATAGGCGCTGGACTGTCCTAAAAAAAAAAAAATTATACCAGATGCTAATGCATAAACTGTTCTTACTTTCTAAACAAACAAGAAAGAAAAACTCGCTCTCATCTTTTTTATTGTTTTACATTTTTTATCAATGAATATGATTTTTAATTCTTATACTATATGTATTACTCTGTGTATGAATACTTTCACCAGTACTAATTTAATCGTATCTACTAATTCTATGTTCTCCGTTATGTACTGTTTGGTCCCTGCAATCGACTAGATTTTTATTGGACCCAGGTTGTCTTTTTCCTCTTTCATTATTAATGCACTTGCACTTTCCTGAGCTTACTGGCCCCACCTATTGGCTATTGCAAGTAATTACCTTGGCATGTAAAGGTAATGCACATTGATTTGTATTTGATGGATGGATTCGTTTGTATCAATTTTACATTGTCTAGATTTTGATTGCATTTGTATACATACATTTATGGTCTCAATGAACAAAATAAAGGTTTTTGAATGAACAAACTATTGGAGGTCTGAGAGGACTTAAAAAAAAGGTCTCAGAGTTTGAAGGAGGACTCTGAGGATGATGGACATGTATCTATTTTGGGTTTAGTGAAAACAAGCCAAGAGATATCAATCAGAGTAGCAAGAGCACAGAGTGGGCAAGCTCTCATGTGAGCATGTGGGGAGACTGGGAGATATACTGGTCAAAATGTCAGACTTTACACTGAAAGTAAAGATAATATCCCAGGCCAGGAAAAATTACTTGTCTCAACTATGTAAAGGGACAAGTGCTCCTATACCAAGGAATTTCAGCAATGACACTGCATCGCAGACCAGAGCTCAAGCTACTCGAGAGCTCAGCAAAGAACAAAGAAGATGTAGGTGGATGTTAACAGAAGTGCATTTCTCATAGTAGGGGAGAGAAAGGGCATATACAGTTTTGAAGATGTCCGGGCTTGCCGAATCCCAATATAATATACATGGGGATGCGATGCAACTATGGGAGAAGACGATTCTGGAGTGGAAACCCCCTAAACCTCAAAGAGACAAATCAGCGAAAAGGAAAGCTACCATGCATGACAGCATTAAATTACACTATCACCAATAGGCTGGAACAAATGGCACCACGCTGAGAGTGGAGGTGAGATGGTAGGTGTATTCTGAAGACACAATTACTTCTAGGCTGCAAAGGGCCATCAGTGAGCTCAAGCAAAATAGTGGAGGTGGGATCCTCGGGCGAGGGAGCGCTCATGGAGAGAAACCATATTTAAGATAAAACGTTAGTATTACAAGTATTGTTAGTGCTCTGTAGGTCGCCTGGAGCTGGGGCGATCCGTGGCCCCCGGAGGACACCTCATGTTCAATGTGCTGAGAGAGTGCCAATGGCTCAGGTGACCATGGGTAATTCTGTTCCAGAGGATTTAATGGGTTTAGCTAGGCCAGGAACTGGTAGGAGTAGGGTGAGTAAGATGGTTGACACGTTGTCACTCCACATAGCGCACCAAGACCCTTCCAATTAATATCAATTAATTCCTGCATTTGTCCAATAAGAGGCCTGAACTCTTCCAATCAAAGACAAAGAATATGGCACTATTTGCATGAACACAACTCATGTATTATTCCAAGTGGAAACACATCTGTTAAGGGCACACCACTGTAGGGTGAGACAAAGGGCCTAGTTCCTTTAATTTGGGCTTTCAGGCCACATGAAACATTGTGAGTAGCCATCTTATGTAAAAACGTGTTATCAGGAGACTGGTCGAGAATCTATGGTGAGTCCAAGTGGGATATTTTTAAAGGTAGAATTTAAGTGAAGGGAAATTCAGCTCATCCTCATAAACCTTTACACACTGAAGTGGCACAGGAGGAGTTACTGAAAGACACTATGAAGGTGACCAATCAAAGATGTTGTAGGCGCGTTGGTCCTCCAAAGCAATTTTAGTCTAGTCTGGGACTGGCAAATGGACAAGTCAGGCAGGAGGGATGGGTGGGTGTTCAGTGGTAGTGGCGAAAGGTTGGTAAACAAAATGTAAAGAGACAGACCTTGAAGATGTTTGGAGTACATTATTTCACAATGATAGGGACTTTTCCTTTTTTTCTCACGTCCTCAGAGATCTAGAGAAATAGGACAAGCAAGAGAGCACTATGGAAGGCCTTCACGGGTTGGCCAAGCTCAAGGACTAGCTGAACATAATGAGAATGAACAAGGCAAACCTCACCTTTGGGTTTTGCTGCAAATCAGGTGAGCGCTTCATTCTCCTAGGACAAAGCACTTTCTCACCTGGATGCAATAAGAGATTATTGAAATGGTTTTCCATTGACTTCATTACTCCGATTCTGTAGGAGCAGGACATAATTTATTAGCAGTACGAGAAGGAAAATGTTTGTTTTGCCGGTAAGTTATCTACCCCTTCTCACGGCTAGTAGATAGCCTCAAAGCATGGTTTCAAAGTGCTGCATTGCAAAAGATACAGTATGGGAGACATGCTTTATCTTAAATACTGTGAGATTTCATCACCAGTGCTAAGACGCCTCTTTAATAATTGTGTTTAATCACATCCAAACCTCGATAGTTAGGTGAGTGAAAACAAATAAAATCGCCTTTTAACGCCTCGAGTGTTGGTATGCACCTGCAGCATGCCCTGGCCTCTTCAATGCAAAGGGACTCTTGCAGAAAGTCTTCTCATTAAGAAGGTCTATCGGGCAGGGTGAAGTCTCCAAATAACTACAGACTATTGTTATGGTGTGGAAAAGGCCGCTTTAATGAAACAGGTGCACAAAACTACAGTAAAACCCCATCAACCTGGCTCTACGCCATACAGACTATTCATTGCCTTGGCCTCACTATACAGTTCATTAACTAACCAAAAAAAACCTCCCCCTCTCCTAATCAAAACCCCATTTTTAAAACCAAAAAAATCAAACTCCACTCACACCCATAATTCCCCGCATCCATCCGTTTTGAACCCACCACTGCTGCCATCTCATTCCACAAATCCCCTTTCCCTCCCCCCAAAACTGACTGGGTCTGAATATTGACCATGCTTTCTTTTTCGAACCTTTTAAATTGCGGGAAAAAACGTGCCACGCACCTGCTTATAAAGTGACAAAACCCCCCAACCTTCTTCCCAGTCTCGTGCACCAACCTCATCAAAGACTGCAGAAAGAACAAACTAAAATTGGAGATGGATGGGGGGGGGGGCATAAAACAAACTCTATCCCTCTCAACCGGGCGTGCTATTACAAAATGGTACATAAACCCCGATAACCTTTGCCCAAGAACCCTAACTAAGCCCCGCCCCTTGGCCAATCCCTAAGTCCTTCGCTCCTGGACCCTACCACCTGCCCGAAATATCTGGGAGGGTAGGGCTTTGCCCACCCCCCCGGAACCATCAATGCCTAAGGTCGAATTGTGTGCAGCTATTTTTAGTGGCTGAGAAGGTGATTTATATTATAATGCACCAGTTTCTCTCGAAGAGCAAGAAGCATAATTGCCAACCAGGTAACTGGAAATGTAGAAATGTTAAATATCAAAGACAATATATTCACAAAATGCACAATCCACACAGCCCATACACAAGCATACCCAACACACGCAACACACAAAATATACTAGAATTCATCCCACACACAGTTCACAGAACATCTGCCGCCGCACATTAGGTTCAGGTACCATGAGCAGTTGTAGATTTATGAAGAATTAACAACCAACTAATAATAAGATGCCTTTTCCAAACTATATTGCTGCTGGTCTTTTCACCAGCTTTTTACAGTCACACATTGCAAAACTAAAGTAAATAAAAAGAAAGCCCTATGGCTCGGCCAGCATTGCCTGGGCAATACCCCCTTGTTTTTATTTACTTTGAGCCATGATGCACAGCAATCTGCGCTGCTGTACAACACTTTTAAAAACATTGATAACGTCAATAGATCTTGCATTGGCAAAACCTGTTGGCTGTGCCAGTGCTTGTTGGTTTTTACCATCTTCTGCAAAGCAGGGTATCACCATGGACAGGGAGCTATATCTTGTGGCTCAATTTAATTTATCTCCTCACTGTTATGCTTTCTGAAACGTAACACATGAGCGTCACCTTACTTTATCTTTCTGAACGAGATAATTGATCATTGCCTTCAATTCACTGAGTCTCACTTATGCTAATAGAAGATACAAGGATATGCCTAATTACCTGTTGTCCTGATATAGTGCCTGTAACAAGCACTGCTAAATTCTTCTGAATGTCATGTCTACATAAACTTGATTCTAGATCACCGCAACTGGCTTTCTGACACCCAAAGTGTAAAGCGTTTACAATTGATGCCCTCTGTTCAGATTTTGAAAGTTTCATCTCTCTCTTCCAATTTCTTAGATTGGTCATTTGCTCACATTGTAAATGCAAGTTGTGGGAACATACATTGTCAATTAGAGAGAAAGCACCATAACAACAGAGCTTCTGACATTGGAACTGGGGAACCGGGTTCGAGTCTGGGCATCGGTTCAACACCCTGTGATTCTGGGCAATATACTTAATCTTCCCGTTCCTATAAAAACATGAATGTGTCCTTGTGTAACGTAACTGGTACTCATGTTAAGCGCTCCAAAACCTTCATGTCAAGTTAGCGCTATATAAAAACGTCAAAAATAAAATCACTGCTGCATTGCTGTGGGATTGACTTTGAGTAATAAAGAGGGCAGCAGAAAAGCATCCTAGTTTTAACATGCTTGATAAGACAAAGCTGATTCTGCCAACCTATATAGTCATCTAAGCTTTGGTTTAGCTTCGGTAATAAAGGTATCAGTCAATCAATTAGCATTTTTATAGGGCAGCACTCTCACCCCTAGGAGCATTTGGACGCTGTGGGCTCCTCCTCTCCATCAAAGAGCCAGGAGTATGCAGTTTGAAGATGGAGGAGCAGGTAGGTTCAGGTCATGGCGGCGATATAGGAGAAGGAGAGGCCCCCACTGCAGCTGCAATGGAGGTGGGGGTTGTGTACACAGGCTAGTGAGGAGGAGCGCAGGTGTCTTGCGGTTAGGTGGAAGTTCAGTCATTAGTTGATGTTGGCTAGTCCTTAATCATGCAGATTTTTGTAGGCATGTGTGAGGATCTTAAACTGGCATCTCTTCAGGATGGGGAGCCAGTGGAGCTTTCTGATGTCGGGGGTGATATGAGTCAATTTGGGGAAGTTCAGGATAAGTTTGTCTGCAGCATTCTGTATGGTCTGGAGTCTTTTGAGGAGCTTGGTGGAGATGCCAGGTTAGAGAGCGTTGCCGTAGACAAGGCAGCTGGTGACGAGGGTCGTAGTGATGGTCTTTCTGGTGTTGACTACTCCATCTGAAGATCTGGCAAAACTTTATAAGGGTGTGTAAGCAGGAGCATATAACTCATTCCCCTAAATTCTGAAACTATGGAATCATCTTCCTTAGCTGAAGTTTATGTTATTGCCTGTTAGAAAGGCTAAATGTCAAGCACGATGGTGAGAGCTCACTTCGACAAAAATTAAAAAGCACAGCAGCTTAGCCACATCTCTGGCAACATTATTCAAAATCATATTAGATGGACTTACTTATAAATCCAATGAAGGGGCCTAAGGAATCATATCAAAGACCTTTGCGCTACCTCCATACTGGTGGGTCTGACACTACAGTTCTAGGAAAGCACTAGCTGTGCTTCTAATCATTAGTGTACTATTTCTACAGGTGTAGCATGAAATGGCTACCAGTTAATGCGGGTGGTACACTTTAGCTGAAACCTTTACTTCAGAATTTTGAAATCAGGAACAGGTTTGAGTATATCCTTTTTGATTTAAAAAGTGTATGGTGCAGGAATGCAATGCATGTTAATATTATTTCAATATTTACCCATAATACACAGACAAAATACATTTATACATGAAAAAGGTGCGCTAGTAAATAAATATCCATACAGAAAAGCAGCAATGTTCAGAACATTCTTCTAAAAGACTGAGATCAATAGCTGCAGTAGGAGTAAAGCTCTAAGAGTGGGTTCCATGAGCAACGTTTCCTACTTAGTGGTTTACTGAAACCACTTTAAAATCAGTCCTCTGAGTGAGAATCTCATGATCTCTGTGTCTGATACAGCTTTAGGACTTTTTACATCACAAGCTGTGGACCTCAATCACACATTCCACTTTGTAATATGTAAAGTAGTACTACAGTACTACTACTACTTACTATAAAATGCAATTCATAGACTTACATGTGGAAATCTGCATGCCCTGCTCTCCTATCATTTTTAGGGGAGACCTGCACACATGTAAGGCTTACTATTTTTTTAGAAAATAGGGGGTCAGGAGAAGCACTGCTGATTAATCTGAGTAATCAATCTAATCTCTATTAAGTGTTTAGAATGAAGGGTGCATACCCACTGCCTGTATTGACCTTACAGGAAAGAATTATACTGAAAAAAACCAGGAACTAATCCCAGTGTGGGTAGCACTATACCTGTGGCGGTTGCCAAGATAAATCAAACATTCATCAATGCATATAGATTAATATACACAAAGTACACTTTCAATACTTTTTTCAGCTTTGTATTAACCATGTATTTGAAAATACAAAGCAAAAATGATAAATACAGGGTGTGTTTGGATATCGTTTCCACCTTTATTAACACAATGTTCAAAAAGAAATTCAAATTGACAATCCCAAATTAACATTCACTGGATGATGTCATCGGTGATGTCATTTGAGATGTCATCAGTGATGTCACTGACCATGTCATGAATGATGTAATATGTGACATCATCACCAGTGGATTGCAGGCACGAGTGTTACAGTTAGTACAACTAACTATAACAGAGGAATTTCAATGGTTTTGTATGAGTGAAATGTCCAGCTAACTACAACACCCCTAAAACCTGTGTTTTTTTCAGTGAATTTCTAAGGTTTTTTAAATGCTAATTCCTAACTATAACCTGATTGAAACCTATGTTTTTTTCAGTAAATTTCAAAGGTTTTTTAAATTATAATTCCTAACTATAACCTGCCTGAAACCTATGGTTTTTGTCAGTGAATTTCAAAGGTTTTTTAAATGACAATTCCTACTTATAATGTTGACCACTTACCCATATTTTCAACAAGAAACCAAATCTGCAATGCTACCTAAAAAATCAGGCAATAGTTCCACTTACCATTAACAAATTAACATCAACATTTAACTACTGTAAGAACGTCGAATATGTACTGCGTGAATTATATCCAACTCACACCCATGTTTAAAGAGCAATATGTGATAGAGATTCTAATTATACACTACCGACACCCAACAAAATCACAATACTCAGCGCCACTACCACTACAACCACCCCCATGGACCCCTCCCCCCTACTACCTCAAAGGCAGCGCAAAACAGGACAACTAACCTTTCCAAAATAATATATCCCCTCAACAGTACACTAGCTCAATGTACAGAGATGTGGCAACCGAGTATGTATAAGGGAAAGAACTCGGAGATCAACAATAATGTACACAAAGCTAAGACTACCGGTGAAATACTATACACAATTCACTATAGAAATCAAAAACGTTTCAGTGTGTACATATACCACTGATGTACTGAATAGTGGACGCAACCATATTATCTCAGACACTGGGGAATATTTTGGTCATGTACCTGTGTTCACCCCCCCTTTGAAACAAAAGTGGAGTGGGCTAGTCCAACGTAACCAACGTCAACGTACGACTATAAATAATTAGGCTACGCCTTGGGCGTGGTTCGCTTCTGCAAAGACAAGAGACTCCGCCGCCGAGAAGGTCCTCACCCTGCCACGTGGCTGCCTCCTTGACCACGTGCCTCCTCGATACAGCCCCATTCCGGACTCAATGCCACAGCACCGCAGACTTATGTCTGTAGCGACTACTGCCTTCGATCTCCATTGCGGACTGCAGGGTTCACAACTTGAATTCAGATTTGCATCTGCACTAAGGACAGCAGTGAATCCAGCCTTGCTTTATTTAAGGTAGAGACAATTGGAATCTATGTCTTACGATTTTGTAAAAGGATGTGACAAAAGGCATTTGTCTATAACTGTGCTGACTACAGCCTACGATCTACACTGCAGACAGCAGGGTTCACAAACTTGAATTCAGCTTTGCACCAACACTATGGACAGCATTGAATCCAGCCTTGCTTTATTTAAGGTAGAGACAATTGAACTCTATGTCTTCTGATTTTCCAAAAGGATGTGACAAAAAGCATTCATCTATAACTGTGCTGACTACAGACATCAATTGTGGGAGGCAGGCTGCGTGGACCTCCGCCTGGAGCCCTTGAGGGCCCTGGGGACCGCCACACCCAGGGCCGGCTCCTGCAGTGTCCAGGGGTGCCTACCCCAGGTACACTGCTGTTTGCTATGAGAGGGTGGGAGTCTCACACCTTCCGCCCTCCCATAGCAAACTTAGTTTGCATGTTGAAAGACACAGCAGTGAAATCTGTTCTCACTTTCAAAATCCAAACCAGATAGCATTTCCACATGCAAGTTAGCATCTCTCCATGAGGAAAAGCAATGCCGGCTCCCGAAGAACGCAGAAAGCCGGCGGGACTGTGGGGGCATTGTGGCTCCCCCCACAATCCCCAATTTTTTTTATAAGACCCAGGGGATACAATCCCAGGGAATATTAGAAATTACTGATAGGGGCTATTTTTTTACGGTAAAAGTAAAAGTCGCGCACCCAGCGCAGCGCTCAGTGCGGCCCCCGGTGTGCACGTGCTGGATGTACGACTCATAATCTGTTGGGTGCGTGACTCTAGCGCCTTTGGTGTACAACTTCTACGCGTTTGGGAGGCAGCATTACTTTTCCACATGGGGAGCTACTAACATGCAGCTCCCCATGTGGAAAAGCAATCTGATTTAGATTTTGAAAGAGAGAACACATTTCCTTGCTATGGGAGGGCGGGATGGACACCCCGGGACACGGCAGGAGCCGTCCCTCCCACAATACATAAAGCCCCGGGTAGTAGTGGTCCCCGGGGCTTTGGAGACCTTGCAGCCCTCAACCATGTTTTTTTTGTAGCCCCGGGGGTAACGGGGCCCTTGAGTGCTCCAGGAGGGGGTTCATGCAGTCCCCCCTCCCACAATACATAAAGTCCCCGGGGGGTGGTCTCCGCGGCTTTGAGGACCTTCAACCCCTCTCCCCACCATTTTTTTCCATTTTAGCCCCGGGGGGTGACGATCCCCGAGGCTGGGAGGCCCCTCTGGGCCCCACATAAAATTTAATAATTTTGCCCCCGGTATTTAACCCCGGGGACTAATTATAAAAAAACCCCCCTCTGTTTTATTTTACAGCACAGTCCACGCACCCTACACGCACCTGCCGAGTTTAAAAAAAATTAACAATTGTGGGCCGTGGGGGTCCTTCTGGGACCTCCTAAGCAGGTCTAGAGGATACAATTATTTCTACCCTGTCCCCTTTCTCCGTTTTGCACACATATTCCCACTGACTTCCTCAGCCTTGGGTCTACCAATTAGCATTCAGCGTGCGATTGGAAGGGTGCTCTTATGGTACGATAACAATCCTTGCAAACTCCGCGGATCCACCGTGACAATATATATATAAATGACTTTAACTGTAATTTTCTCAGGAACTACTAAACAGATTGACACCATATAAGCCAAAGGCATAAGTCTGAACTGAGGACTACCTCTTTGCCAAATTTTGCATAATTCCGTTCAGTCGTTCCAGCTGTAGCTGTGGCTAAAGGTCCTACGGGAAATTGCATGGGGAAAACATGTTTTGGGACCCCCCTTTTTTCTAGGCCCCCACTCGACAAATCACCCCGAAACTTTCAGGATAGAAGCGGACCACAGCTGGCCAAAAGTTTGGAAAATTTTGCAAAGATTCATCAATTGGCGCCTAAGTTATTGGGAATAGAATGTATTCTCAAAACTCCACACCATCAAAAATGAAGTACAGGTACTCTGGAGCATGTGATAATGCAATTTCTTTACTGCTCCAGTATTGGAAAGTATTAATACTTTCCGATGCTGTAGCAATAAAGAAATAGCATTATCACAATACTTTCCGATGCTGTAGCATAAAAAAATCGCATTATCACATGCTCCAGAATTCTTTTTGATGGTGAGGAATATATATATATATATATACATATATATTACCTACTGGCGGTCGCCAGTAGGTATATATAGTTAGGATTTTTTCTCTATGGGATTTTTTAAAATTCTATGTCTAATAACTTTGGCGTTTGTGGACGGAATTGGCTGAAATTTTCAGGAAAATGGCACATTTTGTTTCTGAGCAGCCCCTGAAAATTTGGGGGGGGTTTGTCAAGGGGGGGCCGAGAAAAAAGGGGGGTCCCAAAACATGTTTTTAACATTGAGTTTTCCATAGGGCGGTTGGCCTCACTTTTAGCCCGAACGGCTGAATGGATTTGCACGAAACTTGGCAAAATTGTAGGGACTGGTAGCCCGATGTGCCTTTGCTAGGTCTCAATATATGTGCTCCAGTGGATTTTGAGAAATTAACGTTCAAAAAAAGATATATATCTGTAACAGCGGACCAGGCAGCGCTCCGGTTCGCGGACTTTACGCGTTACGGAGCTTTGTGAAGCGAAGCTGATTGGTTCTCCGGCGTCTGTAAACATTCCAAACAGTCCGTAGCGGCCGCCATCTTGTCTCTCGGTAGGATCGAGAGACAAGAGGAGGCCAAAGCGAAGGGGCAAATGACCATAAGGGGGCATAGTAGATCCTCCCTGACCCTCTAGGTTTGATGTGGAGGTTTTAAAAGGGCCCCGCGGGGCAAAAAAAATAAAAATAATAATAATCGAACGGCTGAATGGATTTGCACGAAACTTGGCAAAATTGTAGGGACTGGTAGCCCGATGTGCCTTTGCTAGGTCTCAATATATGTGCTCCAGTGGATTTTGAGAAATTAACGTTCAAAAAAAGATATATATCTGTAACAGCGCTCCGCTTCGCGTACTTTTTGCGTAACGGAGCTTTGCGAAGCTGATTGGTTCTCCGGCGTCTGTAAACATTCCAAACAGTCCGTAGCGGCCGCCATCTTGTCTCTCGGTAGGATCGAGAGACAAGAGGAGGCCAAAGCGAAGGGGCAAATGACCATAAGGGGGCATAGTAGATCCTCCCTGACCCCCTAGGTTTGATGTGGAGGTTTTAAAAGGGCCCCGCGGGGCAAAAAAAAAAATAATAATAATAATCGAACGGCTGAATGGATTTGCACGAAACTTGGCAAAATTGTAGGGACTGGTAGCTCGAATTGCCTTTGCTAGGTCTCAATATATGTGCTTCAGTGGATTTTGAGAAATTAACGTTCAAAAAAAGATATATATCTGTAACAGCGCTCCGCTTCGCTGAGATAAAATTATCTCTGTATTACCTAGCTGTTGCTAACACCAGTTAGCGACCGCTAGTAGGAGATAGCGACCATCTTGGGCCCCACTTTGCATGTCAGTGATATTTATCACTAATGACATGCAAAGTGGGCATGCCAAGATGTTAGCGACTGGAAACAGTCGCTAACATCGCTATCTCCTATTACCAACTTTTAGAGATATTCGCGCTAAGCGCGAATATCTCCAAAAGCTACCACCTGCCCTGAGCAGTTCTTAGCCATGTTATCCAATGGGAGGTGGATAACATGGCTAAGAGCATTAGCTCGGTAATGCATGAATATCGCTGAGTTTTCAGCGATATTAATGCATTGCGGTAGTTTTTTATGGCATTTGCGATAAACCTTGATAATAGCAAGGTTTATCTGCGATAATTTCTGACGATGCTTAGCGGTAAAAAATTCGTTGCTAAGCATCGTTAGGGATAAATATCGCTTAACTTTGGTAATATGCCCCAACGTCTGTTAACGTTCGATTCGAAGGAAATCAGGAAGTGTTGAAAAACATTGTCTGCGCCATCTTGCCTTTTTTCAAATGCCACACTTTTGTCGTGCACGGCAGTCATTTTAGATGCCTTGACCAGACCCACTCTCTGCACGCTGTCGATCCTTAGCATGGCTCCCCACCCTCGCAAGCATCTCCCCCAGGCACTGGTCACCCTCGTTCTCTGTCTTATGCATGGGTAATAAACCTCCCCCCATCTGCGCGGCTCTTCCCTGAGAATCACACCCTGTGCCCGCCCGACACCTCCCTTTCGCCCTATTCACTACCGCACCCTCTGACACTCCTTTTCCTCTGTGTCCGATTGTCCAGGCCGGTCCTAGGCTATCAGCTAGCCCTGCAGATGTAGTTTATGGCCCCAGCTGTAAAGAATCACCCCTCTTCAAAGGAGTTATAGTAGATCAAGGCCCACACTCGATGAGATCCGTCACAGCACACGCGTTCCTACTATCTGAAAACCATCCTGTATTGTGATTGGGGAGGGGACCGAGCCTGAAGCGGAA
Organism: Lissotriton helveticus; assembly: GCF_964261635.1. Taxonomy (NCBI): domain Eukaryota; kingdom Metazoa; phylum Chordata; class Amphibia; order Caudata; family Salamandridae; genus Lissotriton; species Lissotriton helveticus. Next base: position 1,932,223,180 of record NC_136063.1, on the reverse strand, counting down.
GATTCCAGGGATGACTCTTTGTACATCAAAGTTTTTACAATTATGTGTCACATTAAAAATATATAGCACTCCAACAAAGTAGTAAGATTATAAAACTTTAATAACTTATAAATATATACAACAAAACAAAAACAGTAAAAACATATAAACATTTTTAGGGAAAAACAACGAAGTAGCGGTCGGCTGTGCGAATAGTCCCAACGCAGCACAACGTCCAGATTTCTGGACGGCACCCAGGTGATGTTGCCTGGGTGCCGCACTGATTTCGGCATCCGGCGTGGGGCGTCGCGGGGGGTGGGTCATCAGTAGCAAACTGTTGTGCGAATAGTTCCAAGGCAGCAGAACGATGGCACCAAGGTGATGTCCAGTAAGTTGCCGCACTGGTTTTGGTATCCTACAATGCTGCTCCGAATAACGGCGTGGGGCGCCCCGGGGGGGGGGGGGGAGGTGGCGTTAACGGGCCTCTCCAGGTGGAGTCTCGTCTGTTGTAGTGGGGCGCCCCTTTACCGTTTCAGTTGCCATTCCGTCCGCTTTTGGTCCACTGTGTCAAAAGCCGCAATTCAGCTGAGTTGCGCCCACTCTTGCGGTGCAGCGATAGGCGGCTGCCACAGGACTCTCAAAATGGCGGCAGGCTCTTTTCTTTTTGGGCCTGGTCCACTGAAATGGCCCTGGGACACCTTGGAAATCGGACGCTTGTCTGCTAGGTCTTGGACCCCATTCTCGAAAGCGTCCCCTCCGCCTTGAGGATTCAACAAAAGTTTTGGGGGCCCCCGACTCCTGCAGGCTTCTGGTGGGGAGCGGCTGCCATGATTGCTCGCGGAATGACCACGACGGAGCCATGAGATGGTGGTGCTTTCATGGTGACGCCAGCTTCAGTGTGAAACATCCAGAAACAAGGTGGGGCTTTCATCGTTTGGGAAAAAAAAAGTTTTCATCCAATGAAAAGTGTTATTTTTAGGTCATATGATCAAGCATTCCATCATTAGGAAACCAAAAGTAAAATGAACCAATGAAAAGTTTTATAAACAAGTCACATGACCTGTTATGCGGCATAGGGTATAAAATGCGGAGAAAATACATTGGCACGTGAGGCGGCGTCAGTAGCGGACCGATGTGCGAATAGGCCGAAGGCAACACAACGCGCCAAGATCCGGATGGCACCGAGGTGGTGTCCAGCAAGTTGCAGCACTGGTGTGGCCATCCTACAATGCTGAAAGTCGGCGTGGGGCGCCCCGTTGGCCTGTGAGTTCGCGTCAGTAGCGGACCGATGTGCGAATAGGCCGAAGGCAGCACAACGCGCCAAGATCCGGATGGCACCGAGGTGGTGTCTAGTAAGTTGCCGCACTGGTGTGGCCATCCTACAATGTTGAAAGTCGGCGTGGGGCGCCCCGTTGGCCTGTGAGATGGCGTCAGTAGCGGACCGATGTGCGAATGGGGCCAAAGGCAGCGCAACAATATTTTCGGAATAGAAGACACCACAAGGCGCTGAGATGCCAAGATCCGGATGGCACCGAGGTGGTGTCTAGCAAGTTGTGGCACTGGTGTGGCCATCCTACAATGGTAAAAGTCGGCGTGGGGCGCCCTGTTGGCCTGTGAGATGGTGTCAGTAGCGGACCGATGTGCGAATGGGGCCAAAGGCAGCGCAACAATATTTTCTGACTAGAAGACACCACAAGGCGCTGAGATGCCAAGATCCGGATGGCACCGAGGTGATGTCTAGCAAGTTGCTGTACTGGTGTGGCCATCCTACAATGCTGAAACTCGGCGTGGGGCGCCCCATTAGCCTGTGAGATGGCGTCAGTAGCGGACCAATGTGCGAATGGGGCCAAAGGCAGCGCAACAATATTTTCTGAATAGAAGACACCACAAGGCGCTGAGATGCCAAGATCCGGATGGCACCGAGGTGGTGTCTAGTAAGGTGCACTGGTGTGGCCATCCTACAATGCTGAAACTCGGCGTGGGGCGCCCCATTAGCCTGTGAGATGGCGTCAGTAGCCGACCGATGTGCGAATGGGGCCAAAGGCAGCGCAACAATATTTTCTGAATAGAAGACACCACAAGGCGCTGAGATGCCAAGATCCGGATGGCACCGAGGTGGTGTCTAGTAAGGTGCACTGGTGTGGCCATCCTACAATGCTGAAAGTCGGCGTGGGGCGCCCCGTCTGCCTGTGAGATGGCGGCAGTAGCGGAACGATGTGCGAATGGGGCCAAAGGCAGCGCAAAAATATTTTTGGAATAGAAGACACCACAAGGCGCTGAGATTCGGTTAGCACCGAGGTGGTGTCTAGCAAGCTATGCAGCTGAGTTGCGTGCGCACTTGCGGCGAATAGGTCGAAGGCAGCACAACAATGTTTTCTGAATAGAAGACACCACAAGGCGCTGAGATTCGGTTACCACCGAGGTGGTGTCTAGCAAGTTGCTGCACTGGTGTGGCCATCCTACAATACTGCTCCGAATAACGGCGTGGGGTGCCCGAAGGGGGGGGGGAGGCGGCGTGAACGGGCCTTCCTAGGTGGAGGCTCGTCTGCTGTAGTGGGGCGCCCCTTTACCGTTTCAGTTGCCATTCAGCTGAGTTTTGGCCGCTCTTGATGCTACAGCGACAGGCGGCTGCAACAGGACTCTCAAAATGGCGGCCTGTTCTTTGGATTTGGGCCTGGTCCACTAAAATGGCCCTGGGACACCTTAGAACTCGGACGCTCGATTTTTTTTTCCTTTCCTCTACATGCAAAAAAAGGTAAATGCCCGGTATGTTATACGCTTCATCTGCCACGATGTACTCTCCAGAGGAACCGAAAAAAAATATAGTTATTGTAACTATACCATGCATCGTCATATGGAGAGGTGGCACCAATTAATTATAGTGCTGCATAAAAGAGAGATTTGGAGGAGAACCCCCGACCTGCCAGTACATTCATCAAAGAAGTGGCACTGACAGCATCAGAGGCAAGGGAAACGGTCCCAAATATTTAGAAGAACTTTGGAAAGATTAAAATGACATGTTTAGATTGTGGCAAATTAATTTCATGTGGACAGATGAGTGTTACTCTATAAATACAGCATATGAACATCATCATAGTCGATGGTTGGTAGAGACATTTTGACTATATCCTGGACCTGCCCGTCCTCGCCCAAAAAGGCGCCGGAATAAATGGGACTCGTAACTCCTTGTTGTGTACTGGTTGCAGAACCTTGAAATCACGAGATACGTATGCAGTTTTGAAGCACATGGCGGGCGGGGACGAGAATTGATTGAGTATTTCGACATCCCTATTGATATTAAGTTCTGATGTGTTATTGATTACTGTACTATTGAAAGTACGAATTAACGTCACGCATGGTACTTGCCCGCAAATGTATATCTAGATAATTTTATTGTAACTGGCCCTGTCGTATTTTAATTATAAAATGTACGTCCACCGATTCCGCAACTGTTAGACACCTTAGTTCTTGCAACCTAATGGCCCGCCCGTTACGTTCCTCTACAGTGTAAATGTCTACTCATCATATACGATTACAGTTTGCTCCGTGGCCGGCCCACGTGGTTATAGGCTCGTATTTGTATAATGAAATTTTCACAATTAAAGGTTTTTAAAAGAAAACATGGTAGTAGTATATACATTGGTAAAGTTTTTAATAATAGTCACTGTTTTAGAATCATTAAAAGGCAAGTGAAATAAAGCAGACCAATTACATGAAGGGTAAAAGGTATAATACGCAGGAACGCAGTAAAGATAAATGGTCAAGGGCTGTTGTGTTTTCTACTCCTGCAACATAAAGTGATCGATAAGAATCTCATATTCAGGCGTATCGGCGACTAAGACAGCAGGTCGACCCTCTTTTGCTCAACGGCTCCGTCATGGGACGAAGAAACGCCCTTTTTCTCGAAAAAAGAATATATTTTACTTGCAGGACAGTTGTAAATTTTCCGGGAAAGTACATTAGCCTGGAACATTATAACATATATTTAAGAAAAAATAATGTTCGGAAGTAATAAAAAGCGTAATTTTTAGGTCATATGACCAAGCCTTTCATCATTAGAATAAGAAAAGTAAAATGAACCAATGAAAAGTTTTATTAACAAGTCACATGACCTGTTATGCTTACGTTACGCGCTGCGCGTCGCGCCCCGGATGACTTCCGGATGCGCTAACGCGGCGCGTCATATGACGCATTACGCGACAACGCAGGTCCAGAATATAGTCAAAATGTCTCCACCAACCAGCGGTCGGAACACAACCCCTTTCAGCAGGCTAAATAGTTCTGTTAAATGACAACAGAAGGGACAGGCAACAAGAACCATCAGTCAAAGAGGGGAGGGCTAGTTCTTCTCTACCGGGTTACATTGGGGCGCTACCGGAACTGATCGAATTGGTAGTCTACAGTGTTTCTGGATGTTTCAGACTGAAGCTGGCGTTAGCATGAGAGCACCACCATTTCGTAGCTCCGTCGTGGCCATTCCGCGAGCAATCATGGCAGCCGCTCTTTATCGTTATTTTGGGCGGGGTGGGTGGCGGAGCCGAGCTGTATTGCAGCCATCATGGTGTGGAGTTCAGTTCATCTCACTAGTTTCGTATTTGTCATGAGGGGTTGTTCTTAATGTTTCTATTTTAGCGAGGTCAAAAAGAGATCCCATTAGTGGCCTACTGATTTTGCTCGATTCCTTTTGTTTTTTTACACGATTTTTCGTTATCTGCAAAGACTAAACAGAGTATTGCGACTCTGTGTTTGTTTGTAAATAGAGAATGAACCAAAGAGAACCAATTCTAAAACAGTAAATGCTTGGATAACAATCAATCAAATGGAGAGAGAAGCAGGCACGACGTATTACAACGGGGGCAAAGGCCTGCGTTAACTACCTTTCACTATCTGCAAAGAGAGAGTACTCCTAATAGAAATGAGGGGGGGGGGGCAGCATTCAAAGCAGATCAGTGTGCATAAACACGAAAATGTTTTTACTTACCACGTACTTGACATTCGACAGCTTATGATATTTGCTATTAAAAAACCATTGAAATTCACTGAAAAAACCATAGGTTATAGACCATATATAGTTAGGTATTAGCATTTACAAAACCTTGAAAATTCACTGAAAAAACCATAGGTTATAGACCATATATAGTTAGGAATTAGCATTTACAAAACCTTGAAAATTCACTGAAAAAACCATAGGTTATAGACCATATATCGTTGGGAATTAGCATTTAAAAAACCTTATTTTACCCACACAAAACCATTGAAATTCCATATATAGTTAGTTGCACTAACTATATATCGCGCACCCGCAATCCACTGCTGATGATGTCACATATTACATCATTCATGACATGGTCAGTGACATCACTGATGACATCACTGATGACATCTCAAATGACATCACTGATGACATCACTGATGACATCTCATTTGACATCAATGACCACATCACTGATGATATCATTCATGTGACAATACAATGCATCTCCTCACATTTTAATATAACCTCTGTTTCACCCAGTGTTAAATACAGAGTATAATTTTTGAAACCATTGACACACCAATACTAGTTACTACATACGCACTCACTGATTCCTACGTCTACACACACCTTCACTCATTCACCCATACAATCATTCATACATACAATCACTCATCTTTACAACACTATCATATGCACTCATACACCTATACAGACACTCACAGTCTGCCACTCATCCATGGAGTTACTCACACACCTAGTCAGTCCTGTAAAGAATCAATGACACTTCCATTTTCTTGTCTATACAGTTAAACATAGAGCACCTTACATTTTCAAACATATACTAACACATACTTACCTTCTTATACAATCATTGATACAAGTACACATTGATCTGCACAGAGTCATACACCTCCCAGCCAGCCACACACACACTCAGTCTCCCATACAAATACTTGGGCAATCAATCAATAACCCATATAGTTACTCATATAGCTACTGATCAACACATGCAGCAGTTTATAGAACAACAGACATAATGATGCACAAATTAAGACAGTTTAGTCACTAACCCATGCACTCAGTGAGACACATTTAATCACTCAGTCATACAGTCAGTCATGCACCTACTAAATCCTTCGTCCAGACACTTACACATCCACTCATTCTTTAATATGTAAGACATATTTAAACTTTACAGAAACAAAAAATCACTGGATGTTGTTATCAGTCATGTCATCAGTGATGTCATTTGAGATGTCATCAGTGATGTCATCAGTGATGTCACTGACCATGTCATGAATGATGTAATATGTGACATCATCAGCAGTGGATTGCGGGTGCGCGATATATAGTTAGTGCAACTAACTATATATGGAATTTCAATGGTTTTGTGTGGGTAAAATAAGGTTTTTTAAATGCTAATTCCTAACGATATATGGTCTATAACCTATGGTTTTTTCAGTGAATTTTCAAGGTTTTGTAAATGCTAATTCCTAACTATATATGGTCTATAACCTATGTTTTTTTCAGTGAATTTTCAAGGTTTTGTAAATGCTAATTCCTAACTATATATGGTCTATAACCTATGTTTTTTTCAGTGAATATATATATATATATCCCAGACAAAGACCTCCATTACTGGAGCCCCCGACCCTTCAAAGCGGCCTCCTAAAACAATGTGCACGGAGAGGGCACATCAATCAAACACAGCAAAGACGGGAGGCCCAATACTGCTCTGGATCGTTCCTTTATTAAAAGCCTTGCAACCTCTTGCATCACAGTTAGACCTTCCAATTCCTAACGTTTCAGCCTCTGTCGGCCTTGCTCACAGGTGGAAGGAATCAATTCAAAATGCAAAGTGCGTGTCTGCGTGTCTATATTTATATATAGTTCATTTTAGAAATATATATTATTAAACAATGATTTTATAATTTTAAAATGTAATAAATGTAAATTAACAATAAAATGTGTAAACATTTGTTAGAAATATTTTAATTCAACACAACTTTTATCAAAATATAATACATAGTAAATAAAAATGTAATTAGGGTAGGATTGTTTTTAGTTATTCATTAAGAAATATTATTTCTAAAGGCAATAACTATTTAAATTAATAATTTAATACTAATTTAGTTTGATTAGTTATTGTGCTGTCTGATTTTCTTTACATTAGATCTTTGTTACAAATAAATATTTTAAAATGTTACATCCATATTTTATATGGAAATATTTGAAACACTGTTTCACTGTTATTTGAATCACTGTTTTTAAAGAAAATAATAGTAACCTTTAATAATTTTCCTTATATTTCCCTGTAGGGAGATGTACACCACAGTGGTGGTGATCTCCACCTTCTTGTGAAAACTAGTAACTTTGCAAATATATATTTATCCGTAGGTACACTAATATATTTAATCTTAGGTGTCTCCACCCCCATGTGCCAGTGTGTCGATAGATACAAGCCTACACTTAGGTGTAAATCTACAATTGGATATGGTTACTAGCAAAAAAAGTAGATGTATACTTAAGAGTAAATTTACATGTGAGCAAATCTAGATGTTTGAATTTATCTTTGTGAATTCACCTTTGTAATAACCATCATCATCATCAAAGAAGCTTTATTCGACTGTACAAGTCATAAAAGCACATACAAATAAAAACATGTAAGTTAAAAAAATCAACAATACAAGAATTAAGAGCTGAGTTAAAATCTAAGTTTAAAACATGTGTGCCAAAAGCAGACAGTGCCATGATTTCCGAGAGTTACATATAAAACAATGTTGGAAAAAATGTTCATTGCAATCGGTCAGACCATATTAGACATAGGAGAGCCCCACTTGGACAGATAGACCCCCCAAGTACATGTTAGATGTTTTCATTGTAGGCTAGCCTTGGTTGATATAGAGCGAATCTGCCACTTCCACCTCAAAAACTTAGCCACTGGAATTGCGTACCTTGGTGATGGGTCGGAGCGTAGAATTCGCATAGCTGTATTATCTGATCATGTGCCCAGATTCTTACAGAGCCGGGCCAGCCAAACTTTCTACAGATTCACATTAGCAGGGCAGGCAAAAAAGACATGCAAATATGATTCTACTTGTTTAGTGCAAACATGACATTTGTTATCACCGGAGGAAGACCATTTGGATGAGAAAGACTTTAAGGGCAAAGATCCAGCTCTAATTTGGAAGTAAAGTTGTGGATCCAAAGGCTTTTTAATTATATCCCAGTTTGGCTCAAGGCTCGGGCATAGTTTTAATTGAAGAAAGAGCCCCGTAAGTGAGGTAGGCTCATGGAGCCTAAATTCTTCATGTGCGACCATTTCCTAGTAGGTTTCCTTAAGGATATTTTTTAAAGGGAATGTCGAGGTAGATGGGAAATCCCACAAGTGTGATATGCTCATTTTATAAAACATGCCATTCAAATTTCACAACCAGCTAATTTTATGGAATTGATCCAAATTAATGACATCCCTTAGGCCCTCTGTATGTACCACCAGTTCCTGCGTACCCCATAGTCTCATAGAATTGAGCAAAGCCTAGCTAAATCCTTTAAGGATAATAACTCCTTGATGTTTTCATATCAGATATATTATCTTATAATTACATTACATGTGAAAGCAATGTTGTGGACTGAAATACTATGTTAATTCGATACCTGTTTTTTGCCCATTAGATTGTTGTCCATAAACGTGAGCAGCAATGGGGTGCTTCATATCCTCTGAAAAACAAAGATGATTACACTAGATGTTATGTATTTTATTTTAAAACCTGGGTGATATCCTAATACATAATCATTAAGAAGTAATTTAGTAGAGAGTATCTAATATCTGGAATGATTCATTATCAACAATAATTAAGATTGAAAACATTTTGAAACACCTATACCTTAAGAATCAGAGTAATGTAATGTGCTTACTTTTTGAACTGAAAATAAAACATATTAATACTTCTAAAGTTAAGCTACTCATAGTTAAGTTTCATTGATTTGTTTAACTTGCTTCTCAATATGTCAAAGAGACTGGCAAATGTTGCAAAATAATCACCCGTTAAATCATTCAATAAACACATCAAATACAAATAGCCTTAACATCAAATATAATGAACTTTAGTAGCCTTTAACATTTGTTTTGTTTCAATTACTTTTGTTGCAGTTAGAAGCGTTCATTTTTTAATACAGGAACCTTCTTCATTCTGGAGAAATTAAGAAAAAGGTAACCCACAGTTGTTTCCACACAGTTGCCAGTGGAAAATGTGACTTAGACCTGGTGGAAAGACTGCAACCAAAAAGAAATGAGTGAAACTCTTATGCCTCTGAATTGTGAATATTTAGGTCTACTTTTGCTCTTATGAGGGTGCAGGGCTTCATTTGCATTTGCTTTCACCACCACAGAACTCCTCCCTTAGCTATGCCTCAGAATTTTCATTTGCCTGTTTTCATCTCAATATCATCCTATTGTATGGCCTGGCTTGAGGGCCCAACTATTACCAGACAATTATGTGAGAATCTCCGGGAGAGGGGCTGTGACTCCTTCCACGTATTGGGATTTAGAAATGCATGTTTCAATTGAGCAGAAGTTGTATACTTACATGAAACAGTCCTTGCTCTCCATGCCTCTGTGATCATTTTGTTTATTTATCCAGCTGCCTGAGCTTGAACGTTCAAGAGAACACACATGCCACTGTAATGTTATTAAAGTATCTTAGATAACTAGATAATTTATGCTGTTTTTCTCTGGCAGCAGCACAGATGGGAATAGGACACAAATTAACCTACATGGATTTTAGGTCTAGCTTGACTGTGCAACATTTCGCCTATCCTTGACTGATCTACAAAAACGAGTTTTTAGAGTATTATTGAGAGAAGAACTTAGGCTCTAACCACACGTTGATGCCTCTAAGTACAGGATTTAATTGGGTAAAATATGTGTGCATCCACCAAATGGACTGCATGTATTGCACTTTTTGGCTAGTGGCAATGTTTGTACTCGATACAGCAAGACAGAATTGGTTATGGTAGGACGCCAATGTTCATGGCTATGTGCCTGATCTGTTTTTTAGGAAATGTTATGATCAAGGAACTAGGCCAAACATATTTATTGTGAAAAACATATGTTAAAGTTGATAGGCAAGTAAATGTGTATTGTTAACACTCTATATTAAAGCCTACAGATAGGTATTTTGTTGCATGGAATCTCTTACATTACCATAGTAGGCAAGGATTTTGAGGTAAGACACCAAAGACAAAGCCTGGGTGTTTCACTGTGCTGATCCTTGTTAGGCCCTGTTGAGAGGTGTTGTATATTGTTTTGCAAGTTGTATTTTTCTACAAGTTTGTAATTTTAAAACTGTATGCATGTAGATTTCTAGTTTATATGCACTTGAATAGTACTGTGTTGGGTAAAGAGAATGTTACGAGGTAAAGGCTTCATTAGTTCATTAGGAAAAACGTTTGATATTTAATCAATTCCCACCCCTGGAGTTATCAGAGACGATCAATGTCCCGAACTTGATCCCATCAGGAGCCCCTAATGATCCTTGTCCTGTCCGGGTTATTAAACAACTTCCAGAAGTGGTTGGAATGGCATTGACCCTCCTGCTGAATGCCGTTTTTACATCTGGCATATTTCCCAAAATTTGAAAGAAAGCTTCTGTTCTTCATTTGTTGAAGAAGCAGACTCTGGACCCCAAAGATCCCATCAGCAACAGGCCGATCTCACGGCTCCCTTTCCCTGCCAAAAGTTTGGAAAAGGCAATGAACATCCAAGTCAGTGCATTTCTTCATCTCAACAACTCTCTGGACCCATCGCAATATGGGTTCAGAGCACACCATAGCACTGAGCTGGCTCTATTGAAATCCACAGAGGAGATTAGAGAGGCCCAGACAGGGGAGGCAATGCTGTATTGATTCTACTGTACCTGTCTGCGGCCTTTGACACAGTCCATCATAAAGTATTGATGGGCCTGTTGTCTGAGATTGGTGTTGAAAGTCTAGCTTGGAAACTCCTACAATCCTTCCTATCAGATAGGTCGCAAACCCTGGATTTGGATGGCAATACGTCCTAACCTTTTTCACTCCGTTGTGGGGTGCCACAGGGCTCATCACTCAGCCCAACGCTTTTCAATATTTATGTGGCACCACTGGCAGGAGTTATTAGGTCCTTTGGCTTCCAGCTCAGCTCCTACGTTATCGACACGCAAATAGTGTTGTCGTTGACTGATGGAGGTGAAAAGGAAACAGGGGAACGTTTCCATGACTGTATGAGTGCAATCTCGGGCTGGGTGTCTTCTAATTGGTTAAAACTTAACTCCAGCTACACCGAGGTCATAAAGTTTGGGAACAATCCTTGGCTGTGGATACCGGAGTGGTGGTCGGAGGACCTTAGTTCTTGTCCCATACCCACAAGGAAAGACAAAAACCTTGGGGTGTTGACAGACAATAAACTTACCATGGGTGATCGAGTAAGCATGGTGATTTCAGCCTGTTTTATGGTTCTTAGAATCATAAGAAAAATTAAGATCTTTTTGACCGAGAGCAAGCTCAAGACAGTGATGACGGCCCTCATAATGTTGCGTTTTGTTACTGCAATGGCCTATATCTTAATGTCCAAAAACAACATACGAATAGGCTTCAACTAGTCCAAAATGCTGCGGCCAGATTGCTGTCTGGAACGCCGAAATTTGTTTCAGTGAAAGAAGAACTTAAGAAATTGCACTGGCTCCCTGTAAAACAGAGAACTCGCTTCAAAGCATTATGTACCATTTTTAAGGCCATCAATAGAACTGGTCCTGAGTTCCTTAGGCGTAAATTCCAATGGCATGTCCCTGATAGAATGCTATGGTCTACTGGAGCCAAACAAGTGCAAGTCCCCACATTTAAAAAAGTCAATTGGGGAGTTCATTCTTTGTGCCTCTAGAGCTTGGAACAAGCTTCCTTTTCATCTAAGGAATGCCCCGGATCTCCTCTCCTTTCAGAAGAGCTTGAAGACATGGCTCTTTTCTCAGTAGCCTACACTCAATTTCCCCGGTAACCAGTACTTAGCGTCAGGACACCCAAGTGTAACCGTGCGCTCTACAAGTGCAATTATCATAACATAACATAACGTGTAGGCAACAAGAGAGTCCGGGGGGGGGGATATGTTGGTTACTATGAGTGATAGACATCCTCAGAGAACAAGAACTGACAGGCTTGCCGCCTCCTGGTTGACATGCAGGTCAGGCGAGATCCATAGGGGTACAGTTGTTACTCCCATGGATGGCAAAAAACCTTCAGAAGCTCAAGCAGGAAATGAGAGGTAGGAGGAAGCCCAGTGGTCACTGTGGGCAGGAAGTGAGAGAGAAACACAGAGAGGGCATCCAATCCTGCATGGCAATGACCTCACCCATGCCTAGAGCTGCCAGTAGGCGACAGCAACCAGTTGCCCGGACGGTCTCCCGGGGATGGGGGAGCACAGGCATAGGAGTCATGATGTTGGGTTCACAAGGGACAACCAGTTGAGTGCACCTGGGGAGAGGTGGCCATCGCAATAGAAGTGGGGGCTCTTGCAGAACTTGTGGCAATGACTGGCTACACACTCCCAGCAGGTCCGATGATGAGTGGCGGGATTTGAAGGCTCCGGCAACCTCTGGGCTCCCCATTACATATGTAGACGTCCTGAGGTGGAGGTAGGGGAACAGAGGCCATCCAAGAGGTCCTCAGCACTGGTTCCATGAAGATATTGTTGCGGGGGCAGCGGCCGCAGAAGAAAGTAGGGGGGAGGAGGCAGTGGTCTGCCCAAAAGCTGCCGCCCATGCAGATAAGAGTGGTAGGGCGGTGGGGCTGTCTGGGGCATTTTGAAAGACCATGACGAGGGAAAATTAAATGAATAATTATTTTTCCCTCGTTGTCAGTCAAAATCCCCTGCTTCCCGGCCCCACTGCTCTTACCTGCATGGGCCGCGGCTGCTGCAGCCTGCACTGCCGGAGTGTTACACCCCATGAACGGTCCCTCTGGAGATGGAGTGCGCCAAATAGGTAATCCCTGAGACATTCTGGGCCTAATGGACTCCACAGGCCCCTGTATGGGTAGTCAGAGCATTTGAGAGCAGCGCACACCGCAGGCCCCAGGCAGGCTTCCAGGTGCAGGTCACCTGGCTGTTGTAGGCTCTTGTCTGGCAAAGGGCACATCAGCTTACAACCCCACCCAGACAACGCAAGGGGGCAGCATGGGACAGCAGGGTCGATGATGGTGTGAGCGAGCCCTCCAAGCAGCTAGGTGAGAGCCCCACTCCGGTGCCCAACTGGAACTTTAACCGAGAGCAGCCATCTTGGTTGTCTCCAAGCTTTGCATCCTTGCTTGCAATTTTAATGAATGGGTTCGCTGTATTTCAGAGATACTGATTCAACTTGAATTTTGAAGGATCAAAAGGAAGGCCAACCCCTACAAATAAATGGGAACTGACAACTAATCACCACAGTGCAACGCAGCCACCCAGCAACTCTAAATACCACAAATTCACTCCCTGCTGACAATAGACGAGTCTCACCATATGCCTATCAGCTCTGAAATATCTGACAACAGCTCTAGGTTAACCTTTGATGCAGGTATAGATCAACAACACTACAGGAACATATAGTTTACAATTTCTGAGGCACACGCAAAAAGTAATAACAAAATAGTACAGTGATTCTAAAGGCAAAAGTAAAATGTGTTGAATAAAGCGCTTTTTCATATCTGATAGACACATAAGAAAATGTGTGTCTACATAGGGAATTACTTTGATCTGATGGCGAGGGTGCGCACTATTTGCATACAGTAGTGCATTGAAAGCAGTAGATTTCCGGTACATCTTACTCTGAATCTGTCCATCCTTAACATATACAGCTATATTCATGAAGCCAAATTGCGATCGCAATAGCTGGGAATTAGCAATTGCGATCGCAATTTGATCAAAAGGAATTCATGATAGTGAAAATACCAAAAAAGAGAAATCGCTAAAGAAAATTTGCGAATTCGCAAATAAATTCGCAGAATCCTTGAAGAAGCTCATTTGCGATTCTGAAATTGCGAGAAACCATGGATTCTGCGAATTCAATTGCGACTCGCAAAATAATCGCAATCGCTATTCATGTAAATTCGCTAAATGCAAAAAACCAGAAAATCGCAATTTGCGACGCGCAATTTAAGGAGAACCCAAACCAGGTGGTAACCAGTAAGGAAAAAAAATATATATTCAAAAAAACGTTAACAAACTACCAACAGGTGCAGGCCTGACCAAACACACTTTAAGGACATGCAGCTGGAGCATGAGGACTCTCACAAAGCTAGGACTCTACATGGTGGTCAGGCGGCGAAGGCTACAGCGAGCAGCACGGAACAGACGTAGGATCCAGGAGCGGATATTCCGCCAGCGGGTCGCCCTTCTGGGCCAAACCAGGGAGCAAATTTACGCTAAGTACCGCCTGAATGGGGCAATGATCATCAAGCTGATCCGGGACCTAGACCCCCTGATGCAGCACCCAACAAGGAGGACCAATGCCGTGCCCACACACGTCCAGGTATTGTGCAGCCTGCACCTTCTGGCCTCCGGAAGCTTCCAGGGGATAGTCGCTGTTGCAGGGGGGATATCCCAGCCCACCATGTCCCGCTGACTAAGGAGTTTCCTGGATGCAATGCTGACCCGGCTACACCACTACATCTCATTCCCCACCAGCCAACAGGACTTGAATGACACCAAGCTACAATTTTACAACGTAGCACAATTTCCACATATCATAGGATGCATTGACTGTACCCACATCCACATCTGCCACCAGCACAAACGGAATACATGTATCGCAACCGCAAGTGCTACCACTCTCTCAATATCCAGATGGTGTGCAATGCCAAGACAATCATCACGGACATAGTGGCACAGTACCCGGGAAGCACACATGACTCCTTCATATTCCGGCACAGCGGCATTCATACACGACTGGCCAGGGGAGACTTTGGTGAAGGACACTACTAGGTAAGTACACATGACCCACAATATTACACTGTGATAATGTAGCTGCGCAGAACAGGCTCTCACCCTCTGCTCCTATCATACAGGTGACAGCGGCTACGCTCTCCGTGAGTACCTCCTCACCCCATACCTCAACCCTGCAACACCACAGCAACAGCGTTACAATACTGCACACATACGCACAAGAAATTGCATTGAGAGGACATTTGGCCTTTTGAAAAGCAGATTTCGCATACTGCACAAGACTGGTGGGGCCATGAAATACGAGCCTGAGGTCTGCTGCCGCATCGTGGCCGTGTGTGCAATCCTCCACAACATTGCTACCAAGCGCAGGATACCTGTTGACATCTCTGGCAGTGAGTCGGAAGGGGACAACCAACCACCTGCACATGTGCGTCACACACGTGGGGAGAATCCTGCAGAAGGACACAGGCGCCGTAACCAAATCTGCATGAACTATTTCTAGTGCACCCACTTCCCACACCCATAACTGCACTCATGCATGACAATAGTAATAAGGACATGAGTCAGATTAAGTTAGACAGCATGTATGTTATTGTTACAGCTCAATAAAGTGGGGATTTCCCAAACTGTTACATGATTGACATATTTCGTCATATGTCCCATGTTCCTGTGGAGGGCATGCTTGTAGCAGCAGCATGGCCCCTCATGGTAATGTTAAATCATTCAATGCCACCTCCGGCCAGATGCTCCCAACCTCCTCTCAGCATCCTCCTCCTGATTCGGCCGTGAGGCAGCAGAGGGCCTGCTGCTGCGGCGGGGTGCTACCACCGGTGGCACGGACTGGCTACTATGGCTGGAAGTAGCCTCACTGGGTTGCCCCCCCCCCCCGCCTGGCCATGGACAGTTGCCTGCATGGCCTGTACTGCTATTGTCACCTGCTCCAGTGCTCTCGCAACGTCCTGACAACATTGGACCATTTGGACCTGCATGGCCTGGGAGCGTCGCGAGAGCTGGGAGGTCGCGCTGCCAATAATGTAATTGGACCGCGTGTATGCTGACAGGGGGGTCAGCAACTGCCGGTGTCTGCGCCGGTAGAGGTTGCGCTGGCTGTACATGGCCTGGGTGTTGGCCTCCATAGCAACTGTCATCCTCTCCATGCGGTCAGACATCTGACCGACATTCCTGGCGGTCTTGTTAATTGGAGGTGTATAGCCGCAAGATGATGGGCTTGGGTTTGATGGACATGAAGCATGCGGCGCTCAATAGAGAGCCCACCTGGTCGCACGTTAGCTCCCCTGCCAGCGCGGGATATGTTGTTGTGCTGCTCCCTCACCAGTCCGCTTGACTGGCTCCTCACAGCCGCAGGGCGGCGGGTTTGTCGGCGTGATGCTGCTGGTGTTGTCAGCACCACTGGTGGTTGTGTGACGCGCTGTGGTACTGCTGCGCCTGTTGGCGCAGAGGTGGCACTGTCCACAGGGGCAGGTGGTGGAATGACCGCTGGTGCGGCAGCTTGCCCTGATGGTCCTGGCTGTGGTGATGGATTTAAGTCTCCCTCAGTGTCCTCTGGGATTTCCTCAATTAGCAAGGCATTACTGTCGGAACTGGGGACTTCTGCGCCACCTGTGATGTAAAGTGGACGTTGATTAGTTACATGTTTCTTCCACATTTGATCTTCCTTCATGCATGCAGGCTACCATTCCCTGACTCACCGTTGGATAGACTCTCACTAAACAGGTCGGGCTTAATGGGGCTAGATGGTAATTGTGGCCAGACTACATCTCCCACAATGCAATAGCGCTTTTGTGGTGTGCTTTGGCTGCATGACTGAGGTTTGGAATGGGATGATCTGGAGTCATGGACATTGTTAGGGGACAGGGGGCCGCAGTCGCATGGCACTTACCTTGTGTATCTTGTGTGGGTCGGGAGGAGTCCAGCTGGATCACCCCCACGCATGCCCGCGGATTAATGGTGTCCTCGATTCTGTCCTCGAGTGGTGTGTTTGGTGGGACAGTGGGTTCCCGTCCACCTGTCGCAGCACTCTCCCCCAGCCTCTCCGCAATCTTCTCCTTTGCCCGCCCTCTGAGATCGTACCAATGAGTTCACTTTTGCGCGGACGCGCACTCATATCTGCCTTTTATCGGCTTCAGGCACCCTTCGGGAGTCTCTACCAAAGAGACGATTATGGTCCTTGCAGACTCCCTGGATAAAATATTCGAGCTCTTGCTCAGAAAATTTAATTTTCCGTTTTCTTCCAGTGGAAGTTTCTCCTGCAGCTTCCTGTGACATGCTGGCCACTTGGGTGTCTCCTGGTTTTCACCTGTGGGCACTCTGGAGGGGAGCTCTGGCAATGCTGATTCCACTTCAGGCTCTCACTGCTGAATGAGGGTGGAACCTGCCTACTTCCTGGTTGTGCTCTGAATGCGACTTCCCATTTTTGCGATCTCGCAATTAGCGAGATCGCAATTTGCGATTTTCGGTAATAGCGAAATCGCAATTTCAACACGGGTATCGGCCGATTCTGCGAATTTGTAGCGATTTTTGTGAACTCGCAATCGGCGATTGCGGCCGATTGCGGCCGATTGCGAATCGCTTTTTTTTCTCGCATATTATCATGAATGCCATTCTGCGATTTCTAAATTGCAATTCGCTATTTCTCGCAATTTAGAAATCGCAGATTTTGACATTGATGAATCTGGGTGATAGTTCCACATCCAAAAATACCACACTAGTGGTACTAAAGTGGGTGGTAAATCTAATATTCATGTCATTATCATTCAAATATTCAAAAAAGTCATTCAATACTTGCTCTGTCCCAGTCCAAATCATGATGCAGTCATCATGAATATTAGATTCACCACCCACTTTAGTACCACTAGTGTGGTATTTTTGGATGTGGAACTATATATTAAGGATGGACAGATTCAGAATAAGATGTACCGGAAATCTACTGCTTGCAATGCACTACTGCATGCAAATAGTACGCACCCTCGTCATCAGATCAAAGCCATTCCCTATGGGGAGATGATACGAGCCAGATGTAATTGTAGTGACAACACACTTTTCTTATGTGTCTATCAGATGAGGATAAGCTCTTTATTCAACAAATTTTTCTTTTGTCTTTAGAATCACTGTACTATTTTGTTATTACTTTTTGCGTGTGCCTCAGAAATTGTAAACTGTTTGCTCAATCATTGATTGAAATATAGGGGAACTTGGGTGAATGTTCTCCGTTTGAGTGCACAACTTGCGTTATGTAGCTAATACATGTTGGTGTAAATCTGTATGAGCATCTGAGGACCCTTCCCACCCATTCCAGTAGACTACAGGCACATATGCAATCACAGAGAACATATCTGTTAGAAGGTGGCTCTGACACTAGGGGCCGCTCGGATATTTAGCTTTTGAGCACATAATTGTTGAGCTTTTACTGTGGGGGAGCCTCATAATCAGGGACTCATCCACAGTAAACTCATAATGAAGGAGATTGCATGGATATTTTACTGGTGTCCCCTTGGCTTGACTAGGCCGCTGCGCAGCAGCTGGAATATGGGACATGCAGACACATGTGTACATGCGTGTGCACACGTGTAGGGGCTGCGCAGGGTAGATTCCTAGCGTGCGTAGTCTAGGAGCAGGTACAAATTGAATGGTGTGGCAGGACTTATGCAGAATTGGGTGGTGACATGGAATAGGCTTTATACAGTGGAAAGAAACATGCCAGGGCAAGTCAGTGTGTTTTACTGTGTTTTCACTTCCATTTTCCCCTATGGGGATGTGGGGTCCATGGCTAGAATGACTTCCACAAGGCCTACAAATTCCAGACACGCACTAAAGTCCATTGTAGTATAGTTGAAAATAAGTATTCTGCAGAGTTCAAAATCATATTTGTACTGCTTTAGGGTTTTCCAGAAATGTCATATTTCTCCGAGTCCCTGGCTGGGGCCTGGCCCTGGCAGGTTAGATTAATGCAGGGAGGTGGAGGGCAGGTGTGTTGTGAACTTATCGATGGGGGCCATTTGACTCCATATACAGAATACCTTAGATTACGTAGACATAAACACTACCAGAGTAGCTACATGTTTGGTTGCCTGGTTTGTGTAGCTGACGTAGTCGGTTTTTGTTATTGTAGAGCGGGGTCTCACATATCCTGAGCCAGGTCCAGGAAGAGGTGAGGTCCACTCCCCGGACACACTGGGTGAGTAAATTAGCTGGTATATACATTGTTGTTAAAGAAGTTATTATGCTGCTTACAGACCAGGGTAATAGATTGTGTTTTTCCTGTACGTTTGTCCTCCCCAAATAGTACATATTCAACCAGGTGCCGAAGAGAGGAGTTGAAGCAACTGAAGGAAAATTGTATCCTTTGTTGGTTTTTTCACTTGTGTGTTTTTTTCATATATTTTTTCACACCTTATTCACGACTGATGCAGTAGTATTGGTATAGAACAGAGACCCTGACGAAAGCCGAAGGACTAATCCCTGAGTGGCTGAAACATGTTGGTCTCCCCGCAGCTATTTGTATGTACTGCGGTGACGATATTTCACTGTTCTTGTTTTTAGCAAGGAAGGGGCAAACAATTATTAAAGTTTTCTGGGTTGAGCTCCCTATCCTTTTTTAAAATCACCACTTATTATATTTTTACACTGCACTTCCCACCACATCAACAACATGTGGTAGTACCAAGTGATTGTGGGTCGCTACCCCTTATCTGGTTTTCGGGGTATGCCGGTCTCAATGATCTAGAGACACAATACCCGATTAGGACTACCAAATGATAATATTGATCATCACAAGACCGTTGATGGGAATCCTACACCAGGGGGGACTCACGTTACTGGTTCTTCACATCTGGTGATCTGGTTTGTTAGCATACTGCATTCATACCTCTGTACTATTGACAAGGTTTTGAAGAGTAGAGGACTACGGTTGAATCCTCAATTTAGACCCCTAAGTTTGTTGTTGTTTGTAGGTTAGATTAATGCCCTTTCTTCCCTGAGCGAAGATCTTCC
Source organism: Lissotriton helveticus (assembly GCF_964261635.1). Taxonomy (NCBI): domain Eukaryota; kingdom Metazoa; phylum Chordata; class Amphibia; order Caudata; family Salamandridae; genus Lissotriton; species Lissotriton helveticus. The sequence continues at coordinate 1,932,203,264 of NC_136063.1, read as the reverse complement.
CTCCAAGGAAGGGAGATAGGTGGAGCTACAAGCCAATTCATCAACTGCTGTCGCTGGGTGCCAGGCACCAAGCGGAACCACGATAAAGGCAGTGAGGGGGGATGAGTTGGGTTTCAGAGGCCATGTGGCCAGAGATACTGGACGACGCCTTGTTTGAACAAACCCAGAGGCTGGACAAGTAGGAGGGAGCAGGGGCAGGGAAGTGATGTGTCGCTGTTTGATAGGACACACAGAGACTTCCTTCCAGCCCCCTACTCAACTTTTAAAAAGTACTTGCACAGGAAGAGAAGCTCTCTCTGGGGTGTGGTCTGCGGAGGCGAAAGGTGCTGGAGCCTGGCAATGGGAAGTTGGAAGGAGGTACCCCTTGACTGCCTCCCAGGGCCCTAACAGTGCCAGACGAAGATCCCAGGATCGGTGCGCAGAAGCAGTGGCCTCTGCGCAGGGAGAAGAGAGTCCTAGGAGGAGAGCCAGGTGAAAGGCTGGTGCAGGGTGCTAGCGAAGATCGCTCCCTGCAGAATGCACCCTCTTGGAGACCTGGAGAGCAAAGGAGAGTGTTTCCAGTGGCTGGGGCACGCCACCAGGAGCAGGATGATGCAAAAATGGGGTAGAGCGGACCACCAGGGGCTAAGATATGGCCCCCAGAAGGTAGGCAACCGTTGACCCCTAAGAAGACCGACGACGAAGTGTGTGGAGCTCCGCCAACGGTCTCAGAAATGACCCCGGGGTGGGTCAGGTCCCGGGGGCTGCCCTCAAGGAGAAGTAAAGCAGGGGAGCACCGTCGCGCTCCCCGTGACGGTGCACTGCATGGGGGCCAGGAGCCGACCCTGGCCCCCACTGACGATGGAGGCAGGGGAGCACCGTCACGCCCCCCGCGAGGAGGATGGCCGGGGAACGCCATCGCGCTCCCCTTGACAATGCCCCACGGGGTGCCAGGAGCCCACCCTGACCCCGGCGAAAATGGTGAAGGGGCGCGCCATTGCACAGCCCCATTGAGAGGAGGAGGGGCCCGGGACCCCGGACCCCATCCCCAGGCCCCAAGGTGCCAGGATGAGGGGGAGCACCATTGCGCCCCCCCCCGAAGGTGTCCCATCCCCAGGCAACAAGTGTGGAGGAGGCTGGGGGAGTACCATCGCACTCCCCAGAAGACCCGCGGAAGCGGGGAAGCCGACTCGCGTCTGCCCACTGGAGCGGGCAGACCAGAATAGGACTGCCGTCTCCCAAGGCAGCAAAGAAGAGTGCTGGCCGCGTGGGGAGCTGGTGGGGGCAGCTGGGGTTGGGCTCCCCGGGTTGCCCTCCAACGAAGGCAGCATGCGGGGGACCGGGACCCCCAACCTTGATAGGAGGAGCTGCACGGGGCCCAGGTGGGACCAGGCCCCAGAAAACCACAGAGCGGCCGGTAGCGGGTTCCCCGAGCCGCGTCACATTACCTGGGGGTCCAGGTGGGACTGGGCCCCCCACCAAAGCAGGAAGATGCATCGAAGCCGCCAGCACCACCATCGATTATTCATGAAGAGGAGCACAATCGCCCCATAATGCCTTGCCAGGCATTTGGAAGTCTGCTGTTGTTGTGCTTGGTAGTCCCCCAGAGGAGGGGGGTCACCCTCAATGGTGAAAAGGTGCTGGAGGGAGCTGCTAGAGAAACACAGTCTCCCCCTGCACGAAGAGGAAAGTCTCCCCCCTAAGTGTCTTGGGGAATTCGAGAGAATAACCCCTCAAGGGCTCAGCATGCATTTTAAACCTTCTGGGCTGGAACTTTTGTTCTTCAGCTGAGGGTGATTGAAAAGTGCTTTATGAAGTGAAGGGCTGAGGAGGTGGATGTCTGGAAGAAGGCATCCCCTGGAGGTGAAGAGGTGTAATTACACCACAAATGCTTTTACTAATGTTATTCTTTATAGAGGGACTGAAGTCCATGTGTCTAATGTGAAGTACATGGTGAAGGTGGAGTCATAAGCAAAGTGGATTTAAGTGGCTAGACATTCCTGCTAGGGTGTCTGACTGTAGATACTTAAACCTGTGAATTTATCTGTGATGCCTTTAGGGGTTGTAATTGCAATGCATTCTAATGATATCCAAATGTTGTGAGTACTGTCACTCTAAAGGGATGCTTAAACATGTATTCTTGCTGCAGCGATTAGGTGAAGAACCCAGACTGTTAGCCCTTAAGATATAGAGGTGCATACCTTATGGTCAGTTGGAAATGCTTGTTGTGTGTCACCAAGGCAGGGTTAGGTATTTGAAATGCTGGTTCAAGTACAGGGGCGGGTCGCCACTGGTATTGTGCCTGTGCGCAGGGCCCTTGCTCCAGGTTAAGATCCACTAACTGCATTGGGGGCAAGATAATGTGCATACATGGGAGTGGTGGTACTAGACCCCACCCCCCCCCCCTTGCGGGAGGGGTGGAGATGTTATGCAATGTCACAAGGGTAATTTCAACAGCTAATGTATATTTTGTAAATTGGTGCATAGTATTGAGTAGTGTGTGTGTTTAATAAATGTACTCGTACTTTTATAAAGCAAAGTACAGACGAGACAATCTATTATTGAGTGTGATTTCTGCGCACTTGCAAATGGCGATTACCAGCCCACCGTGCCTCTTATCATTACTCTTTTATGACTCAGACCATCCACTGCTTAGATCGTGGTGGTGGTGGCCTTGTTAGATTTTTTCTAACTTCACCAATATGGCCCTGATCCCTGTTTTTTCTTTTGGGGAAGACATAGTGTCAGACATTTTGGCGGGACCTTCCCTTCTAGGTTATGCTGCCGTTTCAGATGTCCTGGCACAAGGGGAAGGCTGGGACACGCTTTTAGAATTAAAGAAAACCCAAGTCAAGACGATCTTACATGGGCCAATTATTCCTGAATACCTACGGGTCAACGCTGCCCCAAGGGGTCTCCTTGTTACTAATGAGCCTTTAATATTTTTAGAAGATGAGGCCTTTAGACGCGACTGGGCCCTTGTGGCATGGAAATGCACTCAGGACTGGTTAGTCTTGATTATCAGCACGGCTAAGCGACTGGCGGATGCCTTATTGATCCAGATTCAAACTACTGAATCTGAACTCCAAACTAAGATCGTAATGACTACATTTGATCACAAATTGGATTTGATCAACACAGAATTGTCCGACTATAGGAAGCATTTGATACACTCTAAAATCTCAAAGTTACAAAAGGAATAAAAAAAATTCTCCAGGGAAAAAGCTTATCCCTATACCAATGACGAATACGCCAAACAGAAGTTGGCGGAGAACAACAGGAACAATCAACAGGGCGGACCTCGCCATTATACCACCAGTGGCTCTAGCGAGGGCAGTGAAGGGGAATTTCAACAGAGAAGGAGAGGAAGTGGCCGAGGGCAGTGGCGGGGGCCGAGGCCACCGATGTACCACCAACCATTTCAACAATACCCTAACCAGCTGTTTAATTGGTCGGAAATGGGTTATCTTCCCACGGGACCTTTCCATAATCCTCGGTTTCAAAACCCACAATTCGAGAATCCCCGGTTTCAGAATCCACAGTATCAGAACCCACAGTTCCAAAATTACCAGGGGCCTTTTTTAGGGAGAGGCCGGAACAAGGGGCGTGGGAAACAGAGAGGTCAACAACAAGTGACCTGGGAGGATCCGAATCAGGAGATCACGCAACGGATCACCAGGAGCATGGCACAGAGCTGCCTTTCGAGTACCAGCAATGTACCTCTCTAGTTGTTAACCTATCTTCCTATCCCTTATCCACTCTACAGGCACAGGTATTGAATAAGGGACTGGGTTTTGTCCCTACGAACCCTCCTGATTTGTTCAAACTCCGCCAAGATTTGGCAGCCTTCTTTCATAACATGAGACTTAAGGTTTATTTCCAAGATGAGGAACCTTTGGACTTTGAGAGAGGTGAAACCTCCTTTCGGCCGAAATCTCAATTAACCCCTCAATTATCTTTTTTACCCCCACAATTGGCGGTGTTTGAACAGGCGGTTATCCATGATCTGGAAAACTCGAGTCTGGAACAACGTCATCATTTTTCTAATTTGTCTAACTTTGAAAAACAGGCTCTTAAGGAACTATCTGATAATAAAGAGATTATCCTGAAGCCGGCGGATAAAGGTGGGGCCATGGTGATCCTTGACCAGGAAACCTACCGGAATGAATGTATCCGCTTACTTTCCGACTCGAGAACCTACCACAGATTGATGGAGGACCCCACTGATACCATCACTAGGGAGATCACCATGGTGGTCGAGGAGGCTCGTATTAACGACTGGATTACAGGACATGAGGCAGAGTTTTTGATAAATAAACATCCTTAGACTCCGTACCTTTATGTCTTGCCTAAGATTCACAAGGCAGCTAGACCCCTCCCGGGAGACCAATTGTCTCCGGGATGGGGTCACTGCTTGAACCTCTTTCACAATTTTGTGATTTTTTCTTTAAACCCCTTGTACAAAAACTTCCTGCATACTTGAGGGATACCCTGGACATTCTGAACCTCTTTCACAATTTTGTGATTTTGTCCTTAAACCCCTTGTACAAAAACTTCCTGCATACTTGAGGGATGCCCTGGACATTCTGAACCTCCTCAAAGGTTGACCCCAACACTGAGTTTCTTATAGGCCTGGACATAGAGGCTTTATACACCAACATTCTCCAAAGAGAAACTCTTCGAATGTTGGAAACTATTTTGTTTGGGGAGGAATGGCGATACCACACACCTAGAGCTTTTATTCTACACTTAGCGGAAATATCCTTAATGAGAATTTTTTTTAAATTTGAGGGCATGATGTACCTATAAACCCATGGTACCTCCATGGGGAGTGTCTTTGCCTCCAGTTTGGCTGGATTATATGTGGGGGCATTTGAACAACTTACTATCTTTGACACCACAGGCCCTTGGTTCTCTCATTTGAGGTTGTGGCGTCGCTACATTGACGATGTCTTGGTGATTTGGAGAGGTGATGAGACATCTGTGGGTTGTTTCCTTGAATGGCTAAACAAGAGAAACCCCCTCCTCCATTTCACCTCGACCGTCACTAAGACCAGCCTCCCCTTTTTGGATTTGCTGCTTGAACCTAGCGAGGGCGTTCTGAAAACTAGGGTTTTTCACAAACCTACAGACAATAACGCGTTGCTGGCATACGAAAGTTTTCACCCTAAGTCACTACGGGAGAATTTACCAGTGGGCCAATTCTTTTGGATACGCCGCAACTGTTCAGATCGTGTAGATTTTGTCACAGAGGCCAATGCTCTAACACTGAAACTACAGCACAGGGGGAATCCATTGAATACCATCAAGAGAGCTAAGAAACGGGCACTGAACGCCAATCGACACTCCCTTCTTGCCATAACTACTAGACCCAAGACAAATAAACCTGTCTTTGTTTCTACCTTCAATACAGCATCCCCGCAGATTAGACGACTGGTGTTGCGGAATTGGAAAATTCTAAACACAGGGGGGTTACACATGGAGAAGCCTCTCTTCCCGTTCAGACGAAGCCAGAACCTGAAGGACTTCCTAGTCCACACGAGACCCAGAGTTACGAATGCGACCACGGACATCGTGTCAGTGACTAGTCTTCCTAGAGTGATGGACCATACCAAATGTGGTTCCTGTAGTGTATGCACTTTGACGTCCAACACCAAACATATTGACTTGGGCCTTCCCACCCCCTGGGAACAGAGATCCCACACCAACTGTAATTCCCAGGGGGTGATCTATCTTATCATATGCCCTTGCAATAAATTGTATGTGGGGATGACGAGTAGGAGGGTGCGTACAAAGATTACAGAGCACCGGAGTACAATAAGATGTGGCAGGTCAAACACCAGACTGATAGCACATTTTTTAGAAATGGGACATTCTGCTGATGAATTAATATGGACTGTCATTGAGAAACTGAACTTAGGTAGGCATATGGCAGATGAACAACGCATTTTACTTCATCGGGAACAGAAATGGGTTTACCGCCTGAGAAGCCATATTACAGGTCTTAATGATGACATACCTTGGCAATCATTGGGAAGACATTAGTCAATCCATCACAAATAGGTTGGTATTGCAACACATGAACCGGGATATTGTGTTGCACCTACTTGGGATTAGATAATTGATGGTGTTGGCTACTGTATTTGTTGCCTTGTCACCCCACTATAATCGGGACTAGATATATACATCCTTCTTTACCATGCTACCTGCTAATATTGTCGCTGTACACTGTCGCAGGGTCCCTCTATACTTTTTTATATGGCGGTACACTTGGCTGTTGCATTGTGATATATATAAAAAATAACCCTGTATCAACTACTGTTTCAGGCGATCTGAGGGGACTGTGATTCCATATTTTTATCGACTGTGATGCTGTCTTAATCACTATTTCAGGCAGTTTGCGGGTTCTGACTTCAGACTCCAACCTATTGTGATGCCTTCTCTTTGTAGAACCTATTAAGTCGAACTGAGTCGCATCGGTCAATTGGTCTGGTTGCTTTTCCGGCACCCGCAACCTGGAACTCAATCTCCCACGACTACCGTGGTCTCCACGTCGGACGAAATGACGTCGGACGCAGAGCCAAGTGATGCACGTAGCACGCAAACCGATGGCAGAACACAGAGGGTATTTTAACGAATTCCCGGAAGCCGCTGTTACCTACGCGGCGACCCGGAAGCAGGCAGTCGTATGAGGTTTCTCCCTCTGAACAGTAAGGAGTGTGTAGGGGGGCTGGCAACTGTTCAATCTTCTGATGCGGGCGCTCCTCTATGGGCTAAAGCTGGATGACTTCGTTATGCCTGGCTCACTTACATGTTGTCATTGACGCCTGGGTTTTAGGCTCATCACTTTTCGAGCTTGATATGATAGAGCGTGTTGGGTGCTATCTGTCTCTCTTACTTTGTTCCCGTGCATACAGGTTGTGTTCTTGGGACACCTACCTGCAGGGCGCCATGTCGAGTTTACATCTTTAATAAACTCGGTGAGTACATGAACGGGAGTCACATTATACATCTCTCAGTGACGTTGCATGTGGGTTATATATCCTGTAAGCTAATACCACTACCGGATACACGGTCCGGACTTATGAAGATATGAAGATATGTAGATTTCTGTTTGTTTATAGCATTGCACATAATAGTTGTTTGATTCAAATTGATGGGTGATGAATACATTATCCCCTTAAGCCACATGAAACAGACCAATTCTAGGATTTCTCTTGTCAAAATCAATGGGGTGGCTGAATAATATTGGGCACACACCCTTTTACAACATACTTATGTAGGATTATTATCATTCCAGTTTTTGTTTCCCGTGTTGTTGGGATCCCCTCCACACATGTTGATTCAATTGGAATCCCGTGTGATCAGTTATTTGGTACTTTGACCGAACTACGGTTTGACCAATAGCAGGACTGGTAGCAACATATGTCCTGAAGAAACCGGGGTGAACTTCTTGGCGCAGTGGTATCAGGAGGGTTGTTTTGAGAACTTCATTTTCTCTTGGAAACACTACCCATCCTTTTTTCTCCTTTTAATCCTGGTTGTGGAACCAAAGTTTTGCTTGGTATCCCCAAACCTGTTTTAAACACTTCCCCATTAACTGCACGTGTTGTACACCAGTTCTAGTCACAGGGTGACATTCACTGATCACTTTTTGTTGAGCATATATGTTGTTTGGTTTTGTATTGTGTCCTTTGGTCTTTTATGTTTAACCCCTCCCTTATGCTCTGTCCAGAGTGTGGCTACACCTGGGCGTATTGTAAGCAGACCCGATGATGAAGCATGTCACACACTTCGGTGTGTGAGTGAGGGCAGTATTTTCAAAACAGTTACATTTGTTCTGTTTTGTGGCGTTATATGTGGTTCCTTTGAGTCTCTCAACCGCTCTATGTGTGTATGATTACTAGCCCACACCATCTCCCTTGAGTAAGCCTCCGACTGATCTGCAACACTACCCTCTGAGAGTCAGGAGCTACAATTGGGTGTTTGGTTCCGGATGTATGACGTTACAACGCATGCTTTTACCACGCATGCTGTTACAACGCGGTTTTTACAATGCAAACCTTTACAACGCATAGCGCTTTGGGGTGCTGGATAGTGAATAGTTTAATTTACTATTCCAACTCCAGTCCCCGTGGACACTAGGGAAGGTGTTGGATAGTAAATTAAATCTATTCCCTATCCTAGAGCGCCCCCCAGCGCAATGCGTTGTAATGGTTTTCGTGGTAAAACCTGCGTTGTAAAAGCACTGCGTTGTAAAAGTTTAGTTGTAAAGTATGTTTCCCTTTGGTTCCCAGTGAAGGACAAATGTAGTCATGTTATTTTTGCAGAACTCACAGATGCTGCCTCGATTTCCAACAATACCCAAAGGCAATAATTTCAATCACAAAGTCTGACCTGTTTTTCCAGATCTAGACGCCAATACATTGTCCACAACTATCAGCTCTCGGGTCACAAAGATAGTTTATTACTCACTATCCACTGGCACAGTACTGGCCAGCCTGAAGACATTTACCAACCCCATTGATCCAAAAGGGCATCACTTAACCCAGAAATATATATGGTGGTTAAAAGTTATGGAAAAGATAGTGGTATTTTAGCTGTAGGGTTTCATGGATCTCTATCAGTTGTTGGTTGGATCCCTGTCAATCGGGGTTAAGCCTAACCACAGAACTGAGATAGTGCTGCTATCATTGCTTGACGATGTATTAATAACTACTGATGAAGTTGATCTATCACTGCTTGTTTTGTTGGACCTATCAGCAGCTTTCAACACGGTAGACTATAAGCTGTTGCATGACAGACCCAAATTAGAAGCTGACACGTGGAAAGATGCTATCAAGTGGTTTGTCTCATTTTGGTCAGACCGGATGCAAAGTGTCAAACTTGGTCCCTTTCAATTATCAGACTCGAAGGGTAATTTTGGAGTAGCAGAGGGCTCTTCGCCATCACAGTTCCTGTTTATTATATTAATTAAGATTTGTTTTCAGTTATGAAAGCCGGAGGCTCACTCATATAATGATAATGTATTTGATGGGCCAAGGAGTCAACTGGACAAACTCATTAAAAGGGAAAAATTGCTTCATGAATAAACAGAAGTGGCAAAATTGAATGGTGCTAAAGCAGCGATTCTCCTGTTGGGATTCAAATCTGAAGAGGCGGAAGGTAGGCAATCACCTAAATGCCACTGAATTAACCTCCCAACAGATCTGCAAAAACAGCAAAACATATAGGAGTTATTTGGGAGACATACCTCAATGTTTAACACACTTGTGTGTACTGTGGTCTGTTCTGCTTTCTTCTACCTTAGGCACAAAAAGCAGAGCCCAACCTACCTAGATAAATCACATCATAAACGTATACAATGTTTACAGTTTAACTCTAAATTAGACGATGCCACTTCCCTGCTCGAAAGACCACCAAATGCCAGATGGCATGACAACAGCATGTAAACAATGTGGCAGCCAAATCAGTGAGGTATTTAGGAAAAATTGACAGAGTCAGAACAGGACTTGATTAGCTTCATTGGTTTGGGAAACAACCTTTACAACGCAACTTTTACAACACACTACCATTACAACGAAACTTTTACAACGCAACATCCATTACATAGCATGCCATTACAACGCAACCATTACAACGCATGACATACAACGCATACCATTACAACGCATGTCATTACAACGCATGTCATTACAACGCAGTCATTACAACGCATACCATACCAACGCATACCGTTACCATCCAACACTTACCCTACTGTTGCACCCCCTGGAGTTAGAATAGTACATTTTACCCCTACACTATCCAACACTTACCCTACTGTTGCACCCCCTGGAGTTAGAATAGTATTATTTACCCCTACACTATCCAACACTTACCCTACTGTTGCACCCCCTGGAGTAGAATAGTACATTTTACCCCTACACTATCCAACACTTACCCTACTGTTGCACCCCCTGGAGTTAGAATAGTACATTTTACCTCTACACTATCCAACACTTACCCTACTGTTGCACCCCCTGGAGTTAGAATAGTAATTTTTACCCCTACACTATCCAATACTTACCATACATGCAATGCAATGCTATGCATTGTAATGGTATGCGTTGTAAAGGTATTATGCGTTGTAATCGAATGCGTTGTAAAGGTCGTTTTTAAAAATTTGTTGTAATGGCATGCGTTGTAAAAAATGCGCTGTAAAGGTGTGCGTTGCAAAAGTATGCGTTGTAACGTCAAAAAACTATTAGTTTCCATCATCAACATGCATTGTCCTTAAGTAGCCTGTCATGCGTAAATTCAAAACTAGACCGGCCATTTCATATCTTCATGTTGTAAGCTAGAGCACGACTGGAAGTCAATCACAACAACACTGTCGGAGGTGATTTGTATGGCCCAAACAGATTAGGACTGAAAATACATTTACTGATCTGTAGCTATTCCTGGCAAACGCCAGATATGTAGATACTGGGAATAGGATATAACTGCAAGGGAGATGAGCTGGACAGCACAAATGGAAAAATGGGCTGAAACAGATACAGCCGCAATCAGAAGGTTTGGTAGAATCGTAGGGACAACTAATGCAATGCAAACATGGAGCGCGTTTCTTATTCGATTTACCAGTTGGGATCAACTACCACCTTGAAAACTGGGTAGACAATAACAGCTATGATAAAGTAGGAAGAAGGTATGATATGTCGCACAACCTGGGAGTGGAGGCCGAATTGTAGGAGGGATTGGGACGGAGGATGTGGCCTGTGTTCCCAGATGATTTACAAAGAACTAGATGAATTGGCTTTAGAGTTGAAGCATAATCATGGGTTCAAGGGAAAAATTGATATATCGCTTTAACTGGCCTAAACATAGAGCATATTCACTACGGGGCGGTTCTAAGCAATAGAGGTTGCAGTTTGAGACAATTTAGTTGCACTCCTGCTTGTTATAAATATTTTATAACAGAAAAAAGGTAATTGCTCTATGAACCTACCTACTGGTTAACAAAAGCAAACAAAAATATTTTCAAAAAGATTATGACTATTAGCGTTAGAAATCTTCGACCTCTGAACACATATAAGAGATGTGTCAAACACATACAGGGTTGTGCCTACCATATGTATAACATCAGAAGGTGTATTATTCTTAAATTAAGTGAACATACCTTTTAACATTGAAAGTGTAACTGTATCTGTTGTCTTTATTGAAGTCACCTACAAAAAAGAAAAATAGTTGATTCGTTTGTTTTTGTGCACATCACTCAAGAATCAAACACTTCCAATTTCTGTATTTCAAGCTTGATTTACAAAGTAACTCATAGCTCCCTGCATGCACCAAAGCATCGCAGAGATTCCCACTGGCTTCTGACGTTTTGCGCAGGGATGACGAGGTATTGCATGGTATTACATGGCTGGAAGGCTTCTACGGAATTGTGTAAAACAGTAATAATGCAAGGATGATGAATTGGTGTTTGTTACTTTGTTATCACCTCTTTTACAGATCCGGAATGATGTTTATTTTATTGTTTAATATACTTTACTTTTCTTTATTTCATGTATCGTTTTATAGGTGTTGACCCATGCTTGATTCGGCATATCTCCAATATGCTTGTATAATTACTGATGCTTTATTGCCGCTCTCTCATTTTTGTTATTGCTCAATAAAAAAGATTTGAACTAAAAAAAAAAACCGTCGGGTGCATGCATGCAGGATTTACTGGCGTATTCTGGAATTTGTGCAAAGAAATGCATTATGTTTCTCTGGATTTCTTTGAATAAACCCGTGTTTACTAACGTCCGTTCAAGATGCAACACAGAGAAAATTGTGCATGCTTAGTATTAGGAAGAATAAACCAAAGCACACAGCAGCTGACCAAGGTTTCGCACATCAACTTTTCCTGTTTCAAAAAATTTGGTGGTGCTGCTACTCTCACCATCCGCTGCCAAGGATGTATATCAAAGCAAATAGAAAAAAGAGTAGAGAGGCGCACTCAATAAGATTAGTAATTCAAAAAGTCCATAAAATACGTAGATCCTCTGTCGTTTTTCTTAAATATATTCTTTATTTTCATTTGCATAAAACGGCACAGCCAACGCGTTTCATCCCCACAATGTGCCTAGGGGATTTCGTCAGGGCATAAACTGAACAATCAGGATAATGATCTCAAGGAAGACAGCTCTATCGACGCGATTATCTGAGCTTGATCACAGTAAATCCCGGTATTTTCCTGGGGGAGATCTGTTACTCAGGTCCAATTTAAAAAATGCGTGTCCCCCGAGTTGCTGGTTTTAACGGACAGGATGTCTGTAGTTCCTTGACGCATGTAATGCCTTAGTAGAACTTCACAGAGGGCGTCCTCCAGGGGGTGACAGGCTCAAGTAATGCCTACTCTTCGCGTTGTTGCGGGAAGTACCTCTGATATGGTACTTGTACTCCACTGCTCCTCCTCATGGAATAATGGCTGCCATTATTCCATGAGGAGGAGCAGTGGAGTACAAGTACCATATCAGAGGTACTTCCCGCAACAACGCGAAGAGTAGGCATTACTTGAGCCTGTCACCCCCTGGAGGACGCCCTCTGTGAAGTTCTACTAAGGCATTACATGCGTCAAGGAACTACAGACATCCTGTCCGTTAAAACCAGCAACTCGGGGGACACGCATTTTTTAAATTGGACCTGAGTAACAGATCTCCCCCAGGAAAATACCGGGATTTACTGTGATCAAGCTCAGATAATCGCGTCGATAGAGCTGTCTTCCTTGAGATCATTATCCTGATTGTTCAGTTTATGCCCTGACGAAATCCCCTAGGCACATTGTGGGGATGAAACGCGTTGGCTGTGCCGTTTTATGCAAATGAAAATAAAGAATATATTTAAGAAAAACGACAGAGGATCTACGTATTTTATGGACTTTTTGAATTACTAATCTTATTGAGTGCGCCTCTCTACTCTTTTTTCTATTAGTATTAGGAAGTGTGAGACATTTTAAAAATCTTTCAATTCTATTGTTCCTTTTAATGCAAATATATATTTAACATGAAATAGGTCACCTTCTTCCGGACCTTTTTCGAAAAGTGATAACGTTACCACACTTCTCCACACTTCTTGTACAACTAAACCTAAATCAGACATATGGAAGTTTGGTAGTAAAAAGGTGTGTTCAAAATGCATTACAAATATGTGTGAATGCCTACAAAGTTACAATTGTTTGGATGTTTACCCTATTTCATTGCATTTTTCTAGCCACTTGACACACCCCTTGGAACAGCAAACTGTATGCATCGCGGTGTCATTCTGATTGGGCAAGTTCTGCGTACGTTTGCACACCTCTGTAACGTTTGCACGCATTGATGGTACTTCCACTTGCAAAGCTAGATTTGTGGAGTTTCACGTTTTCCATTAGCATTTAAAAAAACAACTCACAAACTGGACTAGAAGTGCAGACAGATGATATGGTATTTAGAAACAAGCAAAGTTAATAGCGATTGACAAAAATACATTCTTTCGACTACATAAAATCATTTACAGTCGAGGAGGGGCTGGCTATTAAACAGAAGGTTTCAAGTCTGTCGTTCTGGAAAAAACATCAAGGATACAGTGAGAGCAGAGTCAATAGAGGTTTTTAAAATTTACTTTTTATATGTACTGAACATATAACAGTAAGAAGCGTATGACATCTATACACCAAACTGAGCACTGTATGCAAGTCACTAGATCTCAGGGTATGGCTTAACTACAGGCACCTTTAAGATACTCATTGACAGGCTGCAAAGGTTACAAAATCATGCAGCCAGAATGTACCTAATCTCTAGAAGCATGACCATATCAGACCAGCCCAAGGCCCTCCACTGGTTCCTGGTGGGCAATAGGATCAAGTGCAAGGTCCTCAGTACTATCCACAAAGCCATCAATAGCAATGGGCCAGAATACCTACAGAAACTGGCTCCCATAAATGCACGTGCTAGGAATGAGCACCAGCACATTCAATCGACAAGGCCACTACAAGCTGGAAGATGGAGGCAGCTGCCCGGCTTTCCCAGTGCCAAATAGTTGAACACCAAACAAGTACCCTACTTTTAATGTTTGTCCATTGAAGTAAAATCATTATGTACTCTAGTGTTCCATGTTATCTAATCCGCAGGTGGAAATCTGCTATTAGTTGATAAATTAATGGAACTCGTAGCACAAAAACAAGTCCCACCAGAAACAATATCTTCCTTGGGACAGACACATACCTCACAAACGTTTGCTCAACTGCCACAGATCAAGGGATCAATCTTTGACCTATTAATTTCCAACAAATACATTATTGAGGATGACAGCTAACTACCTGTGGTGTGGTATCTCTGCATCTTGGTACCTTTTACACTCCTGTGCGAAACATCCCCTACACAGGGCTAAGCAAAGAAACCAAATTAATGTATCTGAGAATTCATTGGTGTCAATCTAAACATCATGGAAAATATGTCCTTGCAGAAGTTTATTAACACCTCAGTGGTTCATGAGTTGGTCTTGATTACGATGTTTGATCTCCGTAACAAAGTCATGACTGTGGTTACTGATGAACTTGCCCTGCTAAAACTAAAATGTTTTCACAAAGGTTCTCAAAAAAACTACATGAAGATTTCCTCATCATTCATCTGCACAGAAAGTGAGATCACTGCATTTCCCATAACTGATATGCACAGCAAGTGTCATCAATCGTTTTCCACCAAAACAGTTTTTAAAAGAAGAAGCCAAGCAAGAGGACTTCATTTTCCATCATTTATCTGCACAGGAAGTGACATAACTGGTTTTCCACCAAAAACGTCTTTAAAAGGAGTGACGAAACAAAACGACTTAATTTCCCATAATACATCGTTAACCTAGATGTAGGTAACCCAGACACTTGCATAATATTCGCACAAGTGAAAATAACAAGGACCCCCTGTTGAATTGATATAACAATTCCTAGGGCAGGGCAATATTTACACACAAAAGACTTTATTTTGTTGCCACGGTCTATGTCTGTGTATTTTATGTTCATGATTATTTGTATTGTGATAAATGTATGTATTGACATACAAATATGGTATAAAGAGATATTTTATTTACTGTTTATATTAAAAATGGTCTCCACATTGTAATAAACCTCATTTTTAATCAATTCAAATTAAAACTGTATTTTTTTTATATTTTTGAGTGTTACGCTGAGTTCATATTAGAGTATTATGTATTATATGATGTGTGTTATTTGAGATTTGCAACAACTGTAATTCTATAATTGCCGAGGGATCTGTTTTCTATTATAATATTCGCACAATACATAGATCCTACCTCATAGACATCCCACTAACTAACAAACACCCTCAGACAAAAGAGCACACATTCTAACTCATGATCATTAAATGCTCACTCTGCGGTATTCTGTGCACCAGACATGACATACCTTATAACCTATCACAAGTTTGACACCCTCTTCATCACAGAAACACAGTTCACCCCCACAACTTTGTACATCCTATATGACCATTTTCCCACAGGCTACAGCCTTCATCGTGTGGTTGTAGAACATAAGAAAGAAGAATGCCTCGCTGTCATCTATATGTTCACTTGGTCTTCCACACTAGGCAAGCAAGTAACACTCAACTTCATGGAGCTGCAGACATGGCATTTCCCTCTCTCTGCAAATCAGACTGCCACCTTCCATCTCATTTATAGATAGTCAGAACAAGTACTTCATTGATGAATTCTGAGATCTCCTCACTATATCAATCATCCAACAAGCCCACACAACCCTCTTCGCTGACTCCAACCTCCGAGACAACACAAGCTAAAAGAAAAATACAAGAAACACCCTCTTCATCCTTATTGATACATGGCACAGCATATCACACAACCAATAGACTCCAAAAGCCAAATCTACTCATCATCACGAGTAATCCAAGGCAAACCACCCAAACCCTTGGATTGGACTGACCACTTTGCTGTCTCTATCTCCTTGCTCAGTATACTACCAACAAACCAAGGTCAACAAAAGAGAGACCACCAAACCTTCAGATCCTTGAACGACTTCTCCATAGACAACCAAATCTGTCACCCCATCAACACCACGTCTGATGCCAACAACCTTCTAAACAATTTCAACAATTTGTTTGAAAGTTATGTGAACATCCACGCTCCAATTACAGCACACAACTGCAAGCCAAAGACTTCAGCACCTTTGTATTATAAAGAGTATGCTGACAATAAAGATATAAGGAACCAGAAAGGAAAGAACATGGAAGAAACAAATAACTCCTAGGGACCTCTAGATACTGAAGGCCCTTCAAACAAGATGCAGACATCTCATCAGATCAACCAACACAAAGTACTTTATCATCACCATCATTGCAGCTACTGACAGAAGCAGGGACTTTTCAAGATAACCAAGCACTGTATCAACCCCTGTCACATCCACCTTACTCCACAGGGAACTGCAATGCCATCAACTTCTTCTCCAATAAAAAAATACTCAAGATTCAACAGCCCATTGTGAATACCAAGCGTGCATCATCTCTCACGCCCACATCTTCCCATATAATCCCACAATGGTCAGCTTTCAAAGCCCTGCTTATACCAGATCTGACTCACATACTCATACCCCTCAAAGTCATTTCTTATGAAGATGATGGCGTACCATTGTTCTTCATCAAATCTCCCTTGGGGATGCTCTCATACCCCTAATTACCATTTCCAAGGCATCTCCCACTAGTCAAAGCATCTTCCTAGAAAATCTCAAGACTAGCCAGATCCTCACACTTGTAAAGAAAGCTTGACTAGACTCTGGTTGCCTTGCTAACTATCGGTCCATCACTCAACTACCATTTATTGGCAAGATCATTGAAAAAGCAGTCTATGTTCAACTCCTAGATCACATCAGTACTAACCATATGTATAAGGGAAGTTTATAAAGCGCTTGGTTACGCTGAAAAGCGTGTCCCCGCGCTGAACTGAAAAACTCAGGGGCAGAAGAGAGGAGTGGGCCCGGTTATCTTGAAAATAAGTATGTTTTTAGTTTCCTCCGAAAGCTAGATTCGGATGGATCCAGGCGAAGATTAAGAGGAAGAGCATTCCAGCTCTTCGCCAACAGGTAGCGAAAGGATCTTCCTCCCATGCGGGCCCTTCTCACCCTAGGGACCTTTACTAGGCCTCCATGTGAGGAGCGCAAGGCGCGTGATGGTACATACCTGGTGACTAGGCTCTGGAGTGGTGCTGGCGCCTTCCCAGCAAGGATACGGTAACAGGTACAGAGGGATTTAAATTCAACTCTGCTCCTTACTGGCAACCAGTGGAGAGTCTGAAGGGCAGCTTTGGAGTCCGATCTTTTAGGGAATTTTAATATGAGGCGGGCTGCAGCATTCTGTAACACCTGAAGGCGATTTATTGCCTTACAGGTTGCTCCCAAATACAGTAGGTTGCCATAGTCGAGACGCGATGTGACAAGGGCATGCACCAGCGTTCTACGGGCTGACATAGGAAGGAGGACTAGGACCTTCCGTAGGCTTTTTAAAACGCTGAAACAGACTCCTGCACGACTACCAGTCTGGCTTCAGATCATTCTGCAGCACGCAGATCATCACCTTATATATCATAGACAATGCCCTCTCGACCATAAATGAAGATGACCCCTGTCTTCTGACATTGATGGACCTCTCAGCTGCCTTTGACATAGTCAGCCATCCCACCCTCATAGACATCCTCAAGTGATGAATGAGATTCACAGGCAATGTCCTTCACTGGTATCTTCCTACCTTTCCAACCAAAGCCAGTTTGTTCACATGGGCACGTCTAGGTCACAAAAGATCCCTACATCATGGGTTTCATACTGTCTCCTGTCATCTTTAACCTTTACGTGGAGCAGCTATGTATTTTTCTATAGGAATTGAATATGGTGGCCACACAGTCGTAAAGAGTGAACCTAAACAGCAACACCGATCGAGACAGTGTGACAAGAGTCTGCTACTAAAATCTAGAAGGTTCCTTGGCAATTTATTCAGGTATAACATCGAGTTCTATATAAAATTAGTGTAATGGGATAAAGGAGAAGGAGCACTTGCAAAGTTGTAAATAAAACATTTTTGTTTTTTTACACCTTGTACAGAAATTGAAAAAGCGCTGATGAGAATCTGGGAACTGGTTTTCCCTGGATTCGAAACGCGTCGGCACAATAATGGAGCACATAAAGATATAAGGAAGCAATAGTTCGAATTAATTTCTGCTATTATCGAAATTCATCATTTTTTTGGTGGTTTGCTACTTTTTTTGACTTAATATACTTTGTCTATAATTTGGATATTGATTCACTCAGTTATAATCTAAGAAGGATACACATGTTTTTCTTTGTTTGTGTAAAGTTGTGTACTTTGGATGTAGGATGTTAAGTATGTCTTAGTCAATATGTGGATTGTAAATGAGTCTTGTAAATAATTGTATATTTCTTTGTAAATTTTGTATAGAATATATTTGTCTTTTCTTTTTCATGCATAAATGTCAAATAGAAATACAAAAAATTTAAATCAAAAGCTATAAATAAAATAACGGTGCAAACAAAAAGGATTTGTGTTTGACCAAGAGATAAAATAATGACAGCTTAAATCATAATTGTGGTACGGGCAACTTTTTTTGTTTACTACTTACAGATGACAGCATCAAGATTCACCAATATATCAGTTTGCTCTGTTTCAGGCATTCAACATCTCAAACACTGTCCAGTGCCTACCTGAAGCTCAACCCAACAAAGGAAGAATTCCTATCATTTGACAAGAACAAGAAACAAGATACAGGACTAACCTGGCTCAAAGACATGAACCTTGACACCTTCAAGCACCATCTCTCAATAAATGCCAAATCACTTGGATTTACTCTGGACACCAACCTCTCCCTGAAGGAACACACTGTCAAAAACAAAGACAGCCAAGTAACAGCTCTCTGTTCCAAAGAAAGTCAAACCATTTTTCCAGAAAGCTACTTCCGAACTGCTGTTCAAGCCCTTGTACTCTCACATTTGGATGGTGGTAATGCCCTACTGTAGGAAAGGAGGATCTGCTTTTATTGTTACCCTAACATTTTGCTGGTGTCATTCTGTTTTCTGACTAGTCTGAGTGGGATCCTGCTAATCAGGACCCCAGTCACCGTGCTGCTCTCGCCCTAAATTTGGCTGTGTTAAGTACTTTGGTACCTTCCTAATTAGCTACTGGTGTACCCTTCTAATTCTCTAGTATATGGGACTAAGATACCCAGGGCATAGGTACACCAGTGGTCTCCCAGTGGATGCAGCATGTATTATGCCACGCATGAGAGACCACGCAAACTGTGACTACAGGCCTGTGTGAGCTGGTGCTAGCACCACTCGCCACAGATATGTTCCTTATATCTGAGGTCACTGCACTTAAAACCTATAAGTCACCCCCTAAGGTAAGCCTTTTCATCCTGAAGGCAGGGTGCTATGTCATGTGTGAGTTTGCCCTGCATGAGCAGGGCACCCCATACAAACCCAGGAGTTTTGGGACAAGATTGAGGACCAAAACCATTTCGACTTCTACCGTCTGGGCACTTTGGATTTCGTTGGACTTCGCTTTGGGAACTGAGACTGCATCTGAGAAGACGCCTGCTGCTCCTGGGCTCCTGTTCTTGTCGTCCTGCCAGTATTCTGCTTTATCCAGGTTCTTCTCCAGGCCTATGGGCATTAAAGACACCCAAAGGAATCTTCCTGCATCTGCAGATACTGCAACTAAGCTGACCGATCTGCTGCTCCTGACGTCCTCCGGACTTCGAAAGGCCCAGCAACATAGGTGGTGGCTCTGCAATTTCCTCGAGGTTTTCTCACTGAGTTTGAGTCCTGTATCCCTCGTCAGAACTGCTGGAACAGAATCCCTGTGCACCGCGTAGACTTGCCACTGCCAAGACTTGTTGACTCTCTTCTCCAGAGATCTTCAGACTCCAAGAAGCTCCAGTCTCCAGCATCTTTTGCTACCAAGACCTTTGTCATCACTGCATCCTCTGTCCCTTGAGCCTGCATCCTTTGTTAGCTGCTCAAGGTCCTCCTGCTTCTCCTGTTCCTTTAGCCTGTGGGTCCTCTTGAGGGTCTTCTTTGGCTCCTGACACCGCACCTTCTTTGTTTTCCACATCTGTTGCTGTTGCCAAGACTTGGTTGTGCCCCACCAGACACCGACCCCCTGGTTCTCGACTTCTGACATGGGACAGCTTGTGAACAGCTCCTAGTCCTCGCAGCTGCAGTGACAAAGTCACCGTCAACCCTCCTGCATCTTCCGTCATCAGTGGTCATTGGTCATCGGTGCCTCCTGGTCACTTCCGAGTGGCATAGACTCTGTCATCTCTGCTTGCAGATACACATCTTCAAGAACCAACCCATAGATTCCACCAGACTCTTCGCCAGCGGCATTTTCACTGAAGTCCTCCATTGTGATCTACAGCGGTTTCCAACGTCAGCGTTCCCAGGTACAGGTATCTTGGTTCCTGGGGTATTCATGGTGGGGTGACTCTCCAACCTTCCATCTTCCACTGGGTTTCTTTGGGGTCCTTTGGGAAGGATCCTTCTTCTTGATAACTGCAGCCACAACTTTCCCATTTACTTGCATTATGTATGCGGCTGTGTGTCCACTCTGCACACAGCTTCCGTGGGGCTCCTGGGCACTTACTTTGGGTGGCTCCTTGGTCCCCCTGCTCTTCTCAGTCTTCTGGGTCAAGTCACATTCCCCTTTATTAGTATATAGTTTGGTCTCCCCTGGAGACCACTGTGTATTTGCGCTACTTACCTGTTCTTCTTTTGAAATATTGTGTGTATTGTGTTTTTATCTCTGGGTAGGAGATATAGCAATGTGTGGTTCTTTTTCGTTTAACCTACACTGCAGGATTAGTACTGGTAAAATAAGCTACTTAACACTCCCCCTGGTCTAAGCCTGAAGACTTCTCTCTACAGCTACCACTTAGAGAGCTTTCTATGGTTGTTTAAGACCACTAAAACACCATAAGGGTTGTCTGGATTAGTGCAAGGTGCGTCACTTAAATAAGTGTGCACCATATATTAAGCCAGACTCCTACACCTGCACCATGGCTTTCCAAAATCCACACTGCCCCCCTTAGAGGCATACTACACAACATAGGATGTCTCATTCAGTGCCTGAAGATATGATGATATCACCCCCATCCTGATGGAACTCCATTGGCTACCCTTGCCAGCTTGCACCATCTTCAAACCAACTGCATCATTTACAAACCCATCACATCCAGCTGATCTTGCAGACAAACTCCCCACCTCTGGTGGCTCTTGGCACATCAGCAGCCAGGACAACATCAAACTGAAGATTAAGAAGTGTAAAAAAGAAACAACAAGACAACAGGCTTTTTCCATTTATGCATCCGGGTTCTGGAAGAACATCCCTGTATCCATCGGAACCGCCACAATGCTGCTCCAATTTATGAAAGCGTTGAAGACTCACCTCTTTAAACACTGTATCACAATGCATTAAAGTTACACAGTTCAGCTTCTTCTCCTATTAGTCACTGGCTCTAAGCTTGCCTTTGAGGATGTACATTGTTCTGCTGTCTTTTGGCTAGGTTCGCCCTAAAGAAGTTGCACACATACATACATGATGAGAGGAAACTTCTAAGAGTAGCAGAAGTCAATGTCTGCCTGAAATGTGGACAGGTCACACCCCCTTCTCACTGGAATTCACACCTACATTGGTGCTGTAGCAAAAGTAGCTCAATTTCATACTAGGCTCATTTGAGTGAAATCCCTTATACCAGCAGATGAATTAAAAAATGTGATCCAATTGCTAGTCCTCCCAAGATTCGATTACAGCATTTCCCTACTTACTTGCATCACCCAAATGAGCAGCTTTCTGAAAGGTTTACAAAAAAAATATGTTACAGTAAATAAGATAGGGATTTCATGACAATATATCCAAAATATGCTGCAAATTTGATAAGGCCTTTATTAAATATTGACACTCTTGTTGATGTTGAGATTGCTCAGAGATGTTCAGCGCGACTGTAACCTATTTGTAGTGTACCTAGAAAAATTTGATTTGTACATTCCAAGCCTCTTAATGACTGCTCATGCCCTTAACCAAATTTCTGGTAAATAAGTGAGTCTTTTACTACAGAGAGTGAATTGGCTTACTTTTTTAGAACATGTCCTAGCATGTCTGCAATTAAAAATTGGGACTCATTGTCTGTCCATGCATGGCTTTCCTCTGTTCGCTGCAATCCACCGCAGGCACGGTCCCACAAGACTCTTGTGGGAGGCAGCGCGGCCCCTGTGTTCCTGTGGAGCTCCCGAAGGAATCCAAGGGGCTGTGCTGGCTCCAGTGGGACACAGACGCCTCAAATAGTTTTTATTTAATTGACCAGTACCCCTACCTTGACCCCTTATTATTTTTGATTTTCAGAACCTGGGGAAAAAGTTTCTGTGTTTTGAAATGCCAACCGAAACATTTCTCTTTACATTGCAGCTGACCAATCAGAGGGCGAGCTTCGACTGGAGCCTTTTGCTACTGTGGATGGGAAAAAAAGCCTCCGCAATTCAGATAGCTCTATTATTTGAAGTTGCTTGATTGCAAGAGTCACAGAAGCCACCTGTGAATCCTATCATCCAGCTATACAACATTTTTGGACCTTCATTTGTCGGAAGCTACTGAGCGGATTTATACCAAATTATAAAAAATTATAAAAAACTCTCTTTCCTGACCAAGATCTAGCTTTGTGCCAAATTTGGTGAAAATCCATACAACTGTTTTGCTTTTCAATTTTCCTATGGAAAATTGCATAAGGAAATTGTGTTTTGGGATCCCTTTTTTCTTGGCTGTTACTTGATAGTTCACCCCAAAACTTTCCAAGTAAGGAATTAAGGTGGATAACTCTTTTTTGTGTTGAAAGTTTGGCTAGATTCATCAAAATGTGCCAAAGTTATTAGCAAAGCAAAAACTACGCTAGTCCTAACTATAACTACACAGCACAACCACCACCATGTAATATAGAAATAGAAATATATTTTTTCATTTTAAAAAAATAAGGTAAAAGTGACGGTATGGTTTGGTGAAAATATCAGTTAAAAAATACTATGTTAAACTAAAAAAACACTGATATTCACTGGTTATAGTTAACTAAAGTAACTAACTTGGCACTTGCCATGCACTGTGATATCATTAATGATGTCATTTCAGATGTCATCAGTTATGTTATCAATGATATCATATAACATGTCATAAGTGATATAATATGTGAGGTCATAAGCAGTGCATAGCAAGTGAGCAAGTTATTGTTACGTCAGATTGCAGTTACCAATGCCACTCTTTAACAATGGCAACCCTCGTTCACCTCAGATATTTTCTCTAGTCTTCATGTATAATCCAAATGCTCACACCTAGTGATAATTTGGGTCATTCACTGATATCCATATTCTGTACCAGTAACCCCACTTATGCTAAATTTACACTTCTTCATTCCATTACTTATCATTGAGGTACACCAGTATCTGCAGGCAGGCACCAGGTGCCCCTAGAATAGGGTTTTTCATGTCCTATCTGTTAAATGATTCCATCTGCTCAGCCCACAAATAGAAGAGATACACATGAGGCTTCCGGTATATTTAAAAAACAAGTTTACTTTCCGGACAGAGGGCAGACTGGAAGAAATACAAAGAGTAAGATTGGACTTGCCATAATGAGGATCATACCATGCCTAAGGTAATGTCATGCAGGTGGAATAAGTTATGGATGTATGTAAATAAATTAGGAGTGCAACATGAAATCGACCGTAGCACCAGCTTCCATTCTCAAGACACATCAGTATCTTACATCAGTGAAAGGTTATGCATGCATAGCTGCTCTGTAAATATCCATCAAGGTATTCCTACTGTTTCTGTCCAGAATGCCACTGTTCCTTGTCCCTGAATGAGAGATGGAAGTTCTTACAATGCAGTTTTAACCTTACAAATTGTCAGTCCCAATTAACCCCTCAATCTGGACAACAGAGGTTTTTCACCCTTCCACTGTGAAAATATGTATATGCAGGGATGCAAATTCCCAGAACTCTGCTGCATGTTGACCAGTAGTATCTGATAAACTTACAGACACAATATGACCCATCTTTCTTAAGGCTTTGCGCTTGCACAGACTGATGCAAAGCAGGGCATGATATTAACTATCCAACACAAAAAGTGTTTTGTGCTGGGGGGCGGGGGGGGGGGGGATCGAGTTCCCACTGTTACTACTGCTTTGCATCAAGAAGACCTGATACCCAAACCAGTTTTGCATAAAAAACTAATGCCTTCTTGAAACGCACATAAGCAAAGGGACAGAAATGTATTTATCAAAAAATACAAACTGCTAGTTTGCTGATTTGCACAGAACACATCCAATGTGTGGGATTCTTCTGATTATGTCTAGGTTTAGGAATGTGTACAGTAAAGTTATGTTTTAGTATTGATCCTGTGCGTTCTAGACAGTGCACATTCACATCTGCACCATGATGCAAGTCTATGCCACGCAAGATAGCCTGGTTGAGTACCAGCACAAGGTATACCAGCAGTAACAGACCAGACTAAGTAGATATGGCTCTGTGAGGTGTTTTCTCCTTGCACAATGCAGCACAGCAAATGTGTCTTCTGTGCTGCACTGCATGGAAAACTTGTAAATCAGGGCTTATATCTCCTACATACCCCAAACAAACACCAACTGGGACAGGTAAAAGCTTGACGTATTTAAGGGGGGAACATGTAGGAGTATTCTCAAAAATAATTCTGAGCAAGGAGGCCAAATTTCATTGCTTTGTTTTGGGAAAGTCCTCGAGACTAAAACACATTTTTGAACAATATCTAAATACATTTGGATATCCTTCAAAGGCTTTGTTGGAGGCCCCTGTAGTTTATAGAGGACCACTATGTTAACTCAAGGGGGCAATATCATCTTAAGGGAAGAATCCACCAATAGGAAAGCCTGGGGATTCAACATTTCCTTTTCCTCCAGCCCCCAAGGAAGATGACAGCCAGACTAGTGGACCGCAGTAGCTAAGATTTGCCCCTGCCAGGCCCTTTCTAAATGCTTGCAAATCATACTCTGGGTAGGTGGCAATTGTTGGCAATCTTTCTAAAAACTCCACAATGATGGGTGTATGATTGCCACTTTGGCTATTGCTGCGCTGCCTCCTTTAAATCTCTCAATAATCCCATCTGTTGTAAGTCTATCTACCCTCTAAACCTCCATACCAAAAACTTGAGAACCTGGCATTAGCTCGTAGACAGATTGGAATGACTCGGAGGAGGGAGGACTACTTCTAGGACACATGAATTGGGCTGTAACCATGATGCATACTAATAGAAACTGACCGTCCCAACAAAAGCAGCACTTCATACTAGCAGCAACTTTGCATTTTGCCTTGTAGTTTTGAAATCATCAACATCAGAGTACAGTAGCTCAATGTACATTAGAACAATGGGTCAGGTAATTAAGACAGCATCACCACTCTCAGGGTTCTAGGTCAATGGCACAGAAGCAGAAACAAAGAAGCACAGTGTTGTCAGTGTTGTTCCTGGAGATGAACATGTCTAAAGTGGGGCTCGGCAACCTCCAATAATTATCTCGAAACGCTGCTTGTGAAGTGGAAAAAGTCATAAGAGGAAAGAAGCCCTCAACTGAACTAGCTCTGATTCTGATTGTCAAACCCATACATATGAAAATCCCTCAATGAAACCAGAATCAGCCCTATCCACTGAAGGAGGAATGCTTTACTTGGTCATTTTACCTTACATAGCCCTTGACATGTGGCCAGAATGAATCAGGACAGCCTGATCCTTAATGTGATCTGCGAAGGCCCAGTGTTTATTTTTGTGGACCAGCACTTATTTCTTTTCATCAGATATTGGCCATGAGAAAGAGAGAGAAAAACACACAAACAGGATGAGAAAGGCAGAAAAACGGGCACAAAGTGGGAAATCAAGGACTTGCAAAAATTAGATAAAGGCACACTAGACTCAGGTAGTGGATTTAAGAGGCTGAGGTGAATTCAACTCTATGCAGCCTTGGTATTCGGTGTGCTGATTTTTAATAGAACGGCCAGAGCAGTGCTTTGGTCTCCGGCACTCATTCTTTTACAAATTAAGCAATGGAAAGTTCAGAAAACCATACTAAATTGTTTCCAGATACCTACACAAGGATTTTAGTTTGCACTATTGACACATGCACAAGGAACAGTTCTCCCAGTCCTAACAATAGACTGCAGTATTCTGGACATAGGAGGATTTTAGCTCTGTCATAACTGTAGGAATGAGAAAAAAGACAACAAGAACCAAAGTGAGGTACTTTTGAAGTACAAACTATGAAACCGGCACTCTGAAAGTCCCTTCTTTTATTAGTTTAGGTGCTTACCAAGAGGCAATGAAAATGGTAGATGTTGCACTATGTTAGCATTGTCTGACATTGCATACCATGCAACACTTCTGAATTGAGCTCTGATTGAGATTGCAGCTATGTTTAGCTTAGGACTCGTTATATTGATGTCAATATTAAATGCAGTTGTTTATCTTCTTGCTAGTCTTCAGAAAACCCCATTCTCTTTTTACCTGCTCATTCTATTCAGTGAACTCAAAGATACACGAAGAATTGTCAGGTCATTAGGGGAAGGACTGTTGGTCCGCGCCACATAATATTAAGTGTTAGAAATGTGATTTCTGGTTGGCTAAGGCTTGCGCCAAAGCCAGGCAGAAACCACCACTCTAGTCACGGCAAGGGAGTTACCCGCCAAAGAAAACCCCTGCTCACCCCCTTGGTAGCTTGGCACGAGCAGTCAGACTTATCCGGGAGGCCATGTGTAAAGCATTTGCGCACACACACAGCAACAACATCCCAGGCACTCTACAAAAGGAACTCCACACAAGGTTATATAAAAAAATAGCTTTTGTATTCTCATAACACATTAGAATAGTAAACACATAACATACACTGTGCAAACTGGCACAGGCAATATTCACAAGGGATTATATACACAGGACAAGGCCACATGCACAACTGTCAGAACCATCACAAAACAGATCATAAACGTACAACCAGTAAACACTGGTAATCACTGTACTTAGCATCAGCCTGTAACATAAACTACATTATGCACAGTATCACATTAGGCGCGAATTACATTCTGCGCCAACCTCACCAGCATAAACACAATCTGCAATCATCTCACAAGTCTAAACACATTAGACGCTAACCTCCTAAGTAAAACTCACATTGCGGGCATAAATCACAGAGTGAAACATAATCTCACAAGCATAAACCATAATATGCAAATCAACCTCATAATCATAAAAACACATTTAGAGGTATCAAACAGGGTGCGTAAAACATACTACATGAATTACATTTCCTAGCACCAAAATCACATTAGGGCCTGGTGCCCTATAATTCTAACCGTTACCCTGGCCAATTGGCCATCTCAAAAAGGGGCTCAAATGCCCTAAGTCCAAAAGTCAGTGCGCGCTGCCAATTCTGCGACAGTCAATGGTGCGCCAATGCACAAACCTAAATGTAGCAGCCCACTACTTGCTGGGCAGCTGAGAACCATAACAGGAGGGCCTAAATGATGCAGCTGCCCACTACTTGCTGGACAGCTGTGTTCCTCAACATGAGGCCTGGCACCACTTTGCCCTTTGATTTAATGTGCCCACGTTGGAGCCACACAGGCTCTAAGAACAATTAGGCCCAACGTTGGAGCCACACAGGGCTCTATAAACCAATAATGAACTGGCATCACTCTACCTGGGGACCCCCACTGGGGCCTTTCCAATAAAATAACCCCACCAGTGCAGCTGCCTTCTGCAAGCGGGGCAACTGAAGTCATTGCACAGCATGAAAGCACGGGCCCCTCTGGGCCCTTAAACAATAACAAGGCCCCTCGTTGGAGCGGCCCTCTGCCATCTGGGGATGCTCTGACTCTGTGCCTCGCACTGGCACTAACCCAAGGAGCCCCCACTCACCGGGTCTCCTGTAGGCACTTCTCTGCTCCTCTGATCTCCCACGCAGCTCCCGGGTGATCTGCTCTTCGCCCGGTCCCTCTCCTGGGACCGGGGCCTCAACTGCAGGCACACGGAGGCGGGGACAGGCTCGGTGGCGTCCGATGGCTGTCGCCGGGGCTCCAGACACCGCAGCCGCACTCGGCAGTGCACCCAAAGGCGGGGTAGACTCCCACCGAACTTCAACCATCATTTTATGCACCGGGGCTCCCACCAGATCACGGGAGTCCCGTACCAGCACCTCCTTACTTTCGGCTTCACCCGGGATCCCTCATTGGAGCCAGGACTTCCTCCCAGTGCTTGTGGAGGCGGGGTAGGCTCCCGCCCTCCTTTAAACCTGCAGCCCTCCTTCCGGCTGCATTTCCTACCAGCTTCCGTCCCACAGGCCCCACCCACAACCAGGCGGGCCGCGGTAGAAGATTCTACTCATTAATGAGGAGTTGGCTGCCTCAAATTAAATAAAGTTAAGAGGTGGCATAAGCGGGGTGGGCACCCACCAGTCTGCATAAAAATAGGAAACAAAGCGGGGTAGGCTCCCGCCATCACAGGCACCACAATGCGGGGTGGGCACCGGCTCCCGGCAGCATCACAGGGGAATCCCTCGCCGGGGATTCTCCTACCTGGTCAGGCAGCGCCGCGCTGCCAAGCCCACGCATTCCTCCTTCCTTGGGGAATTTAAAATACAGCGCTCCCTAGGCACTAGTAAAGCAAGAGGTGCAGCGCTCACCAGGCACTAAGAGGGAAGTCTTTGTTGAAGTCCTTAGGGATGAAGAAATAGATCAATAAGCTCCCAGCAAAGAGGTCTTCAGAGATGAAGGGGCAGTGCAGGGCCCAGGGAGGCAAGCCCTCTTGGCAGCCAACCCCCCCGATCCCCAGCAGCACGCCCTGACAGCAGGATCAACACACTCCAAGAACTGAACAACCAACATGGGGTTACAGCCCCTTCTTTTATGCACACATTTCCCTTTGTGACACAGCACAGGGCTGGGGGAAAACCAGACGCAACTGGTTTGGGGGAGCTTTGGAGCACTTTGTTTTGCTCAGCTCCTCTCTCCCTTTCCCAGGACAGGCCAGGTGCTCAGACGCACTAAAGGGGGCGGAGCCAGCATTGTGGAGGGAAGGTACAGCCCTATTCAGGTCCCAGGTGCAACTCCTTCCTCCCATCTACATGCAGACCTCCTTATTCACCACCGGGCAGTCCCACCCTGGCTCCTGGAGCCACCCACATCATCCAGCACCTGTCAATCACAGGCCAGACATGCAATTCACATCAGGCAGGCAGACACACTGCACACAGAAATGCCAACTTCTAAAAGTGACACTTCTCCACTAGTCACAATAAATCTGCGCACACCATCGCGCAGCATTTATTCTCACGAGTTCGCACATACTGAATTTGCCCCGGCACTCCTCTCATATCAGGAATTACCATGGACACACATATCCCCCATGCATTCCTATGGGAGGGCAGGTCAGTCTCACCACACATACACCGAGAGCGTACGCTCTTTACACTGGACCACAGTGCTAAAGTGTGCAGAGACCTAAAATCACCAACACCAGGTTACAGAAAAAGGCTAGGAGAACGCAAAACGTTTCGGGGTGAACCTGCCAAAAGGGCCAAGTCCAACATTAAGGAACATCATATGTCTACTCAGTGTGCTTGTTGAATTACTGTGTCCAAACCAGTTTGCCAATATGAGGATAAATAAGCCTTTGTTAACAGATTCTCAATATGTTACCTCATTTCAGTATCTCCTTCCTTTTCTTCAAGGACTCTATTTAAAACTGTTTTTCTTCAACATATTCTATGGTTTTGCTATATAATCCGTAAATCAAATGTTTGAGATCTTAGCAATGCTAAATCTACAATGTTTTTATTTCATTAAAATTTCCTACAAGTAACCATTTCATTTATATTTTCAATGGTAATTGATACATTTACAACATTTTTCTAATTGTTCCACCTGTGCAATCAATCCTTTGTTTCTTTTACAAAGTTAACAATAACAAAATATGTACTCTTAGGTTGCTGAAGTTGCCTGTGTCAATGCTATGTTTCTTCTTATTGAATGTATAGACTTGTTTCTAAATCTTTAGAGGGCCTCCAAGCACTTGGGACCTCTAATGCAGCTATTTTCAAAAAGCAGTTAAGAAAGGCATACCTTAAAAAGCAGAGTGCAATTAATGCCAGGTTTTTACGAGCATTAATTGCTGAGACTCTAATACTTTTGAAGCCCAATTTAAACTTTGTTTGTTTTATCAAGCTGAGATCTAGAGACATTAGGGCTTCCTTTTGTACAAAAGGGGCTGATTTATAGTAAATTTAGCAGCCCCAGGTCATGCAAGCATTTAAGTGTCAAATATGATATTTTGAAACTTAAACTACCCTCAACCAGTAGCCAGTTTGAAGCCTTAGAAGGAGCAATTATATGGACTCTCATTCTAACACCGCCAAATAGTTGTTTCAAAAGAGTCTCTATCATCTGAAGTTTGCTTGGTACTTTTTGGAGGGGCTCACCATTGCAAGAGTCTAATTCTCCTGTGTATGCTAGTTGTTTTATTGCCTTCCTATATGTCTTCTCTTTCTTCTGATGTTGCCACAATTATGATATTAAGGGTAGGTAAGCATTACAAGGTTTGAATGTTTTCTCTTTTTCTCTTTCTTCTATCTTTTCACTACCACATCCTCTCTCAAAACTTTTTTTCTTTCAAATAGAGCATTATATAATAGTAGATCAATAGTTGCAGCATTATTCACCTTTGCTCCCTCTACTATTACCAACCCCAGTGCCTTCTTCCTAATCCCACTTGTTCTCTATTGTTTAACTTTGAATACTCTATTTCTTCAAATATATTCTGCACATGAAAGATGTATTATTTTATTAAGAATTTTCAGTTTTGTTCTTTCTTTCAAAGAGAAGGTACTGTCATTCCACTGCTCAATTAAGTAGAATTAAGTTTATGCTGAATTCTTTAAGATTAATTTTGCTTACCGTGAGAAATTGGTTTAGTAACTGGTGTGGACTGGTGTGGATTAGTGCCCAGCACAAGTAATAAAGACACTATCTTGTTAGGTCCAGCCAAAGGTTTCAGTAATTCAAACCGGGCAGCTATGGCACAGAGCAGACATGCTTAACCTAACAAAAGTTTGTAAAGCATTTAGAAGTACCAAAACAGTCAAAAAGTTAAAAAAACGCAATACAATAAAAATTCCACTCCACTTTTTAAAAATAGATAAATATTTAAGAAGCAAAATTACACCAAAACAGCTAAAATCCAAGAAAGGGAACTGGAGGTATGAATTGATAATGATTTAAGTAAAATCATGCCCAAAAGCTCAAAGTGCTAATGGTAGACAATAGTTACAGCAAATCAGATCCTAGGTGTGATTTGTGGAAGACTGCGATGAAGCCCACCTCTTTGTCTTGGGCATAAGGAGGAGCAATCCTTCACAACCCTCAAGTCACAGACAGCAGGACCAGTCCTCTTTTGTGCTGATGCAGGTCCAGAAAGTGTTCTGAGGAAGGCTGGTTAAGGTCCAGCTTTGTAGGTACACCAGTCTGTAGATCTGGCACCCGCTAAGCCACTCTAACAGCCCCTCTGGCCAATGGAGGAAAGGTTCCCAGGTGCTGGCCTACCTACATTTTAGCAGTTCCTCTTTGCTTTACTTCAAACAGGCCCAAAATGAAATATGTCAGGGCAAATCCAAGATGGCCACAGTCTTTAGCCCCACTAAACTTAAGCTCTAAAGGCTATGAGTGTGTAGGCTAGTGGACTATGGAAATAAGCAATGTCCATCCACAACTATCGCCAGACTCCAGTCCCTGTCCCATATCAAACCAAGAGGTGAAGGTCTAGTAAGACAAAAGTAGGGCCTTGAGCCCTAGACAAAGGATGAACAAGAATTGTCCTGGCTTTCTGTTTGCTCCCTTTGAAGGGCACAGAAGTTTTATATATGCCTCAGACAGACCTTTCATGCAGGATTTGACACTGTGGTGTCAACAGGAGGTGCATAGCGACAAAGGTGTCATTCCTGCCAGTTCAGACTGACCTGTCAATCACAGTGACCCATTTGTTTAGCTCATGAGAACAATTTCACATCTCATTCACACCTTATTCAGGCCGATAATTATTGGGAAAAGCTGGAAGGTAATGAAAATAAACTTTCAGGATAATCTGACAGGGAAAAGGTAACTTTTTCAAAGGTTTGTTTCCTTAATATTTATTAAACATCCAACTCCAGCATTGAATTGGATTTTAATACCTATTCAAAATAGTAGTTTAAATATTTTTCTAGCTGGTCCCGTTCCCAACATATAGTATTAGTATTTCAATATTTACTCTGATTTTCTACAGAGGACAGCTAGGCCTGTCACAGTGAAATAGCATTTAGGGCCTCGCCACCGTAGGGA
The DNA here is from genome assembly GCF_964261635.1 of Lissotriton helveticus. NCBI lineage: Eukaryota > Metazoa > Chordata > Amphibia > Caudata > Salamandridae > Lissotriton > Lissotriton helveticus. The sequence continues at coordinate 1,932,170,831 of NC_136063.1, read as the reverse complement.
CATGTTAACATTAGTTTTCTACATGTTGCACTTTTTAATACCAATGTGCCCTACCTTGTGAGCTTTATAGAGTTGACTTACTAATATTTGAAAGGAAGGTTTTTACCTGTCAAAAAAGGTTAGTATAAGAGGCTGCACTGCAAGTTTAATAAAGAGTGCTGAGGAACACATGCAACATTTAATTTTCCATGGTATAGGTGTGTTTTCTACACCATATACTATGGCCTTATAGAAGAGTTAAATAGACCAATCAGGGATAAGCCAACTTCTTCATCTTTTAGGAGTCGAAGCACATACACTGGGCACTGGCCAACATTGCCACAGTTTGCAGAGTCTAACAACCAGCAATAAAATCCAGAAAGAAATTTAATGGGGCTGACCACAGAAAATGAGGCATTTACCCATGGTTACTTAGCTAACAGTCCTGTATTTAGTCTCATAAGGGTGATGTCAGCTTCCCAAACAGTATGCAATGCTCATAACACAATGATCATGAGTTCTATATTTCTTCATACTATGTGTCCCTTGTCAAAGCTCTTAGCATTATCTACTTGCAAATTGCGGCCCCTTATACCTGTTGTGCTATTTACCTTTGGGCCAAACTATGCTTCCTCTCTTGCCTACAAAGGCAACATTCTGTCCTTGTGCCTCATATGAGTATTTTAGGATACTCCATGCTATCTTATGTTATGTCATATATAAAGCACAACTATTAATTTTGAGGGTGTCAAGTGAATAAACCAACTGTAATTATAACTCATCAAAAATAAAAGGAGCAGGTACTATTTAGAGAACAAGAAGACTTCAAGATTTTTCTGAAGGCCAAATACTTAGTTTCATATCTAAGAGATACAGGAAGCTCTCTATGGGACCGATTCACAGAACTAACTAAAGACAAAATCCTAAACTTACTACCATTTTGGTATTCACACAATTCACGCAATGTTCCGTTTTGCCACTACTGCAGCCAGAGCCAGCCGTAGCTTTGTATGTTTAGGACAGGTCTCGTCTCCTGTGATCAACAGCAGGAGCCACTTCAGCTCTATCGGGACCTTCACCCCTGAAAACTCTGCCAAAATGCTCCCTACTGCCTTCCAATAGTCTTGTATTGCCAGGTATTCTCATAACAGGTAATAATAGGTTCCCTCCTGCCTGCACCCTCGCTGACACAGCGCATTACCCACATGACCTAATCGATGTAATAATATTCGGGGGTAATATATTTGGTGAAATATTTTTAGTTGAATTAGATGGAATTGGGACAGTATTGCTACTTCTCTGGGGCCCTGCATGGCGTCTATCCACTCATCATCTTCAATGTGGCCTACATAATTTTCCAATGCTGCTCTCAGGGGAGCCAGGAGATCCGGGCCATTGTTTACTAATTTCCTATATATTTGTGATATTGTCTTTTCCTCAAGGGGTTCTGTTAATAGCCGGTCTTCCAGTGGAGACGCCTTTACCAGTTCCTCCCCCTCCCAGAAATAATTACATAATGCATGCCCTAACTGCATATATCTCAGCCACTCACCTTTCCCCGTCTCGTATTCCCTTTGTAGGGTGTCAAACGTGACACATGCCTGCTCTCTCTAGATGTCACCTAGGGACTCCAATCCAATAAGCTCCCATTTGCTAGTGCTACGCAACCCACCCACTTTGTTGAGTATATCACTGTCCCACAGCGAGGTAATCACGGTTAATTTATTGTCCCAGCCCAGGTATTTTGGGGCTACTCTTCCTGCTCCTATCACTGATTTTGTATATATTGGAAGGCCTTTATCCTTTTTCCTGTTGTATAGAAGTGGTAAGTGGTGCCTGGCTCCCATGACGGAACTATCAACTTTGTATGCTGGCTCCTCTCGGTCTCCGAACACCCACCCAGTCACAGTAACTAGATGGGAGGCCCAGTAATATAGTTTGACATCGAGTATCGCCAGTCCCCATCGTATACCCCTCTCTGAAACTTATGCAGGGCAATATGTGGCGCACCTCCACCCCAAGTCAGGGTTCGCAATTTGGCCTCTAATTTCTGGAAGAAAAGTGATGGGACCTGATAAGGTGTGTTCTGCAAGACATTTAACATGCGGGGCAGTGTCATCATCTTGAACAGGACCACGCGGCCCATCAAGATGAGTGGGAGCTTCCGCCAACGCTGGGCGTCACTTATACATTTTTCTAGTTGTGTCGCCAAATAATGTTCAAAGAAACTCCTGTAGGTTTCTTGATACCCCCAGATATTTGAACCTTTTCATCTCTAATGGGACGTTACACCTATATGTTAATCTGGGGGGGGTCGCCTACCAGCAGAAGTAACAGGGACTTTTCCCAATATGTTCGATACCCTATAGTGTTCTCTGAAAATATGGAAGTATTGTGTCAATAGATTGCCTTAGCTTCCTTATGTATATCAAAATGTAGTCCGCATACAGTGAGATGTTTTCGTCCCACTCACCCCCAACTGGGATACCCCATATCAGAGGGTCTTGTCGGACCTACGCCACCAGGAGCTCCAGTGCCAGATCAAATAGTAATTGGGACAGTGAGCACCCCTGCCTTGTCATTTTTTGCAGGGGAAACACCCGGGATACCGTCATGTTTACTCCCACCCGCACTACAGGCTTCTCATATAACAGCTTTTCCCAACCAATAAATTTCAATCCAAATCCTTGGCGGTTCAGAACAGCCCATAAGTAAGGCCACTCTCTGTTATCGAAGGCAATCCGGGCATCCAGTGATAGGAGGTCCGCAGGCTCTGCATTGTCAACCCCAGTGACATGAAGGATCCCAAATAATCTGCATGAGTTTATTCTGGTCCCTTATGTGGCATAAAGCCGGACTGGTCTGGGTGAATGAGGGATGAGATAATTGTGCATAAGCATGTAGACAAAGCCTTTGCCAACACCTTCACTTCAAAGTTGAGGCAGGAGATCAGTCTATACGACCCATAATCCCCTGGTGGCTTCCCCTCTTTTGATATCACCACAATCACTGCTGTTCTCTGGTCTGGAGGTAAAACCCCTACTGTTTTGGCCTCTTTAAACATGTCTAGGAGGTGTGGTTTTGTTTTGTCTCGCATGCGCTTGAACAGTTCTGCTGGCAGACCGTTTGGCCTCAACGCCTTCCCCGACTGTAGAGCCCTTGATGCTTAGCTGATCTCCTCCACAGTAAGATCACCATCTAGTCTGTCTCTCACCTCTGTGGAGAGCAGCGGTAAGTCTATGTCTTATAGGAAGTTGCCACAGTCTGTTTCAGAGTTATCTGTGGAGGACGAGTCTAGTGCTTCATGGGATGTTGCAAATGCCTCTGCTATCTGTGCCCCTGTTTCGAGTCACACCCCCTCTTGGTCTATTATCCCAGGGACCCATTTATTTGTTGACACTTTTTTCTCTAACCACGCTAACAATTTGTTGGCTTTGTCTCCCACTTTATATAATCTGTGTTGGGTGTCCAATGCCTGTGCCCTAGCTCTATTTTCAAGTAGCTCCCGTAATTCCCTCTGGTGTAGCCTTAGAGGGTGCTCCACCCCTGTGAGAACCCCTTCTCTCTTCCCACTTGGTATTCTAGTTCCCATATTGTCAGTTCAATGGAGTGGTATTGTAGTGCCCGCTCCTTTTTCTGTGCTGCTATTTGAGCCAGTGTATGACCTCGGATCACGGCTTGGAACGCCTCCCAGATCGTTACCCTGGAATCTACTTAACCCAAGTTTTCTACGAAGGACTGTTTCTCTCTATGTCTTATATTTTCCTTAAACTGTGCATCTTTTAAGTAGCATGGGTTTACCCTTGGGGGTAATACGTGGTCCCTCTCTGGACCTATCAGCGGAGCCTCTACAGGAGAATGAACAGATATGCCCGAACACCATACATGATGCCCCTAAAATGTCCCAGGTAACTAAACTGCATGATTAGGTAGTCTAGTCTTGAGAACCCTCCATGAGCAGCCGGCATATGTGTATATTGTTTAAGAGTCAGGGGGTGATGGTGCCATACATCACCCAAACCAATAGCGTCTAATAAAACCCCCAGGGCTGCCACCCTTCGTCCTGAAGATCCCCCCAATGCATCAATGTCCTCTGAGATCATTCCGTTCAAGTCTCCCCCTATCATCAATTGTCCCTCCAGTAGTTCCAGCACCCAGTTCTTTTAGCATTGATGCCAGCAGCTTCGGTGGGACATACATGGATCAGAGGTTGAGAGACTGTCCCTCCCAGTGTCCGCCCACCACCACAAATCTCCCCCTTTGATCTGTCTGGGTTCCCTATGGCACAAAGGAGAGTGACTTCTTGCATAACATCCCCACCGATCTGGAGCCTGTTGTGTATCATGCATGTGATAATAGCGTGCTTTACATTGGTTGCCTTTTAAATGTGTTTCCAGAAGTAGAACAATATCTGGGGCATGTTTTTTTATGAAGTGCATTATGGTTGAGCGCTTAATTTTAAAGTTGAGGCCATTAACGTTCCAAGACTAAACTTTCAGCCCTTGCATCTGTCGACCATAGTAGCACCTACCTACCTCCCCCTTTTACCTGCATGTTGGCTAGACACTGCTCCTTCCACCTACCCCCACTGACTCTACCCTGACCTCTCATTCTAATATGTGTCCGAACTCTGCTTTTTACAACCAAAAACATTATAGAACCATTCCCCTTTCCCCAACACTAAACTCCCACCCGCACCCTGCTACTGTGCTAACTTGGTTGCGTGTTCCCCACCTACCCAACCCGCAAGGTACCTGTCGTCCATACCAGAACATTGAGTAACAAAATTAAGGTGTGTGCCAGGCACTACAGGACTCACAGTAGTTATTTAACCCTTTTCAACCCCTCTCAATAAACAATCCTTGTGTGTAGCCCAAATGTTCCAGGCTGGTAATATCTAGACCTGGTGGTTTGACTCTTTCTTTACAGTTCCCATTTGTCTGTTTGGGTCGATCTTCTCCACTCAATGCACTACTCCCCTTTGGTATATTATCACTGTCTTTTCATCTTACCTTAAGAGTGACCCAATGTCTCAAGTTTCTTCACCCCTACCAGTCCCCTGTTGGTCCAACGGATCAGCCTGTGTTGTGTGCCCCACCTTCAATTCAAATATCTCCGATCTCTACTCTCTGCCCTCAAAGCTTCATCTTGGTCCTTTTGGTCACTTCCTGCCCATCGTACTCCACCCCTCCAGCCACTCCCAGGCTTTCCCCAGTGATGTGATGCGATTACTCTGAGCTTTGCTGTGAAAGGCATCATATATTTGATTTCCCTCTCTCTCAGTTCTGTCTTTAACACTTCGAAACTCCTCCGTTGACTCTGAACTTGTAATGTGAAGTCGGGGAAAAATGGATCCGGGCATTCCCATACTGTATGTCACCTTTTGATCGTGCCGCTTGGAGGACTGCATTTCGGTCCTGGTAGTTGAAGATTATTGCTATTGTTGTGCGTGTTGGGGTCCCTGGCATGGGCCTCGGTATCAGGGCTCTGTGCGCCCTTTCCACTGAAAAAAATGTTTATAGCCTTTTGAGCTTTAGTGTGTTCATAATGAGATATTCCACAAATAGGTCCACACTGGGACCCCCACCACCCTCATGTTGTTCCTTCCTTCCTAATCCTCCACCTTTGCCACCATTGTCGAAGTCTGTTGTGTCATCATCTTCACCTACACCTAGAGCCACTTCGTCGTGGACTGCAGTTGGGTTATGTGCGTTGCTGCTTCTGAGACCTTATCACTTAACTTGTGAAGGTCCACCTTGATCAGGTTGACTACCACCATCACTGCATCAGTTTTACGCTCCAGAGTGCCTTTGACATCTTTATTCGCCACCTTAATTGCCCTTAATGAGTGTTCTCCTGCCCCATCCCCCTCTGCCTGTTGAGTTGGCCTAGGGAGGCATAGTTATCCATCTTATTGGATTGGCGTTCTCCCGTACTCTTCGGTTTCACCATAGTTGAATTGTTTTGGGGTGCCTAGTTGTATACCCCTTCGCTCACTACTCCTTTCTTTAGGGCTTCCGCACTGAGTGCTGTCTGTGTCACGGTCTGCCCTCCTTTGTCCCCAATATAGGCTTCTCAGACGACTCAGCCACTAACTGCTCTCAGATCACAACTCCCTGGTGGGTCTGCTGATGTTCTTCATCACCCCGCCACCGAGTGTAGACTGGCTACTTGTCCACTTCAGCCCATGTGCCTTTGGTGGTGCGAACCAGGCTTGCCCCTGACCAGGAAGGGCTGTGCTCCTAGTCCATATTGTAAATGTCTCTGTGCACCACAACTCCATTTAGTACCCTTCCTGCGCTTCTGGCTTGAGATTTTACTTTACAGGTGGTGAGGGGTGGGATACGGTCTACACGCACTCCCCCCAGAGGGAAATGATGGATGGATTGATGAATTGATAAGTGCAAGGGTGAATGGATGGACGTATGAGTGAAAAGGTGGATGTAAGGATGGATGAGTGAGTGAAAGGGAGGATAGATGGACAAAAGGATGAATAGATGAGTGAAGGAGTGAAAGGATAGGTGGATTAGAGAAAAGATGGATGAGTGATAGGGTCAATGGATGGATTTGTGAGTGGATGAGTAGATGGATGGGTGGGTGGATGGATAGAAGGAAGGATGGCTAAGTGAAAGGGTCGATGGAGAGAGAAAGGGAGGATGGATGGATGACTGAAAGGGTGGATGGGTGGAAGGATGAGTAAGTGAAAGGATGGCTGGATGGGTGAAAGGGTAAATGGCTGGATGGATGAGTGAGTGAATGGATGGATGGGAAGAAGAGTGGATGGAAAAGTGTACAGATGAATAGGGTGAAAGGGTGGATGGATGGATAATGGATGGATGAGTGAAAGGATTGATGAAGGGATGGATGAGTGAAATGATAGATGGAAGGATACATGATGGAGAGGTTTGCAAATGGTTGAATATGTTTGGATATGCTGGGCTTACTTATATACTATTGCGCAACCTCCTCTGATGTGTCTGTAAAACGTACCTATTGTCCTGAAGTTTTGTCTCGAATTGTGACCTCCAATGTAAAAATATGTCATGTCCTGAGAGGTTTATCCTGGTAAAGTTCAACAGTAGGCCAATGTTGGAATTCAACCCCTTTGTAGGGCACCCCAAACCTTTCCCCTTACCACTCCTGTCTTCCAAATTTCGTTCTTGTTGGCATTAGGACAGTGCATTTTACCAGTGCTGAAGTGCTTGTGCTTACTCATAAACACATTGTAAAGTTGGCCTACACCTAATTGGCTAATTTAATTTACTTAGGAGTCCTTAGTAAAGTTAAATTGGTACAGGATGTACACAGGGCGTGTACAATACCCTGTACTAGTAAGCCTGCAGCACTTATTGTGCCACCCACTTAAGTAGCCCTTTAAAACATGTCTCAGGCCTGCCATTGTGTCTGAGTGCTTCCTGTGTGCAGTTTTAAACTGTTAAAATCCTTTTTCCAAGTCTAAAACTCTCTTTTTAATACATATAAGTCACCCCCAGAGTAGGCTGCAGTGTAGTGTATTTAAAACGTTGGGCATGTACTTTGTGTCCTGGTAGTGAAATACCTAATAAATAATGTTTCACTACTATGAAGCCTACTACCCTTATTGGATAATATGGGATTACCTTATCACATTTAATAAATGCTAACTTTTGATTAGGAACAGTTAAAAAAAAGTCATGTTTGGTCTCAAAAGAATTGTAATGTACAACCATCTTTAATGGTAAACTTGTATTTTAAGCCCCAATTCTCAAAATGCCACTTTTAGAATCTTTGCATGTTCTTGTCCTAACCATTTTCTGCCTGCAGCCTGTGTCCTTGGTCAAATGACTGTGAAAGGTTGGCAGTTGCCCTTTTTGTAATCCTCACAGACAGTGAGGCTAAGGGGGACTAGGTGTTGGCAGGATCGGAGGAGCAGCTCCATTTCCTTCCCCAGTTATATTTCAAAGGAGCTGCCTCCTGCACACTCACAAAGAACTTCATACCCGTCCTTTGTCACCCTAGACCTCTTGGAGCGTGGGCAGGGAAAGATTGAAATTCCAGAACCAGATGGGGAAGATCTGGCCTTGTGGCACCCTTGTCAGCAACAGCCTCCACCTTTGCCAGCTGGAGATTTTCGTCTTTCAATAATGTAACTTATTCCGAAAATAGAAATCTTGACTGTGACTTCATCCAGCGGCTACTCCATGATGAAGCCTCCTCCTCGGACACAGACAGCTGCCTTCCCCTGCTGGACTTTACCTTCTCAGACATTTATCGTCATACATTTTTCTAAGCCCTAGACCGGGCACAATCCACTTTGTGTATCTGAACCACACTCCATTGTAGTCAGCCATAACGTTCGACTTTGCACCAGTTTCATGTGAACAGATGTTTTAGGCACTAGTTTTCAACAAAAATTTTAAACATTCGTAACTCTGGTTCTACTGATTGGATTGAATTCATTTTGGTGTCATTTTAAAAAAAAATGTCCTATGATTTTTCTTGAGTTGTATTTTACGTTATTACTGTTTGAGTGTTGCTTAAGTGCTTAACACATTGCTTCAAAGTTTAGCCTGGTTGTTTTTGGTACAAGCTACCAGAGGGTTATGAGCAGGTTAATTTAGTGACTTTTTGTGATTCACCCTGCCAAGTATTGTTTGTTAATGAGTAGAGTTACCACCCCCTCAAACAAAAGCTCAATTTCTTACAGTCAAACAATCAATGTTGTAAGAGCTTTATTTGAATCCTATCTTAAAGAGCCTTGATTTCAAGATCTAGATTTTACTTAAGCCACTCATTTATTCAGTTTCTAATGTTGAATTTCTGACTCAAAGATTCTTAAAACAAAGAATTATGGAACGCGAAGTATAACACAGACTGCCGGGACCCTGCAGCACACCAGTCTCTTTGTCCACTCTTCACAATTGTTCCTTTGCAAGCTGAATATGCTGAAACTCGAATCCCCTTAATTGTTACTACTAAGGTTTGACAAACTAATTTGAAATGTAAGATTTGCTATTCCTCTTCAGGTCCTCTTGCCTAATTAGAGCTATGTTACCTGTGTTAATACAGCATGTTCATGGCTAAGTGCCAGGGAAGGAGACCTGCTGTCTGATCAATCATGGTGAATGTGCTGAGTACCATCTAGATTGATGTGTCTATGAGCTTTTTCCGATGGGAGGGAAGTCAGATTTTGTTGAAAGTCTGTTTCAGCAATGCAGTACAGATTTTCACTTTCAGGGCCTGGTGCAATTATGTAAATTGTGCTGTTGATTTTCTGTGAACGTGAAAAGTGAACGAGTTTACATACATCTCTAATAGTACCACGTCATCGGGGAGTAGTTAATCTGAATTTCTTTTGCGTTGTGGGTGTTCCAGCACAGTATTTGTAGTGAAAAAAAGCAAAACTACTTGAAGTAAAACGCTAATAATTAAGCAAAAATTCAAAAGCCCACACGCGTGATATCAAAAGCCACTGCTTATTGGCCAAAAACCCTCCATCTGCTGTCAGTTTCGAAATCGTACTTCTGATACGACCTGCAAAACGAAACGGCTGAGAACACAAAGTGCAAATCCAGTAGTTGAAAGTGACACACTTGACATGTTTGCTTTTTAAGCACACATTTAGCAGTGTGTGGCATGGAATTTATACTGATCTTCAAACATTTAGATTTCTAGCCGATGTTATTATTTTAGCTTATTTGACTAAGACAGAAAACCCCTTTGTTCACCTGCGTGTATTTAGGGTTAGGTTTTATATTATTTGTACTTTCCTGCAACTGTTCAGATGCCAAATGCTAAGCATTAAGGAGCGTTTACATTGCTTTCAAACTTAACTTGTCACTAAAGTTAAACAGCAAATTGCTTCAAAGTCAAGTGCAGATATCGAATCACTGGTCATCTAGCATGTTGAAGGCTGAAGATCCCAATAAACAGGCCATTACCAACATGTTCACTAGACTGCTCAACTCAAATCACAGCTCCAAATATTGAACCATTTTTCGAATCAAGTTAATGGTCAAACCACTGCTTCTAAAGTATTTATTTGGAAAGAAAACATCCTTTCAAATCCTTTCACAAATGATACACATTTCAAATAAGATACACAGAAAAATACAGGAGGTCTCTTTAACTATTTTGCAGTTATCACCCGTCACAAACACATCCACAGTCTCAAGTCTCGACCATTTGCTGTGTAGTAGGGTCATCATAACTCTTGTGATGACATAAAAGATGTCATAAATATTGTCTTAGAACATGTCATAAGTGATATCATATATGATGTCATAAGCAGTAAATGGAGGGGGTAAGTTAAAGTTAGTGCTGCTTACTATAACTGGTGAAGTTATGTGTTTATTTAGTTAATGCTGTCATTGACAAATTTACCTAACAATAACTTTAGATTATCCTTTTGTTTCTTACTTGAATTTCTAAGGGTTTTTTTAAAAACAAAATCAGCTCGTTTTATCACCGCTAACTATAATGTTACTTTAACCTTTGGATTTTTCTGTTAATTTGTAGGTTTTTTTAAGGTAAAATAGTACTTAATTCCCATATGTGAATGCAACCCCCCCCCCCCGCCATGCACGGCCAAAGGAGCCCTGCAGCCAACCCCATTCCATACAGCCAACCCCAGATTATGCATGGCCTTCTGCCGTGTGCAGTAGCCTGGGGATCCCATCCCCCTGAGCCATTTCTAGCAACAAAGGGAAGGGGGACCCCACAGCTACCTTCCCCAAGCCTCTTTAGGCGCTGGGGACCCCATCCCCGGGCTGTGTAATTTTTAAGGGGAGGATGTAACCACAGCTCTTCTACCCAAGCTGTTATTGGCCCTAGGGATACCATCCCCAGGAGCCATTTATTTAAATAAAGAGCCCCCCTCCAAAAACCATGTTAGGCCCTGGGGACCCATCCCCAGAGTCACTCTGTTATATAAAGGGAAGGAGGGTGCAGGTGGCCCTCCCTCCCTGGGCTGGCTTTGGCCCTTGCCAAATTGGCCAGAGGGATCCCATCCACTGGGGCCCAGTGTTATTTTCAGGGAGAAGGGGGCACGCGGCCCCCCTCCCTGGGCCAACGTCGGCCCAGGGTTCCCCTTCCCCTCAGGCCCTGCATTATGTTTAGGCAGAAAGGGGCCTGTAGCCTCCCTTCCTAGGCCGATTTCGGCCCTGGGAACTCCATCCCCCAGGGCCCAGCATCGTTTATTAAAAGAAGGGGGCACTCCGCACCTCTCCATGTGCCGATATTTGCCCCAGGGACTGCATTCCCAGGGGCCCAGCATAATTTATTAGGGGTAGGAGGCATTCCATTTTTATGGGGAGGGGTCAGGCAGCGCATTCCCTTGGCCGACTTCGGCACAGGGTGCTCCATCACCTAGGGCCCGGCGCAATAAAAGGTGAGTGTCCTGATACCCACCCAGAACACCCACCATAGTCTCAGTTTGGGCCACAGGGAGCCACAAAGCCCCCACTGCCCCATCTGGCTTCCCACATACAGTGGGTAGGAGCAAACTTTTATGCGATTCCCTGCCCATATCACTGCAGGCAGGGAAACAAACCAACATCTGCTTCCAGTGGGCGGGAGCATTTTTGAAGCCGCCCATTGGGAGCGGACTTGGTGTTTGCTCCTGCTTGGCGGGAGTTTGAAAATGCTCCTGCCACACAAGAGCAAACACAGGATTACCTGCCTGCATAGCTGGACATAGCAACTGAGCCGGCCCTGGGTGATTGGGTTGCTGGGGTCTTTGAGGCTTAGTGAGTGAGGCTGCATGGTCCCCTCCCTATTTTCTAAAATTTCCTTCCATTCTTTCTGCTTTCCTTCTTTCATACTTTCTTGCATTCTTTACTTTCCTGCTATCTTTTCTTCTTTCTTGCCGTCTTCTGTGACTTTTCTTTCTTTCTTTCCTTCTTCAGAAGCGGTTGCAGAAGGATATTTTAAACATTGGTTAGCTAATTGTGAGGTCTGTCTAACTTTACATATACCTATGTAGACAATGCAAGGATGGTACTCTATTCTGTTCACATTAATTTCTGATGGATGATGTTGAAAAGCACAGTTCCAGCTCACTCAAAAGTGATATGGTATTGGTTAGTCGTGCAATTGTGTGTCAAACTAATTCATCACTTTATTAACAGCATGACACATTGCCCAAGGGATGATAGATTTCAAAAGCTGTTATGGCATGACGTTGAACTTTGGGCTTGAGCAAACAATCCCTGCCCACTAGCTAAATGTGTCAAGGGATGGATGCAAAGCTCTGATTGGTATCTGCTTCTCTGTGGTTAAGTGACCCCACACAAAGGCGTGTGAAAGGATCAGGGGCCGTATTATGCATAATACCCTGAGGTCCAATGGTCAGGAGCCCCTGCTTTGTATGTCCCTGGGGCACTATGGTATTACAGGAGGGGCCACAGATGATTGAGCGGTCCCTTTTGCAATAGTGATAGTGCTGGCACACATGTATCGCCAACGCTATCTTGCAAGTGAGGAAATCCCTTTACCCCTGGGTCTGCACTCTATTATGGATGTGGGTGCTGAGGCAAACAGGCCCTTGGGAAGGGCAATGACAGTTCACTACAAAAAGGTGGTATACAGTCAGAACGCCTCTTGAAGTCAGCCCTCTGGAAAGGTTAAAGCAATCCCATGGACCACCCAGACACATCCATGCAGGCGGATGCAATCACTCACTACAAAGAGATCTTGGTTTTCTCTTTAAAGTACAGGTAGCTCCTGCCCCCAACGTGAAACATGAAGCAGCTTGTAAGAAGCTGTTTCATGTTCCACTAAATGCACAGCTCCAGGGCAGCCGAGAGTTTAGGGCATTGCATTTATAATATTAGGAGGCCCTGTTTTGGTATGCCCCAGGTGTACCTTTTGAAAGGTGTACTTGCCACAAACCAGGACAGTGCACCCATTCTTTATGGTTTAAATGTCTTTATTGAGTTTAAACACACAAATGTCTCCATGTTTGTGTGTTATCTGTCGTCAATCAAAATCTAGGCAGTACAACCGAACAGAGCCAAATGAGGGCTTAAGCCCAGCCTACGAAATCACGTACATGGAATAAAAATGTAGGAGTAAGAAAAAGGTAAAAAAACAAACCCTCCCTCCCCCCGTCCAGTGCCCCGTGTCCCCCACTAGCTCAACTTCTCTCCTCCCAAACTATGCCAAGCCCTCGGTGACTACCTGACAGTCTGTCTTCTGTGGCTTCGTGAGGCGCAGTAGTCTAAGATGTCTGGGACATGTGATTTCTTGGAATTCGGTAGCCAAGAGCGACAAAAATGGGTACCATAGGTCGTCATATTTAGATCCCGCTCCCGCCATAATGAGCGATAATTTCTCCATCCCGAGCACATGCCACAATCGGTGAAGCCAACCTACAAAGGAGGGTATGTTGGGAGTGCGCCAATGTGTGAGTACATTTTGTACCGCTGAACCTAGTGCGATGGCCATCTGCCTGCCCCTATGGGATTTTAGTGGGTAGGTCAGGGGATTAGGGAGATCTAGTAGTACATAAGCCAGGAAGCGCAGGATTTCTGTCTTAAAGTACTTATCTACCTAATCCAACACTTGAGCCCAGTAGGGTTGAATATGTACGCATTCCCACAACAAATGCACCAGGTTGCCAACCTGGCCACAGCCACGCCAGCAAGTCTCTTCTCGGTCGCGGTCCATCTCATGTAGTCTATCTGGGGTATAATACCAATATGTCACCACTTTCTTGAATGTCTCTGTGAGTCCCATGTGGTACGCAGAGTGTCGGGCCCTGTAGTATATCCCCTCCCATTCTTTGTGGGATAATATCCTGCCTAACTATCTCTCCCATCGCTCCCTGCTGGGATTGTGTGTGTATGCCTGTGTGACCTGTAACATCTTGTAGAGATCGGAGATGAGCTTGGCGTCGGACATGCGGGCGATGAGCCATCTTTCGTAAGCGTATAAGCGCCTGTCCGCACTTTTGCGGACCTGTGGTTGTAGTGCCCAATGCCGCACCTGTAGGAATCTTAGTCGTTCATTTTCTGGGAGACCGTAGTCTTGTCTAAACTGGAAAAATGGAACAACCCCCTCAGTTCCATACATGTGATACAAGAACCGGCAACCAGCCGGCCTCCAGTGTGCAAAAGCCACCTCTACTGCGCCCGGGGTGAAATCAGGGTTGTTGACCAACGGGGTGAGGGGAGAAGGGAAGGTTGTAAGGTCGTGTTTCATATTGGTGGTGTCCAACACCTCGAGAGGGACTCGCGTTATGTGCGAAGCATACAAGTTAGGGGGTCTATGAGGCCTGGGCAGGAAATGAATTTCCTGCAATGGTCTCGCTGCTACTGCCTGGTCTTGGAACAGCCAATGCTTCTCCGATTCCCATCTGCTCCACTCGACCAGGTATCACAATTGTGCCACCAGATAGTACAGCTGGAGATCGGGAACTCCTAGCCCTCCTATCTCCAGGGAAAGCGTCACTAGCGTTCTCCGCATTTGCGGCTTCCGACTGATCCAGATAGACTGGGCCAAGTGGGTTTGCGTCTGTCGAATCCATCCAACCGGCGGTTGGAGAGGGAGGGTACGAAAGAGGTAGAGGATCTGAGGCAAAATAGTAATTTTGACCGCCACGATTCTTCCTAACCAGGAAAGAAGGTAGTGCTTCCACCAACCAACCTCGCGTTGGATTTTCCCGCGAAGGATAGCATAGTTGGTGGTAGTCATAGCAGAGAGGGAGGGGGCCTGCTGGATTCCCAAATACGGGATAGTATCCACCACCCACTGAATGGGAACAAGCTCTGTAGATATTCCCGGATGGAAGGAGACAGCGAGAGGTCCAAGGCCATCAACTTGTCCGCATTCACTTTGAATCCAGCAACCCTGGCAAAGGCGTCTAAGTCCGCCAGACACGCCGGCAGGGCTGTCTTCGGATTAGTAAGGGAGATCAACACGTCGTCTGTGTATAAACTAATTTTGTGGACATAGGCGCCAAACTTGATCCCTTCAATTGCCGAGTTCTGTCATATTTTCGGAGCCAAAGGCTCCATATACAGGGCAAAGAGAAGGGGCGATAGTGGTCACGCTTGTCTCGTGCCCCTCTCAATGGTAAAACTAGAAGAAGTGTTTTCATTCACTCTGACCATGGCTGTAGGGAATCTGTAGCAATTAAAAACAAAGGTACGGTACTTCTCCTGTATCCCCACCCTCTCCAGCACCTGATCCAAACAGGGCCAATGAACGCGGTCGAACTCCTTTTCGGCGTCTATGGCCAACATCATATATTGCCCGGGCACCCGAGTAGCTTTCTCTATAAGATGAAGAATCCACTTGGTGTTATCTGACCTCTGGCGTTCAGGAATAAAGCCCGCCGGTCTGGATCAATGAGGCCGGACATGTGAGGGGCTAGGCGGGTGGCCAGAATCCCTGTGTCCTTTTTAAGGTCAACATTGAGGAGGGATATCGGATGATATGCCCCGCATTTAGTCTTATCCTTCCCAGGTTTAGGAATCACTGCATTGAGGCTCCTAAGAGGTCACTCGGTATTGCTCCCAGTTCACCAAAGGAGTTAAACAGCTGGGTAAGAAGCGGGGCAAGCACTGCGCAAAACTTCTTATAGAAAATAGCGGAGAAGCCGTCCGGCCAATAGTGGCTATGACCTCTTCCGTTTGGATATTCCTATCTAGAGGACAGGGAAACCGAGTCCAGAAAGGCAACTCCCTCGGAGCTATCGGACAGGCCCCCAGTGTAGAGAGTAGCATAAAAGTCGCAGAATGTTTCCACTATATCTGTATCTTCCGATGCACTGGTCCCATCCGACCTGACAATCTCTCTGACCCCTTGTTGCTGACGGACCTCTCGTAACCTATTGGCCAACAGTCGCCCGCACCTATCTCCCCGGTATAGAAAGTGTGCCTCAGTCTTAGAGACGAAAACTCTGCCCTGTCTTGGTCAAGCGCCGTTAAGCAGACGCCACACCCTCGGGGCTCCCGTCGCTGGTGCATCTGCTCCAATTCACAGATGTGTTGTGTGAGCTCATCGCGCTTATGCTGGCGCTCCCTATTGTCAGCAGTCGGAAGCGCAATAAATTCCCCCCTGACTACGCCCTTCAGCGCTGCCCATTGGGTTGCAAGGGAGGTATCCGAGTTCGCATTATGGGAGAGGTAGTCAGTGATGGCGCCTTGTATGTGCTTCACGACGTCAGCCCTGTGCAAGAGAGTGTCCCTAAGGCACCATACCCTGGAGGGGCGTGATGTAGGTGGAAGGGTGAGAGTGGCAAGTACTGGGGCGTGATATGAAAATGAGGCCACCCCTATCTCAACTGTGGTCGCGAGCGCGCGCACTGGGGCAGAACCCAGCAAATAAACTAGTCTTGCGTAGGTCTTGTGTGCATTCGAGTAATAAGAGTATTCCCTATCTAGGGGATAAAAACTGCGCCAAAGGTCATGTAGGCCTAGGTCATTCAATTGCCCAAGTCCCTCTGCAGAAATTGCACCTACCTGATGCGTGCACTGACTGGATCTGTCCAAAATGTTGTTGAACACTAGATTTAAGTCATCCCCCAAGATGATATCACGGTCCGACGTGGCTGTGGGCTCTGTAAGAGCGGAATGCAGAAACTCCTCCTGGCCTTCATTCGGGGCATATAGGGAGCCAATGGTGAATGTTAGCCCGCCCAGGACAAAATGGTAGGTCAGTAGTCTCCCCCTAATCTCTGCACCTTTATGCAGTACGTCCCCTTTAAAACGCTGTGCTACCAAAAATGCCACCCCAGCTATCTTAGTAGAACATGAGAAGAAGAACTGAGCAGGAAACCTACGAGACCACAGCCTATGACAGTCGCGTGCCAGCAAATGAGTCTGCTGAAGTAAGCATATATCTGCTTGTGCGTTCTATAAACATGACAGTACCACCCTGCGCTTCACCGGATTATTAAGACCCCGCACATTGAGGGTTAAAATCCTAAGGGTAGTATCAGGCATAACCAATAACTGACAGGGTCAGGCTTACACTCGAAGGGCTATGTGTGGCATCGCCAGCGCAGTGGACCGCTAGGAAAGGAAGGGTGACTCGGACATGCGGAGCTACACTAGCACTAGGAAAAAATCGAATGTGGAGCACTGGACACTCCCCCTCGACCCCTCCAACAATTCCCAAACTACAAAACATATTAAGGAAGCAAAATAGAACAAAAACACATAGTCCATCAACCATGGTTGATCAGTGAAAGGATATCGGGGTAAGCTACCAACAAGAAAGTCCTCTCCCTCCCGCCAATGGCCTGGGCCTTAAGAAATCAAACAATCGGCCTAATATAGTGTCCAAAGTCAGCCAGGCTGGGTGCTGGGGGGATCTGCAGAAACTGCCTCCAGAGCCGACCTTCTGCCCTCCATGACTTCTGCGGCACGGGGCTTCCTGAGACGACGCCTGCTGCCCTGTTGACGTCATCTGGGCCTGGAATCCTCAACCTCTACATTGGAATCCTCATCTTCACCCTCTGACTCCGGCAGTTTCACACCCAGCAGCCTGCTAGCCTCTGACAAAGATCGCAGCTGGTACAGTTTATTATCCATGCAAAACACTAGCCTGAACGGGTGGCCCCAGCTGTAGGTGATGTTGTGCTGCTGTAAGTGCATAGTGATAGGCTTGAAGGTTCTCCTCTTTTGTAGGGTGAGAGCGGATAAGTCTTGATAGAGGACAGGGGAGTGGCCTCGAAACTGTAGAGGGTGCATTAGTCGTGCTTTTTGGAGGATAGCCTCTTTGGGGTGAAAGTCTTGGACACAGACTAATATGTCTGGCGGCGGGGCCGATGGAGCCCTCGGGTACCCACCCTGTGCGCCCGGTCCACTTGCAGCTCTGTCTCCAACGGTCGGCCAAAAACGTGATTCAGAAGTTCTCTGGAGTAGGAAAATAGATCCTTCAAGTCCTCGTCCATTTTCACCCCTCTGATGTGTATATTGTGGCGCCGGGACCTGTTTTCCAGGTCCTCGACGTGTGCTTGGAGAAACACTTGTTGGTCATGGATCCGGAGTATCTCCTGTTCCAGAGCCGCTATCTCCGTGTCCCTCCCATTGCTCTTACCTTCCAGGTCAGCGACCCTCTCGCCAAAGCCATCCATCTCCCGTCTGACCTCACGGATCTCAGATGTGAACTCTTGCTTGAGGGTGTGGATGTCTTCCCGTAGAGCGCTAAACATGGATTTGAGGAACGCCTTGGTAATGGGTTCAGCTCCGTCTTCCTTGCCTGGCCTTGGGCCCGAGGATCCAGCCGCTGTGGTGGAGGCCATTGGATCAGTTTGCGCCTTGAAAAACAAGTCTTTGATGGTCTTTTCCTTCCTGTTTCTGGAGGAGGACATTGCACTCTCTGGGAAGCTCAAGAGGGTCGTGGAAGGCCCCACCCATCACTGCTAGCAGCTCCTCTTCAGCAGCTGGTGTCGAGTAACTACCCCCGGGCCCACAGAGGAATCAGAAAGCTGGGGTGTTCTAGAGGATGTGAGAGGGGCGCTGCATCTGCCCGGGGCTCTAGGTGTTTCAGCTACAGTCAAATCTGGCTCTGCCACCACTGACGCCAACGGCCTCCGTACGCCCCAGAGGCAACAATCTCAGGAAGCTACCCCACAAAGCAGCACCAGACCCTCTCAGACAGCCTCCCGGCGCAGATTGGGTCCTGCACAGTCTGTCCACTCGTGGCCGAGGGATGCAGTCCAACAAGCAGGGGCACGCCCTGCCCCGCCACCGCCCAGCACCTCTCAGCTATCCACCTCTCCGCTCACCATCCACCAGCCAGCAAGCCAAGCAGTCAACCCAGACGTGGGCCCGCCGCAAACCAGCGCTTCGGGCCTCCCACACTCCTATATTCCAACTGAGCAGTCAATATCACACTGGCCTCCCAGCCAGTTCACGGGCGCTGCAGATCCGGGCCCTCCACTCACTGGCAGTGCCACTGGGGTCCACGTTGATGTCCGCGGCAATCCGGGTTTGGCGGGTCTGTCACAAGATGGCGGCCTGCCTTCCCCTCCACAATGGCACCACAGTACCCCACCACCAATAAAGCGTCAAGTCTCAGCAGGTCAGGCTGTGCTAGAGGCCGGGCTCCAATGCTAACCCCTGCACTCCGCTGCTCACTGTTGCGGCGTAGGCCTTTCCACTCTGCGGTCTAGTTCAGCGCCCCGGTTCCTGCACAAAATGCCGGCGAACTCGACTCCGCTATGGCGCTGCCCGTCCCAGCCGCCTGGCACACCTGCCTCTGTCGCTCCTCTAGGGTAGCGGAAGCAGCCACTGCCCCCCTCACTAGCTAAGCGTCCAACCCTGTGGAGGTGCAGGGATGGGAGGGAAGTGCAGGATATGCAAAGGACTCTCCGCAAGCCTCGGCCACCTCCAAGCGTACCCAGCGGCAGGCCGGCAATCTGGTGACCCAAAATGCCTCTGTACTCGCCTCCGAGGACCTCTAGGCCTGTCCGCTTCTGTAGCGCTGTTGGGCTTCGCCCCCGCTGGCCTCGCAGGGGAGGCCGCACTCGTGGGCACGTCAGCCTTGGCATGGGGAGTCTTTCCCAGTCGACAATCCGGGAGCACCTCCCCCACTCTGTTTGGGGTCACTGCCACTTAAGAGCCGCCAGCCTCCGTTCTGCCTGCCTTGGGACCGGCAACTCCGCTGTCACCTCGCGCGGCTCTCCATGCAGAACTCTCTCCGCAAACCACGTGGTGGGCCTCTACTCGTTCGCCTCCAGGCCCGTGGCAATAAGGAGGCCCCGACTCCTCTCCCCCGCTCCACCGCTCCACTCTGGACCACAGCTCTGGGAGGAACCTTCAATTCGCCATGGTCGGGACAGCTGTCGTGCCATGTGCAGCTCCGACACCAACTCTCAGGCTCACCGTCCCAGCAGGGCTATGTGCAGGCTCACGGGCCTCTTGCTGCCTGGCCACGGTCTCCAGCCTACCCCCCGCACCGAGGCCGCTGAAGCTCCGATTACTCTCGGTCCGATGTTAAAATGCCCCCTTAACAGCCGCCGCTCCGTGCTGCCAGGGCCACTCTACCGTGCAGGAATTAGGCCGACGGCTGCAAAAATGGCCTGTAAGCCGGTGCTAGTTCAGGCCGGGAGCTCCAGAGCAACACGTCTGCTCATGCCGCCATCTTGGCCACGCCCCTGCACCCATTCTTTAATCTGGGTCCAGATGTCTTCAGAGAGAATATGCTTCTTCAGGAGGAAAATGTCTTCATCCACGACCACTGGATTTACGCAGCAGAATTAAACCAAATTAAGGGCCTGATTATGAGTTTGGTGGTGTGGGGCGGCACGCCACCGCTCTGCTCCAGCACCACTTAACTTGACCACTGGCCACCCACCAGATTATGAGTTTCCTCGTAGTCAGGCGGGTGCTCCTATAGCGTTCCCTCAGTGGTGCCTTTCAAAAAGGCACGGCAATGGGAACCCCAAAGCAGGTTCCTGTATGGATTTGACTGTCAAGTCCATGCCGTGCAGGAACTGGGAGTGCATGCCCACAGGGGGGCACTACGTGAAACATGCAGTGGCTGCAGAGTCACTGGCACTGGTCTTTGGCATAATAAACCTCCCCCGATAAATATTGGATACTGGTTTGAGGGAGAACCAGGCTAAAGAAAACCAGCAGTGCAGACCTGGAAACAGGGCTGAAGCACTTATGCTGTTATGGAGTAGAAACAGGTGAAGATCACATAAAGGAACTCTGACTGTGGGTCCTTTTTAAAGACATCTGGTACTTCCACCTGGCTTTGTGTGGAATCTATATGGCTACTGAGAGGTGTTGCCCTTACCTCAGTAGCCACCAGGCTTCCATTAAGACTTTCACATCCAGCTTGACAGGTTGTGATGCCTCAGCGAGTACCATGTTGGTGTAAATGAGACAAAAACATGAAGGCTAATTTGCAAGGTATTTTCGAAACAATTGGGCTATTTACAAAGGTTCTTGTGAATAATTTACTCATGTAATTTACTCTTGCACTTTTAAGCAACTTAACAACTTTGCCTGCAACCCAAAATCGGAATGTGTAAATAGACTCAAAAGTGTTTTGCACATCACCACCTCCTGAAAAGGGGGGTGGAGCCAGATGTACAAGTGTAAGTTACTACTGTGCAAAAGAAACAATAGTAAGTCCAGCATCACACATGGCCAGCCACTGATACCGCAAAACCGTCCCATAGAAAATTATGGAGCCAGGGATTTAAATTAAAGCCCTATAGGAATAATGTTACATTAAATTCAATTATTTACATAGATTGAAATATAAATAAGTATAATTTGATTAAAAATATACATAAACATATAACATATTTATTTAATTATAAAATATTTTAACAAACTTGTAATTTATGAATGAAACACTATTATTAATTACAAAAAAATGAAACTGCTGTTAATGAATTATATACATCACCTTTAATAATTAGTAATAAATATTAACAAATATGTCGTTTCATTTATGTGGAAATTAATTTTTCAATTTAAAATTCAGAAAAATAACTTTAATCTAATGTATTTAAAATAATTAAATATTGAATTTAAAATTAAGTTGATAGTGTTGCAGCATTTTCCTTTTGCTCTACATTTAAAATAAATATATGAAATTAATTTACAATAATATTAAAAAAATAAACATATTTTACTAACGCATTATAATGTTTAATAAGCTTTTAAAACGTTACCTACACTTTACTATAGTGAACTCTCCACCCCGACTATGGATTCTCCATATGGTAAAAAATAGGGATAAGCAAAAATGTTTATTTAACTTGAAAAAAGACAGTAAAAATACTTTTGTGTAACATATTAATGTAAAATAATTGTATATATTTTTTAATATGTAGAAACAAAAACAATACAGAACTATACCCTTATTTTGAATTAAATGTAAATATTAAATTAATTTAAATAAATTATATGAAATGAAAAACGCACATTTTAATAGGTATCATTAATTATTAAAAGTAATGTATAGAATTAACAACAGCCAATTTCATTATATTTTAATAAAAATAAATATCACTTTCATAAATTTATTAAAAAACGTTTGGTAAAATATTTAAAAATGAAACAATAAATATGTTTTATTTATAGATATTTCTAACCAACTATATTTAGTTATGCTTTGAACTATTTTAAAAAAATTATTTAGCTTTTTTTCCTACAGGGTTTTTATTTTAAGTGCCTACGTCCATTATTTTCTATGAGAAGGGTGTTGCAGTACGAGTGGTTGACCATGTGTGGTGCGGCACTCGCTCCCATTCTGAGTTGGAATGATTTACTAATGCTTTGGGCCTCTTTTTGGCTGTGATAACATTAGAAGTGCAGTTTGTGAATAGCAATTGGGTTACTCTTTTCTGGATAGGTGCATGCCCCCCACCAACCCGCTCTCTAGACATCCTTAAACTCCCTCTTAACCCTCCTTACTACTCCACAAAACTCTCCTATTTAGGGGCCGATTCCGATCTGGGAAAGCTTTCCGACCAAGCCGGATCCGGAGTGTTTTCCGACTGAGCTGGAGTCGTGCAGTCCGACTGAGCGAGTACGATGTGGCCGCAGGCTGCCGGACTCGGTTCCGTCAGACTCCCATAGAAGTCAATCCGAGCCGGCCATACGATGCGTGCATGGGCTCCCATTGACTGAATGGGTACGTCTCGCACAAGGGTGCCCCCTACAGTGGATACGCGTCAGTGCCATCCACACCTTACAGGCCTGTGTTGGGGAGGCCCTTGGGTCTCCCCCTGTGTCCGAGTCGTAAGGCTGCGGGTGCCAGGGGGTCTGACGTGGACCCCCAAAGGCAACGTCCCGGATCTTTTGCAAGCCGGACACTTCGGCTTGCACTGGCTGTCTGACGCGTGCATCGTACTGGCTTGGTTGTAATTTGCATCCATTGCGCAGCAAGGTCAGCTTACGGACGAGTCGTACGGAGCAGTTTGGACTCGGAAATGACTCGGTCGGTGAATTTCACATTGCTCGCTTTGTACTTGCTTGCGCGTACAGGTGTACGAGTTGGGTGGAAAAAACACGTATGGCTCGAACTTTTTCCAGCCGGATCGCATTCGGGAACCTTCCGACCCAGATTGGAATTGGCCCCTTAGTAGTATGTATAATCCTTTTATCTGCTATTCCCGGTCCCCCCCCCAATATTTATACTAACTAGTTAGTACATATACACATGCAGGGATCTCCCCATAGGAAAAAATGGAGAGGTGGAGATTCACACTTGTAGGTTTGTGAATAGCAATGGGCTTACTCTATTGTGAGTGACTGCATGCTCCACCAACCCGCCTCACCAGAGTTAGTGCTAAGTAGTAAGCTTACACATGTGAGGATCTCCCCTTAGAAAAGATGAAGAGGTAGAGATTAACAATTCTAGAGTTTTTTAATACCATTTTGATTACTACTAAACATTCTACAAAATGCAGCTTGTGAATAGGCCCCTATGTTTTCAAAGTTTCCGATATTACTCCCTTAGATTAATATCTGTACCACAAATTTGGAAGAAAGAGTTCAGAAGCCTTAAAATTAGTCTTTTAAAATGTAATTAACCATGGAGATTAGCACATAGTAAGTGGGAAGATCAGAGGTAAGTTTCCATTACATAGATGCAACGTAAGCACATCTTTATGCACCAGCAACACCTGGTAAACCCTAGGTTAGTTCCAATGCTAACTCTGCATTTAATGAAATTATAGAGGATAGTTTTGAACTTGTAGAAAGATTACATAGCTGACAGAGGCCAATAAAAGGTCATTGCTCATGAACCTCAACCAGTCACTAATGGCCAGTTTCACACAATTCAGATGCACAGCTAAAAAAAACTCTACTATGAACAGTGGACAAACCTAATAAACACAGAGAATTCAGTTTTTTTGTGACTCAGCTCAGTGAGTTACCCCGGACGCCTAATAACATGACTTCTTACAATTGTACAACTCAACTTCTTGAAGCAGGATGATTCTGTGAATGAAGATTGTTGCTACCTTCCAAAGAAGCGGATATTTGGGGTAAGTAGCTCACCAACATATACCACTGTTTCCTTTACTACCTAACCCACCCCAGGCAACCAATGTTTCTCATTTATATAATTTACATAGTGCTTTACAAAGTAATCAAAATGGTCCAATGAAGTGTCAGTATATACACTAAAGTAACATTGCTGAATGCAATATTGTTCCTAACAATCATGGACAAAACAATAGTTAAATAAAAAAAATGCTATAGACAGGAAGGGTTTTTAAGTAGTGTTTTAAATTGTGTTATACATGTGTGACAGACAACCAGTAGAAGGTAAAATATTTCATACCATGTGGACAAATTCAAATTCAAATATCTTTATTCGGTACTTAAAAAGATACCATTAAAGAACATGAAAATACATACATACAATGTTTAAAAAGCATATAAAAAATGACATTTAAAAAGCAATTAAAATAGGTCTAATAAGGGGTGAAAGGAACAATGGATCATTGGGAATCTTATACAGACATTGATTCAATTTATAAATTATTGTGGGCCGATATTTCCCTGGTGTTCCTTAATCTCATGGCCACCTTGATAAAACTTATTATACATAACAGAGTGTATGGGTCTGAGGCTTTTTGCAAAAAAAGGAGGGCTGCTTTAGCATGTCTCAGTCTTTTGTTTTTCAAGATCCTTACTAAAAACGTCCATCTAGGGTCTGAATAAAAAGGGCATAATAAAACAAAATGAAGGGTATCCTGCGGAGATCTAGTGTCGCAGCCGCAGGTACCCTTCAACTCTACCGAGCGTGTGAATCCTGCGGGAACAGCCAGTAGATGATGAAGGAGATTAAGTCGAAACCTAGTCATATAAAACCTTTCCTGCGCATTTTGCATCACCGCTAGGTATGGTTCCATGCCAGGCGTTGTTTTTAGGGGACCATGGGCCACAACGGATATTTTCCCGGTTTCAGCGTGGGCCCTTCTGGCGGTTGTCCAGGCAGTGAAAAGTTTTTTGACCAAAGTTTTATTCAGGTTGGTCATGGACTCCGGCTCCAAGAACAGATTCTTGCAACCAATTCCTTCCATAGTATCTTTTACATATTTGAGCCACGGAATCTGTCCCCCTCTGTCCCGGCTCAAGCAATCCTTAATGATCTGCCTACTAAGGCCGGCCTCTGGGTTAGTCCAGATCTTAATCCAGGCCAGGATGGGTCGAACCATGATTCTATCCTCGATGTATGGCTCACCCAATTCCATATGTGTTATATATGAGGGGGTGCTCTGAGGAACCTTTAATAGTCTTTTAAAAAATTTATTTTCCTCAGCTTGGATCTGGTGCACATGATTGATTTTGCAGCCCCAAACTTCTGCCCCGTATGACACCTTGGAGCAGGAAACCGCTCTGTATAGGTTTAGTATCTGTTCCGGCAACCATCTGCCTAACCTCCTCCCGTATGCCATTATGGCACCCGTTGAGGCCACCAGTTTGACTACATGTTTTTCAGCCAAGTTTCTGAATTCCAGTTTCTCATCGAAAAGTACACCTAGATAAGAGAAAGACTTTACTCTTCCTAGTCTGTGTAGACCTATGCTGTGTGAAAAAACCTTTTTGGAGTTTGTACCTGTGGACATAACGAAGGACTTATCCAGGTTAGCGGAGAGATCCAGTGAATTCATAAAGTTGACGAAACCATCAATTAACTTTTGTAGACCCAGTGGGGTGCGGGCTAGCAACACTGCGTCGTCCGCATACACGAGGACGGGTACCGGACGCTGGCCTATTTGGGGGGAGTCCACTCCCAACTTCATAAGTTCTCGGTCCAAATTATTAATGTACAATGAAAATAAAAAAGGAGCTAATATACAGCCCTGCCGGACGCCGCTTGTATAAGGAAATGGCTCTGTCTTCATTCCTTCTTTGTTATAACGAACTGAAGCTGTGGTCTCCCAGTGTAATGCCTTCAATGTGTCCACTAACCCTTGATCCACCCCCAGGGAGATCATCAGGGCCCATAACTTCTGTCTCTTGACACGATCAAAGGCCGCTGAGAGATACATGAAACCCATATGGATAGACCCTTTGGCGGCGATGGTATATTTGGCAGTGAGGAGATACAAGTTTAAGCATTGATCTGTTGTGGATCTCCCTTCTCTGAACCCATATTGTACATCTGTTAAAATATGATTGTCCTCTGCCCAGATTTGTAGACGGTTTAAAATCACACGTCCCAGAACCTTCGCCGTTACATCTATTAATGATATAGGACGGTAGCATTGAGGGTCATCCCGGCTGCCCTTTTTATGGATTGGGACAATGATTGCCGAGGACCAAGAGCGAGGCCGTCCTGCCACTACTGCCTCGTTCAAGACCCTAGTGAGAATGGGTGCCCACAAGTCAATATTGCTCAAATAAAGGTCAGGGGGAATGCCATCAGGGCCTGGCGCTTTATTTTTTGAAAGCCCTTGGATTGCTGATTTTACTTCTCCCAGAGAAAAATCTAAGCTTACGGGTACTGTTATTTTTGCGCCTTCCTCTTTCAGTGCCATCCCAGTATGGTTGTAAAGGCTAAGATAGTGGGTGTGCCATTGTTCGGGGAGAATTGCATTCACTATATCTGGCCCCCTCGGATCTTTAAAACATGGGTCGTTGATGACTCTCCAAAATGCCGTGGTATCACCCCTCTCTGCTGCTTCCCTTAGGTCCTCCCACGCTTGATTTTGTAGAGTTCTCTTGCGCGCTTTCAGGGCTTTTTTATAGTTTGATCTGCTACCTGCTATTTTAACTTTGTCCTTTGGTCGATCAGCAAGGCATTTTTTCAGGTCTTTCAGTGCCTTGGTACAGTTATGATCGAACCAGCGTGGGGTCTGAGGCAATTTGGCTCCTGTAGAGGATTTCAGGAGGGTATCCACGAGTTGGGCGATTTCTTCAAAGGCCCTGACCACAGTTTGGCCGCCCTTATTTTCATCCAGGCAAGCACTGATTTGTTTTTGGCCTTTCGTTACAAGATTGAGGTAAAATGTGTCTCCATTGATATTTGCCCATTTTAATCTTCTCCCTTGTGCCGTTGCCTATTCTATGGCGTCGGGTACACCCTCTGCTATTCTGAGGTTCATGCATTTAAGATCCAATACCAGCGGGTTATGATCACTAAAAGGACTATGTACAATTTCAAAGTTTGTGATCCGTTTTTTAAGTGTTGGGGACATCATAACAAAGTCTATATAGGAGTGGCAGCCCCTTCCTTTGTACGTTGCATTAGGTTCCCCCGCATTGCCGATCAATATTAGGTCCATTATAAATGATAGGTTTTGTCTATTTATAAAGTTCTCCATTTCCCTGCCCTCAGTGGTATGAACAAAATGTGGTCCTTTTTCCTCCGGGCAACGTGACCAGTCCTTATTTATTGGTCTTAATTTTTCACACAGGTGGCAATTGAAGTCTCCCGCTAAGATGGTATATGGGGACCCTGTGGCTTTATTAGCTGATGACATGATTTTAAAACGGTCGTCCAGTTCTTTGGTGGTGTTATTTCTACCATTTGAGCCCACCGCATTGTACCAATTTATCACTGTGATTTTTAAGCCCTTGTGGCGAAAGCCTATCGCTTGCATATTTGTTGAGTCCCAGCTCAAATTTGACCAGGACCCCTGAATGCGGAGATCTACGTATGTTATGAGTCCACCAATAGCTCTTCCAGATGGCGCCCTTGTTGCGAGGACCACGAAACCTTTGAACCCTTCTAGTGTATATTGTTCGGGTTCAATGGCCCAGGTCTCCTGGAGGCAAATGATGTGAAAACTAGTTATGAAGTCTCTCCACTCCTGTGAGATGCATTTAGCTGCCACCCCTGCAATATTCCAGGATATAAGTCTTATAACATGCTGAATTTCAACCCTGTTTGCGCCAACCCCCGGGGGACCCCTGTCTCTATCCTCCCCTGCTACAACGGGGGTATCCGACTTGTCTAGCGTGGATTCTACCCTTGACTCTGCTACCTGCCCATTCCTTAGTGTATCATTCGAGTCAGCTACTATAGATTCATGAGTGGATACCACAAAGGAACTACCTGTTTCTGCTAAGGGGGTGGGTGGTATCCACCCTGGTCGTCGGGATCCTTTTTCTAAACAACCTCTAATAGGCTGAGGTGGGCACATTTTATACCACTCAAGTCAATCAACGTTATCCAAGGCACAGAACCTGTTCCAATGTGCATGCATTGCAACTGCAGGATCGTAGAGGGGTAATGCCTGCCAGGGAGTCTGCCAGTTATCTACTCTATTTAGCTGCACAGGGTGCAAACCCCTATTCGCCTGACCCCTGTTTAAATATGTCGGTCTCTGTGGGGGGGAGGGTATGGGGTAAAAATAGGTTAAATGTAGGGGATATATGTTAGTTAGTGGTCCCAACATTGGAGAGTTACATATATGGGTTACTACAGAGGTGTCCCTGAAGTTTATTGCAATAACATCCCCAGCAATGGTTTTCGCTCCATTTCCTATCCATTCCCCCCTTCTTACAGACAATATTTCCCCAGAAATGTGTGACGGTAATGGCCTGTTGGATCTTAGCCATTTTGCACATTTATTCCTCAACTCCATAGGGTAGTGCTTTCGGTGGTAAATTAATTGACCGGAAGCGCACTCCCGTTTTTACCCTTGCTGCAACCGTAGGGGTGGTAGTCTTTACTTGAATAGGGGTCTCCTTTTGAGTATTACCTGCAGTGTCCTTACTTGGTATCAGGGAACTCTTCCCTGGGTTATTACATACCTGCGCAGCGGTACCATTAGGGCAGGGAGATGGAGGAACACGTGTCTTGCCCGGTGTTCTGCTGCTTTGTGGAGCCGTACTATTTTTTTGTTTTACAGAATTATTATCTGACGCTACCTTACCCTTATGTGTAATCTTTTCGACCCCTGAGCTGCCCGACTCCTGAATACATGGTGCTGGGGTTATCACTTGTGTCACTGGTTTGACTGGTCCTATCACTCTGTTATTTATTAAGGAGGTTAATCTATCAAGTTTAGACATCAGAGGCTTGATTTGCGCACTGATAGTCTCCTCCAATCCTGCCTTAAGGTCTGACACCATATTGGCTACCCAACAGGGTATGCCAGATGTGGTGTTGGCCATTGGAGTCACCAGATTATGGTTAGTTTTAAGATTATCTCTCCCCCCCTTTTTATTGTTATGCTTTACAACAGTGTTCTTCCTAGTTCTCGGGGCAGTTCTACCTGGATTTCTAGTTTGGGGAATAGACAAAGGTATCTCCTCTAAATTAACAAAATCAGGATCTCTAGTTGTATTTCTGGGTGTGTCTGTGGCTGCCTGGGCACAGGGGAGCTCTACATAAGAGGCCGTTAAAGAGAAACTTGTGTCCAGTTCGTCTGATATTGTTACCACTGGACCGTCCTCTGTGTCGTGAGTGGCTACTGTAGGCACTATCGAGAGCCGCCTTTCAGTGTTTTCAATGGCGGTTGCCACAACCCCAATAGTTTGTAGCAACATTTTATCTATCGCCGTTAGAGATGGTAAGGGCTGCGGCGAATCAACTTTCTGTCTGGAATTAGATCTCAACGTAGGCATTCTATTTGTTTTGGGCCCCCTCATGTTTTGGCAGTCGCTCTGCACTGTTCACGAGTCACACCCCCTATAGATATATAGTTCCAGTGGCCGCTATTTGATTGGATAATAATAGTAAGGGGCAAGGTGCAATACCACAACAGTACCACAACAAACGTAGTATCCCAGTCGGTACCTTGGATGTTACAAGTCGTGGCAGCAAAGCAGATGTTGGTGGTGTGGCCCAGCCCAGCCTCGTTTGGCCTTGGAGGGCCGTAGAGGGCCCGCCCTTTGCCCGGGCTTCGCCCGGCGCTCCCGCGACGCGGGTGGGGCTCGTCACTTTTATGCGCCAGCAGGCGCGCTCTCTGATCCTGCGTCTGGTCCTGGGTCACGGGGCAGCTGGGAAGGGTAGTTTTGGCATCCTCTCGGTCCCCCCCTCACAGCGGCTGCTCAGCGAACAACGGCGGAGGGAGACCGGCGCGGAAAACCCGCAGGGGCTCCGCCACCAGCAGCAACACGCCCGACAGCCTGGGAGATGGTCAAGTAGGTTGTTTGAAGCCCCCCATGTGGACAAGAAACAGGGCAGAATCTGGATACGTCCCCGTGGCCAGTCGCTATTCAGAAGTACAATAGAGTAAGGGGACTGTAGCTAAAACAATTCAATAGCTAGTAGTCTTGCTTCACAAGGAAAACACTGTACTTTATAAGATTATCAAAAAGCGTAAATTATAGTGCAGCTTCGTTTGAATAACTGATTTGAAACTAATTTCTTTGCAAATATTAAGTGGTTCTTTTTTTTTCCACCGTAATTTCCATTAATAACATCCTAACTGTAGATATCACAAGCTGTGTGAATATTATTGCCTCAGAAAATGGAGTATGACTGCATAGCGATATATTTTGAGATTGACATCAGTGGGTCTAACCTACATTTAAATAAGATACATTTTGTATAATGCAATTATTTAATCCACAAAACAGACTCATGTAGCATTGTACTTATTAGAATTGGGCTTACATCATTTATAACCATACCCCAGGTTTAAAGTCTGTGGCATCCACTAACAATTTAGACATAGAGCTGCAGTTATTAATTTATGGAACTGACATTGCTTGCAAAAGGATGAAATCCCAAGTTGACCTTTTGGGAATGGAAGCTTTGACATTAGGACTTTCTCAGGTTCATATTTCTGACAAACAGCTTCCTAGCCAGAGTTTCTTTCAAGACGTTTGCTCATCTTTGAAATCTCAGAATACATTTTGTAGCACCACAATTATATAATATTGGTGCCAGGCAATAAAAATACATTATCATCAACTGCTAATTCTGAAACTTCATGACCTTCCCTACCACTGGAATATCACGTAATGTTTTTCATATTTATTTTTAATTTGACCTATTGCAAACTCCTCAGCTAACTGTTTATTTGTAGAATCACCTAGCAGAAAGATAAAAAGGCCAAATGCATCTTAAGTTTCCACCATCCCACTCATAGCAAACTGATAAAAAATTCCCAGAGAGATCAGGATAATGAAAACGCTTTGCAATCTATTAAAATAAGGAACTTTTAAAAACATTAGATGATAGGTCAGTGATTTGGCAAATGGACAACGCTTTCCAATGATGTTGCAACATTCACAGAACACAATCCAGTTTGCCACAAATGATCTGAAAAAAATGAGTTCATAGGCTCACAATCAGGGCCTCTTGCACACTGTTGACTGATAGCTAGTTAGGAATTGAGAGAGAGATTAACGCATTACTGCACAATAAGTAAGTTGCAATATTAGTTTACCTCAAGTAAGAGCTTCTGAAACTGTGATACGATCTCCTTACAGTTTAATAAGGTTCCTTCGTTGTCCCCTTTCATGCACTTCTTTAATCTTCTTATGAACACGTAATCTTCATATAAACCCATATCCTCTTCCACCTGATTTTAGACAAAAATATACTTCTTATTTTCCTACTTCTTATTTTGAAAGTCTAACATTCATTTTTACATTGTATTGCTAATATATCATTCAGGTACATCAACCTACCTTACACCAATTCTCTCACTTTTGTGAGTTGCGCTCAAGAATTAAGAAAAATGCAAATTATGAAATTAGGGGAGATTAACTAAGATTTTACGCTGCGTTTGTGTCACAAAAGTGACACAAATCAGCGAAAAACCTTTTTTACCGATTTACTTTCCAGTAAATAGCACTGCTTTGCATTACTTAGCACCAAAAGGGCGTTCCATGGGAGGGCCATAGGCATTACCATGCAACCAACTTAGGTTTCTGACGCTAAACCCAATTTATTAAATAAAGTAGACAGAGTTTAGCATCAGAAAACGGTGCCCTTTTGAAGTAGGCACAAGGAAGGAGAAATGCCTTAATTTCTCCCTCCTTTTCTGACTTTGTACATATGCTGCACTGTACAGCACATATACAAAGAGAGAAAATTGTTTAAGTCACACTAGGCATAGAGTGACCTATACTAGACACACAGATACACCCTTGAACTATGGTGTAAAGGAATCTCCGTGATGCATGGTAGCTGATTTCAGTGCGGCAGCTTGGTAGCGGAGAGGGCCATATTCCAGTAAATTTGGCCCTCTCCTGCTCTCTCCTTTTCACACAGTGCAGCACAGCATTTGAGGCTGCTGCACTGTGCTGCGTGAAAATGTGGTATATTTGCCCCTTAGGTGTCTAAAAATGTATTTATTTGTAAGATATCATACAAAATTGTAGTTGAAAGCTTGAGTCAGTAAGAGTTCTTATGTGTAAAATGATGTCCAATTGTGGGACACACCACAAAGCTTGTGTAGATGGTTTCTTAAAAAACAATCAGGTAGATGCATCAAGCATTTTTGCGAGCGCAAACGGTGCGAATCGCAAAATTCGGCCGTTTGCGCCCGCAAAAATGGCATTTGAGATGCATCAAGGGTTCATGCACTCGCAATTTAAGAATTCGCAAATAATTGCGAGTTCTCAAATTGCAATTGCATTTAGGGGATCGCAATTTGCGATTCCTTAAATGCAATGCATGAACCATTCCAAGATTGCGAATTCGCAATCTGGGGGCGCTATTTACCGCGAAGTCAAACTACATGGTAAATAGCAAAAACTTAGAAATATGCACTTCAGTGCATTTTTTCTAAGTTGTATGTTACACACACACATGTCCTTGGGACATGTGTGTGCGCAACACCAGTGAACATTACCATTTCAGGGGTACAACAGGGTGTCCTTTGGACACCCTGGCACCCTTGAAATTGCGACTTATTTGCGATTCGCTAATTGCGAATCGCAAATAAGGAATGACTCCCCATTCATTCCTTTGGGAAAGCCATTCCTTATTTGCGATTCGCAATTAGCGAATCGCAAATAAGGAATCAGTAGAAATCGCAAATAATATTGCGATTTCTACATGCATCCCGTTTTGCGTGTCTTTAATAGTGAATCCTTAAAATTCGCTATTAAGGACTCGCAAAACATAACTTTGATGCATCTGGGGGATAGTTTCCTTTCTGCATTTGTATGTGAGGATTATGTGAATGAAGATGCTGGTTTGAAACCACTTAAAAATGATGTTCATTAAAAGTTGAAAGACCAAGTACACACTTCTCTAAGCTCCTTGAACAATTCTTCCAATATTGCCCTGGGATGATTCTTTAAAGTAGAACAATATTGTGGATTCTTCTTACAAATATAATCACTTCTTGTTATGTCATTCTGAGAAAGACAGTTGACCACCAAGATCATCATTTTTAAAAAGGCATCTAAGCATGGTCATCTGGTAGTATGAGTGATGGTCAAAATTCCACTTGTTCCAGGTTCAATTAGTGACATTAGAGTGCCTTCCTGCAGTTAAATATTTGTAGAAAAGTTGGTCTTTAATATTATTAATGAGCCATTACCTACATTTTGCTCTAAGACACATTTCTTGTTTGCTTTTCTTGTTTAGTTAAGCCTGCTTTCTTTAAACGCTCACTTCCAAGAAGCACTGGTATTACATCAACAATATGCACAGTAGTGACTTATGCTTATTAATTTAAAGCCATTTCTTACATCTCTTTCTTTCTGATAAAGGTCTAGTATTGGTGCATTGTTAGCAATGTGGTCACTTGTTACCTTTCTCTTTCAGAAATTAACTTATATTAACATTTAGAAACATATATTTACACATTGTTGCACATTTATGATTGTATACATTTTACCTCATCAATTATTCTCTTTTACAATAACATTTTAGGCTTTTGAAACCCCTTTATACTGAAAATGCATCTGGCATTGAAAAAACATTCATTCAAATTCCCATTCAAACCTGGCTGAGCAGATTTAAGGCATCCTGAAGCTGGTAATATCCAATTTACCGAAAGAGAAACGGTACAATTACAAATCAATACGTAAGACAGATCATGTTAACACAAAAAATGATAGTCTTACCTTATCCAACTTCATGTGAAGATAGATCCCGTAAAGTATGGTGCCAATCAGTTGTGCTATGAGGAAGATGACCAGTAAGAAGATGTGGGGTTTCATTGTTGCTGTATTGATTTGTTTGGGTGCAGTTTGTTGGTAAGGGTCGTTCATTCTTCGTTAACCTGCAGACGAGGTCTTCTGAGCTCTTGTTCTGCTGTGTAAAAGCACCATTTGGTCTGACAGGCTACGGCACAATTCAGGAAAGTAAAGCAGCGCACGGGTGCAGCAACCCACATTTCCTGGAAAATGTACCTCTAGTGAGAAGGTTTGCTCGCTGTCATGGCTTACCACTAAAATCACACAGGGGTTTTGTATGCTATGACCTTCCATCACTGTTTCACGGTTAGTTTCCTTTCGTGTCATTTTTTAGATGGCCAAACTGTGTATGCTAATGAGAGTATAAGGGTTTACAAAAGAAGGTTGAAGGCAGTCTCGGCACAAATGTGTTTAAACAGGAGTGCCTGAATAAAAGATACTAAGTTTACAGTTGTGATATGAGTGGTAACACAGAAAGGTAAGGGCTTATGGTCTGTCAGCAACTTTAAATATATAGAGAGGAGATGGAAAGCAATTACTATTTGCTTCCGTTTTACTTAGAGCGATTCGAGAAAAGGTGCTATGTCTCACTTGACCTGTGTAGAACAGTTCTGATAATTGAATGGCCTCAAGGCACCAAGAGTGTGTAACGGGTAGGGGTTGAGTTGATTTTTAAATGGGATCAGCCTCACTGCGGATGTTCACAGGAGAGGCATTCCATAGCGGAACTACTAAATTTGCCCAATCTGGGGCTACAGAGCATGTACCTGTTATTCATTTGCTGATATGCTAGACCCTTAGACCCTTTTCAACGGATGACAATGAGGCAGAAAGAAGTTTTGAAGGTCAGAGTATGGATAGGGAGTGAGTGGAAAAATGTTTTGGTCGGTGAAGCAGGAAGGAACCAAAGAGTACTTATTTTTCTTACTAGCCTGGCTGCAGTTTTCTAGACCTTTTTTTGGAGGGGGAGGGGGGGGGAGGGTGGGGGAGCTGGGGGCAGATGTGATGTTCTGATACCTGGTACAGGAAATTTCAGTATTTCAGGTGGGTAACACAGTATATGAAAGATATGATAATATCTCACCCACCATTACGGATACTTGGCGGTATTACACATCTGAAACATGTCAAAGCGATTTTTCACATTTGGAGTGTGGAATAATAGAAGGAAAGGGGTATTAACATACCATTTTCAAAAATTCCTGTCTGTTTCTGCACATATATCGCCTTTACCTTTTGCAGGTGAATATGTGTAGATTAATTTCGAGACACTTGTAATCTCACTTCTGCCTGCTAGGGCAGCTTTCCTCCATAAATCGGAAAGACCGGCCGACTCGTGATTAGCCCCCTGAGAAATGAAATGGAAGATACAGCAGAGTAGACAGAGGTAGTGGTAGATTCGTGATGAACACTAATCCAAATTACAAGTTCAAAACCTAGCCATGGGAAATGTGCACTCTCTTGTGGCAAAATCCATAATGTAAGAATGGATCAGCCGTTGCTAAAAGGTTGCTTCCTCGATGTTTATTTGTTTACCTTTTTAATGTATTTTTTTTTCATTGCAATTCAATATAGCGATGCTCTGGAATTGGAACATGTATAGCTACTGGAGTATCTCATTATTGGAAGGAAGTCAGTCATATTCACCATAGCAATGATGCTACATCATCTTCAGAATTAACACATTTCCCCAATTTTCACTGGCCACAGGGATTGCTTTCAATATAATTTGATGTGAAAAGGGGATCGCTTTAATTCATGTGGTGGCCTTGAAGCCCTCTAGGGCGTCATCCACCATATAGCAGTCCTTAATCTCTGAGGCGTGTCCACACCCCAGAGAGATGATGTTCATGTGTCCCAATAACTAACAACCATTGCAAAATAAAAGGTCTCTACTGAGAAGCCTATTGATTTCGAAAGTGTTCTTTTTGTATCGTCGATGGCTGCTACAAATGTGTGCCCATCCATGGCTTCAATCTTATGATAAATGTCATTTGAAGATGTCCGCTGCTCGTGCATGTGCTGGCGCAGGTAGTCGTATGATTAAAAACAATGTTGAGAAGGGTGACAGCCAATAGCGTGGCTGGCAGTGCAAAACAATTGGCAGGGGGCTGGAGAAGTAAGTGGACGCTGGCTATATGGTAATATAAAGGAGTTGAGAGAGAGGGGGTGCAAGAGTACATGAGGAGGGACAGCAGGACGAGAGAGTTAGAGGAAATAATCCCTGCACTTGCTCTGCAATGCTTGACGTCTGCAGTGGAAGCAAGATCATCCAATGAAAACACTGTGAGACCGGAATACTCACCCATGGGCCAAGACAAGAATAGGGAGGAAATCAGACAAATTAGGACCAGGGAAGTGAGGTATATAAGAAAGTCATTCAATCACGAGCAAGGGTCTTTACAAGCCCATTGTGCCTTTCGTGCGTCACTTATTTTGACGCACCAACGGCGCAATGGGCTTGCCCATATAAATAAGGCCACTTGATGTCACCATGCATGGCTTTTCATGGCTTTGTAAATATGGGCCCCTTTCACGGATTACTCTGCGTGAAAGGGGCATTTCATGAGTGTTGCTGTGACTGTTCCCACTCAACATCCATTTTGTAAAACTGGGAATGCGTCAGAATCCTATGCCTCCCCGGGGAGGCATAGGAATGGCACAGCTAGGAGAAATACTTTTATATCTCCTTGTGTTTTCCTCTTTCCATGCATTCTGTACTATTCAGCATGCATAGAAAGAGGAAGATGCCATTTATGGTTGCTTTTCTGCAGGAAGGTATCCCTTCTTGTACATAAAGAATCATCCAACAGTGCAGACGCCCTTGCAACGTAACTTCTAAAGGAAGGGCATTTATTATCCCAATTACAGCTTTGGAGCTATTTTGGCACCTGCACCAATCTTACTGAAAGAAAGAATCAGTGCACTGACTTGGATTCTGCCAAATGTGGTGCATAAACAATATGGTAGGTGTTGCAAAAATATGAGCTAATAGATGAATGATAGCGGACTAATTTTGAAACGCATATTGTGCTTTGCTAAATGTGATACCTTTTCCTGCTGATACTTGCTCCTGATTTCATGCATGTTCCATCAGCTGGTAAGGTCAGAGACCCAAAAATATAACATCCCAGAGAGCATATGAATTAAATTAAAAAATAGGAAACACACCTTTGTTCGGCTAAATTATCCGTGATGTTCGCAAAGAGAATAATTAGATAAAAATAAGTAGCAATGTGATTGGCTGAAAGCCTCAAGCAGTTCTGGCAGGGGCCATATTGTACCCACGCACCTGATCACAAACTAAAAGGAAGGACATGAGGTTGTTTATCCCCTAAAACACAGTACTATTAAAAAATAGTGATGCCGGTGTGCATGTTCATTCGTATGGGGGATGGGAGGCGCCAATTAAAAGAAAATCTCGATAGTTGAAAAGATCTGGATTAGATTAAAACACAGCACAGTAGGAGGCTTGATGATGCATAATGCAAGGGTGTACCATACTTTAAACCCATCCACTTTTGCTCTTTGTTTCCCTAGTCTCTCATGCTGGTCAATGAAATATTTTGTGCAAACAGTAAGTTTCACCATGCCCCACTGGCTAACTTAAATTGGAGTGGCGTTAACAATCTAATTCCTGTGATACAATATTGAGTAGTGCTGCTGCTTCTACATGCAAGGTACACTGTCCCAGCTTTGCACAAGGGATGGGATGGTAATGTCCTTCGGCCTGGGAAAGAATACAATTATAACTACAACCTACTTTAACCAAAGTTTCAGAAACCTTCCTGGCCTTTCCCAGTGGCCAGCAAGGAGAGTTTATTGATTCCCCATGGCCATATCACCCACAGTGGCCACCAAGGAGAGTTTATGGATTCCCCATGGCCGTCTCACCCATAGACAAAAAGCCTATATAGACAGGACATCCCAAGAAGACTTACCACTATGGGCCTGATTATGACGTTGGTGGTACCACCACCAACAGGCCGTCAATGGCGGTCTTATCGACATCCAACATAGCGGTCTGACCGGCGCATTATGATGTGGTCATTTGGACTGCAGAGGTCAAAGGGACCGACTAATGCTTCCGACAGGTTCAAGGAGCACATCACAGCATCCGTTGGAACGTAATCCCTACAATGAACGCGTGCCTACCCAGGCTAGGCCATAGGGACAACAAAGTCCCTTTCCGACAGCCATTCCATGTCAGTCCGACTGCCATGGAAAGGCTGTCAGAAGGGGACTTTGGGAACCCCTAGCAGGGCACTGTCCCCCGTGGGCTTCCGTAATGTGACTGTGGGGAACCCATGGTGCCCCCACAAACATCAATGCACGGTGTGTCAGGCACCATATAGTGCCTGGCACACAGCACATCTATGTTTGAAAAATGCTCTTTACCATTGCGGCTTGTGCAGCAGCCCTTTCCCTGGACCACTGATAAAACTGCAATGGTAAACAACAAACAACTTTTTATGACCGCATCGTAATTGGGATGTCTGGACCGTCGGTTCCTTGTTGGACGATCCCGTGCCCAAAACAATGGCTGTCATATCGTAAGACCCTTTGTCTTAAAAGCCCAAAAACTACTAGCATGATCACATCTATAGAGAGCATTTTAAAGAAATTTGTGAAAATAGTGCTAAACTATGGCACTGAAGATGAATTGGTTCAAGAAGCCCATTGTGATCCAATAATCACTTGTGATGATTCTCAAACCAGTGGTATTAAAAGTAAAAGCTTCAATGACATAATTAGCCTCTGCACCCAGTGCCCAGGGTGTGATGACTGGATGACAGCATGGCCTTTAAAAACTATGTGCCTATTGCCAATTGTTTTAATCTGAAGAATATAAATAGCATGTACAGGAGTAACAGGACAGGGAACAGAGCATACGCAGTATGAAGCCCCTGCCTTAATATTTGTGTCAGAGGCTTTTAGCATTGGGCTTGGGGCATGGCATAATGCCACGTTCTTCATCCAGTGGATGCTGTGCACACCTAAAGGGTGTGCAGAATGGTTTAATTTATCACAAGGACTAAAGGCATGTGCATTGGGTATGGGCTCAAGTGCTGAGCGCATTACGTGTTCAACGTACTGGGCAGACAGTACAAAGTGCTTTATTTTAGCATGAGAACTGGGTGCAGGGTTTAGCCAAAGGCCACTTCATGCATCCCATACCTGATGGGCACCACCAGAGTTCACGTAAATAGAGTGGGGCATGAGGACTAAGAAAAGTGTGCAAAGTGTTTCTGCAAAGGCCTAATCTTGAAGCAGGAATTGCAGCTTTTGGCTATAGAGCATGAGAATTAGGGTCAGGAACAAAAGCGTTGTGCAGGGCATGGCCAGTGTAATGCACTGCTTCACCAAGTTAGTGGGGTGGATAAAGTGAATACACTGCATACGTGTGGGCTATGGACAGGACCGAGTGACTTAGGGGCTCTGATAAATAAACCAGGGGCTGGGCCTGGAGCTGGTGGGTGGGGAGTGGGATGGGAGTTATATTTAATAACTCACAAAAAGAAAATACTTACCTGTCACCAGCCTGGTCCCGCATTTTTACAGCTACAGCTACAGCTCCGGCTCCAGCTCTCAATCCTGCTCTCCTCTCCTACTTCCGGCAGTATCAGGAAGCTTACCTTCCCTCCCCTAAGCCAATCACAATGCTGCAATTGCAGCATTGCAATTGGTGGGGAGGCCGCCCAGCCAGGCGCTCATGGGGAGGCCATTTTCTCCATGTAGGCTGCATTGCAGCCTGCATGGAGAAAGGGCAAAGTGCACATGACTGGTTTGGGTGGCTCCAGAGGGCCAACCAAACCAGTCATGCTCACTCAAGAGTGGATACAATAACTCCTTACCTGGCCAGCCATGCTCGTAGAGCAGCCCCGTCCTCCACCGAGCCCTTCTGATTTCTCGCAGTGCAAGAAGCAGAACCATAAAATGTTAGTTTTACCATTTTATGTTTCTGCTTCTCGCACAGCGAGAAGGCAGTTCCGCAATGCTCCTCCACCATAGTGGAGGAGCCGCCCCTGTACGATACCCTGAGACCTAAATTTGCTGAGTGGCATCCTTATTATCTCTAAGTCCACCTTTAATCTACTGCTGCCTACACAAGCTGTAGGGTCAAACTTTACAGGTGAAAGGAGCTGAGGAGCACACTTCCAACTAGCACATGAAAAACATAGGCTTCAACGTCCCTGTTTCAGTAGACACATTCGGCGAAAGGGTGTGCTGCCTGCCAAAGTCTCGCCCTGCACCCAGCCAGGCATTGCAATTTACCAATACGTGCCCCGATGCGCCGCAAGATTGGGTGAAGTGCCTGCTGCCTCATCATCTCTAACCACCTCAAATGCGGCACCATGCCCTCTGGCCCCACTCCCATGGTACCGAGCATGTACTGTGCACAAGCACATCCTTGTCCAGCACACCTTGCTGTGCTTAACTCTGGGCCTCCTCCGCACCCCCCAGGTTCTGCTGCCATCACCAAGCACAGAGAGTGCCTGGCCCACATGTTGGAAGTACGGGTGAGCAGACAAGAGGTTTTCCTATGAGCTATAAGGGAACCCACAGCTCTTATCAGGCCTCACCGCTGACTTTGTGTTGCCCGGTAAGTATACCAGTCACACAGCCTCAAGCTGCAGAGGCCTAGTTTTGGCGCTACCATGAGCTGGCTCCAGAGTTCCCACCTAAGTAGTTTTTGCCCTTCATCTTTCTACAAGGGAGGTAATAGCCACAACACATACCTGTTTCCTCGGACTGGCATCTGTCCCTACTACTTCAGTAGGGTGACAGTGCTCATGCCCCGAAGTGCCCAGAGAGGGTGAAACCTCATTCCTCATCCACCATGACATCTATCCCAGCAATTGAGACTTTTGTGGTTGATGGTACGTTATCAGCTTTGACGCCCAAGTGGAAAGACTGGACGGAATGCCTACAGATCTACTTTGAGAGGGCTGGCATAGCTCGCGAGAGGAGGAGAGCCTTATCGATACATTTAGGAGGGAAGGACATTCACAGAATACATAAAAGGCTGGGAGAAGCAATGTCGAAAACATATGCCTCACTTCTGAATGCACTCAATGCTCACTTTGAGCCAATGGCAAATAGAGTTTACAAACATTTCATAGTCCAGCAAGCTCATCAGGAATCCGATGAATTTCTCAACACCTTCCATTGCCAATTGAAAGCACTTCCAAGCATGTGTGGGCTCCAGGATAAGCAAGAAGAGAATTATGCCCAGATCATACAGGGTTGCTCTTCCGCGAATCTACGAGAAACAATTCTTTAGGAGTCTGGGAAATCTTTGCAGGACATTTTGACCCTAAGGTGGGCCAACAAATTAGCGAAAGCTAGTGCTTCATATATGAAAGTAGCCCATTACCGACCCATCAAAACAGAGCAAGTCAACATGACTAAGACTAGCCCAGCACCGACACCTCCACAGCACTTCCAGGAGAAGAAAAAGATATGCGTATATTGTGGAGGGTCCCCGCACAGGATGAGTGATTGTCCAGCCAAAGGCAAAAGATGCTCTGCGTATGGGAAGTAGAACCACTTTGTGAAAGTTTGTAGATCGTCTAAAGCTCCAAAGGAAGCAGCGCAAGTGGTATCATGTGAGCCTGACAGCAAAGAAGACATGGATGATAATGTAGAAGAATACTCGTTCCACCACGTCTTTGCCATGGGAATGCCGCCCTCCACCCGTCATCACCTCCCACAATATCAAATCGAGATAGATTATCAAAGGATCACCATCACTATAGACACCGGGATGTCTATTGAACTCTTGTCAGTGACCACATACCGGACAATGGACCAAAGGCCCCCACTAGAAAAAGCAAGAGTCAAAGTCTTTGCGTATGGACAGAAATCACCAATCCCGTCCAAGTTTGTTTAAAATGTACAGTGTCCCATTATGTAAGCAGTGAAGACATGACGATGTAGGTAGCAGAAGAAAGACACGGTATGCTTGTCAGTGGAGTGATGGAGTGACCAAAAAGAGGCACTAGGGCTGCTCCCCTTCACTTTGGAAGATCAGGAATAAGACCTATTGACTATTCTAGAAGAGTTCCACACAGTCTTTAGCGGCATTGGCTGCCTAAAGAAGAAGGAGGTCAAGCTCCATAAAGCCCTCACATTCCAACTAGTGGCCCTACATTGCCACATAGCTTTCCACCTGAGACCGAAGGTGGAAGAAGAGCTGGAGAAGCTTGAACAAGCCGGCATCATTGAGCGGGTCACCGGACCTACTCTCTGGGTATCCTTGATCATTGTGTCCAAGAAACTAAAGCAACCTATGCAGGTCAGCATATGCATGGATATAAGACTCCCCAATATCGCTATCAAACGGGAGCGACATCTAACCCCCACTGTAGATGACATACTGGGTGAACTGAGTGGTTCCAAATGGTTCTCAAAGGTTGATCTCCAGTCTGGATACCATCAACTGCCGCTCCACCCAGAATCCACATATAGCACTATGTTTTCAACGAAGTAGGTTTAAGCAGGTATCTCTACCTGAATCTCGGAATATCCAATGCGGCGTAAGTCTTTCAGAACACCATAAGGGAGCTGCTGGCTAGCCTACCCGGCATCATCAATGTGAGTGATGATATCCTTGTCTATACCAAGTCATTGACAGCGTGGCCATCTCCAAGGGGTATTGCAGAGAATAACGGACGCAGAACTCAACTTACATCAAGAAAATTGTGAGTTTCTGAAGAAGAAAATCAGCTTCTTGGGTACACTTTCTCAGAAAGAGGAGTCAGCCCAGATCCAGAGAAAGTGTGTGATATGCAAGAGGCCCCAGATCCCCGTAATTTCTCAGAAGTGAGGAGTTTTCTTGGCTTAGTGAACTTCTGTAGGAGGTTCATCCTGGACCTCACAGGCCTCACTTGAGCTCTCAGAGAGCTCACCAAGACAATCACACCCTAGCAATGAGGTCCAGAACAAGAGATGGCCTTCCAACAAGCCAAGGAAGCACTATTGGCAGACACCACTCTGTCCTACTTTGATTCCAAGAAAGCCACAAATGTAGCCATAGACGCAAGTCTTCATGGTCTGGGAGCGGTACTGATGCAACAACAACAGGATGAAAGCTGGACCCCAGGATCCTGTACCAGTCATCCCTTATAGAGACTGAGCAACAATACTCACAATT
Organism: Lissotriton helveticus; assembly: GCF_964261635.1. Lineage (NCBI taxonomy): Eukaryota > Metazoa > Chordata > Amphibia > Caudata > Salamandridae > Lissotriton > Lissotriton helveticus. Next base: position 1,932,127,721 of record NC_136063.1, on the reverse strand, counting down.
TCAGCATGAGGCCATAGAAATACACTGGGCTTATCTGCACTTCCATATATATATATGTGTATGGCCGCCTCTTTGTTCTCTCCACGGACCACAGGCCACTCATACCTCTGTTCCATGGGTCAACATCTAAACTGCCACCCCATATAGAGAAATGGTTGCTACTACTACAGGAATAGGATTGTCAAGATGAATACTGGCAAGGTTCTTCAAACCCCGCAGACTATCTTTTCCGCCATCCCCATCCTGCACCTTGGAGGAAGTGGATGAAGCTGAAGTGACTGAAGAATATGTGAGGTATATTACAGAACTATCACACCACTCCCACTGGCATTTGACACCATAATACAAGTCACCCAAGAAGATGAGTGGCTACAGGTAACGATTGCACCCATTCACACCAATGACAGGAATGGCCTGAAGAAGCACTTATCTTGTAGAACTGCAGAAACAAGAAAGGTGCTCAACTCATTACTCCCTGTCCATCATGAACTGTCTGCTGATGAAAGTGGTTATCTGCTCCGGGGACCACGGCTGGTCGTACCCTTGAGCCTCACTTCTCACGAAGTGCAGCTGGCACACCATAGTCATAAAGGCAGGGTGAAAATGAAAAGCCGACTACGCGCCAAAGTCTGGTTCCTGGGAATGTACGAAATGGTGGAGAGTGCTGTCAGGTTGTGCCTTTGTTGTCAAGTAGCGAGCGCTACAGAACAATTCCCTCCTGTAATCAATAAAAAAGTACCTGAAGTCTAATGGGAACATGCAAGTCTAGACTTTGGCCATCTAGTTGACGGGCGCATGCCTTGGTCATCATAGATGATAATACCAAGTACCCGGAAGTGGAGATAGTTAGAAACTCAGACCACTCTGGAAGTTATCACAAAAGTGGAGAAAGTCATTGCCACTCATGGAATAATGAAGGTTGTGATGACAGATAAAGGTCCTTCGTTCCATGGTCATGAGTTTGCGGATTACCTGAATTCGTAGGTCATCCACCACTACAAAGTGACACCGAGATGGCCCCAGGCTAACAGAGAAGGAGAAGTGGAGAGGTTCACGTGGCCCCTCAACATGATAGTCTGCATAGCCCACACTGACCACCAATCAAGAGCCATTTATGGGTTCGTGCATGAGTACAGACTCCCCAAGTCACAACAGGTCCAGCTCCTGAATATACCTGCATGGGGCAGGTAGTTGCGGATACCATTCTATATCACCCCACATGGGATACCGACCCCATAGATGATGTCAAAGTTTTCAACAAGAGAACGGCCACCAAAGAGAGCATCAGTGCACAAGAGAATGTCCATTCTTTGGAGATTCAGCAAGGTGACACTGTATACCTGAAGCACCACTACCCTGGTAGCAAGTTCCAGTTACCCTTTGAACAACATCTGTAGGTAGTTGTCCACGGCAAGGGCACGATGGTAGTCACCCGTCAAGAGGATGAAGAGGTCATGGTGAATGTTTCATTCATAAAGAAAGATCAGAATGAGGACAGATGGTCCAGTGAACACATTTTTAACCATGTGTGAGTGATGATGGCATTATACAGCCTCCCTCATCACCTTGACAAGATGTCTCACTGGACTCCTTCCAACACAGTGATTAGATGTGGGTGACATCTAGACCAACCCAGCAGTGCCTACCCGTGAGCATAGAAGAGGGACTCCTCTCCTCAATCATTTCCGGCCACACTGACTACTCCAAGTTCCACCTGAGAGGTTACACTGCGCCATTGTTTCGCCTGGCTGACTTCCTGGTTTGAACTGTACGCCGCCCAAGTGCCGAAGCCGGCGGCTGGGTAGCTATTGTACCATATTCATGTGTGCTCTATTGTAAGATCAATTTGTTGTAAATGTTGTTAAAGATGGGGAGGAAAGTAATGTACCACCTCACCAAGTTGGTGGTGTGGTTAAAGTGAATACAACAGTGTACATGTGGGCTATAGGCATGTCCAAAGTGACGTAGGGACTCCAATATATAAACCAGAGTCGGGGCTGCCCGGCAGTCACATACAATACCCTGAGACCTAAACCCACTTTGTGGTGTCCTTATCGTTTCTACGCCCAGCTATAATCTATTGGCGCCTACACAAGCAGTGGGTCCAACATTACAGCTGGGACCCAGTTGCTGTTGAGCATAACAAAAGACAATGCACATTTGGTTTAGGAGCACTAGAATTGGGACTCGGGTCCGCCAAAGGTTGCTCCCTGCAGTCAGTGGCCATTTCACATTGTCAAAAACTGGCAGTACTTTATTTCAGCATGAGGACTGTATGAAGGTTGTAGTGGAGCTAGCCCAGTTCTCCTTTCCAGATATGCAAAGGCCGTGTGCAGTGGTTTATCAGGCACTTAAGTATATGACTGGCTCTAGCATGTTATGTCATTTTATTTTCATTTGTATTGCACATGATATGCAACTGGTATGGCATTACAGTATTTTTGGTAGTCCAGGGGTAACCTTCCACTTGGTTCAAAGGTTTTCATTACATTCATTATATTAAGAACGAATTATGAATATGTTCTGTCAGCACTGTCATTGGGTGTGTTCTTATGTAAGGTGAATATGCAAACACACTTTGAGTAAATAGCTTTGGTGATTGATTAGTGAGACCAGAGAGCTGTAAAGAATCACTTGTATGCCTCTGGGCTAGTAGGCTTGTCTATAGTGTTACCAGAAGTATATGTGTATAAAGCAGTTGAAAGTAGCAAGAGCTTTTGGGTGCTGTGCTAGCCTCCTAATGGCATATTTAGGATGTTCTGGATGTATGATAGGAGTTGTGTGAATGCTTGCAGATATTACACAAATCTAAAAGTCTACCCAGTCAATATATATTTAGACTGTCTCCTCTCAGTATCAGAAAGCCTCACTCAAGTGACAGTGCTCTATATAAATTTCCATTAAATTAACATATTATCTCATTGGTGGGTGTTAGTTCTCCACAGACATGTGTTGAGATTATTCCCAATGCAGGCATCTAAGGGTTGAAGGGCATGTCGGACTTCTCCTGTCTATAAAACAGCTGGTAATGCCTAGTAGTAGGTTATACTCCCTATGGAATCATTACAAGATGCATTAGTGTAGTTTCAATAGGCAGACGTTATAAAACCAAAAGATAGCATACCACACCATGCCTGAATTAAAAGAAAGATTGGCAGAGCTGGATCGATCACCATACCCTGAAATGGATTCTATGCATCACCAGCTTGTGGCCCACAAAGCCCACGAATGCCATATTCTGTGTAGAGGTGTGCTGGATGTGAACTGTCATACTCTGAAAGAGGATGGGTGAGGCCTGCGGTCTTGTGAGAGCAAAGACACGGTCATAGGAGCCGTAGACAGCTTTAGGATCCAGCTTGAGGGTTGCCTCTGGGGGAAAGTTGGGGACCTTCTCATCCTGATGTAAAGCTGCTATGGTCATGACTGGCACATGCCACCCCTCCCCCCCCTTCATTTTGCTGAAGTTGTCTTATGCTGCTAAAGGGGACAAAACATAGAGTCAATAGGCACAAGTGGGCATTAAGTCTTTGTGCACAGACCTGTGCTTTTGCTTATCTTTGGTAGCCCCATAGGGTTAAGGGTTGATATAATGTTTAAATGTCCCAATCAATATGGAGTGAATGAGTGACTGACTGATTTACACAGGAATGGGATTATTTTGTAGGAAAAAACGACAGTAAAGCCTCAGTACATGAGTGACAGATTGAAGGTTGATGTGGCATGTGTCAGTATAAACATTATTCTGTTTTTTAAATTTATTTTTGGAGTTTTATATAGCGTGAACTTGACCCGAAGGTCTCGGAGCGTTTTAAATGAGTACCAGTTACCCTTGACAAAGACACATTTTTGATTTTTAGGCAAAGGGAAATTAAGTGATTTGTCTAGAATCACAGGAGGTTTAGCTGACACTTGAACAAAGGGCCCAATGCAGAATGTATTTTTCTGGCTATTTGCGACTCGAAATTTTTTTTTTCTACACAATGTAAAATGCAATTCGGTAATTTGCGACCGAATCGCAATTTGCATTTGCGATTCAGTATTTGGAAGGGGCGTGCTTTGGGCGCCCCTTCCAAGCACCTAATTAATATGGCATGTATTCTTGTTTTGCCAAATTCCGGTCTCAAAACAGTAAGATTTTCCCGCCATTTTAAAAGTGGTGGCAACCCAGTCACACAATTGGGAAGTGGTCTCTTCTGGACCCTTCCCCTTTGACACTGTTGAAAAAATATTTTTTAACACCAGGCAGTGGTCTGATGGTCCACCGCCTACTCCTAAACAATGAAACTTATCCGTTTCATTTTTTTCTTTTTAAACGCATTCCGTTTTTCTTTAAGGAAAATGGCCTGTATTTTCATGTTTTTTTAAAAGATGGTTTCATTAAACACATGGACATGGTGGTTTGCTTAACTCAGCAGGCCACCATCCAATTCAGTAAAATAACAGCATTTAAAAAAATTAATACCATTTTATAGAAAGAGTAGCTAGAAAAGAGGTCACAAGGAAACCGCAAGATTTTAAGGAAACTAGCCTGAGAGGTCCATGCAGTCCTTTAAACACGGTACTTCATGCTGTTATTAGAGGGGATGGGCTTCGAAACACTTGCATAAGCTGCACTGTGTAAGCACTGCCACTTGAATATGTCATGTGTCCACTCAAGCATCCCTCTACAATTTTGTGCAAGCTCTAGCTTGCTGAATTTGCCTGTAGATGTGGAGTTGATGGTAGAAAAGCAAAAATATTATGTTTTAAAGTTTTCCCAAATTGAGATACAACAGTCATGAAAAGAACTCGGTCAAGGATTGCAAAGTCTGACTTGATAGTAAAATGATACACTCTTGTTGTTGTCTTTAGCACGTCGCCATCAATCTGCTCCGCTGGGATTAGTCCTATGTTTGGAGCAAATGTCTGACTTTTATGGAAAAGAATGACAGCTGTTGTTTGCCAGTACTCGCAAAGCATTCCCACATTGAATTGGAAATGTTTCCCTTGGAGGAATCCTTGCTTTATGTTAAATGTGGGAATAGTCCAATTTCCATCTGCTCCTGCCCTTTACATCAGTATTTTAGGAGTTTTTATAGGATGGGCATGTGAATAGCCATACACCTTTTTGAGGTGTGTATGTACGTTTGCAAGAAGGGCCGACCTGGAACATCCTCAATCCAACACCTACACTAAAAATTCAAATCTTGCAGCCACATTTCTGCACTGCCAAATCCCATTTACGAGAGAAAATTGACAGGAGTCCTGATGCTGTGAATCAGGATTCAGATGTTACCCTCACCAATACATATTTATGTACAACTAGATTTAGCGAGGGTGCTCATAGAGCCATGAGAATCAGACGACATTAACCTTTTTTGTAACCCTCTTTTCCCTTCTAAACTTTCTACACAGCAATTGTGCATCAGATGCTACTTTTAGAAGCCAAAGAGGATATGACTACTCTTTAAACATATCATCAAAGCCTTACAAACTTTGTAGTAGGAGGTGTGAGAATTGCAAGCGAAGCCGCCAGCATCTACAGAACACCCACCCTCTAGCATCATGTCCTTTGTGGTTGAGAAAACTAGGACGCAGTTGCACATTCTATTTTTGCAAAACCTTTCATGCTGCAGAGTTGGTAAGAGGGCTCTAGGAAGATTTTAATTGTGCTTACAAAGGTTAAGCATGGTTATTGCTGATACCCTTAAGACCGCTTGATGAATCTGCACAATTTACTTTAAAAAATGCATTTCCACCTTAGAATTTGTTTTGCCATATTTTTTTTTTTTTAGTAGTAAGTAAGCTTTATTCGATAAAAAATTCATATCATAAAAGCATTTCATACATTTTAAAACAGCAATCATCAGTGTAAAAACATTTCATAGCAGTATATTAACTGTGAAGGCTCGGTCACTGGATTAACAGTTTCCTTGCAACCCTAAGACGCCAGGCCCAACCCAGAAATTTTGCCATGCAGGTAGAAAAAAAGGGTCTAGCATCTGAACGTAAAATGCGCAGTGCTTCTAGATGAGAACGAGTTCCCAAACACCTACAAAGGGGCCTCAACCACCTACGTCTCGGGGCTGCATAGACACTGCACTCAAACAACATGTGGGACACAGACTCTATCCTAAGGTCACAAAAAGGGCAGTAAGGTACGGTTTGGGCCGGCGGTCTCCAAGTGGACGTAAACTCACATAATGGAAGCACCCCCACCCTGAACTTAATGTACAATGATCTGTCCCATGAGCTCTGGATGATATCCAAATAAGGTTCCTTTAACGGTAACTCTTTAATCGACAAGAACAGTGATACTGATTTGCAGTGGTTTGAACTACGTACCCTCTCACTGTCTACCCATGCCCAATAGACCTTCTTGAGCTGTTGTTTCGGGGGTGCGGATTTGTTGGCCCAAGCCTCTCCTAATCCTAGATTATACAACAACTTTTTCACTTCTCTGAGCCAGATAATTTTATGCGAGCCCGATAGCGACATAATGTCATTCAGGGCTTCTGCATAACTTCGAAGCTCCTGCACGTTCCAGATTCTGGACCATAACAGGAGTGGGCGCAGTTTCGCCTGATCGCAGATAGCCCGGGTACCTGCATCTAGCAGCAGTGGGATGGTTGGTGTACTGTGGGGCAACCCCATTAAATCTTTGTGAAAGTTATTCTCAAGGCAAGCCAGGGTGTCAACTTTATGAGTGCCCCACAGTTCGGCACCATAAAGTGCCGCGCTCACAACCCTTGCCCTGTAGATGTCCAGCGGCGCCCCGATAGGTTTTAGTGATGAGGCTCGCTGCTCCTTGAGCAAGGCACCTGCCACCCTTTTATGTGTCAAGAATACTTTATGGTGATGTGCCTTCCAACTCATGGTGTCACTGATGCGTATTCCCAGGTAATCAAATTCTCTAACGCGATCAAGTGGAACAGAATCTAAGACCGGGGGAAAGACAGACTTTTTGGGCGGATTGAGAACCAAAAACTTGGTTTTCCCTATATTTATTGCCAAACCCCTTTCATCGCAAAAGGCTTTAAAGCTGGAGAGCAGCGATTGGATGCCCATTGGGGATTTCGAAATGAGGAGGGTATCGTCCGCGAACAGGAGCGTCGGAATTTTCCTCCCAGCAAGGGTGGGTGCGTCTGATGGATGTTGAAGTAAGTGCTCCACCACTCCGTTGATATAAAGAGAAAACAGAGTGGGGGCAAGCACACACCCTTGCCGGACGCCCCTGTCCACGGGTATACGAGATGTTTTCTCTCCCTGTGTACCCCATCTGATTTGGGCAAAATTCCTGTCATGAAATTTTACAAGGAGCGAGAGCAGGTAGGGCGGGAGGCCTAACCCATCGAGGACGTTCCATAAAAGTGCTCGTGGTACTAGGTCGAACGCAGTCCGCAAGTCAATGAAGACCAAGTACAGACTGCCCCCTCCCAGCACCACCACTTTCCAATAGATCATCAGAAGGCGGAACGTCTGCTCGATTGTGCCTGTTCCTGGTCTGAAACCCGCTTGAAGATCTGACAGGATATTGTTTTCATCGGCCCACTGAACAATTCTGCCCAATACCACCTTTCCTGCCACCTTTTGGGAAGAGTCCAGTAAGCTAATTGGCCGGTAGTTCGCTGGGTCGTCCCTAGAACCTTTTTTTAAAAATAGGTACAACTTCAGCGCCCCTCCAGGAGTCTGGGAAAGCGCCACCCAGTAATACCTCATTCAAGAGGGAGGCAATTAATTTGCTCCAAGAAGATGGATGATTCTTGATTAGGTCTCCTGGGATCCCGTCAGGACCTGCCGCTTTGTTTGGGACGATGCATTGGATTGCTCTTTCAACATCCAAGCTAGTAAATAACTCGACCTGACACTGGGAAGCAGAAATGGAATTAGGCAGTAAGACAGTGGGTGGGACCCCCGACTGGAGTGCACCTGAAGGGGCAGAATATAATTTCAGAAAATGGTCAAACCATACGCCCCCGGGGATGTTACAAGTAAGCTGCTTATCAACCGGCTTTTCCCTAGATCTCAACAGGTCCCAGAACCCCTTAGCGTCTTTCCTGCTGCTTGCCTCTACTAGATCTCCCCAGAAATTGGAATCATATTCCTGCTTGGCTTCAGATACGGTTTTTTTGTAGGTTTTCCTGGCGGCCCTGATATCAGCTGCATTTTTGGATTTTAATGTGGCAACAAGTTCCCTCTTGGCTACACGACATTTACCTGTAAACCACTTTGCTGTTTGTTTCATGGGGCCCCTACGAATTGATTGGGGAACAATGAATATATTACTCAATGCCAATACAGTCTCAGTGTATAGGGGTAAAATCTTAGTGTCAGTTAGCTCTGAGATGTTCATCCGAGACTCCACTCCTTCCAGAATAGTCCCGGCTTGGGCCATCCTTATTTCATCGGCTGAAACTTTCGCCCACTTCAGGCGCCTGCTACAGTTTGTGGGGGCCAGTTCGTGGGTAGATTTCCACTTATGGGCGGGAAGGCCATAGTTTCCGCCCTGCCAAGGAGATAAGATGGTTAGTGATAGAGGATTGTGATCACTATCACTTGACACTATGACCTCCATGTCTTGATGGTATTGCCAGAGGTTATAATTAAGCATCATAAAATCAATCCTTGATGTATGGCCTGGCCTGTTGTAGGTGTGGACGCCTGTTTGGTCGGATTTGGAGCGCCCATTTGCTGCACGCAAATTGTGCTCCATGCAAAGAGCATTGATCTCGATGGCGTTTTGCGACCATTTGGGAATCGGGTCAAGGCTGAGAATAGGAATGCCTCTCCTGGAATCCTCCTCAAAAGTGTCCAAGATGTCTTCTCTGGCCAGGGGTTCAAAACAGCAATTGAGGTCGCCTGCGAGCATTACGTAAGAATCCACACTGCAGGCGGCCAGATTGTGATTTAGGCCTGTAGATGGTAGATGGGATGCACCGCCTTTGGCACCCCTCAAATAGATATTAAAAAGTTCCAAACTTCTTCCCCCTTTATGGGTTATCGTTAACCACTGGAGATCTAGTGACTGGGTGTTTCTCACTTTTACTCTGAGGTCCAAGGCAATGTTAATCCAAATAATTAGGCCGCCTGACGGGCGACCTTTGGAACCTTGTTCCTGGGCAGCGGGGATGAAAAAGGTAGAGAATCCCACTCGATGTCTTGACTCCATGCACCAGGTTTCCTGGAAAAGACAGATGTGATATGATTCCAGGAAATCATTCCATTCAGGATTATCGAAATTGCGATCAAGACCAGCCACGTTCCAACTTAGGATTTTTAGGGCAGGATCACCAAGTGGAGAATCATCTGCAAAAACAATAGGCCCAGGAGAGACAAAAGTATCCTCAGGTTTAAGAGACCTCACAGGTAGCTCAATATGCTGGTTAGTGGTTGCGATCGCGAGGCAGCCAGGAAGAGTAGAACCTGGTGATTCAGTAGAAGTGGCTACAAAATGAGACATGTAGGGTAAGTACCGCCAGTCTACCCTGCCGGTATTTTTAGTTATATCAGATGTGGAAGGTTCCCCTACAAACCGCGGGCTATTTGGTCGTGCTGCTTTATATGTTGCAGACTCAGAACCAGTACAATCCTTAAGATCATGTCCCTGTAGTGGTGAGATTTCCGTTTGTGGGTGGTTAGCTGAGTACACTGGGAGTCAATCCACCTCCTCTAGAGTCCCAAATCTATTGTAAGTGGAGGGACCATTCCAATGTAGTAGGGTCTCCTTCTGGCCACGGGAATTATTCAGCCATGGATGATGCTGGACCAGTGTCCAATTTTCCCCCTGATTCCGACTTGGTCGAGGAGGATAGAAGAAGGATACTGGTTTAGGTGTAACTAGGGAGTCGTCATTGTTTGGCCACATACAAATGTGGTGCGCCGTATGGGGATCGTCAAAGGTCACTACAACGCAGTCTCCCGGGATGGATTTCAGCGTTGGGCCTACCCAGGGAGTTCTGCGAACCATTAATACACGACTTCTTCGACCATTGGGGATTGGTCTGTTTGCGTTTAGCCAGTGCATTATTTTGTTTTGGAGCGACCAGTGATTCTCAAATTGACCATCACCTATCGTGGGAACACCCGTCAGAACAACCACATAGTCATTTACCTCTGGAGGGAGGTGTAAATGTAAATGTAATGTAAATTGATACTTGTATAGCGCACTACTCACCCGCAAGGGTCTCAAGGCGCTTGTAGGAATACCGCTGTGGAACCCATCCTGGCTTTCCCTGTGAGGTGTCCACTCGTGGGCACCCCCAAGGTGGAGGCCAGGCATCCTTAGCGTTGTGGGGGCCGTTGTGGAGATTAAGCAAGCTATTGCCCAGAGTTGCAGAGTGGGACTCCATGATTGGAATAGACATCGAGGCGAGATTTATCAGGTCTGTGGAATTTTGAGCCCAAGACCCGTCGAGGCGGGGAATTGAACCCTGGTCCCGGGACAGACCTCTGCATCAGGGTCTGCCGCTCTAACCATTGAGCCACACTTCTCTACCAATATAACCACCTCTAAAGTTGTCTTTTACAGGAGGAACTTGGGATTCTGTAGGGATCAACCTGCTGGGTATATTATGCTTAGGATTTTGCTGATGGCGTGAAGGGTCCCGTGGAGGGATCTTTGGTTTTTCACGAACTTGCTCCACCGTAACAGTCCTTGGTTTTGGGACAGGCTTTATTGTGGGTAGTACATTAGAGGAAGTTTGGTTGGTTTGGGGTGCAATGGGTTGTGGCGCTGGGTCATCAACAATAATACCCTGGTTTTCAAGACTTTTCAACCCCAGAGTGGCCAGAGCAATAATGCTCCTCTCCATTTCTAGCAAATTGTTTTCGATCCTAGACAGTCTTAGATCTAGGGGTGACAGCAGTTTTTTGAGAGTCTCCCATACCACCTCTATAAATTCCTTATTATTTCTAGTTAACCCATCTACTTCAGGATCCACACCTGCTGGGATATTAATAAAGGGAATGGGTAAAACCCTTTCCTGACCCCCATTCGGTGGATGTGTGTTAAGAGTAGGCTCAGCGCCAGCACCAAGTGCTGTGGTGTTAACTAAAGGCAGATCCTTGGGAACAGCAATTTTCGCTTTTTTGCGAAAATACGCAGAGCGAGAATTGCGTTTCCTCTTTGGTTGCTTGCCACTTGGGGTGATATTAGGTAAATTTATCGAAAAGGGAACAGTAGAGGAGGGGTTGGGGACACTAGATGGTGTTGGTGGGATTATTTCAACGTTATTTCCCAAGGCCACCTGACAGATAGCTGGGGTCGCGGAATGGTGGACATCGACCTGAGTAATTATACAATGTGGAAGGGCCGGGCGCTCAGGAGTGACAGAAAGAGCTATATGGCCTAAGGAGGATTTCTTGGAAAGACCAATTACTTGGGACAATCGTCTAGCGGCATCTAATTCTAGCGAGACCCGGTTTTGAAGTTTGGATATCTCTTTATCAATAGCTATGTTGGTCCGGGTAATAAAATCATCCATGGGGCCGCTAATCTGAGACCCACCTTTAGACGTTTTACTGCGGGTAACCATTGGATTCATAACGATGGGAACACAGTAACAAAGATAGTTCTTAAAAAATCCCTAAGTAGATCTGTAAAGTCCAGGAATACCAGATAATAAGAGGGTAGGCCAGTCCAGTCCTCTCCGTCCTCGAACGGCCTCAAACGGCCCGCTCTTTGCCCGGTCTTCGCCCCGGGCTGCGTCCCGCGCTGCGGGAATACTAGGAAAATAAGTAGGTGGCCGGGTAAGACAAGGGGGCGTGGCAGCGGGGAGAGCGGACCGGAAGTTGGAAGATGGTCTTGCAGGGACTCCTGGGCAATGGAGTCCCCTGCACGCTCGCAGCCCCGCTGACCACACTCACCCGGTAGCCTGCTGCAGTCCTTCAGCGGTACCCCGGTGTCCAAACAGGCGATGCGGCACCCGCGGAGCGGGTGCGGCGAGTGGTAGCGCTAGTCCTGGAAAAATGCCGCTGTAGCTGCCAAAGTGCGTCCGTGCTCAAGGGCGTCCCACAGATGGAGGAGTGGTAAGGGCTTTAGTACTGCAGAGAGGCGGGGGGCGGCAGCGGGGAGAGCGGACCGGAAGTTGGAAGATGGTCTTGCAGGGACTCCTGGGCAATGGAGTCCCCTGCACGCTCGCAGCCCCGCTGACCACACTCACCCGGTAGCCTGCTGCAGTCCTTCAGCGGTACCCCGGTGTCCAAACAGGCGATGCGGCACCCGCGGAGCGGGTGCGGCGAGTGGTAGCGCTAGTCCTGGAAAAATGCCGCTGTAGCTGCCAAAGTGCGTCCGTGCTCAAGGGCGTCCCACAGATGGAGGAGTGGTAAGGGCTTTAGTACTGCAGAGAGGCGGGGGGCGGCAGCGGGGAGAGCGGACCGGAAGTTGGAAGATGGTCTTGCAGGGACTCCTGGGCAATGGAGTCCCCTGCACGCTCGCAGCCCCGCTGACCACACTCACCCGGTAGCCTGCTGCAGTCCTTCAGCGGTACCCCGGTGTCCAAACAGGCGATGCGGCACCCGCGGAGCGGGTGCGGCGAGTGGTAGCGCTAGTCCTGGAAAAATGCCGCTGTAGCTGCCAAAGTGCGTCCGTGCTCAAGGGCGTCCCACAGATGGAGGAGTGGTAAGGGCTTTAGTACTGCAGAGAGGCGGGGGGCAGCAGCGGGGAGAGCGGACCGGAAGTTGGAAGATGGTCTTGCAGGGACTCCTGGGCAATGGAGTCCCCTGCACGCTCGCAGCCCCGCTGACCACACTCACCCGGTAGCCTGCTGCAGTCCTTCAGCGGTACCCCGGTGTCCAAACAGGCGATGCGGCACCCGCGGAGCGGGTGCGGCGAGTGGTAGCGCTAGTCCTGGAAAAATGCCGCTGTAGCTGCCAAAGTGCGTCCGTGCTCAAGGGCGTCCCACAGATGGAGGAGTGGTAAGGGCTTTAGTACTGCAGAGAGGCGGGGGGCGGCAGCGGGGAGAGCGGACCGGAAGTTGGAAGATGGTCTTGCAGGGACTCCTGGGCAATGGAGTCCCCTGCACGCTTGCAGCCCCGCTGACCACACTCACCCGGTAGCCTGCTGCAGTCCTTCAGCGGTACCCCGGTGTCCAAACAGGCGATGCGGCACCCGCGGAGCGGGTGCGGCGAGTGGTAGCGCTAGTCCTGGAAAAATGCCGCTGTAGCTGCCAAAGTGCGTCCGTGCTCAAGGGCGTCCATATTGCCATATTGCGAAAGGGGATATTATGGAGGTCCCAGAAGTTGTCTTTCCCTTCAAAAAAGTCATAGGAATCATTAGTGAATCACACAGCTGAACTATTTGACATTATAATACCGCATTTGTCCAGAAGTCACTATGTGGTCTAATCACTTTGCTTTTATGGTTTGATATTCAGAAATATTAAAAGCAACCTTAGGGTCTCCCACAGAGTGGCCTTAGAGGTGTCAGGATTGTTGTTAAAAGTCAGGAAGTCCGCGATTGCTTGCATAATGCGTTGCACTGTGTCCAGTCTCCGTGGAAGGCTCTCTTGCAATTGAAACTGGTGGGAAACCTGCTGTAGCGGCTGCACCATAAGGGAGAGGGATGTGGTTAGACAGGGTCCATGTCCGTAGCTCAATCACATCCGTCTCTACTAACATCTGGACAGTCTCCAAGAAATAATCGATCTGGGTTTAAGTCTAATGCTCAAATGAATAAAATAAGAAGTCCCATGTTTGGGGATATTTGTCTCTCCAGATGTCCAGCAAACCCATCTCCTACAGCCATTGTGCTCCCTCCCGATAAAGTGCACCAGGGTGCCTATAGCACTGCTCAGATTTGCCTAAGTCCTCACTGACGACAAGCACACCAACTGGGAACTATGGATAAACTCATGTCCATAGAGCGCAAGTCTTTGGCCCGGGAATGGCTCAACAGAATCTCAGGTCTGAAGACCAATTAGAGTACATCCCACTCCTCTCAGAGAAATACCTGCCACCAGAGCCACTCCCCACCTCCAGTAATGTTGTAGAAGAACATCAGGGCCTGGCGCATTTCAGGTAGTCTCCAGCTTGTCCGGGTTGGCAGTTAGTGCCCAGCACAGAGCTTGTCGTTCCATCACCATGGTCTCACAACCTGGGTTCAAGCCTTAAGGGGAGGCCAGGCATCTTGTGCTAGCCTAGGCATTTAAGTTGTTTTTGTCCCGTGGACTGTTCAGTGGGCTTGTCTCTTTTGTTTGGGTGATATTGAGCAGACGACCGGCCTCTGAGATGGATCACAACTGTTGAACTTGTACGTCCCACCAGAAAATCAATCAGTAAAGATACCCCCAATAATAGGAAATGCCTTTGTTGCATAGAAAGATCGTCACTGGGCAGCAGGGCTTTAAGTGGTATAAAAAAACTGGGGGGGGGTCCCTCAAAGGGGCATGGACAATGTCATTAAGGGCACGGCTTAAAAGTATGTAAACTAAAAATATGTGAAGAGCGTAGTGTGCCACCCAACTTGTATTTTGCTGTCTCTGTCATTGCATCCCGATATATGATAGAACAAGTAATGTCATACCTACAAGTCTGGAATGTTGGTTTTGTCAATGGTTGTTAGCTGCATACGATAAATAAGCAGCAACTATGGCTTGTTATATACATTATTGAAAAAGCTTCCACTTAACTCCTTCGCTGCTAGGCCTTTTCCCCCCATGTGCTAAGCCTTTTTTGGCTATTTGGGGTAGTTCACGCTTAGGCCCCAGAAACTTTTTGACCACAGAAGGTATCCACGCCAAATTTGCTTCCTTTTTTTCCAACATCATGGGAATTCAAGAGGTACCAAGGTTTTGTAGATTCCTTTGGAGGGGACACAGAAATTAGTAGGCCTGGTCGGTAAATTCCGTTCCGCTTGTGAAATTTGCATAATTTGCGTATTTCGCGTTTCGCGGAGAAAGCAAAATTGCCCACAATGCTGCGTTCCACGACTTCGCGATACTTTTTGCTTGTTCGCGTTCTCAAAATGCGTGTTCGTGAGATATTTTCCCCCGAGCACGCAAACGATTGCGAACAGGAAAAAGCATTGCGAACAAGCAATTCCGCGTGTTCGTGGAATTTCTGTGTATTCGCTGAGATCTTCTACCGCTTCGCGGAGATTTGCTTAACACAATTCCACAAATTCCCCCCCAAAATACAACAACATTTTGTTTTTTTGGGGAAAAAGAGCTCCAGATGAAATCACCATTTTAACAAAACAGAAAGGTATGCGGTTCCTAGTGAAGACTGTGGGTTGATGTGCAATTAGTGTGTAGAGAAGTACACACTAGAGGCAGAAGGAGGTTTCCTCCTTTCGGAAAGGGACCCTCACACACACCCCAGCAGTGGGTTGTCTTGCTTCATCGGGTCTGCTCCTTATCGGGTCAGCGCTGCAAAAACCGATCAGCGCCCTTAGCGGGGCCTTTTAACGGAGATCTTTTTTCCTTATGCCGTAAGGCGCAGTGCATGTGAGGGCCCTAGTGAGTGTATATGTAGAAAGTAATAAAGTGAGGCTAAAACAGGATGTAGTGGTCCACCCAGAACTATTTTAATGATTGTAACCACTCTCCTGGTTAAAAATGTGAATGTTGCGCACCCCTGTTATAAGGTCACTGGGACGTGTGCTATCTGGGTCAACATTTTTCTTGCCATTATTTCCATTTGAAGGCAATTCTTCAGGACCATTGCAAGATCTATCCACACTTTTTGGTAGTGGTCCCTAATCAATTAAGTGACCACCAATACAGCACCCATAAAAGTGATACCTGCAGATCTTGGACATCAACCCCATTAGGGTGAGATTTTAGTTTTGTCGGAAGACGGAAGGTTTAACACTTAATAGTGCAGTGTCTTGAGAATCCTCGCGGTTGGTGGGAAGACCTACCCTCACTCTGCCAGTCACCATCTTCCCAGCTTTCAGGGACAAGCACACTTTTGTCAGAAAACCAACTATTTTAACACAGTTTTGGCATTTTTCTGGGACATAGCCAATTTCTGCTATTTTGTGTGCTTTCAATATCCTTCCAGTTAATGGTAGAAATGGGTGTAAACACAATAATGGATCCTGGAAAGCTATACATTTATGAAAAGTAGACAAAATTCTGAATTCAGCAAGGGGTCATTTGTGTAGATCCTTCAAGGTTTCTTCATAGAAACTAACGGTTAAATGTAGGAAAAATTGAAAATCAGTTGAAAAAAACAGCCATTTGTGTCACCTTTTCAGTTTCACCTGTAACTTCTTCTAATTATGACAACTGTTTGAAGTCAATACACCATTATATTTGCTGTACCTTTCTGGTTGTGGGGATATATAGGACTTGTAGGTTCACCAAGAACCCGACGAACCCAGAGCCAATAACTGAGCAGCGTCTTGCAATGGTTTTTTATTACGTACTGGGTATATAGCAATTATTTTGGAAAAATGTATACATGGAAAAATCGGTATGAATGACACCTATGTATTTCTGAAATGGGAAGAAAATGTAGAGTTTAGAAACGGTAGATATTTGCACATTTACGAAATTGGGAGTACCCATACTAGCATGAAAATTACGGTTCATTTTTCAAAATGACTTCTTTTTAACACATTGTCTTTCATTTGGAAGGCAGAAATGCATAGAAAGTCAATAAATAATAACAGTTGCTCTAAAATCCTGTGTTACCCTAAGTCGCCCCATAAAAATGGCACCTCACTTGTGTGGGTAGGCCTAGTGCCCAAAACAGGAAACAGCCCAAAACGCAACGTGGACACACCACATTTTCACAGTGAAAATTGACCCTTTTTTGCCATGTGCCTAGCTGTAGTTTTTTAACCATAGCTCTGCTGGCACCCAGGGAAACCTAGAAAACCTATATATTTTTGAAAACTAGAGACCCAGTGAAATCCAGGATGGGGTGACTTGACTGCCTCTAACCAGGTTCTGTTACCCAAAATCCCTTGCCCACCTAAAAATGTGTCAAAAAATACACATTTTCCTCACATTTCGGTGGTGGAAAGTTCTGAAATCTGTGTGGATCCACAATATTTCACCAACCCCGCGTTCCGCAAAGTCTTCTGAAAAAAATGGTTCCTCACTTGTGCGGGTAGGTAATGTGCCAGCGTCAGGAAACGGACCAAAACGCAAGGTGGACACACCACATTTTCACAGTGAAAAAGGACCCTTTTCTGCAAAGTGCCTAGCTGTAGTTTTTGAACCCTAGCTCTGCGGGTACCTAGGGAAACCCAGAAAACCTAAACATTTTTTAAAACTATACACCCAGGGGAATCCCAGATGGGGTGACTTGTGGCTCTCACCAGGTTCTGTTACCCAGAATCCCTTGCAAACCTAAACAATTGTAAAAAAAAACAAATTTTCCTCACATTTCTGCGGTGGAAAGTTCTGGAATCTGCATAGATCCACACAATTCAACCCACCTCGCGTTCCCCAAAGTCTTCCAAGAAAAATGGTACCTTACTTGTGTGGGCAGGCTTAGTGCCAGCAACAGGAAACGGCCCAAAACGCAAGGTGTACACTCCACATTTTCACAGTGAAAAATTACCCTTTTTTTGCAAAGTCCCTAGCTGTAGTTTTTTTAACCCTAACTCTGCCGGCACCTAGGGAAACCTAGCAAACCCATACATTTTTGAAAACTAGACACCCAGGGAAATCCAGGATGGGGTGACTTGACTGGCTCTCGCCAGGATCTGTTACCCAGAATCCCTTGCAAACCTTCAAAATTGTCCAAAAAAACAAATGTTCCTCACATTTCTGTGGTGGAAAGTTCTGGAATCTGCATGGATCCGCCTGTTGCAGGTACTTGGGCTTCCCAAATGAGTGAGGTACCATTTTTATTGGGAGACCTGAGGGTACGCTGGTTGATAAGAAATTTGTGTCAGCCCCGTGATGCCACAACTTTCCCACACAACAATGTGTGGAAAAAGTGATTTTTTCAGCTAAATTTGAGGTTTGCAGGGGATTCTGGGTAAGAAAACGTTGGGTGATCCATGAAAGCCACACCTCCCTGGGATCCCCCAGGTATCTCATTTTCAGAAATGTGTGGGTTTGGTAGGTTTCCCTAGCTGACCGCTGAGCACGGGGCCAAAAACCCAGGTGACCCCCCTTGCAAAACCAGGTCGTTTAGTGATAGGCAATTTTGATGTTGCCTAAATACATTTAGGGCCCTTGCCTGTTGCGGGTACTTGGGTCTCCCACACGAATGAGGCATAATTTTTATTGGGAGATCCGGGGGAACGCTGGGTAGTAGGAAATCTGTGTTAGCCCGGTGATACCACAACTTTCCCACACAAAAATGTGTGGAAAAAGTGAATATTTCAGCTAAATTTGAGGTTTGCAGGGGATTCTGGGTAAGAAGACATTGGGGGATCCATGCATGCCATACCTCTCTGTAATCCCTCGGGTGTTTTGTTTTCAGAAATGTATGGGTTTGATAGGTTTCCCCAGCTGGCCGCCGAGCACGTGTGGTTCTGAAAATTCTGGACTCGTGTAATAAACTTTGTCGTAGCATGACGATTTTTATATCAAAAGACCGAGAATGGCTAGTACACTATGTACAAGCCTTTTCGTCATATTCCAGTAACGATTTCCCCTCAAAATCGTTATTTTCGTCCTGAACCCTTGGCATTTTGTGTACGGCAGCTATTTTGTGAGTTGCCCTCACATAGGCTTATAACTACAGCCAAATTCGATTCCAAAGGACACGTACACCTTAATTGACTTCTCTGTGACCTGGGCAAGCTGGAACCATTGCCCCAGGCCAAACCTGTTCGGTCAGCTTACATATGTCTTTCTTTACGAGGAGGAGGTGCCCGTTTTTATTGGGGGTCCACCGATATCTGATGAAAATGTTGGGCCTTGCCGGGTAATTTGTTGTGGGCTGGACAAACTGAAATGTGGGCTTGTCATCATGACTCTGCTTTTTCTTTGTAGTGAAAATATGTGAATAGTCTACTGTAAATCTAAGAATGTTTGCCTGGAGCTTAACCGCATGCGTGCGGGCGGAATTCCGCCCGTACGCTGGGATTTGCTCATTCCCATGTTTCATGACGAGCTGGGCTCGTCATGAGCGTGCGAGGAGGCTACCTCATGACGAGCCCAGCTCGTCATGAGCGTCGAAAGGGTTAAATATTTTTTATAAAAAGAGAAGCCTGGCTTTGTAAGATTGAGCAGTCTCCTGAGAATATACACACCGTGTTGTTGTACTTCTAGGACGCCTGTTACTTGGTTGCAGCCAATAAATTCGATCTTTGACTTCACCTAGAAGACTCTGAGTTTCTGGGTCTGAATCAGGAAAGTACCCGAGGTCTTAGGGTGTACCCTGACACCGCTGGGTTACCGGTTCGGTACCGGTTCTGAAAAACCCAGTACCTCAGCTGGCGCCCAACGTGGGGCGATACCAACGGTACCGGTCCAAGCCAGAGGTTCGTGAGGAGCTTCGTGTGAAAATTCTGGAGGAAGGCCGCCACTTCATCGACCGCTGCATGTCGACGTGGTCCGAAAGTCTTTGCTGCGAGGTTCCCCGCTTCCCGACGGCTACGAAGGACTGCTGCCCTGGATATTGCCCTGATTTGGACCCTTGATGTTTGGTAGAGCGAAACGATAGACGAGTCTTCTGGTGACGTCATCGATATCTCAGTTAAGTATAAGTGGAGCGTCTCCCAGTCCTTAGTTGGTTCTTAGTTTTGGGTATCCCTTCGGGATCTTTGATTTGGAACTTGCAAGTACCAAAGCCGAAGGACTTGTGTATTCACGAGAATATCGTAGTCGATAATCCTTTGAAGTTTGAAGCTAGACTAGAGAGCGAAGATGCCTGGTCTTAGCTGACTTGGAAATTTGTTTTGTCTTGGTTGTAATAATAGGGATTCCCGATTGGAGGACTCGTGTCCGGTTCCTCCGATTGGAACTCCAACTTATGAATTGTATGTGAAACATGGAGTAGGCCCCATCACATATAATGAAGTATGGATCCGATACACCAGAAAGGATGGTGTTTTAAAATGGCCCCAATATGGTAGCTTTGACACCGAAATCTTAGATAACCTCCAAGTTAAACTTTTTAAGAAGAAAGCCCGGCCGGCGATGTTTGACTCTTTCCGCCTATGGCGTAAGGAAGCCAAACAGAAGGAAATTAAATTAGCGAAGAAAAATAAGAGAGAAAGGGGTATTTCGATCATGCAAGCTGCTATGCAGTTTAAAGATAACGAAGAGGAACAGATGAGTGAGCAGTTGCACAGGCAACGTAAAATGGTAATAGATAAATGCTATCCAGTTTTGCCGCCTCTTCAGCAAGATGCAGCAAAAGAGCTTGAAAAAGATTCCCTAATGTCGCATTTATTGAGTTCGCCACCCCCTTATGCGCAAAATGCTACGGCACCTCCGCAACCTTTAGCTGCGCAACCTGTGATTGCATTGCCTCCTGCTCCTCTACAGCACCCACCAGCTGTTCTCCAGTTGGCTCCTGCTCCTCCGGTGCAGCCTCCTCAAGGGCCACCGGCTTTTACATCTGCTCTTCCTATACTTCCTACAACTTTGACTACTATATCGACTACCACTCCTGGTACTCCTCCTGACACTGCCTCTGCGTCTGCCTTGCCTCACCCTGCTTTTCCGCTTGTCTTTTCATCGACTTCTCCTTCTGTTCGACAGAGAGTGACTAGTACTGTTACTAGTCTTCTATAACCTGTCTTTGGGGCGACAAGTACGACTCCTACTTTAGAGCGTACACAATTGCGTAGCCGACTGCCTGATTCTAGGGAGAAGGAAACGTTGAATTATTTGGCACATAGATGGATGACCGAACCGACAAAATATGGTCTATAGTCTGTTATGGATGTCTTCCATCAGTGGGAAGCATCGAAGCAGAGATACGTTTTTGAGAAAATGTGTGGTTTTCTATGTGAAGATTTAGAGGACAATGATTTGGAACCTAATCCGCCCGAGTTGAGCCATGTACAGTTCGAGTTTTCAAAAGGCGCAATTGTGGGTTCAGATGTTAAGAAAGCAGTTGCGACGTTGTTGTCGCTTAGGACTGAAGGTGATTCTAGGTCATTGTTTGAGTCTGATTCCTCTGTTAAGAAGAAGGGAAGACAGTACCCAATGAGAGAAGTTCCTCCGGTATGGAAGGAAGAAGTAGCAGCTGGTCATAATAATATTCCCCCAGCATTACCAGCACATTTTCAGCGTGTGTGGGTACATGTTCCATGGAAGCGAGCTGAAGTTTTGGCCCTTAAGCAGACATTGCCTGATCCCCGTAAGAATCCTGCAGGGTATTACAAGGAACTGTCACAGACTGCAGGCTCTTGCATTATGAATTTAGCCGATATAGACATGTTGTTTGGGAATGTTGTTCCACAGCCTTTATGGGGAAAGATTCGTCATGCAGATCATGATCAGGAGTTAGGTGACTCATGGGCTAATATTACGGCTGCAGATGGCCGACAAGTTGGTGGTGCTAAACCTGAGCCTTTAGTAGCAGAACTTCCTGGTAAGATCATTGATTACATGAAGACTTTAATGCCTGCCATGCGAGTAAATTGGGATAAATTGTCTGCGTGTAAGCAGAAGAAAGATGAGACGGTATCAGATTTCTTCACCAGGTTTGAAGAGATGTTTGTCTAACACAGTGGTCAAGATATGAGTACAGAAGGTGGCCAACGGTTGTTCGTCGATAAATTTGTGCATAATTTGCTTCCCGAGTTGTGTAAAAAGTTGAAGGATTCAGAGAGTTCTTGGGCCGTTTCCTCTTCAGCACAAATACTGGCTACTGCACAGTACTATGAAAATAGAGATAAGGATGAGAAAGATAGAGCAGAGAAGAAAACTAAAGAGTTAAAAACGAAGGTTCTGTTACAGCAAGCGTACCCGCCACGTGGTGGTCAAAATAGTGGTGCTCAGAGTAACTATCAGAATAACTATCAGCAGCCTCAACAGTTTCAGAGGAACTCGCAAAGAGTCGAGTATACTCAACCACGTGTCCCTGTAGGTCCCAATCAGTGTTCATATTGTAAGGAAGCGGGTCATTTTAAGTATAGTTGCCCTATTTTGTTACAGCGTGGACATGGTGTTTCTGGTGCAAGAGGTCGAGGTGTTCAGCAAGCTCCCAGAGGTAGAGGACGTGGAAATTTCCCCCAGAACGCGCATTCTTTTCCGCCTCAGAATTCAATGAATAGGTTTGATCAGCAGAATAACGCGTCTGGTAGGACGGCTCAGTACTATGCTGATGATTACTATGCAGAAGATGAGCATATGGAAGGTAATGATTGCTAGGACAGCCATAGACAAAGAGAGGGAGTTGTTTCAGTTCCAGTAGATCAGAGTGGACCTTACGTTGAGGTGATTACATCAGGTGTGTCAGAGCCTTTTCTGTTGGATACTGGTGCTACAAAGAGTTCTATTATGCACTCCAAACTCCCTGGTGCACCTTTGTCTGGCGAAACGAATGTATCAGTAGGTTTTTCTGGCGCCCCGGTTAGAAACCCAGTTTCTAGTCCTATGTCTCTTTCTGTTGGTCCTTGTGAATTCGAAGCACCCCTTATTCTGACAACAGGTTGTGGTGAAAACCTGTTAGGATTGGATCTGTTAAAAAGATTGTATGCGACTTTGTACTGTTCTCCTTCGGGAGTACAACTTACACTGGGTAAGAAAGTGGTTTCTCCAATGTATTTATCGAGGGATAAACTTCCGACAGAATTGTCGTTTCTTCCTAATATTCTTTGTGCTACTGGTCCTAATGATGTGGGTCTCTTGGAAATACCGCCATATGTTGTAACATTGAAAGCCAATGTTAAAATGCCACGCATTCCCCAATACAAAATTTCTAGTGAAGGTGAGAAAGCTTTGCTAGCGATCATTTATGATCTGATTGAAAAAGATGTAATTGAAGAGACAAGAGGCAACGTTTGCAATAGTCCTGTTCTGCCTGTTTTGAAGCGTACTGATCCTTCTCAGCCACCTGTTTACAGATTTGTGATTGATCTTAGAGAGGTGAATAAAATAGTTGTGCCACAATTTCCAGTTGTTCCTGATATCACTGCCCTATTGACTATGATTCCAGCTTCTGCCACCTGGTTTTCGGTGATTGACTTGAAGAATGCTTTCTTCAGCATCCCGATTGCTGAGGAGAGTAGGGATATTTTTGGCTTCAGTTTAGGAGGTCGAAGCTTTCGCTTTAAACGCGCTCCCCAGGGCTACTGTGAAAGTCCATCAATATATAGTCAAGCTTTAAAAACACAGCTTGATACGATTGTTTTACCTGATGGCGCTACCCTCATTCAGTATGTTGATGATTTGCTTGTTGCTGCAGATACTGAGAAAATCAGTAAAGAAGCCACGTTGTCTTTGTTGCGTCATTTGTGTGATTTGCATCACAAAGTGTCTCTCTCTCAAAATTGCAATATTGTCGACAAGAAGTGACCTACTTAGGTCATCTCTTATCGAAGGAGGGAAGGAAACTGACCCCAGAAAGAATTCAGGCAATAGCGAAATTGAGTGTGCCAAGAACACAGAGAGAAGTGCGTGCTTTCTTGGGCATTACATCATATTGCAGGCAATGGATACCAAATTTTTCCTTGCTGGCCAAACCTTTGGTGGCATTAACTTGTAAAGATACACCGAATCCCGTCCCATGGTCTGAAGAGTGTCAGAAAAGTTTTTCTGAATTGCGCAGTGCATTATGTTCGGCTCCTGTGTTGGGTACCCCCGACTACAAAAAGCCCTTTACATTGTATGTCCATGAGAAAGAAGGTTGTGCATTGTCGGTGTTGACACAGTTGTTTGGAGACAAGCAGCGTCCATGCGCGTATTTTTCGTCGACTTTGGATCCGGTAGCTAAAGCATTGCCGAGTTGTTTAAGAGCAACAGCGGCAGCAGCTGTTTCTATTCGACAGTCTGCTGGTTTAGTGATGAATAACACGTTAAATGTGATGGTTCCACATGCAGTGGACACGTTGTTAAACAGAACCAAGACACAGCACTTAACTAGTGCTAGATTGTCAGGTTACGAGTTGACATTGTTAGCAAGTCATGTGCACATAAAAAGATGCAACACTCTTAACCCAGCTACGTTGTTGCCGAGTGTAGAGGAATTAGATGCTTCAGAACAGCATGATTGTTTTCTTAGAACAGAAGAAGAAACGAAAGGGAGAATAGATCTTAGGGGCACTCCTCTTGTAAAGTGTGAAGGTACCTTATGGGTGGATGGTTCATGCTTCAAGCTTCCGAATGGTGATACGACTGCAGCATATGCTGTCACGACTTTGCATACAATTGTTGAAGCTGCACGTATCCCACATAATTCAGCTCAAGCAGCAGAGTTGATTGCACTTACGAGAGCATGTGTGTTGTCGAAAGGAATGAAAGTGAGCATCTATACCGACAGCCAGTATGCATTTGGTGTGGCTCACAGTTTTGGACGATTGTGGAAAGAACGTGGGTTCCTGACTTCGCATGGAGCTAAGATACAGCATGGTCAGTTGGTGAATGAGCTTCTTGAGTCACTTACTTTGCCGTTGAAAGTTGCGATTGTGAAATGTAGCGCACACAAGAAGGTGACTGATGATGTTGGTCGTGGAAATGCATTTGCTGACGAAATCGCAAAAGAAACAGCAAGGAATGTAATGAGTCGAATGTATGTTGCGGGCCCTGCAAGATGGATTGGTGACGTTGGAATGTGTGAGGACACGATATAGAGTGTGAAGTCTATTCAAGCTGAAGCTACAGAGAAAGAATTGAGTGTGTGGAGAGAAAGTACGGGTAAAATGGATGCAAATGGTTGCTGGATTGAATTGTCAGAGCATCAGAGATGGTTGTTACCCGATGCGTACGTGCTTGCAGTGGTTACAATGGCCCATGGAATGGCTCACATCAGTGTGAAAGGGATTTGCAAGTTGTTGGCTCCAGTATGGCAAAATGCTGGAATTCCCAAGTGTGCAGAGAATGTGGTCAACAATTGCATGGTGTGTCTGAAATACAATCCTGGTAGGGGAACCCCAACTCCAGCTGGTCATTTTGCACCTCCTACGTATCCGTTCGAGGTTTTGCAGCTAGATTTCATCCACATGGAAAGGTGCAACAATTTAAAATACGTACTCGTTGTTGTTTGTGCCTTTTCAAGATGGGTGGAAGCCTACCCCCTAAAGGACATCACTGCCTTATCCACAGCTAAAGCCCTTGTGAAAGAGTTCTTCCCTAGATTTGGAATGCCGAGAATGGTCTGGAGTGACAATGGAAGTGAATTTGTGGGTCGAGTAATGAAGAAAGTATGTGAAGGGCTAGGCATCCAACAGAAGTTCCATGCTGCAAATCACCCCCAATCAGCTGGACTAGTAGAATGCTACAATGGCACGTTAAAACTTAAACTGGCCAAAATTCAAGCGAGCTCTGGTCTTAAATGGCCTGACGCTCTACCCCTAGCACTCCTATCCACCAGAATGACTGTGCATTCGCGAGTGGGACTTAGTCCCTATGAGATTGTTTTCGGCCGCCCGGCCAACATATGGGGAGTGCCAAGGCCTACAAAGTTCAGTGAAATCGAATACCCTGTTTTGCTTGACTACTTGTACGAATTGACGGCTAAATTGTGTGTTTTACACCAACAGGTGCATGATACACTGCCTCAGGTCTCTGAAGCTCCAGGACATCAGATCGTTCCTGGATCCTGGGTGCTGGTCAAGAACTTTCAGCGAACAAAGAACGACCAGCCCAGGTGGACCGGCCCACACCTCGTCCTTCTTTCAACAAGATCAGGTGTTCGAGTGGAAGGAAAGAAGCACTGGATCCACGGTGTACATTGCAAGAGGGTGCCTTTGCCTCTGCCGTACGACCGGTGGGTCCAGGAGGGTGTCGCCGACTCAGAGACTGAAACTGTGCCTCGTTTTCTGCCATTCGGTGATGCACGTATAAAAGGAACAATTTCTGAGAAAGAAAGTGACAAGCTCTTACAAGCAGCTGTGCCGCCGTCAATTCGATAGAACACTACTGAGCCTGAACTCTTGTTTCAAGATCAAACAATACCTGAAAAGCGAAGATACAATTTGAGGCCGAGACCTATGGACAAATAAAAGTTTTTTTTTTCGCTATTTTTGAAAGCGCAGCTCTCCCATCTGAGAAACTTGCTTATTTTTGCTTTTCGAACCGCCATCCGGGTTCCGCTGCTAGGGTCGCGATTGCCCAAAGTCTTTGGGGTGCAGCTGACGACCTTAGGTCGACACTTCTGGTTGGTCTAAGGGAGTTGCCCTAGACTGACAGAAGCATTCCTTAGCAGAAACAACCTACCATCGCGAGCAGCATTTTAGAGAGGATGGAGTTTTTCGAGATGGAGAGATCTGCCAAAACTGTGAACTTTAAAGCTAGAATATGTGAAATGATGACCAAAAAACGTTTTCTGATAGTATGCATTTTTGTTCTATTTAGTGTAATGACATTTTTAATAGGATATGTTTTATTTTCTTCTCGAGTGACATTTGCACCCACTACATCGCCCATACCTCCTCCTTCTACTGTTTCCCCACACTCTTTTCAACCTCTTCCTGAACATGAATCCGCTAGGAGATTAGAGTTTATTAATAACTCCTTCGTTCAGCTCTTGCACCAACACCAACTTGTAATGAACACGACTAACTGTTGGGTGTGTGGTCTTATGCCTCACATAACGGATAAAGGTATCCCTTATCTGGTCCTGCCTTTCAGCCATAATGGCTCTGTGTGGGCATACAGAACAATGTTCATCTATGCACATGAAGTCTACCCTCTACACTCTGTAACAGACAATCCTAAAAATAGTGCTCTAGTTAAGGGTATAGTAGACATGATTAAGGAAGATATTTCCTACGAGACTATCCCGAGAGATGAGACACTAGTATACATAGGATGGAACGTGACCGGATATGGAGCTACTCTGAGTGAGAAACAGCAAGCTAAGAGATCCTCCCCGATTTGGATTGTACCCCATCAGGGTCACCTGTGTCTTCAAGGTACTGGCAAGAATCCCAGAGCTCAGTTAGGGAAGAGTGTCTGTACTAAAACGTATGTTTTTGCATCCCAGACTTCCCCTTCGTTTTTAGCAGCTAAGGGTACCTATTTCATCTGCCATGATAGAGCCTATACATGGTTGCCCCCTGACTTTTCGGGCACATGTTTTGTTTTGTTCCTGTTGCCTCCCACCTACACAGCAGCGGCAGACTACCACAAGACAAGGATAGTTAGAGGTGTCTTGAGTAAAGAAGACACTGCAGGACAAGAATTTGGGGACTTCGTAAAGGGTTTTCTGCCGTTCTGGGGACCAATGGTTAACAGCAGGAACATAAGGCAATTGACAAGGGTGGTTGAATCCACCGTAGTTGAAACTGCCGGTGCCCTTAGTAACTTGACTGCTGAGCTCCAGTCGGACCGTCTTATGACCCTTCAGAACAGGGTCGCATTAGATGTCATACTTGCAGACCGAGGTGGGGTATGTAAATTGATCCAATCGAGTTGCTGTGTTTTCATTCCAGATAACGCTCCAACAGTGTACCAGGCCATCTCCAAATTGCATAAGATTTCCGAATCTATTCATGTGGATAAAGGAGATTGGTCGTTAATGGGATGGTTCTGGGAACTGATATGCGCCTGGGCATGGAAAATTCTGATGGTCATTGAGATGGTCTTAGCCATTCTTTTCCTGTTCGGTCTGTGCGTGCAGTGTGCTCCTGCAATATGTGGCCTCTGTGCTACATCATGTGTAAGGAAACCTGTATCAAAAGGCGAACTAAGTAATAGGATGATGTTACAGCAACATCTCAATGACTTTAGAAATATAGACCTGGACTCAGATTAGCATGAGGATAGATTAATTGCCTATGTAAGGGCAAAAGGAGGGTTTGTGGTTCTGAAAATTCTGGACTCGTGCAATAAACGTTGTCGTAGCATGACGATTTTTATATCAAAAGACCGAGAATGGCTAGTACACTATGTACAAGCATTTTCGTCATATTCCAGTAAGGATTTCACCTCAAAATCGTTATTTTCGTCCTGAACCCTTGGCTTCCATTTTGTGTACGGCAGCCATTTTGTGAGTTGCCGTCACATAGGCTTATAACTACAGCCAAATTCGATTCCAAAGGACATGTACACCTTAATTGACTTCTCTGTGACCTGGGCAAGCTGGAACCATTGCCCCAGGCCAAACCTGTTCGGTCAGTTCCTCTCCCAGTGGCCGAACGAGATAGCATCAAGGCACAACATGCCATAAACTCTTCTCATCGCACACACACCCTGCCTAATCTTGCTCACACCTGTCCCTGTTTCTTTACATATGTCTTTCTTTACAAGGAGGAGGTGCCCGTTTTTATTGGGGGTCCACCGATATCTGATGAAAATGTTGGGCCTTGCCAGGTAATTTGTTTTGGGCTGGACGAACTGAAATGTGGGCTTGTCATCATGACTCTGCTTTTTCTTTGTAGTGAAAATATGTGAATAGTCTACTGTAAATCTAAGAATGTTTGCCTGGAGCTTAATATTTTGTATAAAAAGAGAAGCCTGGCTTTGTAAGATTGAGCAGTCTCCTGAGAATATACACACCGTGTTGTTGTACTTCTAGGATGCCTGTTACTTGGTTGCAGCCAATAAATTCGATCTTTGACTTCACCTAGAAGACTCTGAGTTTCTGTGTCTGAATCAGGAAAGTACTCGAGGTCTTAGGGTGTACCCTGACACCGCTGGGTTACCGGTTCGGTACCGGTTCTGAAAAACCCAGTACCTCACACGGGCCCAAAAACCCAGGTGACCCCTCTGGCAAAACAAAGTTGTTTTGTGATAGGCAATTTTGATGTTACCTAAATACATTTTGGGCCCTTGCCTGTCGTGGGTACTTGGGCCTCCCACACGAGTGAGGCACCATTTTTATCAGTAGAGACCTGGGAAAAGGCTGGGTGGTAGGAAATTTGTGTCAGCCCGGTGATGTCATAGCTTTCCCACACAAAAATGTGTGGGAAAAGTGATTTTGTCAGCTAAAGTTGAGGTTTGCAGGGGATTCTGGGTAAGAAAACGTTGGGGGATCCACTCAAGCCACACTTCCCTGGAATCCCACGGGTGTCTGCTTTTTAGAAATGTGTAGGTTTGGTAGGTTTCCCTAGCTGGCCTCCGAGCACGAGGCCAAAACCCAGGTGACCCCCTTGCAAAACCAGGTCATTCTGTGATAGGCAATTTTGATGTAGCCTGAATAGGTTTTGGGCTCTTGCCTGTTGCGTATACTTGGGCCTCCCACACAAGTGAGGTACCATTTTTATGGGGAGACCTGGGGGAACTCTGGGTGGTAGGAAATTTGTGTCAACCCAGTGATGCCACAACGTTCCCATACAAAAATGTGTGGAAAAAGTGATTTTTTTGTCAGCTAAATTTGTGGTTTGCAGGTGATTCTGGGTAAGAAAACGTTGGGGGATGCCTGCAAGCCATACCTCTCTAGAATCCACCGCATGTCTGGTTTTCAGAAATATGTGGGTTTGGTAGGTTTCTTTAGCTGGCCGCCGAGCACTGGGCAAAAAACCTTGCAAAACCAGGTCGTTTTGTGTTTGGCAATTTTGATGTTGCCTCAATACGTTTTGGTCCCTTGCCTGTCGCGGGTACTTGGGCCTCCCACACGAGTGAGACACCATTTTTATTGGGAGACCTGGGTGAATGCCGGGTGGTAGGAAATTTGTGTCAGCTCGGTGATACCACAACATTCCCACACAAAAATGTGTGGAAAAAGTGATTTTTCTTTCAGCTAAATTTGAGGTTTGCTGGGGATTCTGGGTAAGAAAACGTTGGGGGATCCACGCAAGCCATACCTCCCTGGAATCCCCGGGTGTCTAGTTTTCCAAAATATGTGGGTTTCTCTATATGGCCGCCGAGCCCGGGGCCAAAAACTCATGGGACCCGCCTTGCAAACCAGGTTTGTTTGTGATAGGTATTTTTGATGTCGCCTCACTAGGTTTTGGGCCCCTGCCTGTCACGGGTCCTGGACCCACCCACGCGAGTGAGGTACCATTTCTATTGGGATACTTGGAGAAAGGCGGGGTAGGAAAATTGTTGTTTCTTTCTGCAGAGTGAACATTTTGGCACAATAATGTAAGGAAAATGTGACAGACACATTTAGAGGTTTGCAGGACATTGTGGGTAAGATAACTTGTTGGCATCCACAAGAGAGACATCACCATGTACTCCCATGGGTGTTTATTTTACGACAATATCTACAGTTGGTAGGTTATTCACACATGGAATGTACACCTTGGCAGAGAGACAAAAAAGACAAAGATTACTGCACAGCCATCTATTCCTCAAACACACACACATACTGGTTGGATTTGGCACGAGGGCGATTGATGGTTCAGTATATAAAATGTTATTAACAAGAGATTTCACAAAAATTAAATGCACTGTCAATAATTGAAAGGACAAAAACTGAATCAGTGACAGCTTGTGAGCTGTAAAGCCACGTCAAGGCCCCAACCGCTTTACAGGCCATTCACACACCTTTCATATGTGATACACACAAGACCATTGACAACACCAGGCACGAAACCAACACATTACAACATTCACAAAAAGGGACAAGGTACACCCTGCTTGCAAAAGACAGAAAAGACAAATATTTCTGCACAACCACCTATTCCTCAAGCACACAGTCATATTGGTTGGATTTGGCACGATGGTGAGTGGTGGTTTAGTATATACAGGTGTATTAACCAGAGAATTCACAAAAATGAAATGCACTGTTAATAATTGAAAAGATGAGAAACTGAACCATTGACTCTCAGCTCGTGATCTGTATAGCCACGACAAGGCACCAACCTCTTTACAGGCCATACATACACCTTTCATGGGTGTGACACATACAAAACCATTCACACCGCCAGCCGCGGGCCCAGCACATTACAACACTCATACCAGCAGACAGAGCCATTCAAGGGCCCATCACTTTCAGATGCCCACATTCCTGACACAGCAACCACACCCGCTCACGGATTGCTTGAAGAGGCGTTTGGCTAGCAGTGTGTGTAGTGACCAGCAGCAAGTCACTACTCACACAACACCAGCCAAGCACCAGTCCACGTATACCGCCAGCTGAGTACCAGTCCACGCACACCGCCAGCCAAGCGCCAGTCCACACATACCGCCAACCAAGCACCTATCCAGGCACACCGCCAGCCAAGTGCTAGTCCAGGCACACTGCCAGCCAAGCACCAGTCCAGGCACACTGCCAAGCAAGCACCAGTCCACGCATACCGCCAGCCAAGCGCCAGTCCACGCACACCGCCAGCCAAGTGCCAGTCCACGCACACCACCAACCAAGAGCCAGTCCACGCACACCATCAGCCAAGCGCCAGTCCAAACACACTGCCAGCCAAGCACCAGTCTACGCACACCACCAGCCAAGTGCCAGCCTACACACACCGGCATCACATTTAAGATTTATTTTATACAAAAAAGAAAACATAAAAAATTACAAATAGATACAAATCTACTAACACAAAATCTGAAACTAAATGCAGTGCACAAATGCCAACCTTCAAGCTGAACAAAAAATATGAAACAATAGAGACCGGCAGTTCACTTTACCACTCATGGATGCTCCCAAAAATAATTTTGCGTGTGGTACATTCTAAAACAAGCAGGCACACACAGCCCAGGGTTAAAAGGACACTTGGGGCAGTACATACGAGTCTCCTTCCGCGTACCTCTTTGCCAACAGACTCTACATCTCCTACTGGGAAAGTCTTTTGAGGGTGTGAGAGGAATGTGTTCAGGAAAGTGGCGATCTATCAATCTAGCCACATCTTCCACCACTCCAACTCCAGGAACACTTGCCTGTTCCACTACAACAAGGATGTCTATTACAGACTCCTGAAACTTAGCAAAAGTATTCTTTGACTCAGGCCAAGAATCCTTGAATACAACAAAACCATTAAAGGTTGCCAAGTGGAAAAGATGGATATCCAACTTCTTATACCAAATGTAAGCCTTAGGAAGAGCAGCATAAGGTTCTAACCTCTGATCCACTCTATCAACACCATCCATGTGCCTATTATAGTCTAAAATGCACACAGGTTTGCGCGCTTCAGCAACCTGACCCCAAACAGTCACAGGTGAAGTGCTTTCATCATGGATGGTAGTCAGCATGTAGAAATCTCTCCTGTCGGAAAACTTCACAGCTAGCAGTTCCTCGCTCCGCAACACACTGCACTGTCCCCGCACAAGCTTTTGGCAAACTAGTTCTTTTGGGAAACCTTTACGGTTAGAGCGGATTGTGCCACAAGCAACAGTGCCCACTTTGGCAAATTCCCTGAACAACCGCACAACAGTGTAGAAGTTGTCTACATATAAATGGTGACCTTTGTTAAAAAGTCCTCTACCAAGTTCCCACACAATTTTCTCAGTCACTCCAAAAGTGGACGGACAACCAGGGGCGTTAAGCCTGGATTCCTTACCGGTGTACACCCTGAAATTAGAGACATATCCAGTCCTACTGCCACACAGCATATACAGCTTAATTCCATAGTGTGCCCTCTTACTAGGAATGTATTGCCTAAAAACCAAGCAGCCCTTGAACAAGACCAAAGACTCATCCACTGCTATTTCTTTCCCTGGATCATAGATCTCAGAAAATCGATCTACAAAGTGGTCAAGGACAGGCTGAATCTTAAAAAGACTCACACACTCAGGGTGATCTCGTGGCAACGCTAAACCATTATCGACAAAATGCAGCATCTGAAGCAGAAGTATATACCTATCACGACTTATGACTGCCGGAAATATAGCCGTTGCCATCAAGGAACGAGGAGACCAATAGGAAGACATTGATGGCTTCCTTAGCAAGCCCATCAAAAAAGTTAAACCCAAGAACTTCTTCATCTCTTCCAGATGTGTGGGAGTTCACCGGGTAGCTCTAGAGTGGGGCCTAGGAATGGCACTGTTGTCCCTCAAAAACTGTTTGGCATACAAATTAGTCTGCTCAACAATCTCTGCCAAAAATACATCGTCCATAAACAACTGAAAAACATGTATTGGCAAAAAAATTCTGTATTCACTCTGCACCCTGGAACACCAGTAAAGTCTGGCAAACTCTGCTGCACCATGCCTGGGGCAACCCAGAGGTCATCACTTCCAACTGGAAGCCTTGCAGCCCCAGGCTGCAGCGCAGATGCCTCTTGCTGCACTATCGGCACATCAATGTCCTCCTCTAAAACAGGTACTTCATCTGCGAATAGCTTCATCCGCACTCAGAGTAGCTTCATCATCCGATGAGTCCATGTGGAGAGAAAACTCACTATCTGAATCTTTCCCTCTATCCTCTGCCCCAGATGCAGAGTGAGTCTCTGAACCATGGTCAGAGGAAAACTAAAAAATCATACCAACAACCTGCTGAGCAGTAATCCTGTGGCTAGCCATTATTCTTACTAAGAAAGGAGACTGCACAAACAAGTCATCAACAACCAACACAGTGCAAAATAGGTAAGTAAAAAAATGTACCTTTATCACACAGATCTATGTATTCAAAAACTCTACGATTCACTTGGAAGAGACAGCTACACTCACCAGCACCTACTCTGCAGGAGGACAACAAAAACCAATGATAACCCACTAGAAAGAAAAAAACAAAACCAATTACTCACAAGACAAAAAAACACACATCGAGCACAAATGCAAAAAGTTTTTGACACTCAAAAAAAACAGAAGCCAAACATACTGCCATTATTACACCATTTGCAAAAAACACATTTGTGCAGAGAAAGGAAACTAATTCACATTGTACAAAAAATGTCTACTACCAAACACATACAACTACACAAACAGCAGAACCACCAGTAACGAAACCGCAACCTGAAACATTCTAAAGAGCAAAAGCCTTGAACTAGAACAAAAAGGAAGAGATAAAACATTACAATTGCAATTCAAAAGAAATAAAACAATTAACATTATAACATGCTACGTCACTACCCAAATAGTCAATCTGCCAGATGGGCCTTTAAATAGGGCTGATAAAAATAGGGGGTGATCTTGACCAAGGGATCAGGTGAGGTTGTCCACCAGGCCGATCTATCCCCAGGTGGGGCAGAAAACAGCAAACAGAAATGTGCCCCTCCTTGCAAAATAAATACATTCCTGGTGCCTAGTAGGGTTTTCTGCCTCCCCTCCCGCCTAGGGCAGAAAGGCCGAAAAAAGGGGCAGATTTGTCCCCAGGAGGCGCAGAAAAAACAATAAGCAAATTTTACCCCCTTGGAAGCAACCATGTGCCTCCATTACACACAAAACAAAATCCCTGGTGCCCGTTCTGCCCTCAGAGGGGGGGCAGAATACACATATAAAAAACTATGCCCCATGGAAGCGACCCTTACCCAAGGGGTTGCTTCCATTTTGAAGTTAAAATGAGTCCCTGGTGTTCATTGGGGCATTCTGCCCCCCCGCGGGCAGAAAGGGCAAATAAATAGGCGGATCTGCACCCATGTGGGGCAGAATACACATTAATACAAAATATGGCCCCTGGAAGCGACCCTTGCCCAAGGGGTCACTTCCGTTTCATATTTTAAATATCCCTGGCTAAGTGGGCTTTTCTTCCCTCACTGGGGCCAGAAATGGCAAAAGAATCAGGCGATCTGTCGCGGGGGTTGGGGGGGGCAGAAAATTCTTTAAATTAATTGGCCTCCTAAGGAAGCGACCGTTGTAACTATAAGCAGGGACATCATAAAAGACGTTTTATAAACCCTGATATGGGAAATACTGCCAATTTCGATTTTAACCATTGTAGAAAACTAGCTCCATAGGCTAACATGGGGATGTTTTATTTAAGTATAAATATTAACAGGAACGAGTTAGATGTGTATTTCAAGGTCTTAGAAGAATAGTTATAATAAATCCAATAACTTGACACTGTTAGATTTGTTATAACTATTACAGAAAATAACTTATATAACTTTATTTTTTGTAAACCAATATCCAGCCTTCCAGCTGCCCACTCCCCATTGGCCAGCCTCTGCAAGGCTGAGCCAAGCTGTCTTAATGAGGTGTGAAGTTGCCTGCTAGAGAGACAGAAGATTTTCTGTGGGCAAAGAACTACAGCTGCAAAAGGCAGGTTTGGGGTGAAGTAGCGAGACTGGACTTCAAAGGCAGAAGGATACTCTAGGACAGCACAGGCGCACCCCACATCCTGCACTCCCAGCCACACAGGAGCCCCTGAAATTATATTAGTGAAGCGGTTGGAAGAGGAATGTTAGAGAATCTTAGCCACACCAGTGGGTTGGCAAAGCCAGATATAACCCTCCAGGAGAAAGTATCTCCATTTTGGATTTGGAAGAATAGTGCTTTCTGGGACAAGACTATGTCACACTTTGGAGGAAGTGGTCATACCTGAGTGTGGCACCCTGCATCCCAATGGTCAGGGGTGGCCCCTGCTTGAAGCCCAGGAACACTTAATAAATATGGAAGAGTTGCCAAGCAGCTCATATCTACTCCCTGAAACAACAAGGAGAAGGTCTGCCCTGCTGGAACCCTGATCTGCACCCAAAGTACTGTACTCTGAAGGATAGCACCTGCTGCACAATCTGGTACTACAGTGCTAACGAATTTGCCTGGATTCACAAGGATTAAGGAGTGGACTACCTGCAAGCTACTGGATAACAGACGCCAACTACATCATCTCTACCAAGTCCTGAACGTGTCCAGTGGACTTTTAAGGACTTGGCCAGGTGTATTGTGAGAACTGTAGTCCCAACATCACAAGGACCATCTCAGAGCTTCTAGATCATTGGATTGGTGTTTTAGACACTTTGAATCCACAAAAGGAACATCAGGAAAATGTTCGAGAAGTTTGGAGCACCTTTTGGAAAAAGCCCCATAAAGTGACCGACCGGACATCGAGAGTCAAGCCGGGGACATCAAACCCAGCCTGGATTTCAGGTTCGTCCCGCTGAAAACTCCGGAGCTCAAGGCTTCCAGGAGTTGACCAAGGACTCATTCTGGGTCAAGCTGATGTAGCCGCTCTGAATCCAGCCTGCTGGAGAGTCCCACTCAATGTTGAGAGAAAATCCTCCAGAAAAGTTTCTAAGTGCGAAGGTAACATTTCGACTGAGGCTTCCCACTTAGTGTATCCGACCAGGGCTCCATTGCAGTCAGCCTCAAACTTTCGCTTTGTCCTGTAAAGCGCGACCATATGTCCCAAATTGGCGCTATAGGTATTTAACCATTAGAAGGTGTGTATTCTCAAAACATTAATATTTCTGGTTCCGTTCATTGGATTTGTGCCATTTTGGTGTCCATTTGTTCACAAAACTATAACCTATTCTTATAAATTATACTTTTACTGTGTATTGTGTTGTACTTATTGAATGTATTGATGTTCTAAAATTCTTAACAACCTGTCTCCTAAGCTAAGCATGCCTGTTTTCTTGTCAGCTACCAAGGGTTGAGCAAGGGAATAATTTATTGAGATCTTGTCTGAACCTTTTATTGCATTTGTGGCCTTATTGCTATTGATAGGGCCCTACTTAATACTGCTAATAACCCACTTTCCAACAATGGTTCTTAGTATATTTTCATAAAAAAATCCAGGGAAAATTAATACAGAACAGAAAAGAACCCATACTGTTAACCATGGTTCAAGAGGGAAGTTATAGAGACTGAAAATAATCTGCCACAAGATGGCAATGGAGGCTTGAAAATACAACAAGGGAACACTAGAACAAAACAAGGGATGTTTCATTTGAGAAACAAACTTCCAGTGCACAGGTTCTCAGTATCCTGTGCATACAGGGCTACACATCCACTACAAGAACCAGAAGTAGTAACACAGCAGAATACAGAGCGCCTGCCTCGACAGCCGACACAGATGAATGTGCTTGTCTTGCAGAAGCAGGACCACTCTAGACCACCTAAGAGGTAATCAGCCTCCTCGCTGGTCCATGTGATATTTACAGATTTAGTCCTGCCTATGTAAACTCATGTGCCTGTTGGACCAATGAAATACCCGTATGCCGGTGCACAGGCAAAACTCCATGCATCATGAATGTCTTTTGCAATCAACCAATTATAACACACAAAAGGGCCTGAGGAGGTTTAAAGACCTGCAAGGGTTGATTCCCCGATTTAATATATCAAACACACAACAGAACCCTTAGGTCTCTAAGCATTCAGCGCCTATATGGGACCTTATCTGTCAAGGAATGTCCCTTTTATAGGACGGTTTCCCTCACCTACCCCAGGTCGCATTATTCATCATTGGGAATCTCCTAGTAATGTGATGCCTAGTTACGCTAAGGGCTACCATGCCCTCACTGAGAGGGAGGAGCTCAGGGAGGTTTTCAACTAAGAGAGGTATACTAAATAACCAGGCCCGGGCTGGCCATTGAGGGCACCAGGCAATCCACCGGTGTACCGCAAGGGTGGGGGCCGGTTTTGGGCCCTGGGGGCCGTTTTTGTTACAGGGCCGTTTTTACAGCATAGCTGCAAAATTGGCCCTGTAACAAAATCGGCTTACAACCGACCCCGGCAAAGAGCTCGGTCGCACCCCCAGGGGGCAGGCCAAGCACTTTGCCAGGGCCGGTTTTGGTTCTCAGTCCGGCCCTGTAAATAACCAATTGATGAGCACAAGGTAGCAAGGGCAGCAGAGCAAGTTAAAGTGATGCTTAAAATTAACTACAGGGTTTGCAATTTCTTTAACCCCTTCGCAGCGGGAGTCATTCCCCCCAGTGCTGGAGGGTGGAGGAGGGGGGCACCCACAGCGCCCCCATGCTCATGACGAGCTCAGCTCGTCATGAGGCACAGTGCTCGTGTGCTCATGACAAGCTCAGCTGGTCACGGCCTCACCCGTTGGTGTGGAACGCTCAGCACAGCAGGGGAATTATCCCCGCGTGGGAGCGTTCCACGGCTCATGACGAGCTCAGCTCGTCATGAGCACACGAGCACCGTGCCTCATGACAAGCTGAGCTCGTCATGAGCATGGAAAGAGTTAAATTAGGGCAACCCTGGCCTAGGATTAAGAACATCATAGCACTACAGGAGTGATTAAACCCACTTTAGTGTCACAAAAGGTCTTCGTATTTCAGCCTGTGACTCAGAAAGGTGTTTCTGCTTTTTTCAGGACCTATAAGTAAGTGCCGCTGCTCAAATCAAAAACAAGAAACCATATTAATGATAGATACAAAACCATCCAGTCATCCCATGAGAAGTCAAAGGGTGAAGGATTTACTGGCGGTAACCTGCAAGAAATGTATGCAAATAATAATTTGTTTTTCTGAATTGGTGTAACTGTAAAATAAAGGTTAGGGTACAAATGCTACCCAAACTTGTTCTATCAAGACAACAGTAGTGGCCAATCTCAAATCTGGAAAGGCCATACAAGAGGCATCAACACAGAATCACATATTATTATAATATGCCTCCCTTATTATATCCCAATGCGCCCCCACCTCCTTTGCAGTAGGTGGCATGGAAAGACTTTAACAAACTCAGCTGTAATGACATACAATTACCATATAAGTACAATGACTTACCCACTGAAGTCAGATGTCAAGCTTCAATACACCTTGGCATGGGGCTCAAGGGGGAGGGATCTCTGTCCTATGTGACCATCATAGAAAAGCAAG
This sequence comes from Lissotriton helveticus, assembly GCF_964261635.1. Classification (NCBI taxonomy): domain Eukaryota; kingdom Metazoa; phylum Chordata; class Amphibia; order Caudata; family Salamandridae; genus Lissotriton; species Lissotriton helveticus. The sequence goes on along the minus strand of NC_136063.1, from coordinate 1,932,089,179 downwards.
TGAAGAGGTGTTATGTTTTGTAGGGTACCCCAATATGGGCTTGGGTAGTCACTTGACCTTTCACCTACATTTACCTTACCATTGTACCACATAAGTGTTCGGGCTGGCCTTTTACCTAGTTAGGTGCTGCATAAATGTTGTATGGTTTCCCCGAAAAGTAGCCTAATTTACTATGCATAAGGATTCACAGAATCACAGCAGGGCTACCATCTGCTGCATATAACTGTGTATAAGGTTCATCACCATTGTCATCCTTGGCCGGCATGACACAGCAAAGTAGAACCCCTGAGGGTACCTCTGTGGGTATATAAGCACCATATATTTACGGGGGCAGACAGAGGAGAAAGACTTCCATGCTAAAACTCTGTTGCGAGATGCTAAGGTTCTTGCATGCACACTCCAGGACGCAGTGGTCTGACATCCCTCTTGGGATGTCTATCTTGAGACCAAGATGGGGTCCTTCAGTCTCTCACTTCAGGTAATGGGGTTGGTTTTATCCTGGTGGATTTTTGGCTATACACCTACATACATGCTAGGTACATTTAGGTACATCAAGTTAGGGTTAGCATCATAGGAGTACGCATTATTACTGTCATGTATTTCTATGCCTGCATATCTACATTGTTTTAGCACTATGGTAGAAATCTACCATCCATTTACTCTGTTAGTGCTTATAATCGTTTATACCTGTTTCTTTCTTATGGTTGTTGCAGCACACATATTATACACTAGAATGACGCTGGTTCAATAAAATACTTATTGAAAATGTCCTCATCGTGTAATCTGTGTATCTCTCTGAGACAAGGTGAGCACGAGTGACTGAATGAAAAGTACTGTACTGTTTCCACGATCATTGAGGGGACGGCGTTGTCATGTTCAATAGTTGCCAGAAACTATTCGCTCCTTGGTAAGAGGAGTTGATAGTGCCGCTGTGAGCTAGCTGGTATACATGCGAACATATCCGTGGGGGTGTCTGGAATCAGTTTAGATACCACTCCCACAGTTTATGTTGTCTAAACGTGCAGATCCTATATAGATTCATAGGAACTACACAATAGAGGAAAAGCAAAGAATCCTTAGGAGGCAGAATGCAGTGGGAGGGCCAGTGGTAATACATAGAGGGCTTCCATGTTGGGAGAGTCAAAGTCAAAAAGTTTTATTTGTATTGGTACTCGACAGAGGACCACAAATATACATTTTACAGAAATAAAAGAAATATCACATTTCATCAATATAATGGTAATACATTTCTTAAAAAATTATAAAAATTGTAGCAAACAAATTCATTTGGTGGTTGTTTACACAACTCTAATAATTCGCTCACTCGTATAATTCTGCAGGCGCGACGAATAGGGGCCAGATATCTTGCACGTGCTATGGTTACTTTTAAGCTAGGACACACAAACAGCAAGTGCTCAATGTTTTGGTCACCCCCTTCACACAATGGACATAGCGACGATCCTCCCGGCAACCATCTTACCGTATAAGTTAATACTGGTAAGATGCCCAATCTTAGCATGGTAATCGACCTCCTCGCGCCATGGGTCAAGGAAAACCCGATGTACAGGTGAGTACGTTGATATTCCAATGAGTCTACATAAGTTTTGTATGTTGACAATTTTTTACAATGTTCGTAGTCTAGATCATAACTTAGCTTCGGGGTGAAACATTTTAGAAAAAGTTTCATTTGAGCTGCTGACCAAGTAAGCATAATGTCCGGAGTAATTTTTGCCATTTTGAATACAGCTGTCATGTTATTTAAAAAAGTCTGATTTTTTGCATCATTATCAAAGGTTTCTTTTTTCAGTAAGTATCTTAAGGTGCCCTCCTTTGCGTGGAGAAGATTATAGATCCACCTAATTACATTAGCTACCGCTGTGGCATACGAGCTGTAATGGAGAATTCTAGTCGCAGAGCTTGTACTGGTATAGAATCTGAAACCTTCATTATTCGTTTTAAAATTTTCCCCTCTTTACGATCCATAAAGGTCCACTGTTTTATTGGAATATACTCAGTTGCGTATGATAGCACAGGGGGGATTTTTACTTTATATATTTTTAACAGAGAGGAAAAATGCCTGTTCCCATTAGATCGATAGAGTCTTAGGATGGCCTCTGAGTGTACTTCTGATTTCCTCATTAAGTTTTCTAACTGTTTTATATTTGACAAGTTCTTGGAGAGAATCCTGCCGAGATAAGGATATTCGCTAACTATTTCTACTTTTTCTCCTCCTAGACTCCAACTATACTTGGTACTTGATTTCTTCCCCGAGAAGGCCACAATTTTTGTTTTCTTTAGATTTGGAATTAAAAAATTAGCTTTTGAGTATTTATAAAGAATATCCAATGATTTTTGCAGACCAAAGGGAGTGAGATCAAGCATCACTATGTCATCAGCATATAGTAGTGCATGTATGCTGCGCCTAGCGATTTTTGGAGGTAAACTTGAGCCCTGCTGTAACTGTTTGGGCAAGTCGCTAAGAGGGCTTCCATGTTGGGAGAGTATACATGGTCCGCTCTTATAATGTAGACATTTCATATCAAAAGGGGTTTTATATATCCAGAGCCATATTACAGGCTCCACCACCACCAATGTTTGTGTAAACGTGGTGGACGTTAAAACATTACCAGCCAAAATAAGTGGCACACTTGTAAATTGTTTAGATAAAATGTAGTCTAGTCTAGTATGTCATCCCAGGGTTAACCAAAACCCCCTGTGTTACTGGCTCATAATGTGCGAAGTGGTATCAGCCTGTAGAGCCAAATGTTGAATAAAGCAATTCTGTGTTCCCAGGGGCCATTTGTATAAGGAGCACCCAAAATTAGCTCCTAATTACCCAACAAGCGACCCATTATACAGATAAAGATACAAATGGGCAGCTTGGTGTTCCCTGGGGCCATGTATCTAAAGAGCGCCTGTGTGAAGTACAGCCTTGTATATACAGTTAGACAAGTGTGTCACAGGTACTGTAGTGTCAACCAGTAGGCAGCACGGGGACGAGTGAGAAGGTGGGTGTGTGGTTTTAGTATAGTACCCATACTGGGCATATACTGTTGATATTATAAGTCCTGCGTAGAGTGACCACTACGTATGATTAAGCGCCTCTGGGGTATAGTTATGTACACTCTACAAGGATGCAGTGGGGATGGTGCCTCTGTCAATGGTATGAGTGGGTACCCCCATGTGCACCCCCCACCCCCAACACCAGGGGGCCCGCAACGGGCCCCCAAACGCCAAAGTCCACATGCTTTTCCACGGCGGAAAACCCGCCGTGGAAAAGCATGTTTCCACATGCATCTTAATTTGGCAGGCGGTGTCTGATAGACACCGCCACCATATTCGAGCTTTTCCGCCGTGGTCTCGCGGCAGAAAAGCGGTGGATGGTCTTGCCGTACGCAGATGACCCCCCCGCCATCCTAATCTGGCGGGGGGTCATTTCTCACTCCGCAGCGGTGAATCCGCATCCACCGGGCCGGCGGTGGCTTCGGCCGACCCGGAGGATGCGGATTCACCACAATCGTAATCGGGCCCTATGTTTCCAACCAGTCAATGAAATCTCACATATTCTTGTGAGACTGCCGCCATCTTGGCTTTTTAGGTACAACTTCCTTCATGATTTTCGACTTCCTTTTGGCAGACAATCTTGATCCAATGCTTCAGCAGCTGGGACTAAGCTACTTGTCTCTCCCATGTCCCTTCCCAACACCTATTGCTACCTAGGGTTTAATTCTGATGGACATTTGGAATACCAAAAAACATTCTGATGTTCGTGTTTTCGGTGAAAGTGAACTTTAGGTTATTTTTTCGAACATTTATCTGAGCTCTTCTAAAGACTGGGGCTGTTACTCGATTCTAATAGTGTTACTCTAACAGAACAAGAAAGGTTCCTGAATTAGACTATGTTGCATAGGTTTATATGAATGTCATGCACAAATTCTACAGAAGTAATTGAAAAACGATAACGTATCTTCTAGAAGACAGCATATACTGGCAAAGCTTGTATTTTCAGGAAATACTAGCTTGAGAATGGGTTACACAGAAATATTGCCATGGTAGCTCTATTTATAATTGGAGTTAAGCATGGAGTGAAAAATGACAAGGTCCTTAAACATACCTACCACATCCTTGAGCAAGAGAATAGATGAGCCACGGTGTTGAATCCTGTAGCTCTGTTTTGACCTCTTGGACCATTCCAATTTTTCCACTGGCCCTCATATTCTTGTGTATGTGGCCACTGGTGGGGTGGTGGTAGATGGAAAAAGGCATTTTTCCAGTCACTTAGTAGTTAAGACACTTTGGCCAAACGCAAAAAGTTTATAATTATTGGCACAGGTGGACAATCGTCGTATTATGTGTGATGAGCTGCTAAACTGAGTAGTGCAGTTGGATCATCGCTTATCTGAATGGCACTCAGAAAAAATGGCACTCAGAAAAAATGCTATTCCCTCGACATTTGATTAAAACAGATGAGAATAGAATTAAGGAGACTTCTGAGTCAATGTAGTGGCAGCATGAGTGGGCCCATTTCTATAGAAGAGAGATGAAGAGATGTGTGAATGGTTTGCGTTTGTATTTTGAAAGTTCAGGTCATTTTTATAAAAAAGAGTTTTGCGGTAAACCCCAGATTTCTAAAAGTCAAGGGTCAGCGACCCTTCCTATTGAAAGGCCACATCCGATGTACGATAGGATTCCTCAACAATGAAAGGATCTGCCTTGTTGAGCGAAAAATAAATTCGTTTACAAAATATATTACAAAATGTAAGTAAATAATACTAATATTAGTAAATATGAACAAATATATTACAATCAGTGGTGGCACACTTGATAACTCCCATGAAGATGATTTTTGTCACAGGGTCGACTTGTGCCTAGGCCCGTGTTCATGCCTACACTTTTAGCTTTTGGCCACTCAAAATGTCATAAGTTCAATATGGAACTGTTTGGTATAACAGAAGCAAGGAATTAACATATAGAAGGCAACTCTTGCCCACCTCTCTAACATTAGCATAGCCTTGCTTAATACTTATATGAACAAGGGTATCAGTTTTCAGAAGAAATATGTCTATTTTTAGGAATGCTTAATTAAAGAAAATGAGGATAGTCCCATTGCACAACAATTTCAAGACAGCTGGCTTTCATTTGATCAGACAGTGTTCCCTTAATCCCTTTCTTTCTCTCTGTATCCTGAGATGGTTAGCTGCAATCTTCGTTTTAGTTGGAGTGACTAATAGAACGCAGTAGCCAAGTGTTATTTCAGTTAGTTTAAGCAGTTCTGAGGTCTTAGTGTTATGTCACAGTGAGTGTTTCTGCTTGGGTGCTCCTGTGAAGAGGTGGGCAAGCCCGTGAAAGCTCAAGCCCAAAATGACCCGAGCTTTTATGAGAGGCAATGTGGTCTAATGGCTGCAGCTTCCAATCATGGAACATGGGAACCAGATTCAAATCACAGTTTCGAGTCAGCATCCCTGTGAAGTCCGCAAAGCTCCCCATGCTATTAAAAAAAAACAACAAGTGTAACCTTGTCTGTTTTTAAGTGCTCTTATGTCCTTGGCAAGGATCGAGTTAAACAGACAAATATGGAGATTCTCCTTGTCACACATGCTCTAATATCAGATGCCAATAATGAAACATCTTTGATGTGAGAAGGAGAAATCCACATAGTAACTGAATTGCACAGTGTGAAACTGTAAAATCTAGGATCAATTCCAACTTCCCTGCTTAATCCAATTGTGGGGTACAAGGCAAATCCTTTATTTCACCGAGCTTCAATATTGTTAATTATCACATGTGAGAGCATCCCTCAAATATGTGAGTTGAGGGAGTGTGCTATACATACCCATCTGGTATCTGATTTAATAGCCTATCATTTTGCTCCAGCTATATTACAACTTTAGGCCACATATAGGGTATACATGAGACAAGTTAGCTGCCTCGTAGTTCACTAGGAGCACTATTGTCAGGGGTAAGGGTTGCATGGATATTTCTCAGTTTATGTTTAAAAACTCTCTGTTTTAAGGAAGACTTCTCCTTGTAGAGATACAATCTAATGTACTAAGGTGAAACTCTTCTGCGTGATAATGTTAAAGAACTATCATTTTTTAGGTTGAGCATTCAAGACATCTTGTATATACATTAGTATATACCTATATGTATTTGTACTTTGTGGGCTCTGGTGATCAGCCCTAGGACTTGTCTGCTTCCGCTTAGGGACTTTTTCTCTGTTCAACTGTCTCTATTTAACTGTCTTGATAGAAAACGACCAGTAGAGGTCAATAAAATACCAGAATTGCTTTCTGCTTGTTCAACTGCCTCTATTTACCTGTCTTGATAGGAAACGACCAGTAGAGGTCAGTAAAATACCAGAATTGCTTTCTGCTGAAGGACTTTCTTTTCTTTTCATTTTTCTGGCAACTGCCTCTATTTAACTTCCTTAATAGAAAACGACCAGCAGAGGTCCGTAAAATACCAGAATCACTTTAGAATTCTCTACATTGCAGTCCATCGAAACTGCTTTCCATTTGCACCCGTAGACAATAATATTTTTTTCAAATCTTGTATTTTCAGTGATATGACCACCCAAGGCCCTGAGTTTATATTAAAAACAGAGCTTTGGACTGTACCATTTCGAGCTGAAAGGCAATGTTTCTGTCCATGTGTTCCCATACCAGGCGTGTCACGCAGTTTGGTGCTTACTTTCCCTCCATGTTAAAGAACAGTAGATGTTTCTGCACCCAGGCGAATGTGCTGCATAGCTAAATGCATATAAGGTCCCAAAGGCGAGACCAATTGCACTGCTAATGCTTATTTTAATTTGGAATTCACCATTTCATATTCTAACATGACGTTTGTTGTTAAACATTTTTAAGATCACTTTGTGCATGGGCGTTTAGATCCAGAGCCGACCCCTGGCTCTGCTCTGGCTTGGTTCTCTTCCTTAATTTATTGGGTGACTTTGCTAGTTACTCGCATTGCCACACTTTGCCACATTGCTCCTTTGGGGAAAAGTCTATCGGCTACATCGCGCTGTTAGCGCTCACAGACACCTTAGACAACTCAGGCTGTTGGTCCCCGACGCTGCCGCCCACAGGAACACCAAGCGGCCGCCGAGTGGGGGGACTACAGCTCCCAGAATCCTTTGCTGGATTTCCATGCCCACCTCCACCCACTTCGGTGCCCGGAGGCGCTCAAAGGACCGGCGCTTCCTCGGTGGAGCGGCAGACTTTGCTAGTTACTCGCATTGCCACTCTTTGCCACATTGCTCCTTTGGGGAAAAGTCTATCGGCTCCATCGCGCTGTTAGCGCTCACAGACACCTCAGACACCTCAGGCTGTTGGTCCCCCCCACTGCCGCCCACAGGAACACCACGCGGCCGCCGAGCGGGGGGACTACAGCTCCCAGAATCCTTTTCTGGATTTCCACCGCCAACCTCCGCCCACTTCTGCGCCCGGAGGCGCTCCAAGGACCGGCGCTTCCTCGGTGGAGCGGCAGACTTTGCTAGTTACTCGCATTGCCACACTTTGCCACATTGCTCCTTTGGGGAAAAGTCTATCGGCTCCATCGCGCTGTTAGCGCTCACAGACACCTCAGACACCTCAGGCTGTTGGTCCCCCCCACTGCCGCCCACAGGAACACCACGCGGCCGCCGAGCGGGGGGACTACAGCTCCCAGAATCCTTTGCTGGATTTCCACCGCCAACCTCCGCCCACTTCTGCGCCCGGAGGCGCTCAAAGGACCGGCGCTTCCTCGGTGGAGCGGGAGACTTTGCTAGTTACTCGCATTGCCACACTATGCCACATTGCTCCTTTGGGGAAAAGTCTATCGGCTCAATCGCGCTGTTAGCGCTCACAGACACCTCAGGCTGTTGGTCCCCCATGCAGCTGCCGAGCGGGGGGACTACAGCTCCCAGAATCCTTTGCTGGATTTCCACGCCCACCTCTGCCCACTTCCGCGCCCGGAGGCGCTCAAAGGACTGGCGCTTCCTCCGTGACGCGGGCATGCGGCGCTGGGCTAAGCCCGGGCAAATGGCGGGCCGTCTGTGGCCGTCCGGGGCCGAGGAGGCCGGGCTGGGCCATTCCCTTTACAACAGCTAATTCGGGACATTGAAAGTAAGACTGTATCTTCCTATCAAGTGATAATATCTAAACTGACTTTGTGAACATATTGGTATTGTCATTAATTGTGACCCCCATATTATCCTTTCACAAGGTCTCTAGCTCTGTAAATATGTCACATAGGAAGATGAATTCAAGGCCCAGTAAAGGAAGGAAATCCTTGGTGGGAGGGTCTGTCAGAGGGACTTTAGACCAGTTCATAACTAGGGCTGTCTCAGTATTGGAACATGAGATTGCAATTACTGAGCGCCGTCTGCCCTCAGAACTCCTCCATAATAAACGTTCATCCCTGGGAGCCATACAGTTAGCGACCACTCCATTACAAGGATCGGAAAAATATCTAACCGATACTAGTATCCCGTCGCAGCCACAAGATGTAATAATATCACCAGAGACAAGTAGGGAGCTTAGTAATAAGGACTCAAGTATAGAACCCTTATTAGAAATTATTTCGGAGGAGTCGATATTATTATCATCTCCTGAATTGATCCCTAAGAATAAAACACAACATATACCAATGGCATCAGGGGCTACATTAAAAAGAAAGTGCAGGGGAGATAGACAAAGGGGCATGCGCGCCAAAACACCCAAAACTCTCCTTAGTCCCTTAAAAGAACGAAGTATAGGACCTAGGAAGCACCTGCCCGAACATTTACCTACCCCATCTTTCCCCACCCGAGGGTTAATGGAAAACATTGAACTTCCAGTTAAATCTCTTCTATTACCACTTGTGGAGAGAGTGAAAAGTATAGGCGAACAACTGGGGCCCATAGAGGCAGCAATAGCTACAAACACTGTATCAATAAAAGAACTGGCACCCCACAAGCAGAATCAGAGCATACGCGGGGGAAGCACAGGGCTGAAAACAACTAATGTAACGAAAAAAGCAGACCCTTTACCATCAACACACGAGAATATACTGGTCCCACTGAAAATAGATATTGGCCATACAAAACCCACGGCAGAAGGATCTGTGGGACAGACTAATAATCCAGCCAACAAACAGGGAAATACTGTTAGGGAGCATCAAATCGATAAGAACCCAAAAGGCATCATACAACAAATAGATCTGCCGCCAGAAGCGGCTCCCTACGTCGTAGTATTGACTGGGGTCCCCGAACTGGCAGCCGGGAAAATTGAAGGTTATTCAGACCTTAAAAACAAAGTAGTCCATTGGCTGAGAAACAATAGGCCTCTACCCCCTAACATTGATGGTGTAATTCTGCACGTGAGAAGATTAAGCTGGGTAGGGCATAGACCAAAAGATATCCAGGGGGACGTCATCATCGGCAACTTCAGGGACCGTAGGGTAATCTCCCATATTAGAGACTGGTACGTAGAGAGAGGTGGGGGAGGGATTTCGACACGTGTTCTGGGCTACTTCTACCCCCGATCTCTCTTGCCTAAACCATCAAAACCACTGTACCCATATGAGAGTGATGCTGCGAATCTTAGTTTCAACATCCACACCTTTAATCGATTTGCTACACTCTTGGGGTTGGAAGGGGTAGATTGACTCGCAAATGAGAAGTCAATGTACCAGTAAGCACCTGAGCATATTGATTTACTAGCTGCCCCTAAGGGAGATTACGATGATGAACTGTCTATAATGACGGACTACAGTATTTCTTTGGCTGAAACAAACTCCATCCCACAGGGCATTTTAAGGAGAGGGAGTTGGGGAAGGAAAGAAGCTAGAAATTATGCAGATAAGGCTTCTCTGTTTAACTACAATTTGCTTGCCACTGAAGGAGGCATCGACGAACCTATGGCCAAAACCAAATTCAGGGAGACTAGAAATAAGGAACAACATCTTAATCGTTTTAGTCCACCTTTGAAAAAATCACATAAGGTTCAGAATAAGGAATTTGTAAACTCTTCAGACATAAATACAGTCTCTAATATTCTCCCTATATCTGTTGACCGTAGTAATTCGAGTGAGGTGCATCTAGCCAAAACACCTGTAATAATAACTTAATACATTATAACGAGCATTCACTGCGCATAAGTCCCAGGCCAATCCCGGGAATTGTAGAGGGCCCTAAAGCAGGGACAGACAAAAGCATCTCCATTATAGAGACACCACCCATCAATATCCTCTTAAGTTGGAATGTGGTGGGTTTGTCTGACAAAATCACTAACTCACTTTGGCTAGAACTTGCACTCAAGCATAGCAATGTAGGCACACAAGAAACGTGGACCAGCAATGAATTACATATCTTGGGTGACAAAACCTTCAATACTCCAGCCATCCCCAGCCGTCATGGTAGACATAAGGGGGGGGCTATGTACATACATCTCGTCCAATGCAGGATCGTCAACTGTAAAGTTTTCTACAACAGAATTTTACCAAATCATTGTTACACCTTGGGGAGTTTTAAAAAACCTGACACTAGTGAATTTTTATAACAACATTCCAACTCCACTAATTGAGTCTCTTGTAAAAATCTAATGGCAAATCTCATACATATAGAAGAGCAGATGGAGGGAGATATGGCCCTGTTGTGAGTAGGGGACTTCAATTGCCCTCTTTGTCCTCGGGGGGAGGCGGGTGTCTGTGACCTGGGTGACTCTAAGGAAGAGGCGCCGACTCATTTTTATCACTCCAAACTAGGGGACCTTTTGAACACTTTGACCTCCCATTTCATCTTGTCATTTGTTAATGAATTATGTTCCCCAACTAAACCATTCAGACCCACCTTTAATGGGAGGGGATGCAATTCAACTATAGACTTCACGCTCCTATCATCTAGATACTCAGGGACCCTACTTAACTGAGATACATTAGACACTGTTCTCAGTGACCATTATCCCATCTCTGTCACCATGAAATCTAAAGATCCTGTAGCACACTTAAAGAACAACATCATATATAACTTGACACCAAGGTTAGCTAGTAGTAACGGGTATTGCATTAAATGGGACAAGGTGGTGCCTGCAAACTTTTTCCAAACCTTAGTCAAGAATAACTATGAGGAAATTCAAACATGCCTCTCTTATAACGGTGAGCATCAGATTGTACCTGATTACTTTATTAAAATGTCATTAGAAATAAAAAGACTTTTAACCAGGGTGTCTCGCCACGCCCCAAAAGAAAGTCAAGGCTGGTTTGATAAGAACTGCACCAGGGCACTTGTTGCCCTAAAGCAAGCTCTTCACTCCTCACCAAGATCTCAGGAAAATATCCAGATAGCTAGGCGCTTCTATTGAGCAGAAAACCAGCAGGAAAAAACAACTAAAAAAGGAGGCATGGCGGGCTCTCCACGAAGCTTCTGAGAGGAGGGACAATATAGCCTTTTGGAAGGCAGTAAATGCCCCTTTCCTGCAAAAAAATAAGGGGGCACAAATAGATCTAGTAATGAATGAATGAATGAATATGTATTTGTAAGGCGCATGGCTACCGTAGGGCATCCCAGCGCACTATAGGACACCAGAACTTAACCGCTACTCATGGAAAAAAGAAAGTCTTTAACAATTTCCTAAAATGAAGATAGTTGGGCTCCAGACGAACTGCATCTGGGAGTTGATTCCACAATTTAGTTGCATGGAGCACAAATCTCCGATCGCCCATGCGTGCAGGGAGGATCCTGGGGACTACCAGAAGCTTCTTATTATTGGATCTCAATGTCCGGGGGGCCTGATATAATTGAATCATAGGGACAATCACCGATGGACCATTGCCGGTAATGGATTTGTGCACTGTGCACATTGCTTTAAACCATATTCTTTGTTGGACCGGAAGCCAGTGTAGTTGACAGAGCACTGACTTAGCTAATGTATGCCTCGGAACATTCAATAGAAGTCGTGCTACACAGTTCTGCACAACTTGCAAGATCTTAATAGTCCCCTGTGGGGCCCCTAGATATAATGAGTTAGAATAATCAAGACATGATAAAATAAGGGCTTGCACCAGCAGACGCCTAGCGTCCACAGGGAGGAGAGGGAGGATCTTCCTCATCAGTCTAATGAGACCATAGCAGGTGGCAGCCACTTTACGTGCTTGTACGGAGAAGCTAAGATTAGAATCTAGCCATACCCCAAGACTCTTGATCTGTTTCTTTGGTAACGGCGGGGGGCCTAGGGAACTTGGCCACCACGCATCTAGATTAGAGGGAGCAGCATGTCCCAGTATCATGACATCAGTCTTGGAACCGTTCAATTTAAGAAAAGAAGAGTACATCCACTCAACTACATTTACCAAGCAGGAATTTAGGTTGTTGAGAGTCGTATCATGCTGGCTGAGAGATACCACTAACTGAGTATCGTCGGCGTAAGTCACCAGCTGGATCCCCCAGGGAAGCACGATGCCCGCGAGGGGCCGCATGTAGATATTAAACATGGTAGGGCTTAAAGAAGATCCCTGGGGCACGCCATACTGTAGCGGGATCTGATTTGAGAGAGCCTCACCTTCGAAGACCCTAAATGATCTGTCGGAAAGGAAGGACTGCAACCACTTGAGGGCCGTTCCCACAACCCCCACCTCCCTCAATCTTTGAGTCAGGATGGAGTGGTTTACCGTGTCGAAGGCTGCGCTGAGATCTAATAGGATGATAGCTGCGCAGCCTCCGGCATCCACAATTTACCTAGCTTCTTCCACAACCGAAAGAAGGGCTGTCTCAGTTCCTTGCTTAGTTCTGAATCCTGTTTGGGTCGGGTGTAGAGCATTATTGTCCTCTAAATGTGCAGACAGTATGGAGTTAACATGTTTCTCAGCCAATTTACTAATGCTAGGTAGTAGCGAGATTGGGCGATAATTGGCCCAGTCCGGAGGATCTAAAGTTGGCTTTTTTAGAAGTGCTTTAACTCTGGCTTGCTTCCATAGTGGGGGAACCATTCCAGCCGCAAGGGAAGCATTAATTATATTCGGAATGACTGGTTCTACAGACTCTGATGCTCGTTTCAGAATAGAAGGGGGCACAACATCGGCCGGGGAGCCAGACTTAAGGCTCTCCAGGAGACGCTGTGTGTTAAGGTGAGACACCGGGGGAAAAACATCCAGCATAGGATATGGGACGGGCGGAGAAGAGTGTGTAGCCACCTCTGTATATTGAAATTGCAAGTAGATGTTGGCAACTTTGGTGGCAAAAAAATTGGCGATCTCATCACAACGCTCTTGAGCCTTAGAGGGGTCAAGAAGAGGGCTAGGAGGAGTGATGAGGGATTTACAGATTCTAAACATTTCCTTTGGCAAGTTAGCCGCTTGTACAATTTTTCCCTGATAATAGCTGGATTGAGCCGCCTTTATATTGTCCTTATACAGTCTCAAAGCCGTTCTATAGTTCGCTTTGCTAGATTCAGAGAAGTCCTTCCTCCATCTCCGCTCGGACTGTTTACAGGTCTGTTTAAGCGCTCTGAGTTCAGGGGTATACCAGGCTTTCTTATTAGACCCCGTTCGCTGATCAAAATATTTTTTGGGCAGGGTGAGATGTAAAGAGGACTCCAACCAACTATTGAAGTCATCATTGGCCTCAATAGGATTAGAACAAGGGGCGGGGATGGAGTTATTAAGATTTATTACCCATTCCTCCACTGATAACTTTGACCAGGTACGTCCCAGCTTTTTAGCTTTAGTAAGGGATTGAGGCAGGGCCGAGGGGGTCCAAGTAAAAGCAAGTAGAGAGTGATCTGACCAAGGCACTGGGATGATTTTATTCAAGGTAAGATTGTCCAGGTTGGTGAAAAAAGGATCCAGTAAGTGGCCAGCTTTGTGGGTCGAACTAGTTACAAGTTGTATGAAGTGAAAAGCTTCCAAGCCTGCTAATAGGTCTCGCGAAGGGGAAGCATCTAATTCGTCGAGATGAATGTTGAAGTCACCAAGAATTGAAAAATTAGAAGTTTGACTAGCCAAATCTATCGCAGTGCCTAAAAGGTCATTACAGAAATTAGTGTGTCCTCTAGGAGGGCGGTAAAGGAGCAGGTGGGAGTGAAACTGATAGAGAAGGACAGACTCTCACAGTCCACCAATGGGCCCTTAAACGGTCTACAGTTATAGGTGGTTTTAAATATGATGACAATCCCACCACCCCGTCCAGACTCCCGATCCTGCCTAATCAAGGTATAGTTCGATGGTAGAGCCGAAACCACATCTGGATCAGAGGCAAGGTTAGTCTGGGTCTCTGTTAAAAAGAGAACATCAGGGCATCTTTCCTCCAACAAGAGATGGATTTCACTGGCATGCTTGGCAAGGGATCGACAGTTGCTATACAGGAGGGAGAAAGAGGTGACTTCTTCACTATCTAACGGAGGGGGCTCGATAGGTAAGAGAGTAAAAGCACAATATGGACAGTAGGAGCCATAATTACCCTCTTTATCTAATATCGTCACATGCGGACAATCATTCCCCGGGTCATCTCTGCACACCAATCCCTAGTATAGCAAATATTGCTCCCTGGAGTTCGAGCAGGGATTCCTGCCCCTTGCCCCGTCCAGGCGCGGACGGGTGCAGACGGGCTTGCCTCCGGCGCGCCATCGGTGCGCACGCTGCGCGCTTGCATTTTCCTGGTTAAATGCTGTAGGTGGAAAGCCCTGTAGCGCCTCCCCAAAATGGCGGCAACTAATGTGCAGGTGCCTGCCTTCCTCAGCAAGATGGCGCGGCCAGGTATAGAGAGTGTGTGACCCCTCTCAAACGGCAGGTGCAAGGTTAAAGTTTTAGGTGCGGGTAAGTGGAAAAGTGTTCTGTCTAGTCACTCAGATCAGAAAGCACAACCATATCCAATTTAAAATTAAAAGAGCACACTGCTCGAACACACTTTTTACAAACAGCTGAACGCTGGAATTCTCCTTCTCAGTCCGTGAGATCACGGTGCCGATTCTGATGTCCTAGGGCGCGCGCTTGCACTTCCCCGATTAAGTACCGTGGGTGGAAAGCCCTGCCCGGCCACTAGAGCACCTCCCCAAAATGGCGGCAACTAATGTGCAGGTGCCTGCCTTCCTCAGCAAGATGGCGCGGCCAGGTATAGAGAGTGTGTGACCCCACTCAAACGGCAGGTGCAAGGTTAAAGTTTTAGGTGCGGGTAAGTGGAAAAGTTTTCTGTCTAGTCACTCCATATCCAATTTAAAATTAAAAAAGCAAACTGCTCGAACACACTTTTTAAAAACAGCTGAACGCTGGAATTCTCCTTCTCAGTCCGCAAGATCGCGTTGCCGATTCTGATGTCCGGGTGAAACCTGGGTTACACATTTTGAAGGCCTATATGACAAAGTAGAGCTTGCAGGACACGGATCCACACAGGGTAATGCTGTCGGTGCTCCTGTGGAGCATACATCATCTAGCTCTTTCCCCCTGGGTATCATATTTCAATGTGAGGAAGTCATCAGGGCACTGAAAGAAAGTTCTTCAGGGAAGGCACCTGGACCGGACTGTGCCCCTATAGATGTATTTAAATCAGAGATCGATCTATGGGCACCTATGCTCACCAACGTGCTCAATTCCACAAACATCACCGGATTAATTTCAACCTGGCCTGAAGCCATCGTTGTACCGATCTTTAAAAAAGGGGACAGAAATGACCTCACTTGTTATAGTCCAATTTCGCTACTCGATGGCCTGATGAACGTTACCGGGAGGTTGAAGGCAAGGTAAAATACCCAGGCAAAACAGAGAAAAGCAATCTGGCAAAAACCAGTTTTAAAAAAAATAATAATAATAATTTTTGATTTCAATTAATACGTTTAGAGAACACAAAAAAGAGCAGCATGAACAATAAAATATGATAACGTATAACATTTAATTAAAATTTAATTAAAATTTAATTATAAAAATATTTTTGATACAGACATGATCAGTGTTTCATAAAACGCAAATATTTTTAAAAAAGATCAAACAAGCATAAATTTCTTAATCACAATAATACACAAACAATCCTGGGAAATAATAAATTTTTTTGGTAATTCCCAGAATTAATTGGAGAAATTGAAGACTGTCGACGCGTTTCGACACATACAGTGTGTCTTTATCAGGACAATTTCAGGTGATTTCTAGAATTTAAAGAAACAATGATTTAAAAACGCTCTTCCTTATGTACAATAAACATGCATTTTGATAGCTAGTTGACATTTTTTTTTTATTTTTTTTAAACTCGTTTTTGCCAGATTGCTTTTCTCTGTTTTGCCTGGGTAATTTACCTTGCCTTCAACTGCTTTGCCCTGACCCAGGAAATCTATCCAATTCAGGGGGTTCCTGTTTTAACTCTAGAAGGTTGCCGGGAGGATCATTCTAAACAGAATCCAGGTTTGGACGGAAGAGCACGACGTCATATCAAATCTACAATATGGCTTTAGAGCAGGTAAAGGCACCATAGAACAGGGACTCAATCTGGCATTAATAATAGTTAAATACACCCAGGATAAAAAAGGAAATCTTTTTGTGACTTTCGTGGATTTAAGTTCTGCATTTGATTGCGTGGACCACGAAATGCTCTTGGTGACACTCTCTGAGATCGGTTTGGATAAACATATTCTCCTGTTTATAAAAGAACTTTATAGGGGGCAGGAGCATGAGTCAGATATGGTAGGAGGGGTGAGTGCTCTGATATTTTCCAGATCCGCAGAGGAGTAAGACAGGGGTGCATTCTAGCATCCCTGCTCTTTACCCTATACATTAATGCGGTTGCCCAATACCTTAATGAAGTATATCATGACTACCCTACAGTATATGGGACGCCAATACCTATACTCTTATATGCGGATGATGCTGCAATAATGTCCCAGACAAGGGTAGGTCTGCAAAGGGCGGTAAGTAAATGTTCAGATTTTATGAAATACAGAGGTCTACGCATAAATGTTTCAAAAACTTACACCATGTCCTGTGGAACAGGGAACAAAAGGACACCATGCCCAATTTTCCTGGAGGGGAGAAAGGTGGAGAATACAGATAGGTTTTCCTATCTTGGCATTAATTTCGATAGAAGGGGTACATGGCAGGCGGCCGTAATTTCTGACCAATTTCGCTAAAAGATTGGGAGGTAGACCCGTTGGAGAACTCCTACAGATCTACAAAGTCAAATGTACATCGACAAGCACATATGGAGCTGGTCTTTGGGGGATTGAGCACGTGGATTCTATACAACGCTCCGATAATTTTTTTCTTCGCTACTTATTGGCAAACCCTAAGAGTACAGCCACATACGTTGTGCACAATGAATTAGGTCTCCCATACATTTTGGATACTATAAAATCTTCACCAGTTTTGCTGTGGGTAAATCCGGAGACAAGTCTGAATAGAGAAGTTATTAAGGACTGCCTGGCTTTAGCCGGTGCTGATAATATTAAATGGCTCAAATATGTAAGAGAAATGCTTAAAGATATTGGGCACCCGGAATACTTCTCCAATCCTGTAAGTATGGAGACGGTGCCCAGATCTGGTCTGAAAAAAGTGCTTTTACAACACTTAGATAGTAAAACATGGCTGATAGAAAAGGGCAAAAGCACAGTGATAGAAAATCAATTAACCACTATTGTTGACGGGGTACAGCAGTATTTGCTTTTAGAACCAGCCCCCTTCACACGTATGCTTTTGACCCGTTTCCGCTCGGATACATTCTTCAGACTAATTACTCTTCCACAGTGTAATGATTGGACAAGGGATATAAAAATCTGCCCGTGCGACAACATCTCACACCAGTCCAACATTCATTGTACATTATTTTGTAGCTTTTATCGGCATCCAAGGGAGAGACTACTGAAGCCGCTACTAAAGACCTGGGGCCTGCGAACTTGCAGAGGGGCCTATAATAAACTGAAAACTTTAGATAACGCACAAGCCATCAAAGTCGTATCTACCTATTTAAAGGAGATTGTTAGACTCAGGAATTTGATGTAATTCTAGAACAACTGTATTCATCAGGCCCAGACAATGTGCCCAGTAGTTTCATAATGAATGTATTAAGCCATTAGGAGTAGAGCGCCCTTATTGAAAAGGACTTTATATCTCTTTTAGTATTGTATAAAAAACATTGTAAAAAGAAAAAAAAATGTTTTCTTTTTTCTTTTTTTATCACTTTTTAATTCATCTATTCCATATGAATTGGAAGTTTTTATCATGCCGTTTTTAAATGTATGCTTTTATGATTCTGTTTTACAAATCGAATAAAACTTTATTGAATGAATGGGTCGCCCACCTTTATACGTGTGAGGTAATGCCTGAAGAAAGGGTAGCAGGCAGGGGCTGGCCAAGGCTCAGTAGTGCACCATATTGAAGAACTGAAATATCCAGGGTAGAATGTGGAACACACAGTTCAACTTTGGTAAAAGGTGGGTCGGGGGTACATGTTTGCATTAAATCTATCAGGTACTGGGTCTGAAAAGGTCTTTTATAGCTTTAATTCTGAAACTGTTTAAAGCTATTAAAATGCATGTGTAAAGCACTGCTGCACTAATTTTCAAGAGAGATAGTGGGTGAATACATTTTGGGGGGATTAACATGCTTCACCATTTTAAAGTAACTTTGCGGGTGGGCTATTTATGCGCTGTTTTAATGTAAATTGTTCAAGAGGGATAAATAAGGTCGACGAGAAGCTTTTCTGAAGATTTAATCACCAGACACATTTTTAAAGGAAGGAGGCAGGGCAGTGTGGTAGAAATGCAAAGTCCATGTGTAAATATGTGTAAAGCAATGGCGATTCATTTAATCTGCAAAATGTGTTTTATTTAATGCCAAAAAAGTTACATTTTTCTGGTTGGCCATGCTGCCCAAATGCAGAGTGTTCTGTAATGGCGCAGAAACATGTGGGCCTATTCATAGAGTGAAATGTTCCTTGTAACCTGCAGTCGTAAACCATATATAGTGTTCACATGCGGCACACACTCTCTCTGGCAAACGTAAGGCTGAATTTATGCCCCGCCACTTTCAAAGATCACCAGCCCCATCTCAATGGCCATGCTTAGCCATGTAGGTAACCTGTATTCTGGCAGTTGTTTGGTAGACAGATCATCCACTAATCTGTCTGTTTCTGGTTTATAGGTCTCCTCTAA
Organism: Lissotriton helveticus; assembly: GCF_964261635.1. Taxonomy (NCBI): domain Eukaryota; kingdom Metazoa; phylum Chordata; class Amphibia; order Caudata; family Salamandridae; genus Lissotriton; species Lissotriton helveticus. The sequence continues at coordinate 1,932,070,100 of NC_136063.1, read as the reverse complement.
TCAGTGATCCAGAAGGACAGACAGTTTGCTGTAAGGAATGAACGGAATTAGTTAGTCAGTAACTGGGATCCTTTTTGTTACAGGATCTGGTAGAACCTGCAGGGTAGCTTAAATACCTAACCGCGCCAAATGATAGCAGCTAACACGTCTTCTTGGGAGAGTTAATGCTCTCTCAATAACACCAAACTGATCTTTGAAACTACAATCTCCTAAAGAGTGGGGCATTACTGCCGGCCTCCAAAAATGACAGCACTATCTGGCCCACGTGTAGTTCACACACCCACAAGTGGAGATGGGTTCCAATTACTCTAGAGAAAGCCCTTGCACGCACCTGTAGAAACAATGCAGGTTGAGGTTTATCAAAAGGGCAGGGTCAAATCTCTAGCACAGCTGAGAGGGCAAAACATATCGTTCATCTACTATGGGATTGCCTCAGGTCCACAGCCATTACAGATGACACCAAACCAGATGTTCACTGGTGGCCTAATGTTCTGCACACACACACAAGGTATGAAGGAGGAGGGGTGAACCCAGTGAAACTATTCCAAGTGCAGATGTAGGCATGCAACTGGGTGGCCACATAACGGCCCTACTTTTGCTTCAAGTGGGGCTTCAGTGTGCCCAGTCATATCTAGCCACATCCTGTTCAGTGACTGTCACCTTGGGAATGATAGTGGTTGTTTTTGTCTTTTTGAACCCAGCTCAAACATTGATGGGCATAAAGAAGAAGAATGCGGATAGATACTTTCTGTTCCCTGAACTGGAAAAATTCCATCAACATAGTAATCTTCTCTGTGATCACGAGGATAATCCCAATCTCCTGTCTGCCATGTTCCAGTGACACAAAGTCCATGCAGATCACATATGATCAAATGATTTGCAGGTGTTGTGTCGTAATTTGGCAGCAACTGAATTAGCATTTAGCTCAGCTACACAAACTTTCCTCGTTAACCTGACCAAACGTATGGGAGCCATTTTGTATTTCCTGGCTTCCATTTTCTATGAACATGCGGCCTCGTGGTCAGCATGCCTTTTTGTCCTTCCTCTGTACCTATGACCATTTATCTTGCCCAGCAACAGGCTATTTTTAGCACTGGTCAAGCTCACACATGCGCACTCAAACATTCAGGTTTATGAGCGGTCACCTCTTAGGAATGTTCCCTAAACTGACCAGTGGTACCCAACTCCTCCCACATGTTGGCTGTGTTCCAAAAATGCCCTTATATGTACCTAAATTGTGAAACGAGTATACCGCCTACCTTTTTATTACTGTTAAACTTGTATAAAAGAGGTCGCGCACCGATGTTCGGTGTGATACTTCTTGCATTGCCGAAGGGTGCTGTAGGAATGTACCACCACCCCATGGGGTCTTAATAAACTTGTCTTTTGCATTTTCCAGTTTCCGTGCCAACTTCTATTCTATGGTGTTCGAGAGTTTTTTGCAGAGTATGTAGACCTGACGAAACCCAATACCACAAATTGGCGACCACGAAGGGACTCATCGGCGACTCGGATGCCCGAAGGAGAGGTCGTGACGAAGGCTTGGAAACTCGCCATGAAGCTGTACGCTGCCACTGAGTGACCCGAGTCTTGGCATCCACGGTGTTTCTTCCTTTCCTTCTGACTCGACCTTCCAGGTGGCGCCGGTCCTCGACTGAGATCCTGATCGGTTGGGTTGTCGTGCAGTGCCTGTTTGGCTGATTCGATTACGGAACTTGGCAGTTGGAACCTGGACGTTTGAAAATACTTGGTAAGCTTGTGATTGGTAAGGTAGTCTACGGACACTTACTGTGGCTTTTTGGATTTGTTTGAGTTAGCTAACGTTTGGACCTATGATTTGAGTTATATGTGGAGTGCACCTCACATAGACAGGCACGTAGAGATATTTCTCTGACTTTGTATTTGTTTGAACGGCACACCGTGTGTAAAAACATATTTAAGTGCCATTTTATGTAATATCGCGTTTTTCGTGATATTTTGACATGCCTGTTCTAAGCACACTTCGAGTAATGTGCTGTTTTGGAAATGGTATCAGTTATCGATTAAATGAATCTCAGCCGGCTCCCCCAGAGGGGACACCTAATCGTGAAATGTACATAAAATTTGGCCTTCCCCCCATTATGTATAGCACATTACGGCACAAATATACAAAAACTGATCTTGAATTACAATGGCCACTACATGGGTCGTTTGATCTGCGAAAGGTTCAGTATGTGGAGCAGTGTTTGTTTCAGCGTAGGTCTAGACAGGATATGTATGATTGCGTGCGTATGTGGGAGAAAGCGGTGCGTGAATGAATGAAGCGTGAACAAGCCTTGGCGGACAAAGAACAGCGAAAGGCTGCTCGTGACAAAGCTTTACAGTTGCAGGAAAAAGAATTACAGGAACAGAAAGAGAGGGGGGTTCGAGAACGTAATTTGCAAGTTAATGGTCAGTTTCCTATTCGACGTCCTCTTTATCCTGTCCTTACTAATGAGTCAGATGATTTTTCACTACTAGACCGTTGCCCGCCTCCGTATGTTCCGCCTACGGCCCCGGATGAGGACTCGGGCAAGGATGATCAGGGAAGTCAGCATATCAGGTTAACTGCTGATCGAGCTACGGAATTGCGCTCGTTTGCTCGTAAACGTAATACAAATTCTATAACTGTTTCAGAGATTGATGGACTTATGAGTAAGTGGTCTGAAAAAGAACGATTGTATTTTCTAGATCATTTTGGAGATGAAGTTGTCGAACGGTTTAGACGGTATTCACCTGAATTGGAACCCAAGGTTATATCAGTTGGTCGTGAGAATTTTCGTAAAGGTCTTTTTGTTTTTGCAGATGCGGATGAGTTTTTCCAGCGTTTGGTTCAGCTACGGGATGAGGCGACACGGCTACGAGCGGAGAAAAAGGCATCGGGTTCGTCTACCTCTGGATCAACGGAAGTATCCAATGAGTGCCCTATCTTTGGAACAGATAAGAGCGCTGCGGTTAATGTTATGCCTATGCGAGAAGCTGCGCCTTTGTATGTCCCTCCTAAAGGGCAGGGCACAGATGATGATAAGAGGTCTAAAGATGCGAAGGGTTATTTTGTGTATAATTGGGTTTATACGCCATGGAATAGAACGGACGTTATGGCGCTCAAGAATGCTTTGCCTGACCCCCGTAAAAACCCAGCAGCTTTCTATGAAGGTATGGAAGGTGCTATTTCTTCGTGTATTATGACATTAGTTGATATTGACCTTTTCTTTGGGTTGATACTGCCTCCTGATATGTGGAGGGCGATTCGTAAGTTTGATGATCGAGCAATATTGGGTGCAGATTGGAAGGAATTAGCCCGAGCTGCTTTAGATAGAGAACCTGCATGTAAGCCATGTCAATTGATTTTAGATCTTCCGGTGGCTATATTGAATACATTAAAAGCGCTTGTTCCTCCTAAAAAAATTGACTGGACGATGTTGGCTTCTTGCAAACAGAAGCCAGATGAATCGGTCTCTGATTTCTTTTCACGTTTCGAGGAAGCATTTCATGATTACAGTGGTCAATCATTAACAGAGGATACGGGCAGGCATTTGTTCATTGATAAGTACGTGGCTAATCACCTACCGGAGATTGCGAAACGTTTAAAGACTAGTGAGAGTTCATGGACCACGGCAACCCCCGCTTCTTTATTAACTATGGCTCAGTATTATGAACGACAGGAATTGGAGGCTAAAGAAAGTAGTGATAAGAAAGCGAAGGACTTAAAGACGAAGGTGATGTTGGCTCAGGTTTATGCTATGCAGTCAAGAGGGAATGACAGGGGTAGACGAGGATCGTATGGTACGTTTTCCACTCGTACTGATATTTCTGAGGATCAGTGTGCATACTGTAAACAGTTTGGACATTGGGCTTCGGATTATCCGGTGCTTCGAGAACGGCGTAATCAGCGTGGTCGAGGGAATGGAAGGTCGCGAAATAGTTATTCAGGACCGTGGGGTGGAGCGAATGATCGTGGTAGGTTTGAAGCGAGAGGTCGTGGTCAGGCTGATCATAATACTTTTGATCGACGGAATCAGTATCAGATAGCTGAAGGAGAGTTTACTGAGTCTCAGGATAATAATTATGCATAGGATTGCGTAGGATGGGGTGTGGAATCGGTTGAAGTACCAGTCGATCAAAGGGGTCCATATATATCAGCACATGTTTTGGGTTCTACTGATCAGTTTCTGGTTGATACAGGAGCTACTCGTAGCGCTCTGTCCAAACACTTGGTTCCAAGGGCTCCCCTATCTGGCGAAACGATTACATCAATAGGGTTCAATGGAACACCTTCTCTTAGCCCATTGTCTCAACCCCTTATATTTCACATTGACAAATTTACTGCCCCATGCCCGTTTCTGTTATCTCCAAACACACCAGATAATATTGTGGGTCTTGATATGTTAAAACACTTTCAAGCAACTATACGCTGTGCCCCTGAATGGGTACGGGTTATTTTGAATGAGAACTACCCAGAGGTTGAGAGATTGTGCCTCATGAAGGAGGCCGATGCACTAGCTTCTCTCCCAAGCACTTTATGGGCCACTTCTGATACCGATGTGGGTCAAATGATTATTCCTCCTGTACGTATTACTGTAAAGGACGGAGTGTCTTTGCCTCGTATCCCACAGTACGAGATCTCCAGAGAGGGCGAAGTGGCCTTGACACATATTGTAAATGATTTGATTATGGCAGGGGTGGTGGAGGAAGTCCCCTATAATGTTTGTAACAGTCCGATTCTTCCGACCCTAAAGAAAGACACAGACACTAAGATTTACCGTTTCATTATTGATTTGAGGGAAATTAATAAGATAGTCGTACCCCAGTATCCGATGGTGTCTGACATTACCACCTTACTTACTTTGATTCCACCTACATCTACTACATTCACTATTATTGACTTGAAGAATGCTTTCTTCTCGATTCCCATTCATCCAGATAGCCGATATTTGTTCGGCTTCACATTAAATAACAAATCATATAGATTTTGTCGAGTTCCTCAAGGTTACACAGAAAGCCCTAGCATTTATAGCCAGGCTTTAAAAAGACAGCTTGATTCTTTCGACTTGTTGGTGTTAGTTCCCCATGCGGTAGATGCTTTATTGAACCAAACAAAAACACAGCATCTAACTAGCGCTCGTTTAACAGGATACGAGCTAACGCTGTTGGCGCCACATATTACATTAAAGAGGTGCGCCACTTTGAACCCTGCTACTTTATTGCCATATCCTGTTGCTGAGACCCAGAAGGAAGAACATCATGATTTTGTTTTTCTGACTGAAGAACAAACAAAGGGTCGTATCGATTTACAGGATACGCCACTTCCAGATGTAGATGGGGAACTGTGGGTTGATGGATCGTGTTTAAAGCTGCCAGATGGTACGACTTCCGCCGCCCATGCGATCACGACACTTAAGACAGTGGTAGAAACAGCACGAATACCGCAAAAAATCGGCCCAAGCAGCTGAATTGATAGCCTTAACGAAAGCATGTGAATTAAGTGCTGGATTATGCGTGAATATCTATACTGATAGCCGTTACGCTTTTGGAGTAGTGCACGATTTTGGCCTACTTTGGAAGGAACGAGGGTTCTTGACCTCACATGGAGTGCATATTATGCATGGAGAATTAGTACGTGATCTCCTGAATGCACTGTTATGTCCAAAGAAAGTAGCGATAATCAAATGTAGTGCACATAAGAAGGTAACAGACAAAATAGGACAAGGAAACGCTTTTGCAGATCGCATAGCGAGAGAGACTGCTATGTTACAAAATGTCTCTCCTATGTATGTGGTCAAATCACAGGCTGAGCGATGGCATGATGCTAGAGAGGAAATATTAGACAAACAAAAATCAGCATCTGAAGCAGAACTTGCAACCTGGGCAACAAAGGGAGTGTTGGATGATGAGGGTTGTTGGCGTAGCAAAGATATGGAGAGATGGAAATTGCCTGCCGCTTACTTGCAAACAATGGTTCAAATGACACATGGGCTGGCACATTTTGGAGCTCTTGCAATTACTAAATTGCTTACGCGAGTTTGGGAGCATCCTGAGATTGCCAGCACGGCTAAGAGAGTAGTGCAGACCTGTCTGATATGCCTACAGTACAATCCTGCCAAAGGGACTTATACTCCTAAAGGAGGGTTTGTTCAACCTACTGCACCATTTGAAGTACTGCAAATGGATTACATCCAGCTGGAGCGCTGTAATAACCTCAAATATGTCCTAGTGGTGGTGTGTGCTTTCAGTAAATGGATTGAAGCTTACCCCACGAAGGATAATACAGCATTGACAACAGCTAAGGTGTTACTCAAAGAGTACTTCCCACACTATGGTGTTTGTAAATTTTTGTGGAATGACAATGGTCCTCATTTTGTTGGGAAAATAGTGGAGCATGTCTTGAAAGGATTGGGAATTAAACAAAAATTCCACGCTGTGTTCCACCCGCAGTCAGCAGGTCTAGTAGAAAGGTATAATGCAACTCTGAAGCTGAAGCTAGCAAAGATCGTGGCATCCACGTCTTTGAAATGGCCGGATGCTTTGCCTTTGGCATTACTGTCTATTAGATCAGTGCCACATTCCCTATCTGGCCTCACACCCTATGAAGTGGTGTTCGGAACGCCTATGAATATCTGGGGAGTTCCAAAGCCTCGTTTGATACATGATGTGCCTTGTATAATGATGAACGATTATTTGGCACGATTAACAAATGATTTACTTTCTATTCATCAACAGGTTCGAGAAGCGCTCCCCGACAACTCCATTGGAGAGGCTCACGATCTCCGTCCTGGGGACCACGTTATGGTCCGCGCGTTCGAGAGAGCCAGCAGAGTGGAGCCGAGGTGGCGTGGCCCTGAACAAGTATTGCTGGCAACTCGGACGGCTGTGCGAGTCACGAATAAGAAGCGGTGGATACATTCCACTCACTGCCGTCGTGTCTCTCCGGATCTGGTGAACCCTGCGGTGCTGTCTGATTATCGAGACATCTTGGATGCAGAGAAGAGCCCAGCTGTTACGTCTCACGAGTCGGAGGGAGCCTTCCCGGACCACACTGTTTCTGGAGGAGTGAAATATAACCTACGTTCAAGGAAAGCAGTTCTTTTGTGCAAGACTGGTTGAGTTACCGTTCTGAGGTTTGCGAAAACGGAAGCTGAGAATATCAAGGGGGGGGGATCAGTTCTGGCTAGTGTAGCGACACCTGTCTTGAATCTCGGAGAAGAAACCAGCAGCTACCTCGGATCTCAGCACTCAATTTTTATTTTTTAGTTTATTTTTTGAAACTTTGTTCTTTGCACTATGGCACCTACTACGATGAGAAACAGAAGAATTCTGGGAGCAGTACTTTTTGTTACGACTATAGTGGTGATAGCAGTAATAGCTTGGTATAGAACAATTGCTTCCTGCACGAGAATATTTACTGCCTACCACTCCAATCCCATCTGAACACTTCCATTTTACTCTGCCTTATCATGAAGAGAGACATAGACAGACTTATTTAAATAATAGCTTCATTCAAATTTTGCATCATACTCACAACATGACGAACACTTCGAACTGTTGGGTATGTGGAATGTTGCCTGGACATCAAAAGAAAGCAGGAACTCCACTTATTCCTCTTCCTTTCTCACATAATGGTTCTTGTAATGCTTGGTACACTCTTCTTTTTTTACCCTAAGATGGCCAACAAAAGGTGGACTACTCTTTCGACTAAATAAAGTGTGTTATAATGATAGAGATGGTTACCCACAAGCAGAAGGAACTAAATTTGAGTGGGAAGAATATCGACCGGACGATGTATCTACACCTCGTGTTTTTACTAATCAAAGACTTATAAATAGGTCCAGTCTACATGTGATTACGGTTATTGATACTAAAGCTGACCTTTGTGTGAGGAATAAAGGAACAATTCCGGTAGGGAGAAGTGAATGTAACACTACTCTCACATTTGACGCACCAAATGGTATTGCTTTTGTAGCCTCACGAAATACTTACTTTATCTGTGGTAATAAAGGATATCATTGTCTTCACATTGGGTGGTTAGGAACTTGCTATATATCTTTTGTACTTATTTATTGCCCCGCCTATGTATCACAATGATTTTGTACTATATCATGATTTTATACTAAATAGGGTTAAGAGAACATTAGAGATTGAAAACGTAGATCAAACGGACACCACCTTACAACAATAAATAGATTTTAATTTAGGCTGTTTTTCTTTTGTTGGGGCTGCCTTAAACAGCAGGAAAATAAGACGGCTAACACGTGTTGTGGAAGCCGTTGCTAACGAAACTGCTTCTGCTTTAGGGAACTTAACTGAGGAACTCCAAATTACCAGGATTGTAACGCTCCAGAACCGAATGGTTCTAGATGTAGTGTTGGCTGATCGTGGGGGTGCATGCCGCATTATCGGAAGTAGTTGTTGTGTTTACGTCCCAGATAATTCACCTTCTGTGTATGATGCCATTTCTAAATTGCATAAAATTGCTGCTGAAATTCACCCCGAAAATGGTACATGAACATTTTCTAATTGGTTCTGGACTTTGCTTAGTACCTGGGGTTGGAAATTACTGACTATCCTATGTATGATTATTGGAATACTCTTTTTCCTTTGTTTGTGTATTCAATGTGGCCCTACTTTATGTTCTGTATGTATTACAGCCTGTATTCCATCCAAACGAGCTATTGCCAAAAATGAGCAAATGATCAACGCAGAAATGATGAAAATAATGATGATTAATATTGATGATGAGTATCCTGATTACTTCCATTATGAGGTAGCTTCAGCTAAATGCTAAAAGGGCCGTCTGTCGTAATTTGGCAGCAACTGAATTAGCATTTAGCTCAGCTACACGAACTTTCCTCGTTATTTTGACCAAACGTATTGGAGCCATTTTGTATTTTCTGGCTTCCATTTTCTATGAACATGCGGCCTCGTGGTCAGCATGCCCTTTTGTCCTTTCTCTGTACCTATGACCATTTATCTTGCCCAGCAACAGGCTATTTTTAGCACTGGTCAAGCTCACACATGCGCACTCGAACATTCAGGTTTATGAGCGGTCACCTCTTAGGAATGTTCCCTAAACTGACCAGTGGTACCCAACTCCTCCCACATCTTGGCTGTGTTCCAAAAATGCCCTTATATGTACCTAAATTGTGAAACGAGTATACTGCCTACCTTTTTTATTACTGTTAAACTTGTATAAAAGAGGTCGCGCACCGATGTTCGGTGTGATACTTCTTGCATTGCCGAAGGGTGCTGTAGGAATGTACCACCACCCCATGGGGTCTTAATAAACTTGTCTTTTGCATTTTCCAGTTTCCGTGCCAACTTCTATTCTATGGTGTTCGAGAGTTTTTTGCAGAGTATGTAGACCTGACGAAACCCAATACCACAGTTGGACCTTTGAATACTCTCTTTGACTGGCTCTTTCTACCAAAAGAGAAGGGAACAGTGGTACAGCAGTGGTTGACATCGAAGGCTATATGTTCCAGTAGAACCTTCTTCGTACCAGATTGAAGTTCTTCACAAACCCTAAGCGTCTGCTGCGGTCTCAAGTGGCCAACTCATGCTTGTGATACAGTAAGTATTTCCTGACCTACAGAGTTTGCCAATGTCAGTGTCTGGCAGTCAGGAAATGTTTCGGTATATTCAGAGTAGCATAAGCATGTTTAATTGGTTTGCCTGTGTCTGACGTGCTCTCTAACCCTTTTATAGGGTATTATTCATTTGTGATTGTGTGATGAACCCTCATACTTCCTTGTGCTACAAATTGCAGAAACAAATTTGAAGCCAGTATCGGAACTGCCTGCTGTTAGGGTCTGTAAGAAAATTGTATTATAGTTTGGCCTTTAGTGTCCTTCCGAGCTTCAGTCAGTCTGGCTCCAGTCTAGTAAACTAAAGGAGCAAGTTTACTTGGGTCTCAACAAGGGACTTCTCCATCGACTACAGCTGGTACAGAACGCTGCCGCCAGGCTGGTCGTGGGTCCCCAAACGCCATTCAGTTTTGGCCGCTATCACTAAGCAGCATTGGCTCCAGCTCGGCCGGAGAATCTTGTTTAAAGCCCTTTGTCTCGCTCATAAGGCTTTCTATAACATGGGGTTGGATGGCATTAAAAGGCTTTTTCGACGTTACGTTCCTACTAAGCAATTAAGATCTGTCAGTAAAAACTTGCTGGTAGTGCCGAGGTTTAAAAGAGTAAGATGAGGGGGAGTGGGGGGGGGGGTTCAGTCTTCTCCCTTGCTGCGGCCAAACTCTGGAATTCGATTCCCTCTTCAATTTCTGGACAGGAGTCTCACTCCTTCTTCCGTAAGGTCTTGAAGACCTGGCTCTTTACCCATTCATCACTGTGAGCCCACGCATCCCTGTTTGGTGGCCCTTTCCGTAGCATGTTGACGCCTCCAGGCAAAGTTTGTGCTTTACAAGGTTAATACTCATTCAGTTTAGTTGGACTAGCCATTATGCAAATCCACGTTACCTTTTTAATCTCAGAACCTTGATCCATTTTACACGAAAATGGAAAATGATAGGGGTGTTAGGATTTTATTTCTATTGACTAGGACAATACTGCTTATTCTGGGCCAAATCATATTATGAGAAATATAAATGTCTGAGGGTTCTAACACCGCGGTGAGCAATGGGGTATTAGGAATAAATACATAATGGAGCTTTACTAAAGCCGTTGTTAAATCATGCTGAGGCAGTCTGGGGTCAAAAGGGATATAAGAGCAATAATGGTTCCTTTGGAGTACAATTAAATAAATCCATAGATCGGAAAGGCAATCAAATGGCATGTCACACGTGAATAAAGCGGGGGACATCAATTGGATAAAACATTGTCAGAAATGGAAACATTATTAAAAAATGATATGGTAAGAAAGTATCTGATACCATCACAGGTGCCACAGTGAACAAAACAAATTGACAGAGCGAGTAGTGTAGGGTAAAAAAATCTAAACTGTGAACAATAGACAGTTTTACTAACAGATCACTAAGAGCAAATTATGTCTGTGGAAATTGGAAGTTAGACAGCTTGATTCCCTATACAAGTCTCTGTCCAAAGAGGTTTATATCCAGAAATCACAGTCCATAACAAGTACAATAGTTGATGTACACTTCGACTCCTTGAAGAAGATTTAGGGTTTCTGTATCAGAACATTGGGACTGAGCCATTAAAATATAAACATAGGGAACATGTGACCCAAAACAGCCTGAAAGGAGAAGTAGTAGTCAGAAAACCACCGTACCTCTCCTGTTGGAGAATCAGGGTGTTCACTGGATTAAAGGCCAGACAATAAAAGTCAAAAAGAGAAAAGCAGGTGAAGGGCTGAAAGTTAAAAATTGCTAAAGAAGGATCCAAAGTGGAAATATGTTCTTGTAGCGCAGTAAATAAGAGAAGAAAATCATAGTAGCGACTTACCCAATCGATGGGAAGAATTGAACTTAAAATCAATGAAACTAAACACTGGTGTAAAATCACCTGTCTGTATAATAAGAATTAAATTATCACCAAAAAGTACAATATACCATGTAATAGTAAAAAAATATAAAGAATTGTGAAGCAGTGTGAAAAACTTAGTAAAAGAGTATAAAATGTTTACAACAGAGAATCAGCAACAAAGCAGGGTAACCAGCCTTGTCAGTGATGCACGTGCGACAAGTAATGACTCTAAATGCATGTAGAGTCAAGATGGCCACACCCAGGGACTACACATAAAGGGAGAATCATTAAATGAAAATTTAGAAATATTAATAATTATTATAGGAAGGCCAGGTCCAAATATACTGCAAAGAAGGGCCCTGGACAAAAAAGCTGAAAGTCTTTGCACTAACAGAAAGATAAGAAAGACTCGTACAAATCTCAACTTGTATTAGCAGACTTTGGCTTTTGTTACCCTTGCGACAGCCTTCCATACCCACAGTTGTAGGGGAAAGATGGCCGGTCCTGCGGGCTGTATCGGCAATCATGCTGTACTATGAAGAATTTCTGCAAGCCTTGTGAGATTTCATGGTTTTACAACAAATTTCGCATGATATAATGTGTTTCCACTAAATGTTATGGTATTACAGGAAACTCACGCGAGGCAGTCGCCATCTTTGGCATGGCTTAGCTATTAAAGTCACATCTCCCCTGGGACCAGCACTTGCCTTTGAGGGTCCATCAGGGCAGTACGCGATTTTGGGCCTGTCCATTGCTGGCTGTCTGAAGGTTTTGGAAGCTTATTTGGTCAACATCATTGCAAAATCCAGCAACACTGGTCGCTCTTCACTGCCAATCTGCAGGCAACAGTCCCTCACACCATAAACATCACTTACCTGAGCCCACAGTACTGTTAAAAAGTATTCTTTGTATTTTTTAGCACCTAGAATAAAATAAAAGACTGTTAAAAATAGCAGCTCACAAGTTATCCAAGGACATCACATGCTCTTTTGAGATTAGTAACAAAACAATCGGTAAGCAACGAAAGAAGCAGTTAGCGCATGCAACTTATAAAGACAAAACAAAAACGAAGCAGTGCAATATCGACCTTCAGCATGTCAGTGAAAACAGTAGGTACATAAATAGGGGAGATCCAAGGACCGAAGTACTTTAGCCCTCATTCTAAGAAGTCAGCATTTCAGTTGTGCCTAATTGGGGTCACAAGTAGTGGAAATACTGTACTTTCCCCACATACATTTTCTGCCTTGCCCTGCACAAACTTCACCAGTTAAAAAAATACCTAGTGGAATTTGTGTACAGAAATATCCCTCACTGTAAAGCAATAGCTAATTACTTCACAGACAAAATAGACAGTCTATTTTACCTTGGATACCCAACCTTCCCTAGATGAGTTTCCCTGTACTCGGGGGGAGGACCACAGTCGGAAGCAAGAGCCCATCTAGGCAAGTTCGTTACTGTATCTAGGGAATATGTAGAGAAAACAATGTTAGATATTAAGTCAGGCTCCACTTGATCCCTTTTCATAGTTCATTTTTTCTGGTCTATGAGCAACCATTTAATACAATGCTTAACTTTCCACTGACTGTTGTGTAGTTCCTAAAAATACATACGATCTGCGAGTTTCGACAACATAAACTAAGGAATTGGTGTCCAGACTGATTTCAGAAACCCACAAAGGATATGTTAGCCTTTAGACCAGCTAGTTCACAGTGTCACCATAAGCCCCCTAACCTTACCAAGGAGCAAATAGTCTCTGGCAACTATCGAACATGACAACCTTTGATCCTTCTGGGATTGTGGAAACAGTACAGTACTTTTCGCTCAGTCAATTGTGCTCACTTAGTCTCAGAGAGATACACAGATGAAACTATGGGGACGTTTTCGATACGTTTTTATTCAACCAGTGTCATTCTAGTATAAAACATGTTTGCTGTGACAATCATTAGACAGAAGCAAATGCATTTGTTTACAAGCACCAACAGAGTAATTAAAAGGTAGAATTCTACCACGGTGCTAAGACAGTGAATATACATGTCAGTCATCAAGCGTACTCCTACGATGCAAACCCTACCTAGGTGTACCTAGAATGTATGTGGGTGTAAAACCAAGAATCTCATATGAAAGAGTCTACCCCATTACCTGATGGGAGAGAACAAAGGACCCCTTCTTGTTCTCGAGTTGGACAGTCCGCAATGGAAGCCAGACCACTGCATGCTGGGGCTTCTGCAAGCCGGTACCTCAGTGTCTTGTGTCAGCGTGGAAGCTGCTCCTCTGTCTATCTAGTGTAGTTATGGTCCCTTAATACCATAAAGGTAGTCTCTGGGTCCCTAACACAATCGATATGTTGGAAGTACGATTATGCGACTGAGCCTAAATTAATACTGGCAATTATGCAAAGTAGTAATTTTACCCAAGTATGAAGATGACCATGACTTTTATACAGAGTATGCTAATCCTGTTGTATACGTCATGCGCAGGCGACTTTTTAAAGAACTCTCATGCATAATAAATTAGGCCAGTTTCAAGGAAACCGATCAGCATTTATTCAGCACATAACTGGATAAAAGTTAAGTGCTAAAACTTATGCAGAGCGAGGTAGGACAAATGTAGGTGAAAGGTCATTTAGCTATTTAGGCCTAGATTCAGGTACATAGCATGATGAATCCTGTGTACCCGGACTCCTGGAAGCAAGCATCAATTCTTCCTATGGCCAAAACAGCTCGACTTGATGTATCTATTCTATCAAATTATTGTCCTATTTCCTTACTTCAATATATGTCCAAAGTCCTTGAAAGACTCGTCAATAACTAACTGACACCTTTCTTAGAGGAAAATAATTTACTAGATTCTTACCAGAAGGGATTTAGAGCCAAGAACAGCACATAATGTACCCTTTTTGCTGCTCTGGATAGCATTAGATTAGAAGTATATCAGGGCCAGGCTGTTGCCCTGATTCGCTAGATCTCTTGTGGCTTTCAACACTGTCTCACACAGCCAAATAATTAGAAAACTCCATGAGATAGGGCTTCAATCCTCTGCCCATCTTATGGTTTGGATCTTTTCTGTGCAAAAGGACTTAGTCCGTTCAGCTGAACACTCTCAGATCGTCTCCCACTTGTTCTAAATGTGGTGTAACATGAGGCTCTTCACTGAGCCCGACACATTTCAATGTGTACGTCTCATCTCTTGCCACATTGGTGAAAAAGTAGGGGATTTGACATATTCTCTTACGCAGATGATAACCAACTGGTCACTTCAATAGAAGAGAGGCACGAAGAAACTAGGAAAAGCCTTGCAGGCTGTCTCTCCAAGATTGCCAGTTGGATGGTGCCCCACTGTTTAAAATGAAATGACGAAAAACCAGAGATCCTTTTCTTCAGTGGAGCCAACCACATTTGGAACACATCATGGTGGCCTACAACCATGGGCACCGTGCCTGAACACAAAAAAGTGACAGAAAATGTAGGAGTCCTTATTGATCATCATTATCCATGCAAGACCAGGTCAATGCTACGTGTGGCAAATGTTTTGGCCTGCTTAAACTTCTCAGGAAACTTTTCTGTTGGATTCCAGTCGACCGGCACAGGACCATGGTCCAGGCTTTAATTGGAAGCAGATTGGATTATGGAAATGCCCTTATATGGGGATGGCTGATTATCTGGTCACCCTTTTGCAGGTGATATAAAATGCAGCCAAAAAACTCACTTGCAACACAGATACAGCTCTGTCTCCACTTGTCTAAAAGTACTGCATTGGTTGCCCATGCAAAAGAGAGCTCAATTCAAGGTTCTCTGTCACCCTCAAATGACCCTTCATTATTCTGGTCATCTGATTCTCAGATCTAATGTGGAATTTTATCAACTAACTAGAAAACTTACATCAGCAAATCTAGCTTCAGCAAAAACAAAACACATCAGAAAAGTTAGAGCCAGGGGCCTCTCTTTTACTTATCTGGCTGTGGCCCAATGGAATTTACTTCATCTTGATATCCGTCTCACCAATGATTATATTAGATTCAGGAAAAAACTTAAAACATAGTTTATTCAAGAGTAATGGACCTTCATCCATGAATCTG
Source organism: Lissotriton helveticus (assembly GCF_964261635.1). Lineage (NCBI taxonomy): Eukaryota > Metazoa > Chordata > Amphibia > Caudata > Salamandridae > Lissotriton > Lissotriton helveticus. Next base: position 1,932,054,581 of record NC_136063.1, on the reverse strand, counting down.
TTCTTTCCCCAGTATTATGACTGATTAACTGTATGGTAGTAACAACACTGTGATATCCCTCTGGCAATGAGTAGCGTTTTCATGCATTCCCATGTTTACAAGCTGTATTTAATCTGGGAATGTATCAAAATCCATGGCTGGATGCATGGGAATGCTCATGCTCCATCTATGGAACGCCTCCTAGTTTAAAATGCAACATAACGTAGCAAAAGCCGCTGCATTGCGTTACATTTCTTTAAAAGCTACGCAAGCCGGCATGATTAGCCCCTTGCGTAGTTTTGTAAATATTACTGAAATCTTTGAGTTGTCCTTGCGTCACCTTGTGTGACGTAAGGACAACGCAAAGGCTTGACAAATGTGGGCCTAATGGTTTAATGATTGCATCACATTCAGTTGTGCCACTCATCTTTATGTTAAGAGAACTTAGACGACAACCATCTTGCATTACTTCATTTTGGTTAGTGGCTGGCTTCGGAGGTGGTGTGGGAGATTGACATTGTTTCTGCATACCCGGTCCTAAGGTCAGTGCATGACCTTTTTTATACACTGTCAAAATGTAAAACCTCCTGTTTCTTTATTCCAGGCACTCCTAAAGCAGTACAAAGCACAACTGACCAGTAGCCAGTAGGACTTTGACACAGCCAAAGGACTCTTCTTTCATTAAAGCCCACATCACCACTTTTTTGGGCATCCACTCTAGCTGAATGAAACGAGAAATCAGTGATGGACAGGAAGTAGCCTGTGTTTTGAGGTGGGAGATGCCTTATTTCCACTTTGCATCAATATCCCAACTGTTTCTAGCACAGTCATCACATGGCACCTGATTCTCTTCTTGATCATTGAGACGCTGATATAATAGTGTATGATGAAGCAGCAACTGCTACTTTACTTCCAGGAAACCTGGGCAATACTTTTTATAGACAACGTCTTGTTGAGGGGAAGTCCATATAAGATGATACAAAGTGTTGACTGCAGAATCAATCACAAGATTCAAAACTACAGAAGTGTAAAAGTATGACAAATAGGATCAAATAAGAGAAGGTTTGCTGTAAAGATGGCTGTATAACATGTCCATTATATGTTACATATCAGTCATAAGCAGAATAATCATAAAAAGTGTACGGTGCAAAAGGTGCATGCATGATTCATGTATAAAAAGTGTATATCAGGAGGGCTGGTATCTTTCTAGAAGTCACAGCAGCTGCATAGTGTAGATCCTTTTACAGTCACAAGGAGGCAGTGGAAATATTATAATCATCGGTGACGTTTTGAGGGTGCAATATTTCGGGACCAGGAATCGAGAACTAATTGCATATATCTACCTAACGTTTCTTGAGAGTACAAAGTGAGAGGCACGCCAAAGTCCATGACTGTGGCATCTCATATGGAGATGGAAGGCCGATGAGATGGATGCTTTTTTCTCGTAATATACACAACTATCTTACGCCTATTAACTTTATCTCTTCATAATGCTGGAATCTGATGCCCTGCGAAGAAATGTGACGTTCGAACATGCCTTCAAAATAATGTTTTTTTACACTCAATCTTAATATCTAAACTCGAAATATCAAGCACTAAACATACTTATTTACTTAGGCAGTGTTAGAAAATAAGTAATTAGTTGTGTGATCAGCACAAGTAATGGGTCTAAATTTGTCCTCCACTGAGAAATGAAACACCACTTTGCAGCGCTTGACTCTCATAGGGTAGCGAAGCAGAGCAGTCCAAGGCCTTCTCAAGGGAGGTGGCGTGGGCCAGTAATCACCATTCACAGATATGCAAAAATAATACACAATAAATGATTGCCCAGTCTGTGCTTTTTCTTTTGAAAAAGGTAAAGTACATTTATTACACACCCACTACTCAATACTATACAGTCGTTTACAAATATACATAAGCGGATGAAAATGCTTCTTGATGACATTGTGTAATCACTTTTACCCCTCCCAAATGGAGGTCTAGGTCAACAGCCACATGTCAAAACCTTTACGTGTATGAAAATGCCATGATGTACTGTCAATTTCAAGGGACGCACTTAAAATTGCCAATAACACATGCATACCTTGAACATGAATGATTGCCAGGGTCAATTCTTCATTAAAGCATTCACAAGGGAAAGGCCCTAAGCATGTCTGGGTCATTGGTGAATTCAACATATCTCTGGTTATGAATAACGCAATCCAAATATCACATTTATAATCACAAACAGTGTAATTAGATCCTTTTAATCCTAGAGGGTGCTTGCAGCAGATACGGTTAATACAATTCAGCATACAATACTGCATTGTTTACATAGCCTCCAAAGGGCGCACCAATGTGCAATTACCATCTTTCACAGTGTGATCATGGTGCACTGCCCTACCGCAGAGGCGATCCCACAGGAAGACCCCAAACTTAAATAAGGCCATTAGTCTTTGCCCATAGAAAGTGCAGCACTCCCAGCTGTAAGTGAAAGCTCCAGCCTGGGAATGCTTGGGAATCCTCAAAAACTCTTGCGAGGTTCTCATTTTAGAGTCCCACTCAAGTTATGGTGGGGACTCTTGAATTCTTTTGGGGGCAGGCTGTGCTGCTCCTGGAGATCCCTTCTCAGTTTTGCTACATTTTGGTGTTGATGCTGCTCTTCTGGGGCCACCACACTCCAAAAATGAGGGATTTACATGCAGGAAAGCAGCCATGCCCTGCAAGACAATATAGGGTGCTCCTCTGTGAGTGCGTGCATTTTAAAGTAGCAGCTCTCCCGGTGTGCCAGGTAGAGCTGCGTCCTTCGCTGTAGGTACTGCATTTGCTGGTTGCCTTGCACTACCTATATCCTCCTCGGGGTGCCCGGTCCCACCCGGATACCCCGCGACATTGTGGGACAGCCTCTGGAGCCCACCCTGGGCTGCCCCGAGCCGGCTCCGCACGCGCCAGCACTGTGGCTGGTGCAGCAGGAGCTGGCAGCATTAGCCTGGGCTGCTCTCTCCTGCAGACAGATGCATGCTTCACGGTTGGCTTCCCCACTCTCCTGAGACATGGGTGTGGGGAGCAGATAAGGTGGACCACACAGGGGGAGTTTGGCGGCACTCCCCCTTCCTCATGAATGGAATCGGGACCCAGGGATGGGATACTGGGACCCCTACTGCCTCCGCGGAGGAGCACAATGGCACTCCCTTGTAGCTGTAACTTCGCGGAGTCAGCCCCCAGTCCCTGGCCCACCTGGGGACGGTGCTGAAATTGATCAGGCAACAGAGCTCCACGTGCTTGAGAGGAGAAACAAAGGTCAAAGGTTCCCCAACTTCCCCAGGGCATATATCAGGCCCGTTGGGCCGTTTTTTCTTGATGGTGGTCTCTTTTTGATCCTGATAGCAAGCCCTTGCCACCTGGAGCAATTTCAACAGGCCTCCTCGCCTCAAAAGTGACGAATTTAGCAGAGAGCTGGTTTCACTGTCTCCCTGCACTAGCCTTTCACTTTGCTTTTCCTCTGGGCTTCTCTCCCCCTTGGTGCAGAAGCCCAGTCTTTTCCCTAGCTAATTCTTAAGGATTGTAAGGGCACCAGCTTCCATTGTCCTGGAGAAGTGCCCCACTGGTCTTGGGGTTAATAAGAGGTAGAGTCCTTAATCCACATGGCAGTCAGGGAGTTCTTAATTCCAATTGTCCACGGCGCCAGCCTCCAGTCTCAATTCCCAGCAGAAAAGCACAACCACGCAGGCTCTCGGCCCTGTGCAACACTTTTTAAGTGGGGGCGAGAGGTGCCAGCAGGGATGCACCTCTTGCCTATGCTGATATACCACATCATCTCTCCGCCCCTGTTTCAACCTTCCTGTTCAGCCTTCTGGAATACTTCAAGATGGCGGCTCCCCGGAGTCACTTGCCACATGTGCTCTGGGGGTCTCAGCTCCACCCCTCGCTGACATCTCTTTCAGGGCCTGCCACAGCAAAACTTCTAAGGAGCCCCCCTCCTGGTTTGGCTCCAAGGTCTGGGCTTCCTCCCTTTGTTTAGTGGGATTCGACCTGCCCTCTTCCTGGCACAGAATGACAGCTGGCTGATTGATACAGAGCAACCCAGAGCTGTCCAAAACCGCTATGCTGGGCACTTTGGGGCAGGAAACATCATCAATGACCCTCACATTCAGGGAGGAAACACACAGACCTTCCAGGCCAATTATGCTTTTTTTATTTCCGAAATGAATCCTCTCTTTTGAGGATTTATCCGGAAATAGAACAACCAATGTTTACTGGCAGCCATAACATGGAAGCCGTCCGGCATAAAGGTAGGCAGATGGTAGGCAGAAATAACTGGTGTGTTTAATGTGTTTTTATCAATTTTCCATTTCCATGCAGGTTGTGCTCCTATGCTCATGTGAGTACTGCTGTTTATTTTCAAAGTAAGTTTAGAAAAGTTAAAAGATAACTTTTCTTAAAACTTATTTCAACTTATTTGAAATAAAAGCAAAATTTTTACTTTTTGGCCTATGTGTTTTTAAGACTGCTTGGAGTCCTCTCGGAACGGCTGCTGGAGAAAGATGGATGCATTTCATCCAGTAATACAGCAATATTTTTGGGATATTTCCATTTGGAAACAGTGCTATTTTTTAGGGTTATGTTTTTATTCACATTGTTTCTGATTTCAATGTTCGTTATTGCTTCCATCCTACAGTTGTGTATTAATTCTGGCTCTTTGGGAAAATCATTTTGTTATTGGAGAATTGATTTTTTTGTGGCTATTGCAATAGGAAAATCGTTTTTTTAAAACTATTTTTGCTTTTTTAGAGTGTATTTTTAGACTTGCAATCCATACATTTGTAATAATTGAGTTGCAGGTGCTGCTTTTGCATTTAAAACAATTCTTTTTCGGGATTTCTTTTTCTGTGGGTATTATTGTGTACATATATGGATTAATGGAATACTCTTGACTCTTGGTGACATGTTGTTCGAAAAGGTCACCAAGAGTTGAATAAAGAAGACAGCTACAGGTAGGAATTCAACATTAATTTAATTTGGTTAAAAGAAAATTTAAAAATGTCAATTGAATTGTATAGATTTGTTAAAACTGGAAAGTAATTTAGGGAAATATTAGTGGGTGTTCGTAATGTAATATGTAATCAATACTGCCCAGGTAGTCTGAAGCCACCATCAACAAAAATTGTTGAACTTGACCCAGTCTTCTCTCAAGCATTCCTTTACTCTTTTTGGATGCACGTGGGTTCAGGACCTTACAGTGATTGCACAAGTCTAATTTTGTAGTGTGTTTATCTAAGGACCTGTATCGATACTCCAATTTCTGACCCTTGTCCGGTTATAAATCACTAATATCCATACAACGGCACAGAAACCCGTTTCATAAATTAGTCATAGCGCATGCTGTCACATTAAGAAAGCACTAGTCCTCCAGCCCCCTAGAAAGCACACCGAGTTCTCTAAACAAACCAAGCCTCCAGCAAACCTGGGAAATCCCCGCTGCTATTGTTTTGATTTCGTTCGAGAACTCCTGTAAAGAATGTAAGAACGACCAGTTCTTAATGACATCCTTATTGACGTCTTATGTCCATCCTTACGTCAAACCCGGCACCTCTCAGGTATAAATATACCGACGCTGCCCTAAGTAAAGACACGGTGGTGATGAGCTTGGAGCAGCGACTACTTGCCGGAGAGCCCAGCTGATGCGAGAGCCCACGGACACTGCCCCTCCCCTTTTGACGCGCTGAGGAAGACGCTGCCTTTCCTCTTGCCGAGGAATCCAGCCTCCAGCGTTTCCAGCTTGCCCTCGCGGGTAACTGGGATACCGAGTCCTGAGAAAGAGATACCAGCCCTCCTGCCTTCTAAATCCCAGGTACTGAACTGACTATCCCCTTACAGAGAATTCTTGAGTCAGACTCTTGGCAAAGCAAACTTAACTTAAACTGCTACTTAAGTACCCCCTCCCATGTATTAGGCTTAGGTCAGGTACACCGGGGTAGGCGTAGTTAGAAGCACCAGTTGAGTACGATTAGTCAATGTATATATGAATGTATATCTTCTATCCATTTTAAAGTATCATATGGCTAAGAAACCATATCAATGCTTTTACAGTATTATTTTATGATCCTGCTTTTACTGTATGCACTTTACTTAACTATAAGTATTACAATTGTAGCGATTCATTTCTCTTGTATGAGAAAAGAGACTGATCAATAAATAACACCTTTTATTGAAAACGCCCGTCTCTCCTTTTCTCTGCAATCTGGTGAAACTAAGTATGCACGTATTGACTGAGTAAAATAGCTGTCTTTTGTTTTCACACGACTCTAGAGATATACTCTTGATCAGGGAGAGCAAAGTTGTCATGTTCTATGGTTGTCAGAAACTAAATCCCTTCTTGCCTATCCAGGGAGGTTAAACTCCTCCTCGCCTATTCGAGAAAGTTTCTAGTGAACTCTGAGCGAGCTGGCACACAAAACGTAAGTCTAATATCGTCAGTAGAAGACCTAGTTAACCTCTGTCCTACGTCTATACTATTGAAGATATTATTCCAATGCGCAGAGCTTATTGGGATAATAGGAACTACACTACATGGCGCCCAACGTTTGGTAAGGCGATAAATCTAACGCAAGGCATTAGAGTAACTCAGTCGTGCTTTTTCACACAGACCCTTTCTCCCATAAATACTCCAAAGACGTCTGGAGTGGGTCAAAGGTTAAAAATCCGCCAAACTTAGTAGGAGGAGACTCCTATGTATGGTTTTTGGTTTTTCAACGTTGAAGGATACAGTGTTCCAAAATATTGTGCACCTAATCTTTGTTTCCTTGAAAACCTGATCTGCAACAAAAACCTTTCTGTCAGTAAAAATGTCAGAAACTGAAGAAGAGAGGGAGACAGCTAGAATAGCAGCTCAACTCCTAGCGGATGACACAAGTCTCCTACAGCAGGACCCGGATGCAATACTCATCCCGGTTAGCATAAGAAAAAGTATAACACTTAAACTTATAGAAAATGGACTAACACTAAGAGGTGGTACAGTCATATTCGTAATTGAGGCACATGAATATCGGCAGACAGAGGTATTCTATTCATGGATAAACTTTCCAGCAGCAAACGCTGTCACAAAAGAGTTCCACTATTATAAAATAGAGGAACCTCCGGATGAGTACACTCCTTTCGAGGAGGTGGAAATACCACTAAAATACCAAGAGCACCTGCTCTGGTTTAAAGGCGCCCTAAAACTAATGATCACATCACCAGGCTCGGTCCACTAGGTAGACCAGGAGCAACGTGGCCGGTTCTAGCCGGATACACACCACATCCAGACATTGAAAAAATGTCAATACCAGAACTTTTAGCACAGCTAAAACAACTGATTAAAATACACAGACAATTAGTTTAATATGTAATGCGGACTTCAACAGTCCAACCAGCTATTAAAATTCCACAGCTGACCCCTCACCAGGGGAACACAAATAAAATCACACCACAGAACATACAGTCATGTCTAGGTAAAGTACCCGCAAAACGGGAACAAATTCCATTCTGGTTAGCACAAAAAATCACTCAAATAGAGGCGGTGTTTCCGGATACTACCCCTACTGAGAAACACAGGATTTTGACTATCTATCTTCCAATGGGGATCGCACCACATGTGGAGGACTGTGACACTTGGGGCACAGTCTTTGCTTCCATTTACACAAAAACACATGGTGTTCCGTCCATGGCGGTAATACCAGATGTGCTAAAACAGATTCAAAATGAATACGGTCCAGTGCCTGCTTTAACTCTGGGTATGAAATTACTGAAAGACTTCAAGCAGGTCTCAGCTTTATTGTTATCCAAAATAAAAGGAGAAGCAGCATCTGTGGCGATCCGCCAGAAGTTGAAAGAAACAGATATAGCAGAACAACCATTTGAACTTGCCAGAATCATAGAAAAATCCTATGAAGAACTAGGAAGAGATAGTTTGGGTGGGAAACCGGTGAAACCCCAACTAACTGAAAATCCTGAAAAGGTATTTATTAAAAATAATGTGAACACTCCAAAAAAGAGCTGGGATGGAAATAAACAATCCACTCCCAAAGAAAAAAGATTCCAGTCCAGAGGAAGGTCTCCTCGGCGGAGAGAAAGATCTCCGGACCAAGACACAAGTCTCCCCAGAGGGAGCCCTCTGAGAAAAAATACAACCTTAGAAATAGGGATAATTTGAAGAAACCTGATAGATATCAAGATATTGATACGCGTCCCTCTCGATCTTTTCAGACTTCCTCGCAGAAATCGGAAAGAAGAGGACGGTCAGAACAAAGGGAAGAGCACTTCAAGTCCAAAGACAAGGAACCTGCTCATCAAAGTAAAAAATTACAATTTCCAAAAAAGAAGGTAGCCAGTATTAAAGTAATCAAACATGCCGAGGATCCTGAGGACACAGCTGAAAAACGGAGAGTGGGCACAGACAATGCTAGACAGCGCAGCAGAAGTAAGCATAGCTCGCAAGATCCTGATGAATCATCTGGAGACAGTGGACACGAATGAATACATTCAGGTGGAAACTGCAGATACCAGAGTTAGCAAACCTCATAAAATATACGAAATAACATTACGTATAGAGGGAGATAAGACTAGGAAAATAAGGGGTCTATTTTGGTATAACCTCTCCAAAGGCTATGACATCCTTTTAGCTGAAAAAGACTGGCCACCAGAGTTTGTCAGGGAGTGCCCTCATGGCGAAGAAATGATTTTGCCTGCCTTCTCAAATCACATTCCAATTCATAAAAATATACACTTGCAAGAAAGTGGGCAGTAGCCCAAGCTCCTGCATTATATAAAAACCATGTGGGATGGGATGAGGACTCTTTTCCTCACAAAATCCAGTTAAAATCTCAACCAACTGCACAGAGGCAGTACCCAATTAAGCAAGAAGCTAAAAAACAGGTCAGGGAGATCTTAGATCAACTTGAATACCAGGGGGTGATTGAAACTTGCACCTCACAAATGAACAATCCTTTGTTTCCTGTCTCCAAACCAGATGATTCATATCGTCTAGTTTTGGACTACAGACACCTAAACTCATGTTGCAAAACTTTTGCAGTACAAAACTCACACAGTGCAGCACTAATGAATAGCATAGTGCGCAAAAAATACAAAACAACATTAGACATCTCTAATGGATTCTTTTGTCAAAATATAGCACCTGAAAGCAGATATTTGACCGCTTTCTCAATAAATGGCTCGCAGAAAAATTTCTGTCGTTTGCCACAGGGGTTCAAGAACAGCCCAGGATTATTCTCAGCGAGAGTAACAGAGTTACTACAACTGTATGATGATGAGGCATTATCTTATGTCGATGACCTCTATCTAACAGATGATGACTTGGATACTCACTTGAAAAGAGTGAACACCATAATACTTGGGTTCGCAGCAGAGGGTTACAAATTCAACTTCAAGAAGTCAAGAATTGCCCATCTGACTGTCCTGTTTTTAGGATATGAATTATCAAGTGAAGGCAAAAGCCTGGCTGACAATTTCTTAGAGAAATGCGCTGTAATCCAAGCACCAAGAACGCTGAAAAACTTACAATCAATTCTAGGTTTCCTGAATTTCGGAAGAACTTACATTCTAAATTATGCAGAGAGAGTTAAAACTCTCTATGACCTAATAAAACCAGATTTTAAAACAATCAATTGGACTCAAAAACACACAGAAATTTTGAGATCATTGCAAACAGACATGTTAGCTAAAACAAAATTGCAAACACGCGATAACACACGCAACCTTGTGATTCGGGTCATCCCAGGAAGATGCGGATTCACATACCTAACCTCTAATGAGGGAGAAACAGTACCAATAGCATACAAATCTCACTTGTACACAAAAGCTGAAATGAAATTTAGCCCAGCGGAAACAATTCTAACCGCGGTTCAGACTGTTATAGCGGAAGAAAGAGCCCTAGCACAAGGAAAACGAATAATCATCGTGACACCAGTACCAGCCCTGGAGGCGGTAACAAAGGCAAGCATTCCAAATGCTAAAGCACTACATCCGAGATGGATACAGTGGGCTAATTCTCTTGCTGCAACAGACGTGATATACGAATTTGATCCTAATTTAAAAACACAAGAATTTCTCCAATATGAATTTGAATGTCCTCTGCCGACCGAGATCCTGCCTCTTGACCATTAGGGCTTGATAATATATACGGACGGATCAGCACAACCCGCAGTTGGGGGTAAACAAGCTTATAGTGCTGCGTGCGCGATTGTTAAAGGTCGCTGGCACGGAGGAAAATTTAGACCACTGGTCACTAAAACACAATCTCTAGGAGATTGTACAGCTCAGCGAGCTGAACTAATAGCATTTGAGATGGCGCTTGAAAATACCGATCGCGAATTCCCCACACTCATAGTGTGCGATTCATATTATTGCGTACAGTCTTACAATGAATATTTGCAGATCTGGGTTCAGAACGGTTTTAAAGATGCAAAGGGTGGCACAATCAAGCATAAAACGCTTTGGGAACAAGTAGTTCTTTTACAAAAAGAACTACAAAAGACTCACGTGATACATACGCTGAGTCATCAACGTGATGGCGTTCACGTTGCAGGGAATTCATTGGCTGATGAAGCAGCGAAGGCAGCTGTCCAAACAGCTTCCGTAGCTGCAATCACCCAGTCAAAAACAAAAATAGACAGCGAAATATTACAGGCTGTCACCGCTACGGTAAAAGATGCGATAGAAACACTCCCGAAAGGATTTCCAGTAAAGTACTCATACATAACTGATGCGAATAACGTTCCATTTGCTCGAATCCCTGGAGTGGGGGATAGGGCAATTCCAAACATGGAATGTAGGTTAGGACTCATTTTAGCGGCACACGAAGGGCTTGCTTCTGTGCATGCAGGCGTTTCAGCCACAGTATCGTTATTAAAACAGAGATACTGGTCGACACAAATGAGAAGACAAACCAGGAACTATGTTCTAGAATGTGAAATATGTCAAAAAATAAAGGTATCAACAGTGAAACGACCAGCACAGAAGCCCCTTCTAATCTCAGATAAACCATTAGCATGTGTTTATCTGGACCACTGCGGTCCCTTAGAAAGGGACGGCAACTATAAATATATCATGGTCGCAGTGGATTCCTGCACGAGATTCATTTGGATGTGGCCCCAGCGCTCGGCTGACGCTGGAACTGTTATAAAAGATTTGCGAGTCTTTATCGGCACATACGCAATCGGCATGCTACATTCTGACCAGGGTCCTGCTTTTAGCTCTCGGGCTTATAAGGAGGCCATGACCAGCATGGGCATTGAATTGCGGTACTCTTGTCCCTTTCATCCTGAGGGAAACGGAATTGTGGAAAGAAAAAACCGTGACATAAAGCAATCTAAAACGGCAAAGGTATTAGGTTCGGGAGCTGGGTGGGTCAAACATTTAATAAGTGTCCAACGTAGTCTTAATAATCTGCCAAGAAATTCTCTGAGAGGTCTCAGTCCGTACGAACTATTGTTTGGGACTAGAATGTTAATCCAGGACCTCGATAGTCAAACTTCAGTGGTTAAAGAAAAATGCTTTGATATCAAAGATCGTTTGGCTATTTTACAGGATTTAAACGAAAAAAGAAAAGACCTGAGCAACATAAAATTTAAACAACAGCCAATAACCACTGAAGAAAAACCACCTGTCCCAGCAAGGCCTGTCTGGATTCCAAAAATTGGGGATCTGGTCAGAGAGAAAATAGCGGTGAAGAAGGAATTTGGGCCTTCTTACAGAAAAGCAGTACCTGTCTTGGCTATCAACGGAACAAGATCAATTGTACTACCGCCCCTTGCTGGTAAAAAGAAGAACCGAGTTGTATCCATCGACCTGGTTAAACCACAATCATGTGGCCGATAATAAGCAGTAGGCCAAGTGGACTCCCAAGAAATAGCAGAACACCAAAGTTTGCTACAAACACAGAGGTTCAAACTGAGAGACTAATCACATTTGATAAACCTACAGTAAATCAACAAGGACTATGCAACAAAGCCATGGAACTTAAACCTCTTGAAACCCAAATCCAAATCTTACATCAAGAAACACCAGTCTACAATGATGTAACCACAGACTATGCTAATGAAACAAAGAGAATTCCAAAAACAAAAAGGAATCCAGAAGCAATTGAAACAATTGACAGAACAGCATCAGGCTACTTCATCAACTTCGATGATTTTTCTGAGGATCCGAGCAAACCTGAGGAACAGCCGACACCATCAAAGACTTTTAAAGACAAAGCAAAAGAACTCTTTCATCAACTACAAGAAACCTATCTGAATTCTCCATGGATTGAATTTTGGGTGGCACAAGGTGTATTTGTCCTCATACTCTGGCTCATCATAGTACTATACTTGGGACATTTTATTGAGGGAAATATGTTACAATGGACACAGCAAGTCAGAAAATCAACTTGGTCCTAAAACCACACAAGTCTTCACACATCGAGAAAAGAGAACTTTCTTCAGTAAACTTCACAGCCAATCCTATACCCGGTGGGGTAGCATGGGACAAAACTGATTACGAAATCTATGGCCCTGTCGAGCTCCTGAAGTATCCTCATCAATTCAAGATTTCATTAAGTGACTTTGTAAAATCAAGCACATTCGCTGATGATTGGGACTTTGAAAGTATTAATGATATGATGTCAGATCTAGTGATGTCAGCTAAATTTACAGAACATGATTATTTACAGGGTTCATCTAATTATGACCAGATGTACTGTTACAACCACTATGGTAACCATTATTTGCATAAATCTGCTCAACCTAGAAATGTTTTTAATTATAACCAATGGGAACATTGTGCAACTCCACCTAAAGGCAGTTCGAAAACATTTTTTGAAAAATGTCCATATTTCTCAGGGTTTAACACAAGTACTGCAGAAACGTTTTATTTCAAATTGTTGAATAAGACAGGAATGAAAACCATGCTTACAAATACAAAATTAATCTATTCAGAGACATTTTTTGACAGAATGAATACATTCGGTTTTGATTTCTGGAACAATAACATTGAAACGAAAACAATCTGGGGTACAAGAGATTGGCAGGTCAAAGGTATAGAATCATTGTTTAGAGCCTGCATGATCCCAGAACAAATTATATTCTTGAATGACACAATTCAACAGACAACCTGTCTTGGCCTAGCCAAAATTAAAGACTTAAACAAACCGTCTATTCCAAAGCCAACACCTGACAGTAATAGCACTACAAATGTTGAGATAGACGTATCCCATATTTTAAACCAAAACAGAACACATCCTGATTGGAAAAAATGGTTGATCTGGCCCACAGACACAAATAACTGTCAAGATAGATTCCTGAACAAAATACAGGGGTTCACATTAACAAGGCCAGCCCCTAGATACTCCCAGCGACAACATCCAGGGATTGTAACTACATACAGTGTCGGAAAACTCTGCCTCGAATGGCTACGAACATCCACACTGGCAGAAATTAATCAGCACTTGACTTTACTTAAAGAAGGTGCTGACTTGCGTGATTTCATTATGGGACCACGCAAACAGCGTCAAAAACGTTTCATAGCGGCCTCTATATATGCAGATTACAACGAAGCTTGGAAAGTAACTCAAATTGAAACAGCAGAGAAAATACGGGAAATTGACCGTGTTCATTTGGAAAAAACACTTTCTGTTGTGGACAATGGGTTAATGACTCTGTCTTCCAGAATATATTCACTGGACAGTATTGTATCATCTGCAATCGATATAATAGAGCAAGACTTACTGATGTTACAACACGGTCAGTCCCAATTGCGTTCTATTGTACAGCTTGGCTGGACGTTACAAAATCTGCGTTCAGGCTACGTGCCTTGGCGTTTAATCAACACAACGTCATTATTCAGTATCTTTAACCTTACTGATACACAAATCAGCTTGGCACAAAAGGGTGCAGAGTATACAATTCTGAGCATTGAAAAACTTGAGAGATTACCATTGACAATGTCAGAACGACCTGTCATTGAATGGATAATACATGGAATCATAACTATTCCGATAACGACTTTCCAATTTTGATACTGCCAAAAATATATACAGGCAGGCCAGTATGAAAGGTTGGGTAAAGGATACATTAAGTCAACATGGAACTTACCTTATACACACACATGTTATAGTAATACAGGACAGAGTGTATTTCTTAGTGGTAATAATTGTGAAAAATCACTAAGTGGTATACTTCTATGTCAGGGTATAAGTTTACATGGGGCCTGTGAAGGGACTTCAAATAACCTTTCATGTCACCAGCTCGGCACACCTGCAACGAAAATAGAACCATTCTTTAGAAGACTTTCTAACGGGAGTTACATTCTAATTGTAGATCACAGATGTTGTGGCTTACTGCCAGGAAAACCTTATCTAGTAAGCGTGAGCTCCATGGTCACTTGCTGTGAGCGAGTATTGTTCCCGAATGACACTCCAGACAGGGAGGGAAAAATTTGGCCCAGTTTGAAAATCTCTTCTATTCGAATTGATACTTTAAGCAGAATGAAGACTGTGCTCCTACAGACGCCAGTTCACTTGACGTCATCAAAAGAAACGTATGATCTCCAAGTTGCAAAGACAATGGGAGAGATACATGCATTGTTATCAACAAATTGCCCCCTACACTTCGCAGAAATGCTAAGCGAAATCTTAATATTTCTGATACAAATGGTATCGCGAGTGTATTTAAGACCGTTTTTTCGGGACTGTTAACTCCATTCAAAGCAGTCCTGGGAATATTTCCCGATTTCGTCCATTCTGTCTTTGGCGGACTTCCACTCCTGTTGGGACTCGTAGCAGGCATCCTATTTTTGCTACTCCTGCTTCGTTATGGCAAATCATGTCACAGACAAGACTCCAGCAACAATGGAAGAAACGATCCTAGCTATACGCTATCGGGACCGCATAACTAAAGTCCTTGGATTAGCCCGGCTACGAGATCTGAATATGACCTGGTTTCTTTCGTTCAGACCCATATGGCAGAATTGTGTCTTACCTGTATTAAGATGCATGCTATGCGGCGAGGAATGCGTGTTGGACACATGTCTTACACTACAATCAGAAGTACCATTGGATGCAGATACTTTGTTGGGTCCAGTAAAGGCTCATGCATTGTGCTGTCCCCAGCTGCTACCTATCCTGATGACGGCATTCGTGGAGACTTCACCATTACGATTGAAGGGTAGTGAAGTACAGGATGAAAGCAGTATCAACCAGGTACGGCCTTCTGTAAGCAATGCTGATCAAAACATCACTGAAAGCGAACATGCGCGCGATTGCATGGTAGCGACATTTTCCAACTTGGTCGAACTTTCACCTGAAGCAGTAAACTGTTTTTTTAAAAGTCTGTCTGAAATGATGTTTTCACCAGAACAGAGAGAGTGACTTTAAGCAAACGTGCACACAGCGTTCCCTGAACTCTGAATTTAGCCTTCGGCTTTAAAAACAAAGCTACTGAGAGTTTTATTTTTTTCCTTCT
Organism: Lissotriton helveticus; assembly: GCF_964261635.1. Taxonomy (NCBI): domain Eukaryota; kingdom Metazoa; phylum Chordata; class Amphibia; order Caudata; family Salamandridae; genus Lissotriton; species Lissotriton helveticus. The sequence goes on along the minus strand of NC_136063.1, from coordinate 1,932,039,129 downwards.
TCCCCTGAAAACGAAAACGTTTTTTCCCAAAATCCAAATAATTTACTTTTTGGCACTTATCTTCTGCTTAAAGTAGAACTATTCTTAGAGAACAGAGCTTCTATTTTTAGGAACTCTAGAGACAATACATTATCTCAGCCTCTAGCGTATTTACAAGTAACTGTGTTCATATGTGATGGAGTGGTCTCTCACTTTTTCTTCTGTATTAAGAGCCATTTCATGTGTTATTTTCGCAAATCATTCATGCTGATATAAATTGTGCATTCTTTTTTGAATGATTACACTGCTTGAATGCATACAGTACCTATACTCATTTTCGTGTATTTCGAATATGCCTATTTTTCAAATTCAAAAAATATGAATTTTGGGGTGGTTCGGTATACAATTGCACTATTAGTTATGTTTACTATTGATTAGGTTAGTAAATATGGACATGAATTCGTGGAGTGGGTGTAGTGTGTTTATCTAAGGACCTGTATCGATACTCCGATTTCTGACCCTTGTCCGGCTATAAATCACTAATATCCATACAACGGCACAGAAACCCGTTTCATAAATTAGTCATAGCGCATGCTGTCACATTAAGCAAGCACTATTCCTCCAGCCCCCTAGAAAGCACACCGAGTTCTCTAAACAAACCAAGCCTCCAGCAAACCTGGGAAATCCCCGCTGCTTTTGTTTTGATTTCGTTCGAGAACTCCTGTAAAGAATGTAAGAACGACCAGTTCTTAATGACATCCTTATTGACGTCTTATGTCCATCCTTACGTCAAACCCGGCACCTCTCAGGTATAAATATACCGACGCTGCCCTAAGTAAAGACACGGTGGTGATGAGCTTGGAGCAGCGACTACTTGCCGGAGAGCCCAGCTGATGCGAGAGCCCACGGACGCTGCCCCTCCCCTTTTGACGCGCTGAGGAAGACGCTGCCTTTCCTCTTGCCGAGGAATCCAGCCTCCAGCATTTCCAGCTTGCCCTCGCGGGTAACTGGGGTACCGAGTCCTGAGAAAGAGATACCAGCCCTCCTGCCTTCTAAATCCCAGGTACTGAACTGACTAACCCCTTACAGAGAATTCTTGAGTCAGACTCTTGGCAAAGCAAACTTAACTTAAACTGCTACTTGCGTACTCCCTCCCATGTATTAGGCTTAGGTCAGGTACACCCGGGTAGGCGTAGTTAGAAGCACCAGTTGAGTACGATTAGTCAATGTATATATGTATGTATATCTTCTATCCATTTTAAAGTATCATATGGCTAAGAAACCATATCAATGCTTTTACAGTATTATTTTATGATCCTGCTTTTACTGTATGCACTTTACTTAACTATAAGTATTACAATTGTAGCGATTCATTTCTCTTGTATGAGAAAAGAGACTGATCAATAAATAACACCTTTTATTGAAAACGCCAGTCTCTCCTTTTCTCTGCAATCTGGTGAAACTAAGTATGCACCTTTTGACTGAGTAAAATAGCTGTCTTTTGTTTTCACACGACTCTAGAGATATACTCTTGATCAGGGAGAGCAAAGTTGTCATGTTCTATGGTTGTCAGAAACTAAATCCCTTCTTGTCTATCCAGGGAGGTTAAACTCCTCCTCGCCTATTCGAGAAAGTTTCTAATGAACTCTGAGCTAGCTGGCACACAAAACTTAAGTCTAATATCGTCAGTAGAAGACCTAGTTAACCTCTGTCCTACGTCTATACTATTGAAGATATTATTCCAATGCGCAGAGCCTATTGGGATAATAGGAACTACACTACAATTTCTTGGAAACTTTATCCTTCTTCAATATTTCCAGAAAATGATATAGGTTTGCGTGAAGTTTGCCAATTGATTTACTGAAGGAATTGTGCCATCCCTCAATGGAATTATTACTCTTTCCACCTCCCTCCAAGCAGGTTGTGTAACAGTTCCACCATTCAATGGGAAACTTTGGCTTCCTCCAGTGACCCGACCTGCTTAGTTGGGCAATCCATGTATCTTCAAAATAATTTAGTAGTAGTGCCAATTTCTCTTCATTTTGTGTAAAATATTGTGATCCAGTAATTGCTGTGCCGTACTTGTCTACACAGTCAGGGAATATAAAGCATAAGGCAGGTACTTTTATTTTATTTTAAAATGAAGTTTACTGTTTGATAAGTAATCCTCAACTAAGGATGATTTTGAAATTTTACGCCAATGTGCCTGTGAAAAGTGAAAAAAACATTCTTGAATTAGGATCGTAGGGTACATTTTTGTTACTGTATTAATCATCATTGATAATTCAAATTCATGTTAATAATGAAGTGTATGTTGAGGACTGCTTATCAAGGAGTAAGCTATATATACTAATGGGACAGTTGTATTATTTTTGTTAGCTTGAATAGGGTAGATTTGGGCGAATTAATGTGGTGTTTATTTAAAAGTACCATCCATCATCCAAATTTCACTATTTTCAACTGTTAAAAGGCTATGATTTGTGCTAAATATTAGTATTCTTTTTTGAGGGTTGTCATTGTTATGCAGTACAAAAGGTTCATCAGAAAAAGTGATTGTTAATCCAGAGGGATGTTAGTGGGATGTTAATGTCAAAATAAATCTGTGGTGTTATTCATTAGGGGTTACTTGCCTGTTTTTTCTTTGTACAATTCTCCTAGCATGGGGAATTGTGGGCATACTACTGGCTATATGCATGTGAATGGTTTCAGATACCTGTCTCAAAAATGAGCCACAGGGCTCATTGGAGGTGGATGCAAGTTCGTTATTTTTTTAATGTTTTCATGTACTTCAATCTGACAGTGGTTATGCTCAGTTATCCTAACTACGGTGTCTTCCAGATTAAGCGCCCTCCCTTTGCCATGGGTACTCCACGCACCTCCAGTGATACCTGGGCTCACTTAACCTGTCCTTACAATAAAGGTAACCAGCATACTTTAGCAGTCTGCTGTCTCTTCAGAATTTCACATAGTCTTTTAAAATAGAGAAATAGAAGTAAGTGTAAGTTTATGGTTTTGCTATTTTTGTTATATTTTTGTTTTTTATTTACTGGTTATAAAATTGAAAAATATATTGTTATTCTTTTCAATATTTCTGTAGTGAAAAAAAAGTGTAGATACTCTGTTGGAAAGAAAATATTTATTATTAGTTAATGTTTTTTACCTGGGAAAACAAATGTTTGTTATTGTCGAAAAATTGCTATCTGTTTACCTGGAAACTGGTGAGTTCTTCGTTTTTGAGGGATGTTATTGGTAGTAGGTGTTTCTACTTTGAGGTGTTCTTTAGGTACATTTTTCTTTCTTTAGTTTTGTTATTATCTGTTCCAAAAAGAAAAATGCAATTGATTATTTATTCATTAACTTTTATGTTAAATGAGTTTTTCATTTTATTTACTGTTATTTACATGAATATTTCAGTTTTTGTGGTTTAGGTAATGTCCTGTAGTTTGAGGTAAGAACCCGGTGGAGTTAGAATAGTGATTTCGTCCCTTAGTGAATCTCCAGCACCTACTCTGAGGTGTGTTCCTGGTGGATTTAGAATAGTAATTTTGTTTTCTAGTCTCTGTCCTGCACCTGCCCTGAGATAAGTAGATCGTGGACTTAGAGTAGTAATTTTGCCCCCTAGTCACTGTTCAGCACCTGCCCTGCGGTAATTTCCTGGTGGAGTTAGAAAAGTAATTCTGCCTCTTAGCTACTGTTCAGCAACTGCCCAGAAGTAAGCATTCAGTGGAGTTAGAATAGCAATTTTGACCATATTGACTGTCCAACATCTGGTCTGAGGTACGTATGTAATGTGAGTTCGAATCGTTTTCTTTGAATACTTGTTTTCTGTCCAATACCTGCTTTTAGGTAAGTGTCTGGTGGGGTTAGAGTGGTAATTTTACCCCTTAGCCACAATCTAGCACTTACTTTGAGCTACGTTGGTGGTTGGAATTAGAATAGTAATTTGGTGGTATAATGACTTTTTAGTGTGTACTAGAAGGGACTTATCTGGTGGTGTTGGAATAGTACGTTGTCATACCAGTTATTGTCCACCACTTTATCTGCGGGAAGGAGATGGTGGAGGTAAAATAGCTTTTATTGGCATTTGCTTTCAAGTGTACACCTAGTTATATTTTTATAGTTATTTAAGTTAACATTTATAAATTGTTTTGTGTTAAAAAATATATTGCAGCAATTTGTTACTTTATTTGTTTTCTTAAGTTACATAAAATACATAATATGCTAGAAAAATAATACTTTATAAAACTGTAATATTGTTCTATGTAAAATTATTTAAAATATACAAACCCAGAATGTGATTGTTGGGCAAATGTGAAAAATTTGTGTGGGCGAAATCTGTTAAGTTAGGAAAACAAATTAATCTATATGTTATATACCAATGTCGTACAAATACAAGTATTTTCTAATGAACATTCCATATACTTGTATTGGGTAGATGGTATAGTTTGTGGTAGTAAAGTCTCGCTTTGGTAACAATCTCTGTGTGGTCGCGAATGCAATCAGTATAGTAGTGAATGTAAAATGGTGGGCGGCCTTTTTTACATGTGATGGTTGTGGTTGAAGAAAATGTCAACAAAAAGATGTGTTGGAATGTACATTTTCTAGGGAGTTTGTTTGTGGATTTAATATTTATTCCACTTCTTATTGTACAACAAGAGCCATTTTTATTAGGAAAAGGTGAAAATAGAAGTTAAAATAAAGGGTAGGACTAATTTGCAAACATTACATTTCGGAAAACATTTTTTTTGTAAAAGGCTCATTGTGTCATGTTTCATTTATAAAGTTTATTTGTAGACTGTACTTTGGAAAATATTAGTTTGTAATTTTTGTTATTGTTAGAATTTGTTTTCATTTTTTAACATTTTGTGACTGAAAGTACTTTTCTGCATTGCTTGTAACAATGCATTGTAACAGTATGCGTGCTGATGTGATACGTGGAAATGGCGTGCATGGTAATGACACGTTTAATGATACTCTAGGTATATGCATGGTAGTGTGTTTTGTTGTGAAAACGTGCTTTGTAGTAGTAAGTGTGTTTTAAAAACTGCTTTGTTGAGGTGTGCATTGTAAAGACACTCGTTTTTATGTCATACATCTGAGGGTAAACTGGCTCTATCCATTCTATGATATTAGTAAATTAGACTCCAACATTTGAGAAAGAATATATTAGTAGATTTTCAATTAGAGGTAAATATTTGAAATGCAAAAACAGTGAGAAGATCGATATATTTACCAGTTAATAAATTTTTAGACCAAATATCTGAAGAATTACCAAGAACAATAGGTAAAATAACAAATGGCACAGTTACAGATTTCAGTAATCTTCTGCCTTACTTGTTTCTAAAATCGTGCAATTTGAGGATAGACCATATGTAAGAAGTCACTGTTGTCAGCATTACAGGGCCAACATTTACTACACTAGGAAATTTTCATTTTATATATGGAAAAGTGAGTAAAAAACAATCTATTATAAAAGAAAAGTGATGTCTGAGTGGTATTTGTTGCACAAAATGTAGAGTGAATTTTATGCAATACTTTATTCCTCATGAAAATGGGAAAAGGTGTATTGAAATCTTGTTCTCATAGTAGCCAATTTTTTGTTTTAGTCTTGTCAGTAGCTAGATTAGTATATGTTTTTTACATATATGGGAGGCTTTTACTTAATTGGAGAAATCTCTGAGCAGTGATGAATGCATAATTGCTTCAAAATATATAGAGGATGGGTCTGAAATAAAAGACTTGATACACAAGTCCCATAATTGTTTATAAACACATTTGAAATATTAAACATTCTTACTTCTATGTAAAAGAATTTAGAATATTAAACATTTCTTGTAACTCTTTAAAAGACATGAACGCATTATATTTGTTTCCAAAAATTTGAAATTTGAGGACAGACCATATGTAAGAAGTCACTGTTGTCAGCATTAGAGCACCAACATTTACTGTCCTAGGACATTTTCATTTTATATAAGGAATAGTGAGTAAAAACCACTCTATTATAGCAGAAAAGTAATGTCTGAGTGGTATTTGTGCAACTAGATGTCAAGTGAATTTTATGCCACAATTTTTTCCACAGGGAAATGGGAAAAGGCTATTGAAATCTTGCTCCCATAGTATTTAAATTATAGTTTTAATACTGTCAGTAGCAAGATTATTATCCATACTAATATTATAAAGAGAGAGCCCAAACCTTTGTGGCGGGTAATCTCAGTAACCACAGCACCAATCACAACACCCAATACAGTGTTGGAAAGGGCAGTTGCAGCAGAAGGACATAGGCTATGCAGACGGCCACCATATATATATTTTTTGCAGAGTTTTGTATAGCGCAAACTGAATCAGGTATCAGAGCGCTTTACATAGCACCAGTTACGTTACATGAGGACACACATTCATTGTTGTTAGGCACGGGGAGATTAAGTGATTTGCCCAGAATCACAGGATGTTTGGCATCGTTACCAAGACTCGAACCCAGATCCCCAGGTCCGAGGTTGAGCGCCTTAGCCGTTAGGCCAACTCCTCTATACATTTAAAAGGTAAAAGAACCATGCCAGCAAAGTAGTCCCTTGTGGGCATGTCTGCTTTGTGCTGTGGGCGTGGGCTGGGGGCGTGACTAACGCTGGGGGCGTGTGGTATGGTCATCACATCGTGGGCTGTGGGTGTCCGCCCTTCATGCCATGTGAGTCGTGCATACAAGGGCAATTACGTTGCTGCGCAGCATCAAGGGAAACACTGGGGGCGTGAGAAACGCTGGGGGCTTGTGTCCGGCCTTCACGCCATGTGAACGCAATTGCGCCGCATCAAGGGGCACGCTGGGGGCATGTGCTAGGTTCCGCCCTTCATGCCATGTGGGTCGTACATTAATCAGAAGATTGTCTGCTGTGGCCGTGTGCTGGGGGTGTGAGAAACGCGTTCAGTGGAGGCCTGGTAAGTAACGTTACTGCAGCCTCTCCTGCGTGCTGTTACTGAACTCTCTCATTCAACGAAATTACACGCGCCTGCTACCATCAACCAGGGCTCTAGCCGGGCTCAGGCGGCTGATCAGTACACTAATTACACACACCTGTTAACATCAACCAGGGCTGCATCTGGGCCTCAAGCAGGGGAACACGCACCTGCTAACATCAAACAGGCCTGCATCTGGGCCTCAAGCGGGGGAACACGCAAATGAGCGTGTCTGCGGGGACAATTACTGCAGCCTCTCCTACTCGCTGTCACTCAACTCTCTCATTAAGCGGATTTACCCACGGCTGATAACTCTCTCATTCAACTACATTACATGCGCCTGCTAACATCAACCAGGGCTGTTGTCGGGCTCAGGCGGCGGATCACTACACCAATTACACACGCCTGCTAACATCAACCAGGGCTGCAGCTGGGCCTTCTCCGTCCCTATTCTAATGAAACAAAAAATGCTGTCTCCCGCGAGATTTTAAAATAAATTGCCCTTGCCAAATACACACATTACACTCATTCTATTGCGTACCCGGACAACCTCGGGACGTGCTGCTAGTATTTTCTACAAATATATAGGAGGTTTTAACTTAATTGGAGAAATTTCTGAGCAGTGATGAACACATGATTGCTTCAAGATATACAGAGAAAGAGTCTCGAATAGTCTTTTCTAAAGACTTGATATGCAAATCATATACTTGTTTATACAAATATGTATAAATATTAAAAATTCTTATTTGTAAGTAAAAGAATTAGGAATATTAGGTATTCGTTGCAACTCTTTAAAAGACATGAACCGATATCAATAATTAACTGGGAGATATTTTTATTACCTCTATCTATCCAACACTTCCAGTGTAAGACTTTATTAGGTATTTTAATATTAGAATGATACCATATTGGGTAAAAGACAGCAACTGTGAATACGCATGAGACAAAAATGACTAGGTCACAAAACTGGAAAAAAATTAGTAAATTTAGTAAAGGTGAGGAAAAGGACTTGGCTTTTTGTGATTTAAGGGCATATTATCTAATTGAAAAGAACAAGTTACTTACCTTCTGTAAAAATGTATCTGTAAGAGGCAAACATTAGTTATAGATTCCTTACCTTGGAATTACCCTCAGGTTTCAGACTGGATCCAGAGAATTTTTCTCTTAGCAGTACCCCTGCGCATCGGTAGGTGGTGTTGGTCGACTCTGCGTCCGTCGGTGGCATTGTGGTTGTTGGGATGACATTGCAGTGTCTACTTTGTCGCCGCCCCTGCACGCTGTCAGTTCTGACACGATTTTTCACACCAGAAGTGCAAAGCCCTGAAAGACTCTGACCACTGGTTCACATTACTATGGCCCTGGAAGTGAGTCCCTATCCCTAGAACTCAGTTCACAGAACGGGGAGGATGGGCGGGCTGGTAAGGAATCTATAACTAATGTATGTCTCTTACAGATACATCGTTACCAAAGGCAAGTAACTTGTTCATCTGAAAGAGACCATTAGTTATAGATTCCTTACCTTAGAATAGATAACCCAGCAATTCCAACCCCAGAGGTGGGTCTGCAAACTAAGAGGCCCATTACGATGCTGGACGGAATAGGCGTCAGTCCGCCGTGCTTGCGGCAAAAATCCTGCTGCATGACCCTCTGCATCTCCTACGGTCAAATCATGATGCACTGCACGGAAAATCCCACTATGGCGGACAGAACTCACAAATGACCGTCCGCCATGCTCGGAAAAGTTGCGAATCCGACCGCGAGGAACGGGGAAAGCAGATCAAGGGACTAAAAAGTCCACTACTGCCATGGAATGATCGCATGGCCAATTATGAGGAAACCGCGGAGTTGGCGGACTGAGCATTGCATACCGATTTCCTTGCTCGCGCATAGACCAAATGAATGGCGGTAGTAACAAACTGAATTGTGCCTGCACTCGACGCTGCCCACAATCACATCACACATGCCACAATGATACACCCCAAATGTCCATTGGAAATAAAGCCATGCCCAGCATCCTTTGCACACCAGAAGCTGACACAGAGAGATAGGACATCATTTACACATACAGCACAACATCACATACACCCATCTTCACACAACACCACTTCCCACCCACACAACTGACATACTTCACATAACTCCAACACCCCCTGCACCTTTCTCACCTTTGCACCATGGCCAAAATGAAAATGCCCAAATTCACCGACACGGAGTTGAAAGTGATGGTAGATGAGATAATAAGGGTAGAACCACATTTGTATGGAAGCCTGGTCCAACACATCCCACTTTTGCACAAAACCCAGATGTGGATAATGATCTACAACAAAGTCAATGTGGTAAGGACGACCCTACGCACACCGCTTGACATCAAAAGGCGGTGGGTCGACCTCAAGACTCCGGTCAAGCATCGGGCCCACAGGAACCACAAGGCGGCCCATAGAACAGGTGGTGGCCCTCCTATACCACCAGTAACCTTCACTGAATGGGAGGAGAAGGTGTTTGCCATACTGCATCCTGAGAGTCTCACAGGAATTGAGGGGGGGGGTGGAGGCTGGTAAGTACAAACAAAATGATCATATCCCGCTGTAATGTACTGTTGTGCCTCAATTGCCAGAAAAAATCAAAACTCACGTACAATGCACGCTGGCAATATGAATGTCTCATAAGGCTAGCATTTCCTTCCTCTGCTTCACTTAACAGGCAGGTAGCCCTCTTACTCGGGAGTGGGCTGTCGTGACATGACAACAAGAACACAACTCCCACAAGGCACTCCGTCTTCCCTCCCAAACAGCAGGGGACTATCTGACCACCACATCCTGCACTTGTGAGCCAACTCTGTCAAGGTGCATAATTTGCAGCCAGTGCACACACAGAAAATATAATTGAGAGTTTACATGAATCACAGTGTCATTGATGAAGTCACATGTAACTGAAAAGCAAAACCCAAGAATGCAGTGGCCAAAACCCAATGTGCAAGTTTCATCATCCCGAAGCATAACGGCTCACATCAACACAACACATGCATGAAGACTCAGTCAAAGATCACAAACCACACAGGGACAGCACAAAAAGCACGACAGAAATCAGGAAGTAGCTGCATAGTATCCAAACAGTCATAGCAAAGTCACAAATATCCTAGCATGAACAGAAGTGGATGAGCAACAAGTTGGTACTAGAGGACATGTACATGGACATACAATATCTATACATATGAAATTGTTGCTACAGCCATGTCACATCGCTAACGAGCAATGTATTTACCTCCACATCATGTCCCACCACTGACAAAGTGTCATGAATGACAACTAATACCAAGATGAAAATCCATGTAGTCTCAATCGAAATGTGCTAAAAGTGAACATTAAAGTGTTGCCGTGTACTGAACATGCTGACAATCCTACCTCTATTCAACAGGTGACTCGCCAGCAACAGCAGGCACCCGTGCCATGGACGAGCCCGGCCAGTCTCCCACCCAAGAAGCTGAACCTTCGGATGCAGATTCCCTGGATTTTAAGAATGAGGAGGATGACCTGGCCCCTCCGGCGTGCCAAGGCAAGCGCAGTCTCTAGCCCTCACTGTCCCCGTCCCCACCACCAGGACTCCCACAACAGCTGCAACAACAATGCTGACACCTGCAGCACCGACCTGTGGGGAAGTCACCTCCACCATCACCACCGCTGCCTCCTACAATGTCCCAGTGCCAGTTGCAGTCAACAACACCAGGCGGCCTCGAGATGCTGGGGACAGTGTGTGGCGACAGCATCAGGTGCCGCCACAGGTCCATCGCAGCAGGGTATGTGGCAGGACAACTGGGGGACAGTCACAGGAGGACAATGAGACAGAGGCCCAGGCCACTGTGCAAACTGTCCTTGGTGCATATTAGCAGAACCAGGGAAAGATGGTCCAGGTCCTGGACTAACTGTGTGAACTCTGCCTGCTGCAGAGTTTCATGGACACTCATTTGTGACAAATTACCGAGTACATGGGCCAGCTTGTGGGTGTCCTGAGCAGCACAATCAGCCTGCCACCCCCCGTGGCAAGCCGAATGATATACGCAGCACCTCAGCAGCGGCCACAGGGATGGGTGAGTCACATCACAGCAAATCCTCAGAAACCTCAGATCATGCAGCAGGTTCCCCCCAGGCGAAAAGGCATGGGGGCATCCGAAAAAGTCCCACGGGTGGATCACGTGGCACCTTACCAGTTCTCAGAGCCAACGTTGATGTCACCTGTGTCACACTGAGCATTGACTTTGTTGTAAATCCGATCCCACTTTGCAACAAGGATGGGAGTGTACGTTTGGACTGTGGAATCCCACCATTGTGTGTTCTTCCCAAACCATCCATGTACCATCACTTTTAACTCTAACCATTACCTGTCACTCATTGATAAATGAACACAAATCACACCCGTTTGCCTTTGTGTCAGGATGACATTTTTATCCTAGTAAGTAGCATATTAACATACATTGCAATGTATCATGAGACGTGAATTTGACAATCCATTGACAGAGTAGATGAACCTGGAACGACACGAGGAAAAGACAGTGATTTGACATATGATGGCAATACAGAAAAAGCACTGCACTAGGGAACACTGTATAAGATGCATAACAGTGCAGACAGTCCAACACAATCAAAATGGACAGAAGAGGGATTGGAGCACACAACTGCACCTCCCAGCACAGTTCACCCCTCAGCATCCTGGTAAGTGCACTGCAGTTGAAATGCTTACTTGTCTTTACGTGGAAGTGAGTCACCACGGATGGATGCAGATCAGTGCTGTCAATCTCTAGACACATGTGTGTTGCTTTATCATCCCACATCAGTAGTGGTTAGATACATTGTGATCGGTGTCTGCTGAGGGAGCGGCCACAATCCACTCAAGTCTCTGTACCTCTCCCTGCCCAACTCAGGTGAAACACTTCCGTCTCATGAGAAGTAAGCATTATGACTGAACTGCATTTACCCGAATGCTAAGGGATGAACTGTGCTGGGAGGTGAAGCAGTGTCCTCCCATCCCCCTAACAACATCCATATGGACATGGCGGAAGTTGTCACAGATTACATAGCGCAGACCAATGAACACCTTAGTAGTGTGCCCACAAGAGCCAGTATCACAACACATCCTGTCATGTGTACGATGGTGACATTGTCGCATTCACACACTCAAGTACTGTTGTACAGGGCTTTGCATCAGACATGTACGATTTATGCATGTTTAACCACATGTACACCAGTCCCTGACAACATACCCACGCTATATCTATGTAACAACCGAAGTTATTTACTCCTGGAAGAGCACAAATACTGCGATCACAGGGCAGGCATCACGTATATGAGAACTGTTGCACAACATGTTCCTTGCTGTAGCAATGTTCTCCTCACTCCCCCATATGTGATTGTGGATATTAATTTGTGGCCTCACATTCCCACAGCAAAAGCATACTTCAATAAGTGTGCTGGCACAATGGGCTTCTGTTTGGAAAAGTAGTCGCTCCCACATCAGCCCAGATTCTAGGTGTCTTGACTGTCCCACGCGATCCAGTCACTGCTGAACACGGCACTCCCACTTTTTCCTCGGAGAACTGACACACAAACTATTGATAGCGTCTGACACTGAAGGCCGTTGCACACTTTTTTTGAACCTGTGGGTTCTGGCCTTGTCCCTTTGTTTCATGCTATTTTTGGAGTCCTACCAGGTGTCATTCCCCCAATTTTCATACTGCATGTAGCGGTTTCAGATCATTACTTTGTCTGTACAGCTGAGCGCTGGTTCTGAGATTGCTCTCACGCCATATCTGATCATCAAGTGGTCCAGGACAACCATGGTCAGTTGCAACTGTACCAGGACCGCATGCAGCTTCTCTTTGGATGTGTTCCATTAGCTGTGCTACGCATGCCTATTTCTCCTGCGTGCAGGATGTGCTCTCCTGCCGCCGATGCTCCTTCACTGGGCCATGGATGTCTGCCTTTCCAAATCATCCCTTGCTGCCCTGGTTCATGAGCTGTGGGCGAGTCCTTTGTTCATCCATGGCCAGGACTGCTTCGGTGACACACGTTTATAGGATGTCTTTCAATGTGTCAGACAGGCTGACAGCTGCACCTGTGCGTTTGCGCAATGGCTCCTGTGCCATGCCTACATCAAACCTCTCCCAGGTTGCCTTCGGATGCTCCTTTCAACCTCGTGGTGCAAGAAGCAGTTCTGTTCTTTCATACTGCTGGATTGGATGGCGGTCCTTTTTGCTGAAGATGATTTGGATCGTATTTTGGAACTGATTGCCTTCGAAGCTGCCTGTGTCTTCTTGGATTCGTAACCACTTAACAGCAACTGGAACTGTTGGTGACTAATTCAATATTCCTTTGCCTTTTCACGCCTCCTGACCTGAATTGTCATTCAGATCTCTGAACTGTCTGCATTGGCTTTGACTATGCTGACCTCTGCCGTCTGTTTCGCTTGGTACCACAGACCTTAGCAAGGGGAGGTTGTCATCTAACCGTTGTGGACATTGTCAACTGGCATGAGCTCAGCTTACATTATGCAGCAGTAGTGTAAGAATATTACATGGCCTAGTTGTTTTGCAAGTAGCTTAGTATATGTCTGTCACATGAGAAGTGTCCGCAGAGCTCGTTCTCGGTGTGGTCAAGGAGTACTGCCCTACATTCTGTCCATGGTCGGAGGACATTGTCCGTTGTCATTCTGTTTTGGTCAGGCCCTAGCACCCCGATTCAACAAGGTGTCACAGCTACTAGAGGATATGGGTGCCTTTTAGAGGTCATGGGAAGGCAGGTTAGATGCCCCACACTTGGAGAGTGATCTATCCAGTGATGAGAGCGGCACAGCACATGTGATGTACATTTCATCATGTATAGGCTGAGGAATGGGGTCTGCTGACAAAGCCCATAGACCTGGTACATCTCATACAACTCCTCCCAGCAAAGGACGTGGTGATATGCTTGTGGGTCTTCTTCCAGAGGGATTATTGATGTGATATTGTGCTTACTGTGTTATGGATGTGTCACTATGGTAACTGTTTAGGTACTCGTGCATTCTCAAATTGCTGTGGTACGTATGTTGCTTGTTTTGATACTGTAGTAAAAAATGCATATTTCACATCGTTTCTTGTCTCCAACTTATCTACTTGTGTACAGGCGCTTGAATACCTCTGAGTGAGTAGGAGAGTTAGTGGGGCACAATATCAATTGGGTCCTATACTTTTGGGTGCTCACTCCCTGCCTGCCCAAGTTCTCTAATCCTTCGCATAGTCCTGTATGTGTACAAAATGCCAGCAACAATTCTGAAATTTGTGAGACATTAGCAAGGCACACAGAAAGTCATAGTCGCTCATTGTTCACTTACACTCAACAGAAGTAGTTGACGATGAGCTGTTGACGCTGGTCAAGGCCTCCTTGCTCACCACTGTCATTGTCTCTGGGTATGTGTGGGTTGGGAGCGGGGGGCTGCTGCTAGTCATTGTCGTCTAGAATCAAGGGGATCCTTCTGCACAAGGCCAGGTTGTGTAGCATGCAGCAGGTGACTACCATCTGGCATGCCTTCTGTGGTGAGTACATAAGTGCACCACCAGTCTTGTCCAAGCACCTAGTTCTTGACTGCAGCAGTCCTAAAGTGCGCTCCACCACATAACGTGTCCTCCGATGTACATCATTGTATTGGACTTCCCCCGACGTTATTGGATTCTGCACTGGGGACAGCAAGCATGGATAACCAGAGTCACATATGTGTGAGACAAACAGGCAAACAGTATGATCTGAATATGTGAGGAGAGCAGCATGCCACACATACATCACAGCCCACTCACCAACAAACCAGGCCCGCTCGGGGAGCAGATGGGCCATCAATTGGGGTATGGTGCTGTTCCACAAGATGCCGACCCAGCATACTTTCCACACACACACATGTGAGATGATCTGATTCGCATTGGCATACCACTTGCACGTTGATGGAGTGGTAGTGTTTGCAGTCCCTATAGATGTGTTCACTTACCTGTGGCGGAACAAGGGCAATGTGGGTACCATCAATGGTATGTCTCCACTACATTTGGAATGCCTCCCAGGTCATGGAACTCCCCCTTCACAGCTGCCAATTCCTCCCAGCCAGGGAAGTGGACATGTCAGTCCTCGTAAAGCATCAATGCTGAAAGGACGTCACGCAACTTCATGCTGAACGTGGGCTGTGACCTCCCACCGGCGTCGGCCAACGTGCACTGGAAAGACCCAGTAGCGAAGACATGCAGTGCAGCCATAACCTTCACTGTAGCAGACAATGCAGCTGCACATATTCTTTTGGGCTTCAAATGGGGCTCCACCTGGTCATATAGGTTTCATAGTGTGCTGCGATCCAAATGGAATATCCGGATTATTTCGATGTCCTCCATCGTCGTCAGGCCGGGGACAGGTTGAAAGATGGGTGGTCTCCTCCTAAGTATGTCAGGGTACACAAACATGGGTTGAGTTATAGATGAGATGTGGTGAACAGCTTACACAGAGACTCACACAACCACAACATTGACTGGACTCATGGTCACGTGAAATGCACAAGTGACCTGCATTGAGACGCTGTTTTTCTTCACTCACTTAACATACTGACACTACGACATCCAAAGAAGTCCATGTGTATGGCATATGGTACACTGCTACATCAAGGATGAGCTGCCCTGTGGTTAGGTGTCACAGCACTTGTGTTTCCAAGCATCAGTGCTGAGTTGCATGCCGCTGCTGTCACTGCACGACCGCAAGCTTTAGTCCCACAATACACAACAAGATTACGGGATGAGGGCAGTGGGTTTTATCTGGAAAAAAGCAACATGGATATACAGCACGGTGGACAGACACATGTGGACACTATGGGGTCAGTCCTGCCTGCGTGAGTGTGTATGGAATTTTCATAACAGACATTGCAATGTTCACCTGAATGAGGCACAAATGCACATGGATTGTGTATACATGCCCACATGGCTGACAATGACCGATGATGTTGGTCAGAGCTATGTGTTTGTTCCACATGTGCACTCCTATGATATGTGTGGGACCATTTACAGGCAATGGCAGCTAGGCAGACTGCACGCCAAATGAGTTCATGTGTTAGGGCTGCTAGGGATTACAAGTATGTCTGATTTGCAGACAATGGACACCTCTGATTGTCTGTCTGTGGGCACTGGCCCTTCACAAGATGCCCCTGGCCAAGAGACGCCAGTCAGTTGCCAAGGGATAGTCAAGCGATGCTCACAGGTTGGATGTTTCATTACACAACATTAGCACAGTGCGAGAGACCTTTGTTCTTTTTGACTCCTCTCATTTCAGTCCATGCTGGCTACGAGGCATGACTATGTATGTAATGTCACTCTCCTTTTGTTGGACATACCATGTGCGTGAAGACTTGACTCAAAGGTCACCCTCTATCATACCTTCACAATGTAGTGACCAGCTGGTCACTGTTCCAGTTGTTCTGATGCACCAGCCACTCCCAGAGAGCTGGCTTACCACCCACCCCACAGCCACCCAGCACAGGCGTCACTGGACATGGGACCCTGCCAACAAATGGGGCCGGACGCACGTGCCCTGGGCCAGTTCTCCCATACACGTATGGTGTCTGTGTGGTTACTTTATATACATGGGGGCCTCGTGCCCCACAACATTACACATGGGGTGCAACAATCAATTTAGGCGAATGACTTGTAATGTGTGATGCAATTCGCATGGCGACAATGCAAATGCATTATGTGTTTGCATGCGCGCTAGCTGGCATCCGCAGCGATAACACAAATTGGCCTCAATTGAATGTTGCATGATTGTGGCTACAGTCTCCAGGCCGCCGCGGTGTGGCACACACTATGTGAATGAGCCATCAGACAATGTGAGCCTTCGTCTGCGTACATTTTTTGATATTGCGGTGTGCACGCTCTGCAACTGCGGGCTGGTAATTGGCCCCATTTGTCTTCAGGGGCACTGAGGGTCACTCATGGAGATTGGGTGGGCCTCGTACTCTGCATTAGTCAGGGTCCACATTCATCGTGGTCACACCATGCTTGCTGGGAGTTGGAGTTGTTCAGGGGTTGCATGCGAGGAGATGATTGGTATGTACCTCTGCTGTTGAATGCAGTGGAGTCTTGTCTGCTGGAGGTGTATCAGGGAGAGCTGCAGAAAAGCCTGTAGCGCAGGATCTATGGTGGGGCCGGTGGTTTAGATGGGTACTGTACCGGCTTTTACTCTCCGTTGTTGTGTTTCCGCCATCCACAATATGGTGGTTTTTCTGCGGTGGGTGGAAGGGCTGTTTGCAACATCGTAATCTAGTTAGCGGAGGGAACGTGTTTCCACACACTGGTCTTGCTCTGTTGGCTCCATCCGCCACCCTTGTGTATGCAAAAAAACATGCAGAGCCTGAAAGACAATGGCGGAAGGAAAATGGCCTCTGTTGGATCATTGTAATTTGGTGATCGCTATGACTGCACCTGGAGCGAGAAAATTAATGTTTTCCGCCACCAGCACGGATGGGCTTCCGTCCGTCATTGTAATGAGTCCCTAAGTTCACACCAGAAAGTCCTGGAGAACAGAACAACCAAAAGAAATGTCTCTCCAAACTTAGCTATATAGGCAATAATGTTTGGTGAACATGTGCAAGGATGCCTACGTGGGTGCCTGGCAGATGTCAATGAGCAGCACTCCATGTCCCAAAGCAGTAGTGGCTGCCGTCGCTCTGGTAGAATGGGTGCGCCGCCTCATAGGAGGGTCCTTTTTCACCAGAGAAAAGCAGATTTCGATGCATAGGGCAACCCATCGAGAAATGGTGTGTTTTTGTACTGCCTGACCTTTCTTGGCGCCCACATAACCCACCAAGAGTTGATCTTTCACCCGCAAATCTTTAGTGTGGTCAAGGTAGAAGGATATCCCACACTTTGGGTCTAGACCGTGGAGTTTCTTCTCCTCTTTGGAAGAGTGTGGAGGCGGGAAGAAGGTGGGCTAAGGGATGATCTGATCTATGTGGAAAGAGATAACCACTTTGTAGAAAAGAGGGCCTAGTGCAAAGGACCACTTTGTCCGGATGGACTGCAAGAAAAGGAGGGTTTGAGCATAGAGCCTGAAGCTCACTCACCCAGGGAGCAGAGGTAATGGCGAGTAGGAAGGTAGTCTTCAAAGTGAGAAGTCAAAGAGGATAGTTATGTAGTGGCTCGAAGGGAGCACACATAGGGTAAGTAAGGACAAGATTCAAGTCCCTTTGGTGCATTACGAAAGGAGAAGTAGGAAAGAGATTAGTAATGCCCTTTGTAAATGTAAATGTAAATGTTGGAAACTTGTAAAGCGCACTGTTACTCTACCCGAGTGTCCTGGCGCTGTAGACCGCTGGGGAACCCGTCGTGGTTTTCCCTGTGAGATGGTCCCTTTCTGGGTATCTCCAGGGTGAAACCAGGCATCCCCGGCGTCTGTGGGGGGCCGTTTTAGAGATGAGGCAAGCTTAATGCCCAGAGTTACCGAGTGTGTTCCCTGGTTAGAGTAGGCACTGAGGCGAGAATTATCGAGTCCGTTGACCCTGGTTCAAGACCCTGCCGCATCGGGAATTGAACCCTGGTCCCGGGCCGTTCTCTGCTTACAGGTCTGCCGCCTCTAACCAGTGAGCCACACCTCTCCACTTCATAAATCTATTTACAATAGGAGACTTGAAAAGAGAAGGCTGATCAGGAAGACGAGAAAGCAGATATGGCAAAGAGGTAACCTTTAAGAGTGCCCAAGGCAGAGCATTGCTGGGCTAAAGAAAGGAAGAACAAGAGGGCCTCTAAAGAGGGGCAGAGAGGGTATCCACTGCCTTTGCTGTGTACCATGTCACAAACTTGTTCTATCTACAGGCGTATACCGTTTTAGTGAAGGGACTCCTAGCTGCCATGATGACATTACAGACTCCGGGAGGAAGGTCGAAAGCTGTCAGCTGTCGCCGCTCAATCTCCACGCAAGGAGGTGGAGGCTGGACAGGTGTGGTTGGAGGACTGTCCCCTGCTGCTGCGACAGAAGAACCTCCCATAGTGGCAGTCTGATGGGAGGATCGATGGCCATGCTTAAGATCTCAGGGTACCAGACTCTTCGTGTCCAGTCGGGAGCCACAAGAATGACTTGGGCCCAGTCGTGCTTGATCTTCTTCCGCACTCTGGGCAGAAGTGGTACAGGCAGAAAGGCATAAAGGAGGCCGCAATCCACTCGCGACAAAAAGCATCGCCGAGCGACTGCTGCCTTGGAAATTCCAACACGCAAAACTACTGACACTGCGCGTTCTCTTTGGTGGCGAACAGATCTAATCAAAGGATCTCCCTACTGCTTTTAGAGACCTTGCACCACCTCCGAGTGAAGATCCACCGAGGCGTTCAGGGAACCTGCCAGGTTTTGAACCACCAGGGATATGCCCTGATACTCCAGCCATGTCCGAAGGCGAAGAGCCTCAGGACATAGGGTCCACGACCCCACCCCGCCCTGTTTGTTACTGTACCACATGGTGGTAGTGTCGTCTGTGAACACCTGCACTAATCTTCCTTTGAGAGAAGAAAGGAATGCCTTCAGTGCAAGACAGATCGCTCGCAAGTCCCAAAAAGTTAATGTAGAGACCGGACTCCGCTGGAGACCAGAGATCTATGATCTCTGTCTCTCACAGGTGACTGCCCCAACCCAGAAGTGAAGCTGTTGTATAGCATTTTAGGACTCTAGTGTAATGTTCCCAAATTCATGCCCTTATATAGCTATAAAGTATCGTATGCTTATATAGGCATAGTAATCATAACCATATTAAGACATAACTCATGTAGTCATAATATGGCATGGCTACTTCCACTAGTTCCAAAAATCTACAACGATTTCTTGGAAAAACCCGCCTTCAGCAGTCAGGGACTCCATAAATATTCATTTATCGAAGAACTCATGGAGTTTTCAAAGAACTATGTCTTTGATGACGTTATTATGTCCAACCTAATGTCAAACTCGGCACCTTCAATGTATAAATATGCCAACACTTGCCTAAGCAAATACACGGTGGTGTGGAGCAGTTCGACTATCTACCTACACGACAGAGCTCGCCGAAGCAAGTGCCGAAGGAAGTCAACCCTCCAGCAGATGCACTGAGAGAGATGCTGCCTTTTCTCTTGCCGAGAAATCCAGCTCCAGTGTTTCCAACCTACCCTTGCGGGTTGTTGGCAAATCGAGTCCTGAGAGAGAGATACCAGACCTCCTTTTTTTTTTTTTTTGCAGAGTTTTATATAGCGCGAACTAGAACCGAACCGAATCAGTTATCAGAGCGCTTTACATAGCCCCAGTTACGTTACATTTTTTTAATTTTTTTTAGGCACGGGGAGATTAAGTGATTTGCCCAGAATCACAGGGTTTTTTTGGCGTCGTTACCGAGACTCGAACCCAGATCCCCAGGTCCGAGGTCGAGCGCCTTAGCCGTAAGGCCAACCCCTCTCCCCTTCATTCTAAACCAAGGTACGGAGCTGATTAGACCCTTAGAGAATTCTAGGTTTAGATTCTTGGCAAAGAATACTGAAACTAAGCTACACCTTACTTATTTCTTCCCTTGTACTAGACCTAGTTTAGGTACACCGGGGTAGGCATATTTTAGAAGCACCAGTTGAGTACTTTTAGTCTTTATTTATTAATGTATGTATTTTATATATTTTATGGTTTAGAAACCATATCATGCTTTTACAGTATTATTTTATAATACTCTTCGTACTATACGCATTGTACTTTGCAACCAGTATTACGATTGTAGCAGTTCATTTCCCCTGCATGAGAAAGAAGACTGTTCAATAAATACCCTTTTATTGAAAACGCCCGTCTCTCTATTTCTCTGCACCTCTGATGAAACGAAGCATGCCCGATCGACTATCTATTGTTTCCGTGACTCTAGAGATACATTTCTTATTCTTGGGACACAAAGTTGTCATGTTTATGCGGTTGTCAGAAACGAATCCCTTTTTGTTTATTCGAGAAAGTTTCTAGTGACCTCTGAGCTAGCTGGCACTCACAATTAAGTCTAGTATATTCGATAGAGACCTAGTAGACCTCAGTCCTACGTCAGATCTATAGGATATATTATTCCAATGCACATAGCCTTTTGGGAATATAGGAACTACACTACATGGCGCCCAACTATTGGTTAGGCGATAATTTAATGCTAGATACTAAAGTAACTCAGTCGTGCTTTTCACACAGACCCTTTTTTCCCGTAAAATACTCCAAAAGACATCTGGAGTGGGTTAAAGGATATAATATCCGCCATAACTGAGTAGGACGAAAATGCTATGTATTAGTTTTTGGTTTGTTCAACGTTGAAGGATACAGTGTTCCAAAATATTGTGCACCTAATCTGTAATCCCTGACTGCCCTCGGGATTGGGTGTATGTAACCTAACTCTTGGACCTTGACCCGAATACTCCGGAATAAGGCAACCGAAACTCGAGGTATGTGGAGTAAGACTTTATGAGTTATAACATCCACTATTGCGGTTTAGTTTGTTACACTCCCATAAGAACAACAAGGGTTAACACCACCCTAGAAGTCCTGTATATGATCAGACCATCCTCCGCATGTGTGCCAGTCCAGACACTCCCCAACGGAGGGCACAGTGCTAAGTAGTGGCCGACAATGCCACTCGAGCTTTCTGCTATACACACACTATTTATGTAACCGTCTGCACCGGCCCCCGCATGAATGCCGGTCCCGACCCTCGCCAACGAGGGGTACAGTAGGCCTGGGTTCACACTACCAGAGGCCAGAAGAACTAAGGGCTTCTAGACAGGGAAGTCCTCAAATCAGGGTGAGTTTCAGGTATCACGGTTTAGTCTTCACAGGGTGAGCAGTTGTCTTCACTGGCTCCCCTGTGTATAATGTCTAATGCTCCGCGTAGACAGTTGGTCTCACTGGCTCCCTTAATGCTCTGTAGGTTGGCCTCACGGAGCGTGTGCTGTGGACAAGGTACTGCTCGGGAACAGCCACTCTCGTGCATCAAGTGCACTCACTCCGTACTGGGAGGACCTTAGTCCGCAAACGAGTCCACTTAAATATCGAGCGTAACTGGAAACGCCTCGCAAAGCGGCCGCTAGAATACTGCGTCAGTAAATATCCCCAGGGGTCCAAGAGAGCAAGCGAAACAGGAATGGTGTCCCTTACCTTGCGGAGTTTTCCCCAGCTCGATGGTGCGGCAAGAATATCCAACGGTTCCCGCGTGTGCCGCCATTGCTTAAGTACTGCCCCTCGGAATGCACATGTGCTGCTCAGCGCCTCACGGGAAATGTAGTCCCTTCCGGGGTCATCAACCCGGAAATGTAGTTCTTTCCGTCTTTTCGGGAACGTGATGTCGTTTTCTCCTTATCATCGCAGTTTCCTCTTCCCGGGACGTATGACAGCACAACCCTCCTCACACAGCTTCCACCGACGGGCCGGGCTTCGCGGGATATCTTCTGTGGAACGCCGCAACCAGCCGGGATGCAGAGATGCCCGCCACGGGCTCCCACGACTGTTCCTCGGGACCGAACCCTTTCCACGCCACCAGGTACCATAGTTTGCCTCTTCTCCATTTTGAATCGCGGATACCCTCCACTTCGTATTCACGGTCAGCCTCCACCCGAACCACCACGGGAGCAGGGGGTGTCTTGGAGACGGAGGGTTTCAGAAGAGAAATGTGGAATACGGGATGGATCCGCATTGTGGAAGGTAAGGAGAGTCTCATGTTCATCGGGCTGATGCATTTCTCAATACGGAACGGGCCGATGTACTTAGGATGAAACAGGCTATGTTTCCTGAAGTGCATGTTGCGGGAAGAAACACACACGTAATCACCCACGTTGTACAAGGGACAAGGTCTTCTGTGTTTATCTGCCTGTGCCTTGTACCTGGCCTTGGCCTGTGCCAAACACTTCTGGGTACGCCCCACCAGTTCCTTTAGTTGGGCTGTTCTCCTGGTCATTTCTGGCAAGCCCTGATTCCCTGTTGGGTGCGCCAACGGGAGAAACCTGGGATGGTGTCCATAGTTGCCGTAGAACGGTGACACTTTTGTGGAACTGTGCGTGGCATTATTGTACGCTATTTCCGCAAGCCACAAGTGTTCCACCCATTCCTCTTTCCCTTGGTCTATGAAACATCGGAGGTATTGCTTGAGGGTTTGGTTGAGCCTCTCCGTTTGGCCATCCGTCTGCGGGTGGTAGCTGGTGGACAGAGCCGATTTGAAGTGTAAGGAGGAGCACCAGGTTTTCCAGAACCTTGCCGTGAACTGGGATCCCCTGTCTGACACTATCACACTGGGTAACCCATGGATACGCACCACCTCCTTCAACAGTACGTAGGCCAGCCTCCCAGCTGATGGCACCCCTTTACAAGCTATGAAGTGTCTCATTTTTGTAAGGTAATCAACCACTACCAGTACAGCCGTCATCCCTTGATCCACCGGCAGTCCCACTATGAAATCCAGGAATATGTTTTCCCAAGGCCTTGAGGGCGTGGGAAGGGGTTGCAGCATACCTTGGGGTTTTCTGTGATCGGATTTCATGGACGCGCACACCTCGGAGGAAGCAACCCATTCCGCCACGTCTGGGCGCAGGCTAGGCCACCAGAAGTTTCTCATTATATATTCTCCAGTTCTCTCTGACCCCAGATGGCCTGCGCTTGGCGATTCATGGCACCATTGGAAGGCTTGTTTCCTCAGTTTTGGTGTTGGCAGCAGCATGCGACTCCCGTTCATAGGAATGCCGTCCCGTGACTGCCACTCCGGGTGGTGATGCAACCACGTCTTCCATTCATGCGTACAAACTCCCTTCTGTACCCTTCTCAGGAAGCTGACGATTGTATCGCCCCGATTACCTTTTCGGGTTGAATGATGGAGGTTACCGGTGCCGGGAGGATCGGTGGTTCTGATGACCGGCGAGAAAGAGCATCAGCCTTGCGGTTCTCCGCTCCGGGTCTATAGGTGATGGTGAAATTGAAACCCGAGAAGAAGAGCATCCACCGCATCTGCCTAGGAGAGAGATGCCTGGCCGCGGTTATGAATTGGAGGTTTCTATGATCCGTGAAAACAGTAACAACATGATTATCCCCCATTAGTAGATGTCTCCACTCTGAGAAGGCGTCCTTGATAGCCAGTAGCTCCTTCTCGGCTATGTGGTAGTTGCGCTCGGCCTCATTCAGTTTCCTGGACATGAAGGCCACCGGGTGGAGCTCTCTGGTACTCGGGTGTCTTTGTGACAGAATGGCTCCCAGTGCCACGTCCGCTGCATCTGCCTCCACTATAAACGGTAGGTTCGGCCAACACAGGTGCCGAACCGAATGCCTTTTGTAGGGCAGAAAAGGTCATCTCCGCTTCCTGGGTCCATAGAAAGGCATGCGATTTCCTCAACAAGTGCATGAGAGGGACTACCATTCCTGAAAATCCGTCAATGAATCATCTATAAAAGTTGGCAAAGCCAATGAAGCTTTGTACCTCCTTGACGTTCCGAGGTGATGGCCATTCTTTTATGGCTTTTACCTTTCGGTCTGCCATCGTCTGACCATCGGGGCTCATCATCACTCCCAGGAATTCCACGGTTGTGACATGGAAGTCACACTTGCTGAGTTTGCAGAACAACAGGTGTTCTCGTAGGATTTGCAGAACCCTAGAAACATGTTGTACATGTTCTGTTTCGTTGTTGGAGTACACCAAGATATCGTCGATGTATACCACGACGTAAACGTCCAGTAGCTCCCGTAGTACATCGTTCAGAAAGAACTGAAACGCCGCAGGGGCGTTACAAAGGCCGTACGGCATCACCATGTATTCGTACAGTCCAAACCGTGTCTTAAACGCCGTCTTCCATTCGTCCCCTGTTCTCATACGCACTAGGTGGTAGGCCCCTTTCAAGTCAAGTTTGGTGTACACCTTGGCCGTTTTCACTTGCTCCAGCATGACTTTGATAAGGGGCAATGGATACCGTTTTTTTACTGTGATGGCGTTGAGGGCCCGAAAGTCCACACAGGCGCGGAGTTCCCCGTTGGCTTTGGGGATGAAGAACAGGGGAGAAGCGGCCGGGGATTTTGACGGGCGCATGAATCCGAGGTGTAGCATGCTGTCTATGTACGCACGCAGATGTAGGTTCTCTGGTTCGGACAATGCGTATAACCTTCCGCTCGGGATGCTTGCCCCAGGGACTAAGTCTATCTGGCAATCGTAGATTCGATGCGGTGGTGGCTCTTCGGCGTGTCATCAAATACATCAGCGTACTCTCGATAGACTTCGGGGAGTTCAACGCATTTCTCCGCCGCTGTGGCTATGGCATGCGGTACCGTGCACTCCACCTCCGGAGTAGAAACGGTCACCCTGCAGTTGCGGGCACAGTACCCAGACATCATGCTTACTGTGAGAGAGGCCCAGTCGATCGAGGGGTTGTGTTTCTGGAGCCAAGGTAACCCCAGTATCACTCCGTATTGGGGTGCTTGGATGATGTTGAAGTCGATGACTTCCGAATGTTCCTTACCGTATCTCGCACGGACGCTCCCGGTGCTTTGACTGATGGGCCCTGAGGCAAGACGCCGCCCATCCACCGCAAAGACATCCTCTGCCACGTCTTTGGAAGTTAGCACCATGGATAATTCTTTGGCCTTCTCCACATCCATGAAGAGACCCGTAGCACCCGAGTCTACCATGGCTTCTACTGGAAACCACTCCTCCCTGACCTTGAGGTGGATGGTTATGAACAAATGTCTTTGGTTTGGCGGCGTTTGTAACTGTACGGAAGGGATCAAAAAATGACTCCTGGAATCCCCTTCTCTGTTCCTGAAGTCCATCAGTTTTCCACAGTGTTGTCAACAGCTGCGGTCGTCATTCTGGGGCTCTTAAAGCGTCCGGTATTTGGTTTGACCGGACACTCCCTCACGAAGTGGCCTTTCTTGCCACAATACAGGCATAGGCCCTGTTTGCGGCGTGATTCCCTTTCCATGGGTTTAAAACTGGCCCGTATGGCCCCTACATCCATAGGCTCTGATTGTGCTGTAGGGGGTGTCTCGGTGGCCCCAGAAGGCTCCTGGACTGGTAGGGTTTTATCCTTTTTCTTATGATCCCCTCGTCATTCCCCCAAGTCTGTGGTCAAGGCGAAGGACCAGGCTGATGAGATCCTCACACGTGGCCGGTTGGGGGTCGATTTGGGCTATCACGTCCTTTAGTTCTTTGCTTAGGCCTTGATGGAATAGCGCTGCCCTTTTTGCCTCAGGCCACTTGGTTTCTGACACCAGCCGTCTGAAAGTGTTCATGTATTGTACCAGTCCGTTGTTGCCTTGGTGTAATTCTAGCAGCTCTCTATCTGTCGTGTATGAATCGGCTCTCCTATCAAACACTTTAATGAATTCCTCCTGGAAATTGTCCCAATCGTGGATGAGCGGGTCGTCCCTGCTCACTAGCGGTACTGCCCACTGGGCTGCGTTTCCGGCCAGATAAGAAATCAGAAAGGCGACTCTCGCCTGGTTCGTGGGAAATGACCTGGGCTTGCATGAGAAATGCAGGGCTACTTGCGTTAGAAATACTTGCACCGTGCTTGGATCACCGCTAAACCGTTCGGGTGTAGCAAGCGGTATAGACACCGGCAACTCCACAACCACCGCAGCCGGTTGAGCCACCACTGGCGTACCAGCATCAAACGGGTTCCTCTGGAGGTGTTCCATCCTTGCCCGTATGTCAGCGGTTTCCAACCTGGAGGCAGCTAGTTCGTTCTGTACTGCTTGGGGGGCGGCCAACACATCGTCCATGTCGGCCATGTTCAACAACCCAACCGGGAGGCTGATTATGATGATAAGGTCAGATATTATGTAATCTCTGACTGCCCTCGGGATTGGGTGTATGAACCTAACTCTTGGACCTTGACCCGAATACTCCGGAATAAGGCAACCAAAACTCGAGGTATGTGGAATAAGACTTTATGAGTTATAACATCCACTATCGCGGTTTAGTTCATTACACTCCCATAAGAACAACAAGGGTTAACACCACCCTAGAAGTCCTGTATATGATCAGACCGTCCTCCGCATGAGTGCCAGTCCAGACACTCCCCAACGGAGGGCACAGTGCTAAGTAGTGGCCGACAATGCCACTCGAGCTTTCTGCTATACACACACTATTTATGTAACCGTCTGCACCGTCCCCCGCATGAATGCCGGTCTCGACACTCGCCAACGAGGGGTACAGTAGGCCTGGGTTCACACTACCAGAGGCCAGAAGAACTAAGGGCTTCTAGACAGGGAAGTCCTCAAATCAGGGTGAGTTTCGGGTATCACGGTTTAGTCTTCACAGGGTGAGCAGTTGTCCTCACTGGCTCCCCTGTGTATAATGTCTAACGCTCCGAGTAGACAGTTGGTCTCACTGGCTCCCTTAATGCTCTGTATGTTGGCCTCATGGAGCGTGTGCTGTGGACAAGGTACTGCTCTGGAACAGCCGCTCTCGTGCATCAAGTGCACTCACTCCGTACCGGGAGGACCTTAGTCCGCAAACGAGTCCACTTAAATATCGAGAGTAACCGGAAACGCCTCGCAAAGCGGCCGCTAGAATACTGCTTCAGTAAATATCCCCAGGGGTCCAAGAGAGCAAGCAAAACAGGAACGGTGTCCCTTACCTTGCGGAGTTTTCCCCAGCTCGATGGTGCGGCAAGAATATCCGATGGTTCGAGGGGGTGCCGCCATTGCTTAAGTACTGCCCCTCGGAATGCGCATGTGCCGCGCAGCGCCTCACGGGAACTGTAGTCCCTTCCGGGGTCATCAACCCGGAAATGTAGTTCTTTCCGTCTTTTCGGGAACGTGATATCGTTTTCTCCTTATCGTCACAGTTTCCTCTTCCCGGGACGTATGACATAATCTTTGTGTCCTTGAAACTTGCTCTGCAAACTTTCGGTCAATAAAATGTCAGAAAGTGACGACGAAAGGGAGAGAGCTGCAGCAGCAGCTCAGGCAATTTTAGATGACACAAGTCTCCAACAAAATGACCCGGACGCTATACTCATCATGGTAAATATAAGAAAAACAATTACTATAAAACTTCTAGAAAATTGAGTATCACCAAGAGGTGGTAAAGTAATATTTGTTATAGAGGCACATGAATATCAGCAGACAGAGGTATTCTATTCATGGATTATGTTTCCTGCAGCAAATCCAGTAACACACGAATTCCACTACTATAAAGTAGACGAACCTCCAGCAGAATACGTTCCATTCGAGGACGTTGAAATTCCACTAACCTATCAAGAGCATCAGTTCTGGTTTAATGGCGCCCTACAACATTAAAATCACATTACTAGGCTCTGTCCACTAGGTAGACCAGGAGCCACATGGCCAGTACTAGCCAGCTATACACCACATCCTGATATTGAAAGAATGACAGTTCAAGACTGTTAGCTCAGCTAAAACAGCTAATTAAAATACATAGACATTTGGTTCAAGATGTAATGCGGACCTTAACAGTCCAACCAGCTGTACGAATTCCACAGCACACCCCTCATCAGGGGAACACAAACAAAATGACACCACAGACTATACAGTCAGTCATTGGTAAATTGCCCACAAAACAGGAACAAATTCCGTTCTGGTTAGATCAAAAAATTACTCAAATTGAGGCAGTATTCCCTGATAGTACACCTCATGAGAAAAACAGGATTCTAACACTCTGCTTGCCAATGGGGATTGCACCACACATAGAGGACTGCGACACTTGGGGTACAGTCTTTGCTTCAATCTACACAAAAACACATGGTGTCCCGTCTATGGCGGTAATACCAGACATTCTAAGACTGATTCAAAATGAATACGGTCCAGAACTGGCCTTAAATCTCGGTATGAAATTACTGAAAGATTTCAAACAGGTCTCGGCTATACTACTGGCCAACATTAAAGGTGAAGCAGCATCTGTGGCAATCTGCCAAAAACTAAAAGAAACTGATATAACAGAGCAACCATTTGAACTTGCCAGAATTATTGAAAAATCTTATGAAGAACTAGGTAGAGATAGTTTGGGTGGGAATCCAGTGAAACCCCAACTAACTGAAAATCCTGAAAAAGTTTTTATTAAAAATAATCTCACTACTACTAAAAAGAAGTGGGAACACACCAAACAGAAACTGCCAAGAGAGAAACGTTCTCAGTCCAGAGGAAGGTCTCCTCAACAGGAGCCCTCTGAAAAGAGGAATAACCTCAGAAACAGGGATAATTTGAGAAAACCTGATAGATATAAAGATACTGATACACGTTCCTCTCGTACCTTTCAGACTTCCTCGCAGAAATCCGAAAGAAGAGGAAGATCAGAACAAAAAGAAGAACGCGCGAAGTCCAAAGACGAACAACACGTTCCAAAAAATAAGAAAACTCAATTCACCAAAAAGAAGGTAGCAAGTCTAAAGATCAGACATGCCGAGGATCTTGAGGACATAACTCAAGAACGGGAAGTGGGAACAGACAATGCTAGACAGCGTAGCAGAAGTCACCATAGCAGATCTTGAGGGATCATCTGGAGACAGTGGACTTGAATGAATGCATTCAAGTTGAAACTGCCGATACCAGGGTTAGTGTACCCCATACGTTATATGAAGTAGCACTACGTATGGAGGGGGACATAACTAGAAAAATAAAAGCACTCTTTTGGAAGATGCTATCTAAAGGTTATGACATTCTTCTAGCTGAACAAGACTGGCCGCCTGAATTTGTCAGGGGGTGCCCACATGGCGAAGAGATAATTATGCCAGCCTTTTCTAATCACATTCCAACTCATAAAAATACACATATGCCAGAAAATGGGCTGTAGCCCAGGCTACAGCATTATACAAAAATCACGTAGGATGGGATGAGGACTCGCCTCACCATAAAAATCCAGTTAAAAAATCAACCTACTGCACAAAGGCAGTATCCAGTTAAGCAAGAGGCTAAAAAAAAATCAGGGAGATCTTAGATCAACTTGAATACCAAGGGGTGATTGAAACATGCACCTCATCTATGAACAATCCTTTGTTTCCTGTCTTCAAGCCAGACAATACATATCGTCTAGTTTTGGACTACAGACACTTAAACTCTTGTTGCAAAACTTTTGCAGTACAAAATGCACACAGTGCAGCACTGATGAATAACATCGTGCGTAAAAAATATAAAACTACATTAGATATTTCTAACGGTTTCTTCTGTCAAAACATTGCACCAGAAAGTAGGTACTTGACCGCTTTCTCAATAATGGGGACATATCGACAATTTTGCCGTCTCCCCCAGGGATTCAAGAATAGTTCAGGTTTATTTTCAGCCAGGGTAACAGAGTTACTACAAACGAATGATGATGAGGCATTATCTTATGTCGATGACATCTATCTTACAGACGATGATTTGGACGTGCACTTGAAAAGAGTGAACACCATAATACTTGGGTTCGCTTCTGAGGGGTACAAATTCAATTTTAAGAAATCACGAATTGCCCATCTCAACGTCCTAGTCTTAGGATACGAATTATCAAGTGAAGGCAAAAGCCTGGCAGCCAACTTTCTAGAGAAATGTGTGCTACTTTAACCTCCAAAAACGCAGAAAAACTTAGTCAATTCTAGGTTTCCTGAATTTTGGAAGAACTTATGTTCTGAATTACGCAGAAAGGGTTAGACCCCTCTACAAACTAATAAAACCTGATTTCAAGTCAACTAGTTGGACTCAAGAACACACAGAAATTTTGTGTTCAGTGCAAACAGACATGTTAGCAAAAACACAGCTACAAACACGCGACAACGTACGCAACATTGTGATCCGAATCATCCCAGGGAGATGCGGATTCACATACCTGACCTTTAATGAAGGTGAAAAGGTACCAATAGCTTACAAATCATACTTGTACACACAAGCTGAAATGAAATTCACTTCTACAGAAAAGATTCTGACAGCAGTTCAAACTGCAGTAGCAAAAGAGAGAGCCCTCGCGCAGGGTAAGCACATAATGATCGTTACACCTGTACCTGCCTGAGAGGCAGTGACAAAGGCAAGCATTCCAAATGCTAAAGGTCTACATCCAAGATGGATACAATGGGCTAATTCTCTTGCTGCAACAGACGTTGAATACGTTTTTACCCTTACTTGAAGACACAAGAATTTCTCCAATACGAACAAGAATGTCCTCTGCCGACTGAAATTTTGCCCCTTGAACATTACGGCTGTATAATATATACAGACGGATCAGCACAACCCGCAATTGGGGTAAACAAGCTTATAGTGCTGCGTGCGCGATTGTTAAAGGTCGCTGGCGCGAAAGTAAATTTCGACCTATGGTCACTAAAACTCAATCACTCGGAGACTGTACAGCTCAGCGAGCTGAACTACAGGCTTTCAAGATGGCGCTCGAGAATACCGATCACGAATTCCCCACACTTATAGTGTGCGATTCGTATTACTGCATCCAGTCTTACAACGAATATCTGATGAACTGGGTTCAAAACAGTTTCAAAGATGTAAAAGGTGGCACAATTAGGCATAAATTGCTTTGGGAACAAGTAGTTCTTTTGTAAAAAGAACTACAAAAGACTCACGTGATTCATACACTGAGTCATCAGCGTGATGGCGTTCACGTTTTAGGGAATTCATTGGCTGATGAAGCCGTGAAGGCAGCTCTGCAAACGGCTTCCATAGCTGCAATCACTCATTCAAAAACAACGATAGATGGTGAAACAATGCTAGTAGTCAACTCCTCAATGAAAGGCAACTATGCAGCATTACCTCTAAACTATCCACTCAGTAATACATACATAATTGATGCAAACTCCGTTCCATTTGCTCGAATCCCTGGAGTGGGGGATAGAGTAATTCCAAACAGGAATCAGAGAGGTGCTTTGGTTCACGAAGCACATATGGGAGAGGGTTTGACACATCAAGGGATCTTAAAATCTCTAATAGAGTTACAAGAGTGGTACTGGTGGCCGGGAATGAGCGTCCAAGTTTACGAATTTGGAATTAACTGCGATGAGTGTTACAGAGACCATAGCTTTGAAAACCACCAGATACCTGACTACAGGGTAGCCAGCCCAGTTCAGACACCATTGTTAGACAGCATTAGACCATCTACACGCAGACGTCACTATGGACGAATGCGGTTCCACAAATATTAAGACCAGATTAATTTGGATGTGGCCCCAGCACTCGGCTTACACCCGAACTGTCATAAAAGATTTGCAAGTCTTTATCGGCACATATGCAATCAGCACGCTGCATTCTGACCAGGGTCCTGCGTTTAGCTCTCAAGCTTACAAGGAGGTCAATGCCAGCTTGGGTGTTGCATTGCGGTTTTCGAGTCCATTCCATCCTGAGGGAAATGCGGTAGTGGAAAGAAAAAACCGTGACATAAAGCAATCTATAACGGCCAGGGTATTAGGTTTGGGTACCGGGTGGGTCAAACATCTAATAAGTGTCCAACGTAGTCTTAATAATCTGCCAAGAAATTCTCTGGGGGGAATCACTCCATATGAATTACTATTTGGTACTAGAATGCTCATCCAGGATCTGGATTGTCAAACTTCAGTGGGGGAACAGAAACCCTTTGATATCAAAGACCGTTTGGCTGTTTTACAGGACTTAAATGAAACAAGAAGAAGTCTGAGTAACACAACACAAAAGCCAGCGACCACTGAAGAAAAAACACCTGACCCAGCAAGACCGGTCTGGATTCCAAAGATAGGGGATCTAGTTAGGGAAAAGATGGCGTTGAAGAAGGAATTTGGACCTTCTTACAGAAAAACAGTACCTGTCTTAGCAAGCCTTGGAACAAGATCAGTGTTACTACCGCCCCTTGCTGGAAAAAGGGAGAACAGAATTGTGTCCCTCGATCTGGTCAAACCACATCATGTGGCCGATAATAAGTAGTAGGCCGAGTGGACTGCCAATATGTAGCAGACAACCAAATCTGGCTACAATCCAAGAGGTTCAAACTGAAAGACTTATCACCTTTGATAAACCTGCAGTAAGGAAAGAAGGACTATGCAACAAAGCCATGGAACTTGTAACTCTTCAAACCCAATTAACAGTTCGTCAAGAAACACCTGTCTACAATGATATAGCCTCTGACTATACTAATATGACAAAGGAGGAAACAGCTCCAGCGATCCCGAAAAATCTGGATGCAATCCCAACAATTGACAGAACTGCCTCTGGCTATTTCATCAAATATGATACATTTTCTGAGGAGCCAAGTGAACCTGAAACCACGCAAGCTAATAAAACTTTCAAAGAAAAAATTACAGAACTCTTTCACCAACTTGAAAATACATACCTGGTTTCACCTTGGGTTGAATTTTGGATTGTGTTAGGTGTACTTTTTCTACTGCTTTGGCTCATTCTTGCTTTAAGTTTGGGAAAAATGATAGATGGAAAATACAGTACAATGGACACAGCAAGTAAGAATATCAACTTGCTCCTGAAACCTCACAAATCATCTCATCGCGAGCGAAGAGACCTGTCATCAGTGAACATCACAGCCGTTTCTATACCTGGTGGTATAGCATGGGACACAACTAATTATGACATTTATGGCCCGGTGGAACTGTTGAAGATTCTACACCAGTTTAAGGTTTCTTTGAGTGACTTTGTCTCACCCAGCACATTTTCTGATGATTGGGACTGTTAATAATATGATGACAGACTTAGAAATGTCAGCAAAATTTACAAAACATGAATACTTAGAAGGTTCATCAAATTATGAAGAAATGTATTGTTTTAATCATTATGGTCACCATTATTTGCACAAATCTGTCAACCCTAGAAATGTTTTTACTAAGTATGGGCCAGAAATCTGTTCCACTTGCAGAATTTCCGGATTTTCTTCAATTTCGCGATCTGCGAATCTCGCGAAATTGCCAAAAAATCCGTAAATCCCCTCGCGGGTTGATTTTTTTTTTTTGATGGCCAGCTCATTTAAGGGACCAAAGTCACAGTCACACATGGTCACTGGAGGCAAATCTTCTGGCCCTTACGCAGCTGCAGTGTAGGAAAAGCACTATACATTTACTCAACGAGGTAGCACTTACTGATTAGCCAGTAGAAAGTACTCCAGTTCAGTAGAGGTATCGCACAAATCGGTGGCCTCTTCTTGGGGAAATATGCAGGGCAGGATTCATTCTGGCACAATGCTCCTGTCACAAAATTAAACCTCAACAGGAAGCACTTACAGATATAAATAAAGCAGGTGCCCGAGTTGAAGCTCAAATTGAGTAACAAATTAATCAGCCAAAAAAATCGAGAGCTTTTAATCGAGGCTGGGCAGGTGTGCTTTCTCCCCATATCTACAGTCGAAAATTAGCTGTGATGCTTGATGGAGGCCTTTGCACAAGCGCAATCCCCGTGCAGTTCCTGTGACCAGGAGATACTTTCTCCTCATCTGCTGCTCTCTGACCTTTTATAAGCAGAAGGGGCATGTGAACTCGTCTAGAAGCCCCGCCCATTTGGCCCCGCCCCACACACTATCAGTGTGCACTGTCTTCCCGCACTTTACCCTCTATGATGGACAGCTCACTCAAGGGATCCCGGCGCCCTTCGTCGCGATGGCATAGTTACACACACATGGTCACTGGAGACAACTCTCCTGGCACTTTACGCAGCTGTAGTGTAGGAAAAGCACTATACATTTACCCAACAAGGTAGCACTTACTGATTAGCCAGTAGAAAGTACTCCAGTTGAGTAAAGGTATCGCACAAATCGGTGGCCACTTCTTGGGGAAATATGCAGGGCAGGATTCATTCTGGCACGATGCTCCTGTCACAAAAATTAAACCTCAACAGGAAGCACTTACAGATATAAATAAAGCAGGTGCCCGAGTTGTAATTCAGTAATACATTAATCAGCCCCAAAAATCGTGAGCTTCATCGAGGCTGGGCAGGTGTGCTTTCTCCCTATATCTACCGTCGAAAATTAGCTGTGGTGCTTGATGGAGGCCTTTGCACGAGCGCAATCCCCGTGCAGTTCCTGTGACCAGGAGATACTTTTGTTAGATTCCTTCCACTCAGCCCACACACTGCAGGAACGAGGTATGTTCCAATCCACTTCCCCGACCCACAGGCCACTCACAAGATACCAACTGTGAGTGTACCTATGAACCAAGAAAGGGGGTGGAATATGAGGAGACACCAAGCCTTCCACCCCTGTAAAACAAAGAGTTCACTGCTCCCTTCTCCACGCTTCTGCACCTGGACAAACAAAGAAAACACACTTCACAACATCATATACCTCACCCAGAGACACCTATACCAGTGACCATGCCCTACTAAAACAATCCCATTGCACTCACCAGTTGAGGGTACAGGCTTGGCCTCATGAAGAAATAGGTCCGCAGGTAATTCAGGACCAAGATAACGTCTCTTGGTTCCCAGCAAAAAACAAGGACTTGTAGGGTGTCTCACGTAGCGTTTTGGTATTAGGGGAAAAACATACCTATTTTTCGGTATGAACAAAAAATCCCTACCCGTTTCCGTATGACTGTAAAACACCAGCACTCACTATATGCAAAAGGAAGAGTGCGGTTACCAGCCGGCTATACCGGCACTCGGGATCGGGACCTGATCGCGAAATGACCTAAAACGTCATTTCCGCGCATAACGAGGTGGAGCGGTGTAATGAGGAGCCGCGCAAACGAAACCAAATGCGGGAACAAACACCGCGACTCCTCCGCACCTACTGCCCCGAAAATAGGAATGGCAAGGTCTCTAGACGGGAGGGAAATCAGGAGCCCCTAGAACCCCACAGCCTACAATGAACAGGGACATAAACGAAAATACCGGAACAAGACAAAAAACAGGGAAAAGGGACACTAACTAACTGCACAAGGAAAGCAAGGGGAGGAAAGGGGATTAAGAGCCCAAAAACTTGAGTTCCAGAAAGGGATTTACAAAGCTCACGAGCCCGTGAGAATAGTCTGAAAAGCTCCAACAAACACAGGAACCAGGGAACAGCAATCAGGAACCCAACATTTAGCAATAACAAGCACTGACAGTAAGGTAGGACTGACCTATATGCTAAACTGGTAGGTCATGTGATAACAGTACATGGTCACTGAAAAAGGACTAAACCTAATTCCTAACAACTTTCTCCTCATCTGCTGCTCTCTGACCTTTTATAAGCAGGAGAGGCATTTGAACTCGCTTAGAAGCCCTGCCCGTTTGGCCCCGCCCCACACACTAGCGGTGTGCACTGTCTTCCCGCCCTTTACCATCTATGATGGACAGCTCACTAAAGGGACCCCGGTGCCCTTCGGCACGATGGAAAAGTTACACACACATGGTCACTGGAGACAACTGTTCTGGCACTTTACACAGCTGTAGTGTAGGAAAAGTACTATATATTTACCCAACGGGCTAGCACTTACTGATTGGCCAGAAACAGTCTATTTGTGCAGATCAGTGAGTCTGTGAATTTTGGCGCAAACTCGTGGATTTTTATGCGAATTTGCACGAATTTGCGGACCGCAAATCCGCAAAATTCGCCAATGCTTAGTTTTTACTTACAATCAATGTGAACATTGTCCAACGCTGCCAAAAGGCAGCTCTAAAACATTTTATGAGAAGTTTCCATATTTCTCAGGTTTTAATGTCACAAATCCAGAAACGTTTTATTTTAAAAATGTGAATAAGACAGGAATGAAAAACATGTTGACCAATACTAAACAAATTTATTCTGTGAACTTAAATGCTCAGCTGTCTACATTAGGGTTTAACTTTTGGAAAGACAACATTGAGACAAAAACTGTCTGGGGCACAAAAGACTGGCAGGTGCAGGGTTTAGAAGCCTTGTTCAGAGCCTGCATTATCCCAGAACAAATTATATTTTTAAATGACACTGTTGAACAAACATCATGTCTTGGCTTAGCTAAGATAAAAGAGTTAAACAAACCGTCCATACCTAAAGCCACACCTGACAGTAATGGCACTGCAGATGAGGAGGTAGACGTAAAACAGATTCTACAAAAGAACAGAACTAATCCTGATTGGAAAAAATGGTTAATCTGGCCCACAGACACGAATAACTGTCAAGATAGATTCCTGAACAAAACACAAGGGTTCAAAATGAATAGGCCAGATCCAAGATATTCCCAGAGACAACATCCAGGGATAGTAACAACTTACAGTGTAGGAAAACTATGCTTTGAGTGGCTACAGAAATCGACACTTCCAGAAATAAACAACACTTAACTTTACTTAAAGAAGGCATTGATTTACGAGACTTCTTACTTGGACCTCGCAAATTATGTCAAAAACGTTTCTTTTTAAAAAATATATTTTTATTGACTTTTACACAGACACGGTGTACACATAAGTATAAAATTATATAGCATTACTTTCACATAGAACACTGTGCAGATAAATTACATAGCCCATTTCATGTGGGTGAGCTTCATCATCCTTGGGTGTTTAGTTCAAGTCCGTTGTGCTGGTTGTCATTGTAAACACACTCCTGGTATGGCTGTGACGGCGCTATGCTTGTTCATGCACATATAACATAAAGACATGTAACATATAGGTGTTGGCAGTTGGTTGGTGATCGGCGTACTACATCCTGCCTGGTTCTATTTCAGACGTACACATTGCCTAAGGTGGTTTGAATGGGTCTAGCGCTTTGTCTAGTGATGCCCACATCTGTCTGGTTGGTTTCCTCCAAGGAGTATTTCTCAGTGCCGCATTGTCTGCCCCTCTCAGGAATGTCACCCAGTTTATCCACCCCTTAAATGTCGCTTTGGCGGTGTCCTTCCACTTGGACAGTATAACCTTTATGCCACTAGTTAGGAGAAAGTCTAGAAGGTTCCTGTCTTGTTGTGTGGTGATCTCAGTGTTAAGGAGGGCTGTTGTCAGAGTGTGGAACTCTCGTTTAAGGTTGCAGCCTAGTGTTTCGTTAGTGAAATCAAAGACTTTGTCCCAGAATTTTTTGACCTTGCTACACTGGAATATTAGATGGGCAAGGTCCCCTGTTGCCTTATTGCAGTTCCAGCATTGGTTGTTTTCTCTGAGGTTAAGTTTTGCTAGCTTGGTTGGGGTCCAATGTGCCTAGTGCAGTAGCCAGAATTTTATCTGTGCTAGTACTGGTGAAATTATATTCCGCGAAGGGGAGGTCCACAAGGATATTAGTTCTTGTTCTGTGAGGGTTCTGCCTATCTGGTTTTCCCAGTATTTTATGTTTTTATCACTGAGTTTTGAGGTGGTTGGTCGGAGGAGTTTGTAGATGTGAGATATGTGGTGCCCCGTTTTGTTTAGGTTTTCTGTGAATTTGACAATTGAGGGGGTTAGGCTGCTGAGGTTCGCCTTTGTGATCGCTGTCTTAATGGACAGAAAGTTGTATAGCTCCGCCTCTGAGAGTTCGAACCTTCCCTTCAAGGTGTTGAAAGTGAGGGGACTGCCAGCTTCTTCTAGGTGTGCTGGGTGTGATATGCCTAGAGCTCTCCATGATTTTATTTCTAGGGTTTTCCCTCTGTATCTTATTTTCGGGTTGTTCCATAGTGCTATCTATTTCGAGTTCTTAACGCTTACTTCTAGTTTCTGATCTAGTTTGAGGAGCGCCGATCTGGTTGCCTTGAATATCGGGTTACTCTTCAGTGTCAGTTTGTTGGCTGTGAGGAGGGTTAGGGGGTCTGTGTTGTCTAGAATAGCTTTTTCTAGCGCAAGCCATGTTGGTGTGTTTTGGGAAGCCCAGTGCAATCCTTGTCTGGCTATGCAGGCCGTAAATACTCTGGGTACAACGAAGCTTGGAAATTTCGCAAATGGAAACTGCAGAAAAAATACGAAAAATTGATAATTTATAAAAAGCTCTCTCTGTAGTGGACAATGGGTTAACGACTCTGTCCTCCAGAATTTATTCTTTGGACATTGTATCATCTGTCATTGACATAATAGAACAGGATTTGCTAATGTTACAACATGGCCAGTCTCAATTACCTTCTATAATGCTGCTAGGCTGGACGTTACAAAATCTCTGTTCAGGCTACGTGCCATGGCGTCTAATCAATACCACATCATTGTTTACTGTCTTTAACCTTACAGGTAAACAAATCTCTTTGGCACAAAGAGGAGCAGACGATACAGTGCTGAGCATTGAAACACTGGAAAGATTACCATTGACTGTTTCTGAGAAACCTGTTGTAGAATGGATAATACATGGCACCATCATGATACCAGTGACGATTTTCCAATTTCGGTATTGCTTACAACATATACCAGCAGACCTGTATGAAAGGTTGGGTAAAGAATACATTAAGTCAACCTGGAATTTACCATAATAATAATAATAATAAAACCATTTATTAAGCGCCTGGTTACACTAACAGTGTGTCCCCGCGCTATAGAACCACCTCACAAAACCCTCAAAACCAGCCAGAGCAGTGAAATCTTAAAACAACAAAGATCATTAATCAGTAGGGAAAAGATGCGTCTTAAGTTTCATGCGGAATCTCCTCTCGGAAGGTTCCATCCGCAATTCAAGAGGTAGTCTATTCCAGTAGGAGGCTGCTAGATAGCAAAATGAGCGGCCGCCCATTTTAGCTTTGAAAATGCGAGGGACTGAAAACAGCATGCTGCCCAGTGATCTTAAATGACGTTTCGGGCGGTAGATGTTAAGAAGCTTGTTCAGATAAGGGGGACCTTTCCCTTGTGCAATTCTATGGGAGATGCACATGGCCTTAAAGAGTATACGCTCCTTTATAGGGAGCCAGTGCAATTTAGATAAAGCATCTTTCCCTGATGCTCTACGGGGGAGGTTGAGGACCAGGCGGGCAGCCATATTCTGGACTCTTTGGAGTTGTCTCAGGCCTTTTTGGCTCAGCCCTATAAAAAGGGCATTGCCGTAGTCCAGATGAGGGGTGACTAAGGCATGTACAAGAGATTTCCTAGAGCTTATCGGTACTAGGTCTAGAACTTTACGCAGGATTTTAAGAACAGCATAACATTTGCCCGTTACCTTTTCGATATGTTTCACATACGAAAGATTGGTATCCAATAACATTCCTAAATTTCTGGCTGAGTTCGTAGGAACAGGGGTCTGGCCAAGTTCTGCGGGCCACCAGTCTGATGACCACACCGAGTGAACCTTCCCAACGATTAACACTTCGGTCTTGTCTCCATTAAGACGCAGACAATTATCATTCATCCAGCTCGCTACAGCTGAAAGACATGCTGAAAAGTTGGTTGCTGTCTCTTCACCGTCTTGACTGAGTGTGATCATTAGTTGCGTGTCGTCGGCGTAAGTTATAATATTAACACCGAAGGACTCAACTATGCGTGCAAGGGGTTCCATATACAGATTGAACAGAGTAGGGCTCAAACTTGAGCCCTGTGGAACCCCGTGCTTCAGCTGTCTGGGAGTGGACTTGAATGGTGGACAGTGGATCTGGAAACTTCTGTTTCCCAGAAATGACTTTATCCACTCATATGCGT
The DNA here is from genome assembly GCF_964261635.1 of Lissotriton helveticus. Lineage (NCBI taxonomy): Eukaryota > Metazoa > Chordata > Amphibia > Caudata > Salamandridae > Lissotriton > Lissotriton helveticus. The sequence goes on along the minus strand of NC_136063.1, from coordinate 1,931,998,792 downwards.
CTCCTCCAACTCCGATCTCAGATAGACGTGATAGCAGCGTGGAGTGTGACACAGTATCAAAAGCTGCGCTTAAGTCGAGTAACACAAGCGCTGCTGTCTGGCCTTTGTCGGCTATTTGCCTTAGTAATTCAGTAGAGTAAAGGACTGCCGATTCAGTGGAATATTGAGCTCTGAAACCTGATTGAGTAGGGTGAAGGAATTGACCCTGCTCCAGATAGTCCATGAGCTGCATGTTCACAATTTTTTCTGCCACTTTCATACAGAATGGCAACAGAGAAATTGGACGTAGATTCTGAAGTTGAGACATATTGAGGTTAGCTTTCTTTTTCAATGGAATCACCTGAGCTCTTTTCCAAGGTTCAGGTACTAGCTTTTCAAGGAAGGAGAGGGAGATAAGATGACTTATGTGCCCTAATAATACCTCTGTGATGTCCGAAAAGCATTTAGGGGGAGCAGCATCATTCGGTGAGCCTGATTTCACACTATTGACAATGCGAAGCATTGACTGACGGTCAGGTACTGCAAAACTATTTAATCGCACAGTTTTTTCCGGGCAATTGTCTATCATGTTCCCCTGTATAGGACACACAGGTGTTTTATTGAATGAAGCATGTATTATGTCTACTTTGTTTATGAAATGGTCTGCGATGGAGTTACATAGTTCATCAGACAGTGTATCATGGGCCAATAGTCTATCAGGGACCGTTATTTCTTTGTATATGGCAAAGAGTTCTTTAGCAGGATTATTTGCATTTGAAATTCTGTCATTGAGACATTTACTCTTTGCTGATCTGATCAGTTTGGAGTATTTACTTAATTCAATTTTGTAAAGTTGTTTACTCTCTGTCTTATATTCTCTTCTCCAGAGGCGTTCCAACCTTTTGCATGTGGCTTTGGCCCTTTTTAGTTCGACAGTGAACCAAGGAGCCGTTTTATTACTTCTAACTGGAATTTTCGTGGTCCAAGGAGCAACTTTATCCAATGCCTTTTCTGTCCATTCCTCATAATCCGCCCAACTTTTAGACAAATTGTCATACAGGGGAGGGGGATTTTCCAGTAGGGCCAACTTATAAGCTTCTTGCGTAAATCTCTTCCAATTCCTGCGCCTGTAAGACAGGAATGAAGGGGATTTCGTGGTGTTAAGGACGTGAGAGATTTCAAAGAGAATAAGCTTATGGTCTGACCAAGGAATTGTGATAGGAGGAGCGGTTAAAATGGAATTCCAGTTAGCAAAAAGAGGGTCGAGTAGGTGGCCTGATTGATGTGTAGGTAACATAGATTGGGGTTCTAACATCAGGGATTTAAGTGCCCCTAGGAGAGTTTGTGCTTCTATGCACTCTATGTTCTCAAAATGCATATTTAAATCCCCCAGCAGGAGAAAATGATTATATCTGACTGCTGGTTGAGTAATTGCGTCCAATAAACTGTCACAGAAGGTTGTAACAGGACCAGGAGGTCTATAGAGCAGGTAACCATTTATTGTGAATTTTGGAGATATTATGATAGAAAAAGTACCGGCCTCACATTTGGCAATATTAACAGATTCCAGGGTACATATACACACAAATGTTGGAGTGGGGGAAAGGAAGTGTTTCTTAGTAGTAAAAATTGTAAAAACTCACTAAGCGGTACACTTTTATGTGAAGGTAATAATTTACACAGAGCCTGCGAAGGTTCTTCGAATAACCTTTCTTGCCACATGCACGGTTCTCCAGCAGCGGTGATACACCCAATTTTCAGGCAGCTTTCCAATGGCAGCTACGTTATGCTCAATGATCACAGCTGTTGTGGCATGTTGCCAAGAAAAGCCTATCTAGTTAGTGTGTCGGCCAGGGTCACTTGTTGTATGCAAGTATTGTATCCAAAAAGCAAGACAGACAGGGAGTCGGCGTTATGGCCTTCACTGAATATCTCTTCTATACGAATTGATACTTTAAGCAGAATGAAAGCCATTCTTTTGCAAAAAACGGTGCCACTGACCTCGTCTAGAGTAACATATGATCTGCAAGTTGCAAGGACTTCTACAGAGATACATGCATTATTATCAACAAACTGTCCAGTACATTTCGCAGAAATGTTGGTTCGAATCTTAAACATGTTTGATACCAGTGGTATTGCACATGTATTTAAGACGATGTTTTCGGGACTGTCACCCCCATTTGAAGCAGTTCTCTGTATTTTTCCAAATTTCGGGCGCTCTGTGTTCAGTGGTTTGCCTCTCATTTTGGGACTCGTAGCAGGAATTCTATTTTTGTTTCTTCTACTCCGATATGGCAAGTCCAGTCACCAACAATACCCAGACTACCATGGAGAATGCTCTCCTAGCCATGTGGTACCATGACAGGATGAGAAACGTGAGATCAGTAGCCACTGATCTCATCCTTATGTGCACTCAATGGTTCTTCCCATACAGTAGGAGTTCCAAACTTCTTTATATACCAGTTATTGCATTTTATTCAAAATATGCTTTCATTGATAATTTCCACATTGTACATATGGTATGGCTTTGGCTCTTAGATTCAGAGCATAACACTGTCCTTTATATAAATCCAATGCATTTCGGGGCCATGGTGCGCCCCTTCATCAGGGAAAGGATACTGTGGTAAAAAGGAAAATTGCATCATGTAAGTAAAGTGTGCATCGTGGGATGTGGGTAAGAACATGTGGGGGAAAGATAACGTGGTGAGTTATGGGGTCACCTTAGAAAACCGGGGACCATGTGAAAGTTCGGCAAAAAAGATAGGCTGGGTCTTACGTGTGTTCAAGAGTAGAGATGATGCGTATCTGAAAAAAGAAAAGTGCATACAGCATGTTACCGCCGGGGCGTGGTTGGGTATTGGAAAGAGTAACAAAAATCTATCTGGTATCCTCGTGTTATGTGCTAAAGACTAACCTGGGGTTTGATTCTTGGTTTCTGACAAAGCGGTCCGTTCACCAACGCCGATCAGGACACGAGTGTCAGCTGCCGCGTTTACTCGAGGTCAACAACTCGCGATCACGTGGTCATAAAAAGAGGAAAAAGACTTGCGTCCATGATATCAATGGCAGAATTAAGATACCGAGTATACGACGTTCAGGAATGTGATGATGAGAGAAAGGGGAAGTGATGGTGATATTTAAAGAAGTGGCAGAAGTATATTGTTAAAGTGTAGTAAAAAAATTATGGTGTGGTTGAGATGAAAATCATATAGTCGTTCATAATGGACAACAGAAAACAGTAAAACAAAACATCACAGTAGGTCCACACAGGAGATACTAGGTTGCTCGGGAAAGCAATTATTACAGGTAGCAAGCAAATTCAATTCTGTCATTGAGGCCAAATGGCTTCTGTGTAGAAAGTCTATAAATCCAGGTATTTTCACGCTGCAGAAGAAACTTTGTGTTGTCTCGACCTTCAATTTTAGGTATAGTTTCAAGTATCATGAACTTGAGTTGAGAGATGTTATGTTTCTCATCTTGAAAGTGTGTAGCTATTGACGATTTGGTAGATTTTAGCCGAATATTAGACTTATGTTCTGTAAGTCTGGTTTTGATTTTTCGCTCTGTTTTGCCAATGTATAGTTTGCCGCAGGGACATTTTAACGCATAGATCACGTTGCTGGAATCGCATGTTGCATTCACCTTGAGTTTTATGGTGTGGCCTTTCATGGGATGGTTAATGTTACCACATTTCCTCTGATGATACAATTACAGTTCCCACAGTTCAAACATGGTTTGGTGCCTGTGTATTTCAGCTTGATGGTGGGTTTGTGTTGAACCAATTCTCCTAGATTCTGTGCCCTGGTAAAGGCAAACAATGGAGGTTCCTTAAAAATTTCCCCAAAGTCTGGTTCCAAATTCAACAACGGCCAATGTTGGTTAATGATCCGTTTAAATTTTGTGGTTGCTGTAGAGAATTTAGAAACTACCACTGTGCGGGTTTGTTGTTTTTTGTCAATAGATTGTAGAAGTTTCTGTCTCTCAATGTTAGAAACTTTATCTTTGGATTCTCCAATAATGTTCTCAGGGTATCCTCTGTGGTGAAATTTAGTGGCCACTTCCTCAATGCGTTGTTTGGATTTGATAGGGTCTGATGTGATTCTTTTGGCCCGTGCCATTTGTGAGAAAGGTAAGTACTTTTTAAGGTTAGGTTCGTGGAAGCTCGCAAAATGTAGCATGTTGTTCCTGTCGGTGGGTTTGGTAAAGAGATCAGTTTCAAGGTTACGTTTGTTTATAGTGACTTTGACATCCAGAAAATTCACACTTGTATTTGATATTTCCCATGTCAGTTGAATGCGTTCATCAATTTGGTTGAACTCAGTCAATAGTTTTTGTAGTTCCTTCTCAGAGTTTTTCCAGACAATAAAGATGTCATCTATGTATCTGGTTAGAAGCAGTAAGTTCTTTGTCCATTCTTCATTCGTGAAAATGTGAGTTTCCTCATACTGTTGCATGAAAATGTTGGCGTATACAGGCGCCGCTGAATTGCCCATAGCCTTTCCTACCAATTGCTGATACCATGAGTCTTTGTATTTAAAGTAACTCTGATATAGTACAAAAAGCATGAGTTCCATCAAAAATGTTTGGAAAGTGGTATCCAAGTTGGATTTAAGTAAGGCTTGTTCAATGGCTTCTATACCTAACGAATGAGGTATGGAAGTGTACAACGATCGGACATCCGCAGTGCAGAGAATTAAATGGTCTTCTGGGTTGTTTTCCAAATTGTTTAATTTGGAAATAAAATGTGTAGTATCCTTGGTATATGTTCTCATGGATAGCACTGAGGGCTGTAGATATTTGTCAAGAAGTTGACCGATGGGTTCATGCATGCTCCCACATGTAGAGACTATAGGTCTCATGGGGGGGTCAGTCAAATTCTTATGAATTTTTGGTACCATTCTGAGGGTTGGGCTTTTGGGGTTAGCTTTTGTCAAAAAGTTTTTTGTCCTATCATTGATTGTACCTGCTTCATGTGCCCTCTCTAGGATGTTCATGAGTGTTTTCATATATTCCGTTGTGGGGTTGTTATCCAGTTTCATGTAGGTTGTAGTATCCATGATATGTTCCATTGTTTTGGATTCATACATATCCTGATTCATAATAACTAGGGCACCCCCTTTGTCGGCTTTAGTGCATGTGATCTGGTCATTGCGTGATATCTTTTTCAAGGTATCCCAATCTTTTTGCGTGATGTTCCTGGTGCGTTTCTGACCGTGTTTAATACTGAGTAAGTCCTTCTTGACTCTATTTTCAAAAAGATCCAACGTTTTGTGGCTGACTGGTGATTGGAATGTACTATGAGGTCTTAATCCCAGAAGTTGATCTTCACCTTGTTTTGGTTGTTGGGGTAACACATTCTCAAAGAAATGACGCAGGCGAAGTTTACGCATCAATCTAAAGAAACTGACTTCGAGTTCCAAATTGTTGGTGTTGGTTGTGGGTACAAATGATGTGCCTTTTTGTAATAGTATCTTTTCATGTTTGGTGAGTTGGTAGTTACTAATGTTAATGACTAGTTGATCGGGGTTTATGTCTTCTTTGGTTTCTTGTCTTTGATGGTTCCCGATGCGCTTCTCGTGATTGGTGGTTCTTTCTCCTTTTCTTTTCTTTTGCTCTGTCCTCTCCGGGGTCTCCTTTTTGCGCTTGACCCTGTTCTAAAAAAGGGCTTGGTTCTGTTTGGAAACTCGTGGTAGGTTGTTGTGCTTGACTAGTATCGTTACTTGTATGTGTTGGTGGAGTTCTCCTGGATCGTTGTGTGCTATCACTATCCGATGATGACGTTTCAGTTTGGGAATTTGGCGGTCTGTTCCTCCTTTTTTGGGCGTAGATTTCGGCCCATGTGTAGACCTCTCCCAGTCTATAATCCATAGTGTCTCTCTTATATTTGCGTATCTTTCGTTCGTTGATTTCATTAGTATGTTTGGCCATTTGTGCCTGGATGTCTTCCAAAATGTTCTTTAATTCATCTTCAGATAGCATTTTAGATAATTCATTTGATGTTTCAGCGATTTCAATGGTGAGCTCCTCTAGTATTCCAGAGAGCTCCTCAATAATTAGGAGGATCAGGTCCAGGGAACATTTATTAAGGATTTCGTACCACCTTTCTTGGAATTTTTTGGAATTTTTACATAGTGATGGTTTCAAGGCAATTCTGAGGCCCCTAGGTATATGTTGGTTGCGATGATATTTTACCAACGTGCTTGCATGTAGTTGTTGATTGACACGTCTCTTGCTTAGATATATTAATTGTCTTATATGTTGCTCTTTAGAGCGGGTAGTTGTCTCCTGTGCGTTTTCTTCCCTAATCAATTCATAGATTCGATCGGCTTCATCCGGTTTAAATGCAAATGTAGAGGCTCTGGCCTCGGTGCTTTTCGCGATTTCTTCGTAATTGCTCATCTTATTTTTATTAGCGTGCTATCCGGACCATGGGTGGACACGAAAGAGTAAAACTAAATTATGTGTTTGGTCAGATGCACAGCAGATATTTGAAATGTTCAAATAGTTTGTAGGTTTTAGGTGCCACACAAGTAACGTCAAGTGTCCCACGACGTTATATTATCAAATGAGAAACGTGAGATCAGTAGCCACTGATCTCATCCTTATGTGCACTCAATGGTTCTTCCCATACAGTAGGAGTTCCAAACTTCTTTATATACCAGTTATTGCATTTTATTCAAAATATGCTTTCATTGGCTTTGGCTCTTAGATTCAGAGCATAACACTGTCCTTTATATAAATCCAATGCATTTCGGGGCCATGGTGCGCCCCTTCATCAGGGAAAGGATACTGTGGTAAAAAGGAAAATTGCATCATGTAAGTAAAGTGTGCATCGTGGGATGTGGGTAAGAACATGTGGGGGAAAGATAACGTGGTGAGTTATGGGGTCACCTTAGAAAACCGGGGACCATGTGAAAGTTCGGCAAAAAAGATAGGCTGGGTCTTACGTGTGTTCAAGAGTAGAGATGATGCGTATCTGAAAAAAGAAAAGTGCATACAGCATGTTACCGCCGGGGCGTGGTTGGGTATTGGAAAGAGTAACAAAAATCTATCTGGTATCCTCGTGTTATGTGCTAAAGACTAACCTGGGGTTTGATTCTTGGTTTCTGACAAAGCGGTCCGTTCACCAACGCCGGTCAGGAATAGCGAAAAGCACCGAGGCCAGAGCCTCTACATTTGCATTTAAACCGGATGAAGCCGATCAAATCTATGCATTGATTAGGGAAGAAAACGCACAATAGACAACTACCCGCTCTAAAGAGCAACATATAAGACAATTAATATATCTAAGCAAGAGACGTGTCAATCAACAACTACATGCAAGCACGTTGGTAAAATATCATCACAACCAACGTATACCTAGGGACCTCAGAATTGCCTTGAAACCATCACTATGTAAAAATTCCCAAAAATTCCAAGAAAGGTGGTACGAAATCCTTAATAAATGTTCCCTGGACCTGATCCTCCTAATTATTGAGGAGCTCTCTGGAATACTAGAGGAGCTCACCATTGAAATCGCTGAAACATCAAATGAATTATCTAAAATGCTATCTGAAGATGAATTAAAGAACATTTTGGAAGACATCCAGGCACAAATGGCCAAACATACTAATGAAATCAACGAACGAAAGATATGCAAATATAAGAGAGACACTATGGATTATAGACTGGGAGAGGTCTACACATGGGCCGAAATCTACGCCCAAAAAAGGAGGAACAGACCGCCAAATTCTCAAACTGAAACGTCATCATCGGATAGTGATAGCACACAACGATCCAGGAGAACTCCACCAACACATACAAGTAACGATACTAGTCAAGCACGACAACCTACCACGAGTTTCCAAACAGAACCAAGCCCTTTTTTAGAACAGGGTCAAGTGCAAAAAGGAGACCCCAGAGAGGACAGAGCAAAAGAAAAAGAAAAGGAGAAAGAACCACCAATCACGAGAAGCGCACCGGGAACCATCAAAGACAAGAAACCAAAGAAGACATAAACCCCGATCAACTAGTCATTAACATTAGTAACTACCAACTCACCAAACATGAAAAGATACTATTACAAAAAGGCACATCATTTGTACCCACAACCAACACCAACAATTTGGAACTCGAAGTCAGTTTCTTTAGATTGATGCGTAAACTTCGCCTGCGTCATTTCTTTGAGAATGTGTTACCCCAACAACCAATACAAGGTGAAGATCAACTTCTGGGATTAAGACCTCATAGTACATTCCAATCACCAGTCAGCCACAAAACGTTGGATCTTTTTGAAAATAGAGTCAAGAAGGACTTACTCAGTATTAAACACGGTCAGAAACGCACCAGGAACATCACGCAAAAAGATTGGGATACCTTGAAAAAGATATCACGCAATGACCAGATCACATGCTCTAAAGCCGACAAAGGGGGTGCCCTAGTTATTATGAATCAGGATATGTATGAATCCAAAACAATGGAACATATCATGGATACTACAACCTACATGAAACTGGATAACAACCCCACAACGAAATATATGAAAACACTCATGAACATCCTAGAGAGGGCACATGAAGCAGGTACAATCAATGATAGGACAAAAAACTTTTTGACAAAAGCTAACCCCAAAAGCCCAACCCTCAGAATGGTACCAAAAATTCATAAGAATTTGACTGACCCCCCCATGAGACCTATAGTCTCTACATGTGGGAGCATGCATGAACCCATCGGTCAACTTCTTGACAAATATCTACAGCCCTCAGTGCTATCCATGGGAACATATACCAAGGATACTACACATTTTATTTCCAAATTAAACAATTTGGAAATCAACCCAGAAGACCATTTAATTCTCTGCACTGCGGATGTCCGATCGTTGTACACTTCCATACCTCATTCGTTAAGTATAGAAGCCATTGAACAAGCCTTACTTAAATCCAACTTGGATACCACTTTCCAAACATTTTTGATGGAACTCATGCTTTTTGTACTATATCAGAGTTACTTTAAATACAAAGACTCATGGTATCAGCAATTGGTAGGAATGGCTATGGGCAATTCAGCGGCGCCTGTATACGCCAACATTTTCATGCAACAGTATGAGGAAACTCACATTTTCACGAATGAAGAATGGACAAAGAACTTACTGCTTCTAACCAGATACATAGATGACATCTTTATTGTCTGGAAAAACTCTGAGAAGGAACTACAAAAACTATTGACTGAGTTCAACCAAATTGATGAACGCATTCAACTGACATGGGAAATATCAAATACAAGTGTGAATTTTCTGGATGTCAAAGTCACTATAAACAAACATAACCTTGAAACTGATCTCTTTACCAAACCCACCGACAGGAACAACATGCTACATTTCGCGAGCTTCCACGAACCTAACCTTAAAAAGTACTTACCTTTCTCACAAATGGCACGGGCCAAAAGAATCACATCAGACCCTATCAAATCCAAACAACGCATTGAGGAAGTGGCCACTAAATTTCACCACAGAGGATATCCTGAGAACATTATTGGAGAATCCAAAGATAAAGTTGCTAACATTGAGAGACAGAAACTTCTACAATCTATTGACAAAAAACAACAAACCCGCACAGTGGTAGTTTCTAAATTCTCTACAGCAACCACAAAATTTAAACGGATCATTAACCAACATTGGCCGTTGTTGAATTTGGAACCAGACTTTGGGGACATTTTTAAGGAACCTCCATTGTTTGCCTTTACCAGGGCACAGAATCTAGGAGAATTGGTTCAACACAAACCCACCATCAAGCTGAAATACACAGGCACCAAACCATGTTTGAACTGTGGGAACTGTAATTGTATCATCAGAGGAAATGTGATTAACCATCCCATGAAAGGCCACACCATAAAACTCAAGGTGAATGCAACATGCGATTCCAGCAACGTGATCTATGCGTTAAAATGTCCCTGCGGCAAACTGTACATTGGCAAAACAGAGCGAAAAATCAAAACCAGACTTACAGAACATAAGTCTAATATTCGGCTAAAATCTACCAAATAGCTACACACTTTCAAGATGAGAAACATAACATCTCTCAACTCAAGTTCATGATACTTGAAACTATACCTAAAATTGAAGGTCGAGACAACACAAAGTTTCTTCTGCAGCGTGAAAATACCTGGATTTATAGACTTTCTACACAGAAGCCATTTGGCCTCAATGACAGAATTGAATTTGCTTGCTACCTGTAATAATTGCTTTCCCGAGCAAACTAGTATCTCCTGTGTGAACCTACTGTGATGTTTTGTTTTACTGTTTTCTGTTTTCCATTATGAACGACTATATGATTTTCATCTCCACCACACCATAATTTTTTTACTACACTTTAACAATATACTTCTGCCACTTCTTTAAATATCACCATCACTTCCCCTTTCTCTCATCATCACATTCCTGAACGTCGTATACTCGGTATCTTAATTCTGCCATTGATATCATGGACGCGAGTCTTTTTCCTCTTTTTATGACCACGTGATCGCGAGTTGTTGACCTCGAGGAAACGCGGCAGCTGACACTCGTGTCCTGACCGGCGTTGGTGAACGGACCGCTTTGTCAGAAACCAAGAATCAAACCCCAGGTTAGTCTTTAGCACATAACATGAGGATACCAGATAGATTTTTGTTACTCTTTCCAATACCCAACCACGCCCCGGCGGTAACATGCTGTATGCACTTTTCTTTTTTCAGATACGCATCATCTCTACTCTTGAACACACGTAAGACCCAGCCTATCTTTTTTGCCGAACTTTCACATGGTCCCCGGTTCTCTAAGGTGACCCCATAACTCACCACGTTATCTTTCCCCCACATGTTCTTACCCACATCCCACGATGCACACTTTACTTACATGATGCAATTTTCCTTTTTACCACAGTATCCTTTCCCTGATGAAGGGGCGCACCATGGCCCCGAAATGCATTGGATTTATATAAAGGACAGTGTTATGCTCTGAATCTAAGAGCCAAAGCCATACCATATGTACAATGTGGAAATTATCAATGAAAGCATATTTTGAATAAAATGCAATAACTGGTATATAAAGAAGTTTGGAACTCCTACTGTATGGGAAGAACCATTGAGTGCACATAAGGATGAGATCAGTGGCTACTGATCTCATGTTTCTCATTTGATAATATAACGTCGTGGGACACTTGACGTTACTTGTGTGGCACCTAAAACCTACAAACTATTTGAACATTTCAAATATCTGCTGTGCATCTGACCAAACACATAATTTAGTACCGTGACAGGATTACAGAGATTCTTCGCTTGGCTCGTTTAAGAGATCTGAATACCACTTGGTTTCTATCATTCAGACCAATCTGGCAAGATTGCATCTTACCTGTTCTACGATGCCTGCTTTGCGGAGAAGAATGTGTGTTAGACGTTTGTCTTACACTTCCATCAGCATTGCTAATGGATGTTGACACTTTGCTGGGTCCCATAACGGCTCATACATCGTGTTGCCCCCAAAGGCTGCCAATCCTGATGACGGCATTCATTGAGATCTCAATGGCAAATCCAGCTACTGGTGAGGTACGTGGAACAACAGGCACACAGGTACCATCTGCAATGAACATTTCTAATTTGGCAACTAACGCGGACGGCGATGCTTCACATCTGTGCACAATTGATCTACTTAATGAAGTAGTTCCACTTTCACCTACTGTGGTAGACGATTTCTTTGCCAGCTTAGATGATTTGATGTTTTCTCCCGACACCGAGAATAACTTTTTGAAACTTGCACACAGCGTTCCATGGACTCTGAAATTCAGCCTTCACTTTTCAAAACAAACCTTCTAACTTGGGAACTCTATTTTTCTACAATCCAATTTGAACTTTTCTTTTTTCGAAATTGACCTTTTTCCTTTGGCACAGAGTAACCTGCTTAAAGTAGAACTATTCTTAGAGAACAAGAAATTCATTTAATACTTCCTAGAGACAATATTTGACCTTGTCCTTTAAAAACGATAACAGTTTAAATATTCTGCTATGGAATGGTCTTGACCTTTTTTCTTCTGTAAACTTAGAGCCATTTCATAAATGTCATTTCATGATTCATTTAGATAGCATTTTTGAATGATAGCTATTGCTTGTAAAATGCGTGCAATACAAATGCTCATGTATGTGTATAACCATTTTTAATGCATTTTATGCATTTTGGGTGGGATTATGAACACATGCATTAGTTATGTTTTAGATGCTTACAGATTTAGTAATATCAGACATAATACGTGGAGAGGGTGTTGTATAGCGTTTTAGGACCCTAGTGTAATTTTCCCGATTCATGCCCTTATACAGGTATAAAGTATTGTATCCTTATAAAGGCATAGAAATCATAACCATATTAAGACATAGCTCACGTAGTCCTAATACGGCATGGCTATTTCCACTAGTTCCGAAAACCTACAACAATTTCTTGGAAAAACCCGCCTTCAGCAGTCAGGGACTTCCCCCTGCATGAATATTGATTTATCCTAGAACTCATGGAGTTTTCAAAGAACTAAGTCTTTGATGACGTTATTATGTCCAACCTTACGTCAAACTCGGCACCTTCAAGGTATAAATATGCCAACACTTGCCTAAGCAAACACACGGTGGTGTGGAACAGTTCGACTATCTACCTACACGACACAGCTCGCCGAAGCAAGTGCTGAAGGAAGCCGACCCACCAGCAGACGCACTGAGAGAGACGCTGTCTTATCTCTTGCCGAGAAATCCAGCTCCAGTGTTTCCAACCTACCCTTGCGGGTTGTTGAGAACTCGAGTCCTGAGAGAGAGATACCAGACCTCCTTCATTCTAAACCAAGGTACGGAGCTGATTAGACCCTTAGAGAATTCTTGGATTAGATTCTTGGCAAAGAATACTGAAACTAAGCTACACCCTACTTACTTCTTCCCTTGTACTAGACCTAGGTTAGGTACACCCACCGGGGTAGGCGTATTTTAGAAGCACCAGTTGAGTACTTTTAGTCTTTATTTATTAATGTATGTATTTTATATTTATTATGGCTTAGAAACCATATCATGCTTTTATAGTATTATTTTATAATACTCTTCGTACTGTACGCATTGTACTTTGCAACCAGTATTACGATTGTAGCAGTTCATTTCCTCTGCATGAGAAAGAAGACTGTTCAATAAATACCCTTTTATTCAAAACACCTGTCTCTCTATTTCTCTGCACCTCTGGTGAAACGAAGCATGCCCGATTGACTGAGTAAAATAACTATCTATTGTTTCCGTGACTCTAGAGATACATTTCTGATTCTTGGGAAACAAAGTTGTCATGTTTATGCGGTTGTCAGAAACTAATCCCTTCTTGTTTATTCGAGAAAGTTTCTAGTGACCTCTGAGCTAGCTGGCACTCACAATTAAGTCTAGTATATTCGATAGAGACCTAGTAGACCTCAGTCCTACGTCAGATCTATAGGATATATTATTCCAATGCGCAGAGCCTATTGGGAATATAGGAACTACACTACAAAGCATCAGTCACTACTGTTAACTCAGGTTGGGGAAGGGAGAGGGATCTGCCACTGTTCTCGAGCCACCACTGCAATTGACGTGCAGTCCCCCCCTAGATCTGGACATCATTAAGATTGCCCGGATACTGCGCCCACAGGAACTTCAGGTCCCACTGCAGAGTCCGCATATGCCACCTGGCATGATCCACCAGCAGGATGCAGGAGGCCATGAGGCCCAGCGGCCTCAGAGTCAATCTCACCGAACTCACTGCTCGGGAGGATAATCCCAAAAACTGCAATGTATCCAGAACTGCTCTGATGAAAAGAAGCTTCTGAAAGGGAGTCAGGTGTTATTTCGGCACATTGATAGTGACCCCCGCGAATACAAGAGGTCCGACGTAGGCTGGAGGTGGGAGACGACAGCCTGGGGTGAGCCTGCCTTCAACAGCCAATTGTGGAGATAGTGGAAGACTGGAACCCCAGATCTGCGCAGATGAGCTGAAACCACCACCATCACTTTCGTGAACACCCAAGGGGCCACTGTTAAGGTCAAAGGGGAGCATGGTAAACTGAAAATGCTTGCGGCCTACTGTGAACCATAAATAACTCCTGTGGGCTGGCTGGACGGGGATATGGGAATAGGCATCCTGCAAATTCAACGCTACCATCCAGTCTCCGTTGTCGAGGGCAGACACGACCTGAGCCAACGTGAGCATCTTTTTTTTTCACTTTTTAGTCCTCATTTCACCTTAAGCATCTGCAAATTCACATAGGAAAGTCTACTTTCCAAACTGGGCGCCCTGGGTCTATGCTCTTGCATTTGCTTTTTCGGCCTACCAGGCCAGCTTCATTTGTGCGAGGCTTGGTGTAATCATTGGACCATATACACTTAGATTAACCTCATTTCAGTACCCCAAGTGACTAATGGCCCCCAGATATTCCCCTCCCCTTGATCCAATCTCGCCATGCGCAACACTGCTCTTAACCTGGTCTCATATAGCGGCGGCTCAGGATCTTTCAACAGCCTGCAGATCTCTCTAGGAGCACTAATAACATCAAACAAAGGAATAAACCAGTCGACTTATTAGATAGTTGGTATGTAGGATTATTCCCGATACCGAATATAACTATTGTCGGATTAAGATTAAACCTAACTTTAAAAACTCCCTCTTACGCCCTCCCCACATTTCCCCAAAAGATTCTTAAAGAAATACAATCAAAAAAACATATGTATATCGTCAGCCTCTACTAAACCGCACCTAGAACATTTAGGAGCTGATGTTGATATAAATCTAGCAATTTTTTGGGGGGTATAATACAATCTATTTACCACAAAGAACTGGGTTTTCTTTAAAGAAGCTGATTTAACATATTTATATAAATTATAAAGAGAGGGATAAAACAAATCAACAGAGACGTCTTCCAAAGATGAAACACTCCATACCTTATAAGGAGGAGGAAGAGCTATCTCCTCTGCCTCAATTACCGCTCTATACCAAATCCCTACTTCCTTTTTTTGGGAGTTTACATTTTGGAGAATATTCTCGATCTCCCAATTTCCGCCAATAAGATCTCTCTCAGCAGAGAACCAAGAACATATTTGCAAGTATTTGAAGCGGAAGAGAGCCAACGTGAGCATCTTGAACTTCTCCTTCTGGAGGAAGTGGTTGAGGGCTCTGAAGTCTAAGATAGGACGCAGGCCTTTGTCCTTCTTGGGTACTAGAAAGTAATTGGAGTAGCAACCACAACCTACTTTTGGAACAGGGACCCTTTCGATAGCGCCCTTGGCCAAGAGAGCTGCAACTTCCTGATGGAGAAGGGCCAAGTGATCTTCGGACATGCGATGGAAGGATGGTGGCATGGAGGGAGGGGTAGCCTTGAAGGGGAGAAAGTAGCCCCTACGGACTATCTTCAAAACACACCTATCCGACGTGATGTTTTACCAGTGGAGGAGGCGATGGCGAATCCCGCCGCCCACTGGCCTCTGCTGGCTCTAAAAGGTTAGACTAGCAGGGTTTGGAGACTGCTGCAGGGGGTTATGGGTGGACTGGCCTGCCTGCTGGCCACCAGACCCGTGTCGCTGAGCCCCACGGACACACCCAGGCTGGGCAGCCTGCATGAACTGGTGGCTATACTGGTTTAAATGTGGTGGGGCACTCCTTCCGTAGGGTAAACAACCCTGACCACGAAACCGTCACCACACATGTTGTTACAAAGCAGTTGTTCCAATTACCGTGTTGCAACAACGCATACCATTACCACGAAAGTCGTAACAATGGCTTGCGGAGGGGGGCGACTACGGTACGCACAGGCTGGAGTTGGAATAGAAAATTATACTATTCCAACATCCAGCGACCCCCTCCGCAAGTAGTTATAATGACTTGAGGGGTAATCGTGTGCGTTGTTACGACGCGGTCATTGTAACAACCGCGTTGTAACAACATGCGGGTGTAACGGGCTGCGGAAAAAAGAGGCATATTATGCTAAAGGCAGACTGCGTAGGGCAAGAGGTTGCCGCAAGGCCCAAGGATCTGGCCATAGCCCTCGAATCCTTGAAGCGCTTGAGCGACGAGTCTGCCTTATCACCGATAACACGATGGCCATCAAAGGGCATGTCCAGTAAAGTGGATTGGACATCCCCAGAAAAACCAGACGTCCTCAACCAGGCGTAGTGCCTTAGGGCTACAGATGTTGAAACCGTTCTGCCCAGTGATTCGCTTTGGGTATCCAGCTCCCAGATGGTGAATTTAGCTACCTCTCGACCCTCTGCCACTCCGCGGGTGATAACAGCTCTGGCCTCCTCCGGGCACTGTGGAAGCACTTGCGCAACCATATCCCAAAATGTATGGGTATAACAGCCCAAGAGGCATGCAGTATTCACCAAACACAATGCTAAGTTGATAGAAGAATACATCTTCCCAAGGTGGCCAGCCTCTTGGATTTTCTATCTGGGGAAGCAGTAGGGATTGCGCCCTTAGAGGATGAGGCTTGGTTTTCCAAGCTCTCAGGGATCGGGTGTTGGGAGAGGAAAAGTGGGTCGCCCAGGGCCGGGCGATTGTATTGGACAATCATCCTATCCACAGGAGCCCCTGTGCTGGGCTTGGACCAAGTACCCAAAAGGACGTCGGTGAAGGCTTCATTGAAAGGCAGAAGGGGCTCTGAAGAGGCTGCTGCCGGTTGAAGCACCTCTGTTAGGAAGTTAGTCCTGATCACCACTGTAGAAAGCTCCAGGCCCAAAGCTGCAGCAACCCTACACAACAACACATTCGTATGAGGCTCCCTCATCTGTAGCCACAGTAGGGGGGAGATAGCATGCCAAGGTATAGCGAGGTATCCAGACCACTGGCATCACCCAGGTCCTCAAGTTGGTCAGCCAAAGGGTCCACAGATCCCTCCCAGTCCTCCTTATCCTCCTCTCGTTACCATTCAGGCCCGAAAGGAACACCAGGAATGAACAGAGGCACATACCTTCCAGCGCTGGTTCCGATGTTGAGCGACATCTGTCCGGCGCCGTGCCCAAGTTGGGGGGAAGGCTGGGGTCAGTGCTGGTCAGGGGCACTACCGGGGGCGAAGTCACCTGTATCGGTACCGGGGAAGGTCCTTGAGGTCGACCAGTGTTGATCTGGATCAGGCGTGGATCCTTGGGGGCTACCAGGGCTAGACCCACTGGCAGTGAAGGCCCAGGGCCCCCAGCTTTGTCCGCGGGGCCCGAAGTCAAACCAGTGAAGTCGGGCTGCCCAACGATGCTGTTAATCGCTTCACTAAAAGCTCGAAGCTGGGCAGGGAATGCTCTGGCACCGTGAAATGGAGGGTAGCTCGGAGCCGTCCCAGGAGCAGGATCCGAAGGGGGGGCTGGAAAGCAATGACGATCGCTCCAGGGGTGCGTTGCATACGCCAACGGATGGCAAGAAGGAGAAAGACCGACATTGCTTCTTCGCCTTCTTCTTGTGCTTTGACTTACCCGAAGATCTCGAAGACTTGGAAGATGAATGGTGGTGGTGGCTCCCTGACCAGTCCCGCAACCTTCATCTTGACCAGGATCTCAAACGGCACAGAGCTGACTGCCGGGCCTCTAAGAGCTTTCATGACCGCTCCCACAAAGACTTTGGATTCATGGCCCGTCAGTCCGAGCACGACTTTGGGTTGAGGTTGCGCTCCAGGTACCAGAGACACACGAGGTGGGGGTCCTTAAACAACATCAAGCAGGTACAGGCCTTACACGGCTTGAATCCAGTCCGGTGATGTAACATCCCTCGTGCACCAGGAGCCAAATGACTCAAAGATGTTGAGAAAAAGTTAATCAAAAAATGACTAAGGGACTAGGGGCCCGATGTAGGTAAATATGAAATACTGATTCCTAAATACCCAATTTTACCGATTCGGTATTTAGGAATTGATATTTCATACGTAGCTAAAAATTAGTTAAATAATACCGAATCGGTAAAGTTTGTTATTACCGAATCGGTAATACCGATTCGGTAATAAGGAATCCCCTTCCCATTCATTCCTATGGGCCTGTAGGCCCATAGAAATTAATGGGAAGCCATTCACTATTACGGATTCGGTAAATACCGAATCGGTAATAGAGGGAGCATCTTTAAGGGTGGCAGGGTGTCATATTGACACCCTGTTACACCCCTGATTCATGCATGTGTGCACATGTGGCGCACATACATGCCCTAATGGCATGTATGTCTGCCACATGGCACTGAGAAAAAAGCAAAAAATTGCTTTATTTAAGGTATTTGGTATTTACAACCAACTTGTAGTTGGTGGTAAATAACGAATCCTGATAGCAAAAATGCACTCACTTGAGTGCCACCTACATAGGTATTAGGGATTCAGTAAATCACTGATTCCTTAAAATAAGTATTCGGTATTTTACCGATTCCTTAAAATAAGGAATCGGTAAATTACCGAATCCTTAAAACCTGCCTCCTACATTAGAAAAGGCTAAATGCCGGTCAGTAATGGGGTAATTACCGATTTTCGCCCGTTACCGACCGGTATGTAGCTACCTACATATGGATCTAGCTCTCTCCGGATCTGTGCATTGGCGTGGAATAAGAAAGAACTGACGTCAGCACGCAGGGGCGGAGTCTAAGTAGACATCTGTGACATGCAAAAAGACTTAGAAGAGGAACAAACCGTTCCCTGGCACATGCTCGACTTACCTGCACAATCTCCGTCTTCCCTCCAGCAGCCCACCAGAGACGAGGTCAAAGAGCTCAACAAAAACCACAGATACAGGGCAAGACTGGTTCCGGTGTCAGGAGCAAGGAAGCTTCTCTCCTGACCCCAATGCTGCCAACACAACCATTCAGCAACGTGGGAGGATTTTTTAAATCCCGGAAGGAGGAAGAGAGATTGTTGCTGAAGAGAAGCCTGGTCGGCGATTTGGTGAAGGACAAGAGAGCAGCGTTGGGAGCCCTCGAGGATGAACCCTGGCCCACATACTTCTTAAGCCACAGATGGACGGTAAAGAATTCTCGAGGCTTCAGTCATTCCATTGGCGTGAGCTGCACTGTACCTGCAAAAGAAGCAAGCCCGTCTGACACCTCACCAAGTTGGAGGTCAGGACTTTCTGGGAGTTTGCAGAGACCCGAAGCTGCTGGAATAAGTTCCACTACTGGCGCACCGCCCCGCATATCTTTGGTAGGAGGGAGGGAGGCAAACGGGGTGGAAAGGAGAGTACTTTCTAAGACACTGAGCTCATTTTTGTCTACCACTCCCATCCTACGTTTTTTTTTCTCTTCTTTTAAGTTAGGAGGCCTGACTAGCATTCCCTTTCTATTTTCTATGGTATTCCTGTGTGTGAGTTAACACACAAGGCGAGTTACGAGTGCTGTCCCAGTCATCTCTTAAAGATATGCTTACCTATCATATCATTTTTTTTTCTTAGTTGCTTTTCCCCAGCACGGTTGATTTGGGATCACTATCTTTTTTTTCCCTTTTCATATAAAAAGCGGAAAAACAAGTTCCTTACCTGGTCTTCTCTGTCTTTATCCGAGGGGCATTCTGAAGAGATGTCAGGGACTCCCTTCTGGACCTGAAAAGAGAAAGACAGAACAGTTAAAGGAGAATTTACCGTGAAAAAGACTTAACAGTTTTCTTTCAATTCAAACAAAAAGACTTTATGAAGGAGTCAGAAAAGAGTGGTTGAAAGTTTTTCTTTGTCCTGTGCAATTAAAATACGACTGCAAGTTTATGTTCTGGATGAGATAATAAACAAAAAACAAACATAGAGAAAGATTGTATGGTTTTGTGCCCTGCCCAGTTACAACACCGCAACGTCACCCGGGTGACCATAGCACTGACCACAGACGCGAAGTCGACCTATGCCACCGACCGACGTGCATGGATACTGCTAAGAGAAAAATTCTCTGTATCCAGTCTGATGCTTGGGGGTAATTCTAAGGTAAGGAATCTATAACTAATGGTCTCTTTCAGAAAGGTAAAATTGTAGAAAGCTCTTCATTGTACCATCAGTATTATGACAAGGAATATCTTCCGAAAAGCAGGATGTTAATATGTGAAGATTGAAAAATATACTATTAGCATTGAACTTTTTGAGTGTAGATATAGAAATACGAGCAGGTTTTTTGTTCTGCAAAAACTTTGACAAAAGGCTATCAATCAATTAAAAAAACTTTTGAAGGAGTTTAACAGGATGCATACATAAATTGAAATTACCCACCGCTAACATCATCACTTTAATATTTTCTAGCATATACCATCATAATAAGAAAAGAGAAGACAATAATTTGCAAAGATGAGTAATTTTGAGTTTTAAAATATCAAGATTCACATAGACAGTATCTTTAATTGTATTGGAATGAATGCCATTTGAAAGGGCCCTAGGGGGCACATGCATCAAGCAATTTTGTGTTCACAAACTATTTGCGAACGCAAAAAATGCTTTTCTGATGCAGAAAACCCTAACTTGTGATTCGGTAACATGTTACCGTATCGCAAGATGAGTTTGGGATTCGCTATTAGGAAGGGGCGTGTTTAAGGCATCCCTTCCTAATACTGAATCGCATTGGGATGCAGGAATGTTTTGTGACCAAATGAGGTCGCAAAACATTTGCATTTTATCACCTTCTGTAGTAGTTGGTAACCCATTCGCAAATGGGAAGGGGTCCCAAAAGCATTTTTTAAGAGCAGGAAGTGGTTTCAAAGACCACAGCCTGCTCTTAAAAGAAGAATGGAAAATGTTTAATTTTTTTTTAAGGAAACCGGTCTGCTTTACCAAAAAAAAAGATTGCTTTATTTATAAGCAATCACAGACATGGTGGTCTGCTGACTTCAGCAGGCCACTATCCCTGTGATGGTGTAGATTCCTAATGGCTCGCAAATTGCGACCTACCTCGTTAATATGCATGAGGTAGGTGAATTTGCGGCACATTAGGAATCGCTTTTGGAACTGAAAATAGTTTCATATATTAGGATTAGCGCTTACGTAATTGCGAATCGGAGAAAATCGTAATTAGCTAATCGCTACTTGTAATAATGATGCATTTGGCTTATAAGTAATGTTTTGACCCTTAACAAAATCAGTTTGTTCGGTACCTCCCAAACCAGATATAAAGTCATTCACCGGTGAGGCAAGAATCTTGGCATTAGTTTTACAACCTGTGTTAATAAGTTAGATTGGTCTATATTTTTGCATTCAGAAGCTTTTCTCCTTTTTTGGAATTAAACATAAATTAGTTTCTGAAAAGGAGCTACATACACCATTAAGTGAAAGGAAATGTTGAACAAGCATTGTCAAAACCAATAGGTATCGCCTAAGCAAGATCTATGGGCTTTGTCAATTTTTTTTACATGTTGCACAGCAGCACAAACTGCTGTGCTATATGGCTAAAGGTGTAAAATCACTATTACACATTTATGATTAGTGTGTTAAGTCAGCGAGGTAGGTAGGATAGAATTTATAGAGCGCACTAAAACCCATAGGAGTCAGCAGAAGCAAAGCGGCCAAGAAAGAGGGTACAAAGATGTGAAAAGCCAGGTTTTCAGATGTTTTTTAAAGGACATAAAAGAGTCCACATCTGAAAAATAAGTAAGTAGGTCATTCCATAGTTTGGCGGCTAGGATGCAGGCCTTAAGAAGTAGGCAGAAAGCCTTTTCCGGACAGGAAGCAAGAGAAGGGAATGGATCCCCTCTCTAACGGAATGCCACTGGGGAGTGTTCAGAATGAGACGAGCTGCCGCATTTTGTACAACCTGAAGTTTGTTCAGGGAGGAACTATTAATGTTCCGATACAAAGCGTTGCAGTATTCCAACCGTGAGGTAACTAGGAAAATGATGACTGACTGGTGTAATTTCGCTGGGATGTAGGGGATGGCCTTTTTCAGGGTCCTAATGAGGTAGAAGCAAGTGCTGACAGTGCAACTGACATGAGCATCAAAGCTCAGAGAGTCATCAAAGATGACCCCAAGGTTACCATAGAAGGAGACGTTTAATAAGAATACTCAACCCTGAAGTGAGTTAAAGTGGGTCCATGCACTCTTAAGTGCTCTGAGCATTGAGAATAACAAGATAAGTGCTATTTAGTCACTTATATTGCACTATTCTCTCAGCATCACTGAGTTGTGCACATGGAACATGTTAACGCAGCACATGGCTTACTTTTACATTGGTAAAAGAGCTCATGAGCACAAAATCAATACTGTTTTGGAAATACGTTAGAGAGCAGGTCACATTGATCCTACTATTAGTCATCATGCACCAGTTACCAGCATGTGTGTGCGTGCAGTAATGTAATTCTCTGTGTTTTCAGAGGAGACTCCTTTTAAGTCACGTCTTGCAGTCTGATAATCTTTCAATACGGTGTGTACTGGCTCTGGGTGTGTCAGAGGGACATTTGCCTGCTGTGGTCTCGGCTGTCAATGTTCTCTGTGTATAGAGATGTATAAAGGAAAGACTGAATTGCTGATGTTGTACTTTCCCTCTTTTGTATGTAAGAAAATAAGACATTTCATCTGTTAACGCTATACATGTTCTGTGACTGAGATGAACTTGCACCAGACAGGTGTGCTGCACCTTTTCTTTCTGCTCTGTATGTGAGCTAACCATGCACCTATGTCCTACATCATGTACATGTCCTCTGTGTTTGAGTACTGTTGCCACTGAGAGTTTAATTCTAAAACTGATTAAATGGCAGAAGCACTGGTAAAGCAAGCTAAACTATTTACTAAAATAGAATATTGTCACCTGAAAGGCAGATAAAATCCATGCAAAACATTTCTGAACTGTACAGCACTTACTGGAAGCAAAGCATGTCATCTATAGATTATATGTAGTACAGCTGTAGGCATACCAAGATTAGATGATGACCAGCTGTTTCACACATATGCCAGTAGCAAGTGCGTAGAGAACAAGAGTAGTACCGTAACCAAAGTTGCTGTATACACACTGCTTTCTGTTGCAGTTTTCTGGCCCCTAAAACAAAGGCTGGTAGACATCAAACAGCACGCAGGGGCCTGTACAGCAGGTGCGTATATAAACAGCTGGGTTTGAGACATAGATTAGGGTAAATCATCAATTTGGTTTGTCTTCCATAACCATCCTCACCCTGGTTTACAATCTGATTTTTCTTTTAACAGATTACTATTCTCTGTTATTTTAGTTCTAGCTGTTTAAGTTGAGATAACTGAAAACTACAACTCCCAGAATGTATTGCATACGTGCTAAAACATGAAATGATACGATAACCCTAGAGGGCAATTACAGGCCTGTGCTAGAGTCAGACAGTGCAAGTACTAGAGAGAGACATGGTGATAAATAATGAGAGTCGCCCAGGACAGGGGTGCAGGCAAGGGAAACCAGTGTTAAATGCGCAGTTGGGCATCTAGAGGGTCTAGTGAAGGTTCTTTCCATTATTCTTCTGTATGTATTTAACACATGGGCACTAAAGCTCTTGTCTCTTTTATTCCACCATAAACCCCTCACACTCATCTCCCCACCCCCCTCAACGACTCTCCTGGTGGACAACAAGGACCTTCCTAAGCGCTGCAATCTTTGAACCACCAAATAAGTAAACATAGATGAAGGATGAGCATGTTGCTTTTACTTGGCATTAGGTGGTTACATCAAACAGGGGCAACCCTATTCCCCAAACCTGAGGTAAATAAATGGTATTAAGGTATTAAGGGTACAATGGTGCAGGAAAATTATTAACAATACATTAATAATAACAATGCACTCTAAACAAATCCACACACAATAAAACACTCTAAAATCAAACAACAAATGAACAAAAACAACAAGAAAATATAATAATAAACATAAAAATCTTAAAGGGGTACTCAACACAGAAAGCAGTTATTAATGCAAAAACATATTTTTACTAAAAAAATAGGAACGACTAAGACAATTAAAGAATATATAAAAGATGCTCACATAGGTACACAATAAACAACTCTAAAAACACATTTTACAGTGTAAAAAATAGCCGAGGGAAACAGAACTTAAAGCAAAATAGGTCCAACAAAAAACTAGAACAAATAATTGCAATAAATGCTTTCTCATAAATATATGCCAAAGGCAGGCGTTAATGGCGTTTTGACCTATGCTATTTAAAAGGCCATAATTAGGACCGGAAGATATTTTATAGAGCAACCAATCAGTGTAGTCTGAAAAAATAAAAAGCTTTTTGAAGTGTACCACAAGAAAGAATTGAAAACATAGCACAAAACAAACCAAACCATGAACTAAGTAACATGCAGTGTAGTGCTGTTAAGAACAAAATATTAAGATCTCAAGACAACAAAAACACATACTCAATTCCAAGTATCAAATAGTTTAGATGGAATTTAACCGCATCGCTGCGGCGGCTATTCCGCCGCAGCGCTAAGGGGGCGGGGTGGCCGGATGCTGGTGACGGAACCGCTCCGTCATCAGCCGCGGTTGGGCTGTGCTCATGACGGAGCGGTTCCGTCATGGCCCCGCCCGCTCAATAGAACGCGCCGTGCAGGCGCAAAATCAGCACCGCGCAGGCACGGCGGCCAGGCCATGACGGAACCGCTCCGTCATCAACACAGCACAACCGCAGCTGATGACGGAGCGGTTCCGTCATCAGCATCGAACGGGTTAAATAACAGACATAACAGAGATAAATTTCAAGTGTCGTATAATTTAAAGGGTCTTTAAATAATCGCGATCAATCCATCACCAAAAGGCCATCCCCAACCGGAAATAAATGACTGGGGCCTAGTTTCTGTATTGGGTACCCCTTTAAGGTTTTTCTTTTTAGTATTATATTTTCTTGTTGTTTTTGTTCATTTGCTGTTTGATTTCATAGTGTTTTATTGTTTGTGGATTTTCTAGGAGTGCATTGTTATTATTAATGTATTGTTAATAATTTCCCTGACCATTGTAGCTTAAATACTATTTACTTGGTGCTAAGCCAGGTTCACTATGACAGGAGTGTTCCTCTAGAACACAGATCTGTCTTTCATAATGAAAGAAGCTCAGTAAATGCAATATGTTTCCTACAAAACCTACAAAAATATATTAGTTTTTCTAATATTTAAACTTAATATTTAGTATGCTAATACATCTAAAAAAGTCAACACGATGGCGTCTGCACGACGGACGTGAGTGTGAGGGGCTCGTAACTCGCCTTTCCCAGAGACGAAATTGCAGCGTGTCTCGCCGGTGAGCACAGGCTGAACTTGGTTTGAGATTCCCGAAGCACTGTTGACGCCGGTCCAACGTGGAAAAGACCATCTTTTTTGGTAGGGGGAGAGCCGCGGTGTCCGCTATATCAATGGGCGAATAGAGGAAAGCGGACCGTGGAGCGCGGAGTTCAGCGTGGCGCGATGGATGCTGAACGGCAGTCGGGCGTGTTACAGCTCACCTGTGGCCATTTGGAGCCAGTTGGAGGCATTTTCATTTCTGTGTGGAGCCGGAGGAGAGCTTCGTTTTGCAAGCAGTAAGGCTCGGAAAAGCTTTAATTAAATATACGGCGAGCATTGATGTATAATGCACTTCAGCAGCTTAAATTTTTATTTCTGTGGAAGGAAACGTGGATGCTGAACCGCTTGGAAAAGTTGTAGCTAAATATAGGGCGAGCACTGGAGCATAACGAACTACTGCATTATAGCACTATAGCACTATTGCGGTTTAAAATCTTCTTTCTTTCTGGAAGAAGCCGTGGAAGACGAATCATTTTAGTCATTATTTAGTCATTATTGGACATCATTGGAAATTTTGACGTTGCTGTTGACTGGCGACAGATTTATCAACAAATCAACAAAGAGCAGCCAAGACTATTCTGGTGAGTTTGTGAGTTGCTTTTTGAGAGGTAACTTAATATTTGGAACCTCTTTATTGCTGGAGCTCGCTAAATACACTGTAACAGGGCAGTGGGTGCTACATTGTGTTTTCTACATTGAGAACTCATTTTGAGGCTTGCCATGGCACCCAAGGTCGCTTGTGGAGGGAAAACTAGAGCTGCAGGGGATGGTGTGGTAGGAACACGTGCCGCACTTGCCGCATAAATGTCTAAATAAATGCTTGGTGTCGAGGACTTTGAAAGCACTGGGCATGGCAAAGACTTAGTTCATGTTTCAATTAGCTACTGGGAAAAAAGCTGGGATTCCTGCTGCTAAATCTTATAATTCAGATGCCCAGGTAGTGGGAAGCGAAGCGATCGCTGTTTCTTTGGAGCAGAGACAGGTACCACCAGCAGTATTCCCAGCGGATGTGCAGACACCTCAGACTGTGGCTGGTGGCAAAGAGGCTACTTTAATGGATGATGATAATGACACTATCAGTGAAGATGTTAATGAGCTTTTAAGTAGTAAAGATAGTGAGTTTTACTCGCTCTCAGAGCACTCAGAAGGATCTGATTTGGAAGGAGATCTCCTACTAAAGGAAGATGGATCTGGAGACATTAGTCCTACTATGATGAATGACAGTCATATTAAAAATGTCTCCCCGGGGGATGTATCTGCAGAGGCACTTACGGTTCGGAAGAAAGACAAGGAAGGAAGTGTGGCATCAGCAACTGCAGAAACGCATGAATGGGATCTTTTTAGTGGGGAACAGTTATTAGAGAGACTGAACTTATCTGGCCAAGCTAGTGGGGGTCCAGTTGTGGAGATACCAAGCCAGGTGTTGCTGGAGGAAATTTACAGATCCATTGCATTGGCTGGAGTCTCGAGCGGAGCATCTAAAAACGCATACTGCATGCAGGAAATTGCTAAATACTGTCAGACGTTTGGCAGAAACATGTAACGATTTCACTGATAGGATGGCGGAAGCTGAGGCCCATATATCATCATTAGAAGACCATATGGTGACCCAAAAATAAGTTGTTGCAGATATAAAGGCGCACAAGGATGATGTACATGATAAGCTTGCCAACTTAGAAAATCGACAACGGCACAATAATTTATGCATTCTTGGGGTCCCAGAAGGTCTTGAGGAGCAGGATATCCGCAAATTTGTTGCTGAATTGTTTGAGGAAGCACTTCCCGAGGTGAAAAAATGGAATTGGGTCCGTGAAACCCAACGGGCGCATGGATTTCCATTTCGGCCTCTAAGGAGTGGGCAAGCATTGCAGCAACCGCGGGCCATATTGATTTCCTTGAATCATTTCTTGGCTAGGCAGGCTCGTTATGATCTGAACAGACCAGATAAGAAGACATCTGGCAAAGGAATAACATTTTTTGTGAGGCCTGACTACTGCCACTCCACAGTCGAGAAGAGATGACAGTTACGGCAGCTGATCACCCCGTTTCAAACAAAGGGTCTGCAAGTTTTTCTATTGCAATCAGCTACTCTAAAGACAGTTAATAAAGGACAGACACGATTTTTTACTTCTGAGGTTGCTGCTAAAGAATATCTTCACTCTTTGGCTTGAAGGACTTATGTATAGGCATGGATGCTATATATCTGTAATGAGACATTTTAATTTGTGTTTATGTGCACTATTTGTTTTGCTGTTTTCATGTCTCTAGTCTTGTATATTTTAGATCACGGGAGGGCGAGTACCTAGCGAGTCGTTCACCGGGCATCACAAGGGCGATTGGCCCTATTGCCTCATTTAAGGGGGAGGGTCACGTGCAGGGGGGGTGGGTAGGTTTTGCTGGGTGGGAGAAGGGGGGGTTCAGCGGAACACTTGTGGTGTAGTGGGTTGGGTGGGTATATGTCAAAGGGTAAAAAGGGTAAAATGTCAGTTCATAGCAAGTGCTGTAAGAACTTCGGAGTATATTTGTTTTTTTTCCGTATGTTAATGGCCAGCAATTTATAAGCTTTAATGACTGATAGTGGTCTACGTATATGTTCATTTAATGTTTGTGGGCTGAATAATATCCTCAAGAGGAATCGGGTGATTGCTGAGCTGCGGTTAATTACTCCTGACATTCTTTGTTTACAGGAAACACATATCCCTTGGTCCAATCGTAGGGTATAATCGGATTTGGGATTTACACTATTATCTGCATCTAGACAATCTACTATGAATAGGGGGGTGGCAATTCTTGGGCTTCGGGCTGTCATTGGTACGGGTAGAGAGAGGACGGATAACTTTGTGAGGTGGGCGATCACAGAGTGTATTATAGGGGACACTAAGACTACAATTTGTACAGTGTGTGGGTCAAATTTAGACGAAGCAGAGATCTTAGAGTCTTTGAATGTTGAGCTAGCACTGTGGGGGACCCCTTTGTTATTATGTGGGGATTTTAATATACATGGGGATTCTCAGATAGGGGAACCCCAAATTGCTGACTACAAAGGTCGTAAGCCGAAAGTATTCAGGGCTCTGCATCAGCTGCTATTGCAGCATGGTCTTGTGGATGGGTGGACGGTGGTGAATTATGGAGATCCAGGGTATACGTTTTTCTCTTCTCCACATTATAAGTTTGTTAGGTTAGACTATATTTTTCTACCCCAATGTTTAATTGTTGATGCAAAGATGCAGGTAATGCCCCGTATTCCATCAGACCATGGCCCTGTGGTTATGGATTTGGCTTGCTTTAACATTATGAGGGAACAACGAACATTTATATTTAGTAAAAAGCTTGTTAGCGACGAGGAATATATATGTTATATCCAACTTTAGGCCTTTAGGCTACGCGGTTTTTAGAACATAATAAAGGAACAGCTACCCAACCAATGATTTGGGACTCTTTTAAAGCCGGACTAAGGGGGGAAACTTTTAGTTATGGCTGGGTTAAACAGAAAGCTTTAATAGCGGATTTACTTGAGGATCTAAGAAAGGCTGAGTCTGAGCTTATCTCAGTGATCAGTGTCAATATGGACAGTCAAACTGCGCAAACGTAGGAAGCTTGTAGTAAGGCTAGGATTAATGGGGTCTGGAGTCAAGAAATAGCAACCCAGGTCAAAATACATAAAGATGAAAGATATGATTATGGAGAAACAACAGCTAGATGCCTAGCTCAA
The DNA here is from genome assembly GCF_964261635.1 of Lissotriton helveticus. Lineage (NCBI taxonomy): Eukaryota > Metazoa > Chordata > Amphibia > Caudata > Salamandridae > Lissotriton > Lissotriton helveticus. The sequence continues at coordinate 1,931,969,909 of NC_136063.1, read as the reverse complement.
AGACTGCGGGGTAGGCAGGCATCTCAACGAATTGAAATCTTGGAGAGCGATAGAGGGGGTACGGCTGAGACTGTGGAAGGGATAATGGAGGTATTTCACTCATACTATAAAGGATTATATACTCAAGATCCTGTTGCTCAGGATCATATTGAGCAATACCTTTGTGAATTTGACCTATCCGAGCTAGGGCCTACTGAAAGAGAAGAGCTAGAAGCTCAGATTTCTATACAAGAATTACAGACAGCACTAGATGACTTAGCGCCAGGGAAAACAGCTGGACCGGATAAACTTCCTTTAGAGGTTTATTGGATGCTTTTTCCTATTATAAAGGATGATATGCTTGCTACTTTTACATCCGCTCAATGTGGAAATCCCCCTCCATCTTGGGATGATGCAAATATAGTGGTTTTTAAGAAGGAAGATAAGTCCCCTAGACTTCCTGGGTCATATAGACCTATATCATTAATAAATGTGGATGCCAAAGTATACTCAAAAATACTTGCAACTTGGCTAGTGCAAGTCCTTTCACCACTGGTATCTTGGTATCAGCATGGTTTCCTGCCTGGTAGGAGCAAGGTCAATCATCTACATAGGGTTATAGCGCTGCTGGATTTCGCCACTACATTACAAAAAAACATCGGCATAATTTTTTTAGAGGCTGAAAAAGCATTTGACAGTGTTTCATGTGCATTTCTATGGGCTACAATGCGTAAGATGGGGTTTGGGCCCCAGTTTTTGCTTGCATTACAGACTATGTATAAAAGCCTGTGGGCTAAGATCTGTACAATGGGGAAAGAATCATCTTTTGTATATATAACCAGGGGCACACGGTATGGCCCATGTTTGCCTTTACTTTTTGCCATTTATATCGAACGATTACTGCAAATACTGGAGACCACTAATGGTATACAATCAATGTTAGTGGGCGAGCATCATGTGCTTGTTCTTGCCTAAGCTGATGACATAGGGGTCATAACACCGGATCCAGAGCAAGCATTAAGAGAGATTGAGCATTTGACTCAAGAGTTTGGGAATGCCGCTGGATACATGTTAAACATCTCTAAAACCCAGGTCGTTTGTACCGAGGGGCTTTGTCCTGGAGGGGTGCGTGTGGGGGTGCGTGTGACACAAGAAGCAAGGTACTTGGGGATTAAGATTAGGATGTCACTCCAGGAGATAGTCGATGTAAACTGGGCTGATATATTAGGCTCAGTTAAAAGACAGCTAGAAAAGGTGGAATGCCTACATTTATCAATGGTTGGTCGACGGAATGTTTTAAAGATGTGTATACTTCCCAGGGTGCTTTACTATTTTCTGACGGTACCGCTGGAGTTGACACATGCACAATTAATGCAGCTGCAATCGGTGGCAGATAGGTTTATTTGGGGCTGGAAGAAGGCCTGGCGTGCCTCAATATATAAGATGTTACCATTGGCACGAGGAGGATTAGGAGTGCCGAATTTAGCTTTTTACTATCTGGTTTGTTTTCTGCAAAATATAAACTATTTAGTTATTGGGGAGAGACAATGCTGTTTGAATCCCCAAACATTTACCAGATGCTACTAGGAGTCCTGGCGCGAAAAGCTTTACTTACGTTTTTTTAACCAAGTTATTTTAAAAGAACACAATTTAAAACTGTACTTGGAGCATATAAAGCTTGGAAATGGATGTGTAAAATAATATCAGTAAACCGGATTAGTTACTATACGCCTCTCAACTCCACAGAAATATTGCGGCTGATATTTTGGGATTTAAAGATGATGGCATGGAGGGATAAGGGGATTCGTCACCTGGGGGATATCTATAGTGCTGGGGCAATTGTTTCTTCTGCGGAACTAGTTGAACAATTCACAATATCTAAGAATGACTTTTTTAAATATTTACAGATACAGGACTTTATTTATAAGCATTGTAGACATCTACCTATTCTAACTAATGAACTCCTAGAAGCTTAGATTAAAAGGGCTAAGATCAGGATTTTGTATGATATATTATTGGCAATGCAGTGTGATGATATAGAGGTTCAAGATAACAAGTGGAGGTATAGACTTGGCAATTCTGGTTTATTTGTGCAAGAATCGATTGATATGGCTAGCAAAGTTATATTGACGGCCAATTTACGCACCCAACATTATAAAACCTTGTTTAATCTATACCCACACCTGCTAAATTGATGAAGTGGGGTGGTGTTCATGATGGAAAATGCTTTAGGTGTCAGTCGGATGTAGCATATATTGTACATATACTTTTTGATTGTATCGCATTGAGACAATTTCTTTCTATGCATTGCACAATTTCTGTCTCAAATGACGAGGGTTAATGTCTCTATATCTAGAGAGATGATGCTATTAGGGGTGTGCAAGGACAGGGAAACTACGCAGACTTGCAATCTATTTCGATATTTTATTTTTAGGGCTATGGCCGATGCTCGACTATGTATTGCCTCAATGTGGCTGCAATCAAAGGAGCCATCATATGAAATGTGGTGAGCAAAGTTTTATAATGTGTTTAATCTCAAATTTAATTTGTATCTTATCAAATCGCTGAAGAAAAAATAATTAGGGGTAAAAATTTGGCAGCCCATGCTACAACATATGGAGATGGTGTTTTAAAAATATGTTTTAGGTGATGTCCATTTTTTTATTTTATTATGGCACTTGTAACGTCTCTACAGCACTTTGATCGTTGATCTATGTATGATTTACAATTGTTATATATGCCACGAACTGAACAATAAATAATAAAAAAAAAAGAAAATCAACACGGCTCAATCTTTTAATAATGAATCGACGTGCATGCCATATTCTTTGTATACTCTTCCTTCTGTAGTTTACTGATATAACTCACATTCTAATATGGCAGCCAAATTGACCCCAGCCTCAGGAAACACAAAGGTTCCAGCACCTGACTTCTATCTGTAGTATTTGCTAAAAGAGCATGGCAGAAGCAGGAGCAAATGCAAGCTCCATTTCAATTTCTAAAAACATAACAGTCCCAGTAAAGCGAGCAACATGATGGAGGAGGGTGGGAAAGGCATAAGGATGAGGAGGGGTGAAGGGGTGGCTGTGTAAAATCACAGGGAGTGGGAGGAGGGTGGGGTCTGGATTTGAAAATGGTCAGTAGGAGGTGACACGGAGGAAGGTGATATCATGGGGTAATTACACACAGAGAGGAAGGAGGGCAGGGATAAAGGAGAGGGACTGCACATGCATGCACTCTCTGAATCTTCTACCCAGTGGAAGGACACTGGCCACAAGAAGCTGTACTTGGACATAGACTCTAAGCTCAGGAGGAGGAAGCCGGAGGCCAGAAGGAGCACTGACCAAAAGGAAGCAAGGAAATGAGAGTGATGCGGAAGAGAATGAATGGTAAGTAGATTTAAGTAATGAGTGGGCTTTAAGACCACTTTAAGACAATTTTTATTTTCAAGAGATTTCACAAGCACACCACAAGCACTGTGCAGGTGAAACTAAAAAGCAACATGAGCTTTGGAAGAAGAAACTTGGAACACTTAGAGTAAAATTGTATTGTAAACCCATCAGGGCCTGATACTTATCTATAGGGAGTTTGGAGACAGCATTAAAAATCACATCAAGAGAAATGTATATTTTCAAAGGTAACATATCCAATTGAGAATCCGGGCTACTAAGTATAGAGCTGAAGAAATCATCCAAATCAACAGCAGTCACATGCATAAGTATATATGTTGGAATAAAAAATATCAACGAAACATTTAAGAATATCAGGATCTTTATAAATCTTGTGACCATAAGCATCATTAATAACTTTAATTTTTGACTTTTGTTTCTTTACTTTTAAATAATTGACCAATAGTAAGTAAGTAAATCTTTATTCCATTTTTACAAAAAAGACCATAGAAGACAGCAGAATAAAAAAGGAAAATACATCAAACATGACTTAAAATTTTCTGGAATCGGAAAGCACCAGAAAAAACATGCCAGATAAAAACATGTATGTACATCAGGTAACAACATGAACTAAATAAAAGCAGGTTGGACTTAAAGTGCTTGCTAGCTAGTATGAGGATAATAAAAGATTTACGTAATGTTTTAGAAAACTGGCAAAACATTGTAAAATGCAGGGTATCATGTACCAAAGCATAATCACAACTGCATGCTGTAGGCACAGCTTGAAATGTGCTGCCACAGGGGTTGGCTAATATGTGATGGATTAAATTGAATCTAAAACATATCAGGAGAAAGCGATGATGGTTTGTTGCATCAAAAGTTAAATACAGTTCTTGAAGAGTACTTTAAATACCTGGGGGTGTGGGTAACACCTATTTCGAATGCCTTCCTCCTTCGAAATGTAGAGCCCCCCCCCTTGAACGATTCAGGAGTGATGTGAAACACTGGCATACTCTACCTCTGACACTTCTGGGCAAAGCGGCCCTTTATAAAATGATGACGCTTCCTCGACTGTTGTATATATTGGAAAATACTCCATTCCCTGTCCCTATAAAGTATTTCAAAATTATAGATTCATTAGTCTCAGGTCTTCTCTGGGGTAGTAGGCCAGCGCATACCACGTAGCAAGTTAACTAGGGGCTGGTATGACGGAGGTGTTGCCCTTCTGGATATTCAGTTGTACTATTGGGCCGCCTATCTAAAAATAATAAATCAATGGTTGCACACACCCAACACAGAACCAGCATTCCAAGCAGACAGATACGAGTTAAGAGAGGCAGGAATTCTTTCTACACTGTATGACACAAGGGGCACGTCATCCCTCCTGGACCCAACGACACACACAGTAGGCATTTGGTATGCGGCACAAACCTGTCTTAAATGCAAGGACACTATTACTAGAATGACTCCGCTTTGGTCAGCACGTAAGCTAGGCAAACTTCGCAATAGCAAGGGTTTCAGAGAGTGGGACCTGATAGGTATCTCCACGGTAGGGGACCTATGGAAGGGAGGTGCAGTAATACCATTCGACCAGCTTCAAACCCAGTATGATGTAGCACTCACTGAAAAATTCAGATATTTGCAAATTAGTCATGCCCTAGGATCGGTTATCCCGCCGGATACTGATATACCAGAACCACTCCGTTCGAAGTCAGACTACTTACTGAACACATGCCCAAAAAAGTGACGTCCTTCACATATCGCAAACTAGTCAATAACTTACTGGACCCAACACTGAAACTAAAGAGCAGATGGTCTAATGATTTAGGGGAATTAGATGAGGCGGAATGGCAAACAGCACTGTCTTCCCCACGGGAAGTAGCCATACCCTCTATACTCCGCCTGGTACAGCTGAAGATACTTTATCGTGTGTATTACACTAGGGTCACTTTAAACACCATAGGAAGAGCCACACACTGCCTTTGTCTAAGAGGCTGCGGGGAGGATGGAACATTCTTCCACACCATATGGCAATGCCCTCAGGTTGCAGCCTATTGGGCTGTCATGAGAACGATATCACAGGTGGTGAAGGAATCTGTAGTACCGGAGCCAAGGCTCTGTCTGTTGAACATCTGGGAGCCAAACAATCTTACCCACCATGTCCAGGACTGGGTGACGTTGAGTGTAATGTACGCCAAGCGAAATATTGCCAAATATTGGGGTTCAGGGGAGGTGCCCACACTTGGAGACTGGTGCAGAGATCTAGATGCGGCAATGCTTGTGGAGAGATTGGTATATATGCACCGGGGGTGCCCTCGGAAATCGGACAAAATTTGGGGTGCCTGGAATGAATACAGGGGGTATCTGTGTGATCCACCAACCCCTGATGGGGAGAGTCACTCTGATTCTTAGACGGGAGGAAGTAGGGAATTATAGGAATGTACCAATAGAGATGGAATTATGTCAATTTAATATCTTGCATAATGTACTGACACTGTTTTCTACAATGAACTGCCATATCCAATGTATGTACCGTTTATCTAACAGAAGCCTTGTTAATGTTATCAATAAAAACAATTTCAAAAACTTAAATACAGTTCTAGAAAACGTGGTTGGAAGCAAAAAATAAACCCTAACACAAAATGTATCCAATGCGGATAACACTCTCTTTCAAACCCTTAAAAGCCATCTTGGTCCAAGCAGTGTCACCTGTTGCTATTGAGTCAGGATTATTCAAAATGTCAGTTCAGCCCATCCTATTATAGCAGTTCTTTACAAAACTTAACCAAGCTATACTGGACACAAAGTCAAGGGCCAAACAATCCTTTAAAACTAATTGATGAAAAGAATTTACAGGCTGTAATCAGACCAACAACCAAACAAGTAGGGGTCGAACCTGTAAAATATCAACTACAAACACTGTCCTTATTTCTTCATGGATGAGGAAGAGTTTGGAGGGAGGTATAAAAGCCTTCTTAGAAACTTGTTCTCAATTACGATTACAATTACGCTTAATTAACAAATCCCAAATAAGCAATAGGCAGCGATAGGACCACACTTCGCTCTATAAATATTAAGCTTGGCCTTGATAGATGTATGCCCCAACCTAGTTTAAAAATCAGACACTGAGGCAATACTCCTAGTGAGCATATGACATCTGGCAGGGACAAGAGGAGACCAGATCATGGAAGGATCAAATAAAACTCCTAAATAGTGAAAAGTAGTAACTCGACTAACCAGCTTTAATAGAGCTACTATAATATCTGGCATTAATCTTCAGAAGGGATCAACAAGCCTTTTTAATATGATTTTTGATTAAACTAAATTTTAGCTTGCATAATGGAAACCAAACTGTCCTTGTGGTTAGTGAAATAACATCTGTGCACCATTTTTTAATTAATCTGCAATAGTTGAGAGGATTCATTAAGGTCATCTTTCTTCTTGTAACATAGTTGAAAATGTGATCCATGCCACCACCTTAAACGAGTCCCAAATAAAATTACATTTAGAATCTTTAGCAGTGTTAAATGTAAAAAGTTCAGTAATACATTTTTCAAACCCATTCACAAAAGCTTAAGGTTGTAAAAGAAAATTATTCAATTGCAATCTGTTTAATCAAATTTGAACTTCCAAATCAACAATAACAGGAGCATGATTTGAAATTAATGTGGCACCAAATCCAGAAATGATCAAAGATTGAGAAAGATTTTTATCAATGTTTATATAATCAATACTACATCTGGAATGATGGGAAGGAGAATAAAAGGAATATACCATTAAATCCGGCTTTATAAATATGAAATTCATCAATTAATCACCTAGCTGAAAATATACATTTGAAAACCTTTTTGCATTTTTGTTTAGGCACATACTTAACCAGAAGCTGGGTTGGGGTCTACATTTGATCACGATCACCACCCATAATTAGGATTGTTGTTTGTACAAGATAACAATTTGAGGGACAGAGATTCCCAAAATTGTATATCTGTACCTTTAGGGCCATAGACATTAAAAAAAGAATATACCGTGCAAATTGAGTTTAGTGTCTAAGAACAAACATCTACCATCGTCATCAAGTTTTTTCTTAAGTACTTTAACAGTAAAAATTTATGAAAAAGAACAACTACTTTATTCTTATTATGCAATGCAGAAGAACAATAAACTGATGAGATAGTCTCCAATCCCATTAGATTCACTAATCAAGCTCAAGAGTTGTTATTTCTATTTGCCAAACGAGGATACCCGAAAACTGTTTTAGATCAAGCCCTACTTCGATGTCAAGAGAAAACGCATGAGGAGTTTGTGATAAATACACTGAAACCCACCGAAAACCGGATGGTGGTAGTTGCAAAATGTTCTACCTTAAGTCACGCATACAAAAAGATCATCAAAAAACATTGGGCGATTTTGACTATGGAACTTGACTTTAAGAATTTATTTACTCAAGACCCAATTTTTGCCTACAAAAGAGGGAAAAATATGGGAGAAATACTAAAGGCCAACAAAGAAAATTCTCAACCAGCAACATTCAAGGGTACGCAACCTTGCCATAATTGCAAGAACTGTCATAACATCATCCCGGGAACCAAAATGACACACCCCAGAAAGGCCCACAAAAATCAACTTAAAAGTCACAGCCACAAGGGGGAGGAGCCGCGCCGCGACCAAGATAGCCGCTTGAGCATCGGCTCTGTCGGCCGCCACATCCTGACCGACCATCCTGCACATTAGCCTGAACCCCGTCCCTACTATTGGGTGGGAGACCAACACCTGAGTCGCTAGGTTAAATTCGGGCTCGATTGGCTGCTTCGGCACCTGAATATCGTCGCCGGAAGAATTGGGGCCTGTGCTCTCAGGGACTGGGACCCCGGGTGTGACACCGTCCGGGGTGAAGTGCAACAACAACGGCCTCCGAGACCGGAAGTGGCCGGTCGGATCTCACTCTGTTGTATCCGGGTGGTGGCTGGAGTGTCCTTGTTCCCTCTATCCTATCCTGAAGTCGCCCGCCACAAGACTTGTTTCCACTCGATTGAGGAGTGGTGGGTTTCTCCTGATTTTGCGGTAGAGATGGCGTCACGAGACCCTGACATGAACCCGCCGAGGCTCCAGAGATCGACTCGGCAGGTCCAGTCCAATCGCATAGACAAATATGCTGTCTCTAGGGGGTCCCCCGCTGATGTGAAACGGACTCCGACCGGGGGTCCGGAAGGAGACACGGTTGGCGAAGATCCTACTATGAAGGAATGAATGGCCACCATACGGGGGGTTCAATCCTCCCTGGGGAAGATCGACACGAAACTGGACACGGTCACTATAGAGGTGGGTCTCATCAGGGCTGACCTCACCAAAACTTCTGAGAAGGTCAAAGACCTAGAGATTAAGACTGGGAGCCTCATCTAGGATGTATCGGAGCTCCAGAAGGTGGTGTGCGACCTTAAGGTAGCCCAACATCAATTTGACCGGAAACTTGATGAGTACGAAGGTCGGGCGCGTCGTAACAACGTCTGCATCCTAGGGGTTCCAGAGTGATCCGAGGGGGCTACCCCTGACCTTTTTGTTGAGGAACTCATCCTACAACACCTCAAGCCTAAGGGCCTCAGCCAGTTCTTCACCGTGGAGAGGGCACATAGGATCCCCGGTGGCCGGCCGAAGGTTGGGTTGCCTCCGAGTCCTGAACTTTCGGGACAGAGACACCATCCTGCAAACGGCGAGATCCACGGGCCCGTTGGCCTACGAGAGTGCTTCATTGTTATTTTTTCCGGACTTCACCCAGCTGCTGCAGAGACAGCGGCAAGGATTCACGTCCGTGAAGAGACGTCTACGAGACCGGGACATAAAGTACTCTATGATGTATCCGGCCCGTCTGCGGATTGAACATCGTGAAAAGACCTGGTTCTTTGACTCTTCGGAGGTAGCCGCGGACTGGCTGGATCGCATCGAAGGCGCTGACCCTGCGGCACGGACCCAGACCGACGACAAGTAACAATGTTCTGTTTGAACTTTGTGCCATACAAACTCTGCCACAGGCGCTGAGGAATTGGTGGGGACTCATTGTTCTCTTTCTCCCCCCCCCCTTTTTTGCATTGTTTCATTTACTGGCTTTAATTCTTGCTATCACATAGGGGGGTGTTTGGTCGGTCTGGGGTGGTGGGGGCGAGCGGCCCTGTTGTAAGGTCCTCCTCTGTTTTTCTACGTTTAGATACCTGTAGTTAGTTGGGGGTTACAGGCACACTGCGAGTTGGGGATGTTTATTTGTTACATGCAGGGGTGCAGGGTGGGGTGTGTGGCATTTGGGGGTTGGGGGGGTTTGAGTGTTGGTTTTTGTGTGGTTCGTGACCGGGGTCTGCTATGGGAACCTTTGAATTTTCTGTTGGTTTATGTGAAACATGGCTTCAGTTAGACAGGGCCTGGGGTTCTCCGTCCTCAGCTGGAATGTGAACGGTCTGGGTGATAAGATAAAGCGCACTACAGTGAATCAGTTTATTAGGCGACACTCGCCAGATGTCGTTCTGTTACAAGAAACTCACTTAATGGGAAAACGTTGTCTGGCACTGCACAGGGGTGAGTACAGGCTTGTTGCACATGCTAGCTTCACCTCTGGTTCCAGGGGGGTGGGCATTCTTGTGAAAAACTCCTTTCCCTTCACGATCCAGTTCACCTGGTCTGATAATCGCGGTCGATATGTTGGTGTGTCGGGCCTTTGGGAGGGTAGAACTGTCTCACTAATATCTATATATGTCCCCCCGGCGTTGCAGGTTGACACGTTTCGTGATCGGGGTCGGATGTTTCTCACCCTACTCATTGGAATTATGGTACTTGGTGGTGACTTCAACACCGTCATGGATGGTGAGCTGGATAGGCACCCCTCCCGTGTGTTATTGCCCTCCCGCAGATGGCTGCCTGACTTCCGCTCTACTTCGGGGCTGGTTGACGGTTGGCGTCTTCATCATCCGTGTGCCGTTGAATACACGCATGCATCGGCGGCACATCATTCCCTTTCCAGAATTGACTATGTCTTGTTGCTGGCGGCCCAGGCGGCCGCGGTCCGTGAGGTGACTCACTTGGCGCGGGGGGTCTCAGACCACTCGCGGATCTGGCTTCGATTGTGTGTGGGACAGGGCAATGTTGGCAGGGTTGCCCCTATTAATGCTTGGCACTTGAGAGACCCTATGTTTCATAGGGAACTTGTGCGAGTCACGGACAGCTATTTTCGAGAGAACGAGGGCTCGGTCACGTCGAAATGCTCCCTCTGGGAGGCGTACAAGACTGTCGCGAGAGGGGAGGTTCTCTCCCTTGTCTCTGGGCAGAAGAAGAAGAGAAGGGCGGAACTTGACAGGGTAGAGGCGGAGCTTTTGTTCTTGGAAACTGCTGTTTCCTCTGGAGGCGACCCGTGGGCGGATCACCGCCTCGGGCTGCTCCGGGACGAATACAAAACCCGTGATGGAGCCAGGGCGCAACGTGACATCACCCAGAACAGGATCTATGAACATGGCGACAAGGAGCTGCATATCGCGGGCTCCTCGACCACGTCGGACCCCCAGTTGATTGTTGATGAGTTCGCTCGGTACTACGAGGAGGTCTATACCTCGGTGGGTACCTATACTTAGACCTAAAATGCGGACATGATACATAACATACCGATGCCGGCTTTGTCGGAAGATGACAGGGAATTTTTGGATTCTGCCCTCACGAATGATGAGGTGGCGATGGCCATCAGGGGGGTACATTCGGGCAGAGCGTCTGGCCCCAACAGTCTCCCTATCGAGTTGTTTAAACCTCACGCTAATCGGCTTGCCCCATACTTGAAGGATATGTTCATTGAAAGTTTGGAGCATGGTATGTTGCCTTATGATCAACGAGTCGCCAACATTGTCATCATTTATAAGGAGGGTAAACCTCGGCTAGATTGCTCTTCATACCGTCCAATCTCTTTGTTGAATGTTGAACCCAAAGTACTGGCAAAGTTGCTTGCCACACGTCTGGTGAAGGTTATTTCTACCTTGATCCATCCTGACCAATCCGGATTCATGCCTAGACGCAATACCACACTCAATCTTCGACGGCGTCACGGTGTGTTGGCGAGCGCGCCCCACATTCATGAACCCACTGTACTATTGTCATTAGACGCCACTATGGCTTTTGATCGTGTGGAATGGCCCTATCTTTTTGTGGTCTTGGCGAAGCTTGGATTTGGCCCTGCCTTCATTGGTTGGGTTTGTCTTCTCTATTCAGCACCTCTGTCCCGGGTAGTTGTGAATAACCACAGGTCCCGCTACTTTTCTCTCTGGCGTGGTACTCGTCAGGGTTGTCCCCTTTCGCCTCTTTTATTTGCTTTGGCCCTGGAGCCGTTGGCAGCCTGTGTCCGGTGGGATCACTCGATCAAGGGGCTGCGTTGGACCCCGGAGTGGGAGGACAAGATTTCGCTTTACGCCGATGATATACTGCTGTATCTCACTTCCCCCGGGCCTCATTAATTGTTTTTATGGATGTCCTCACCATTTTTGGACGGTACTCCGGATTTTTGATTAATTGGACAAAGTCGGTCCTGTTTGTGCTGAGTGGGGATCCGCCTAGGGTGCCCGTGAACTGCCCTGTGAAACTGGAAGCCGTTAGTTTTCGCTACCTTGGTATCCACATTTCAAAAGACCCCAGTGTGCGCTTCCGTTTGAACTTGTTGCCTCCCCTGGCCAGACTCCGTGCAGATGTTGCAAGGTGGAAAACGTTGCTGCTTTCCCTGCTGGGCCGTGCCGTTCTCTTCAAGATGATGGCTGTCCCGCGTTTTCTCTATGCTCTACAGAACTCCTTTGACCATGTGCCCCCGTCGTACTTTCGCGAGATTGAGTCTCTGCAGCGCGGCCTTCTGTGGGAGGGGAGGCCGCGCATCGCGCTCTCCAAACTGATGCTGCCCTAGTACGATGGAGGCATCGGTTTGCCAAAAATCCGGAAATATTACTGGGCGTCCCAGTTGGCTCCCATCAATCACGCAACTTATGGTTCCCCGGTTGATCCGGACTATGCGATGGACCGTGGTCAGGTGCCAGGGGGAGAGTACACCCGTGTTTTGTACGTGAAGCGTGGCCGTTTTTCATTGAAGGGGCCCACTTTGTGCTCAACTAGGGTGTGGCATGAGGCCAACGGTGCTCTCGGATGGGCTGGGCGCTTGACACTGTCTATGCCGCTGTGGAGTTCTGAGAAGTTGGGGATGCTTTGGAAATCGAAGGGTTTTGATCGTTGGGACCTGATTGGAATATCGCAGATTCGTGACATATTGGGCAAAGATAGGGTGCTGACGTTCGAGGAGTAGCAAACCAAGTACCAATTGAACGACACTGAGCGGTTCCGCTACATCCAGATCCGCCACGCCTTGAATGCAGCTCTTTCCAGCGAAGAGGTGCTACCGGTGGCTTCCCCGCTGGAGGATCGCCTTCTCGATGGCCTCCTGCCCACTAAGGCGATCTCTCTTACATATCGTAAACTGATTAACCACTCTGAGGACCCTTTGGTACGTTTACGCAACCAATGGGTCGCTGATGGCCTAGTTCTGGATGATGAGGATTGGAGGGAGGCGGTGGCATCTCCTAAGGAAGTGGCAGTCCCTATGAGACTTCGTTTGGTGCAACTTAGAATTTTGCATCGCTCTTACATTATGGGCTTGGCCTGCAGAAGATGGGGCTGGCTGGGTCAACTGATTGCCGACGGGGGTGTGGGTTGCCGGGGTCATTCATGCATATTTTGTGGGAGTGCGAGAGGGTCCGTGCTTTCTGAATGCGGATACATTCTAAAATGAGTGAAGTGTGGGGGTTGAGGGTTGACCCTCAGGCCGGAGGTGAGGAGATATCTTTTGAATGTGTGGGAGCCCACGGACCTGACGAGCCATGGTAAGGTTTGGGTGGCTCTCGCTTGTGCAGTCGCCAAACGCAATATTGCACAGCTCTGGGGTGCAGTGCGTGCGCCCCGGGTTGGGAAATGGATGGAAGATCTTGATTGGTGTATGTTTCGTGAAATGTAAGGGTATGTCTCCAGGGGTCGGGCCTGCAAATGGGTCAAGATCTGGGGAGCTTGGAATGCTTACCGGGGCAGCATTTGTGAACCACCAGAATTAGATCCTGCCAGTGTGGACTCGGAGGACCCTTAGGCCTGTTTTATTCTCCTTAATTTATATTGTCACGTATGGAAGTCTGTGTCAACCTTTTGCAACGTGGTTACCCATGCATTCCGGACACTGTTTATGTATGTCTTTGTTTTTGTTCAATAAAAAAATTTAAAAATAAAAAAAAGTCACAGCCACATGTGACTCCAAAAATTTGATTTATCTCCTTAAATGCCCTTGTGGCAGCATTTATGTTGGGAAGACTGAAGGAAAAATCTTAATAACACTAAACAAACACAAATTAATATTCAAACCAAAAATATGAATTCGGATGTTGCCTGTCACTTCATCGAACACAGACACAACATCAGTCAACTAAAATTCCAGGTTTTAGAAATCATTATCAAAATGGAGGGAAGAGACAATGCCAACTTTTTACTGCAAAGGGAAAACTTTTGGATCTGATTTCTCAATGCTCTCAAACCTTACGGGATGAATGACAGACTGGAATTCCAATGTGATCACTAAGATACATGCCAGATGGTGCATGACGTCGTTGCTTAACACACTGAGATCTTGGGTTTACCGTTACCATTGATCAAGCCACGTTCCTTTTCTAAGTTGCCTCACCTGCTTTTCATTTTAATTGTTGTATACCTTTGTTCTTTTCACATTGCAGTCTTCACCCAATTCACACTATTCTTTATCTCGTTCAATTCACCTCTCATATTTACTTCAACAGTGTCCGTTGTCTAGCTATACTATCAGCTATTTTCAGCTGAGAGGTTCACTTGTATTACAGTTGTATATTTATTTAATCTATTCTTCTTGTGACTGTGCATATTTTGAATTTACTGTAACTTTTGTTGATCTGGCATTCTTATACGTCCACGGAGTAACTTTGTTTTATTCACCGGGTCTTTGTTATCGCTCCCGCATATGCACATTCAACACGATTGAGCACTTTTTGCATGACCACATTGGCATTCACTTGTTTAATCCTTTACGAGATGGCCCCCATCTTTGGATGTAGCTTTAACCTTAGTCCTTTTACGCTGTTTACCCGGATACTTGAGGTTTAAAAACCTCCGTTGTTACCGCATTTCCTTTACACTGCACAGTGATTTTCGAACTCGCTCCTGCACCTTCATTTAGGCGTTATCTCATGAAACACATAGTAAGTCTCAGCACGCTGCATTACCTCTTTCTCTTTAATGATTCTATTGAGCCTGCATGCATGCTAATGATACGCTTCATTTAAGTACGAGTTTAGCATCCACGTCTACACCTCTCTAAACAGCACTCTTTGGTTTATGTTCCGATTATTTTATACTTCACGTAATGTGCTCGCGCTTTGTCACCTGATTGTTCTGATTCCAACTTTTTATATAGATCAGTTAACCGCATGATCATACATTACCTTTCTTCAAACACACGATGAATAAATAATGTGTGTTGCTTGTTTGATCGGAACCCCGTCTGTCGGATCTTGTTATTCATAGTTGGACTACGCAACGCTTCCTTTATTTGTTCACTTTCTATTATTGTTTTCTTCGAGGCATTGACCACCCTTTTAATGTTTACCATTTCAGAGACGCACCCAATACTGTTGCTTTCACATGGGTTCACCTTGACACGTTGTTTCAACTAGTTGAATGGCATATTTCATATGCATTTGTTTTGAACCACAGGATGGTTTCTTCATTGCATTTTTGTGCTTAATTGTAGAGTGATCCCTGATGAAGGGCACAATTCCCGAAATGCATTGGATTATTTTTGGAATGATAAATTGATGATTATGATTACTGTTGAACCTTCATCATTATGGATGGAATTGAAGTCCATCAAATAGAATTTTTGAAAGCAAACTTTAACCATGACTTTGATTTCATTACAAGAACGGAGGCTACATTATGCATTATTCCTTTAATGCAGTCCAAGCAGACGCTTACATAACAATATTAAAAGGTTCCAGAATAAGACAATAGCAACACATGAAAGGCATGAGCCATCAACAATCTGCCTCTTTTAAATGCGTCTCCAAGCAGATAAGTTCATTTTCCTTCATTACCATTATTCTTTTGCATCTCTATTTTGAAGTTCCTTTGTGTGTGGCTTAACCCCACCCCCTTCCTTCTGCCTCCATACCGATCTCCAATTTACGGAGATCTCCCCACACCCCCTTGCCTAGTCTCATCCTTGTATGACTGACCAGATTAACCTGCCTTTTCTTTCAGCTTATGTACTATTTCTAATGTTTGAATGTATATAAAGAGTTTTAGATTTAAAGATGTTTAGATGTTTAATCGAACCTTAATATTTTCTTTTTTGTGTAAACGATTATTCTTCTATAACAAAATTAATTATAAGAGGGGAATTATTCTCTTTACATTCCTTCATCTATAAGCCTTGTCACTGTTATTAAGGGAAATCCTCCCTAATTATCTTTCATTAAAGGGCTTTACCACTTTTGAAAAGTGAAAATTTCCTATATACCATTTCTGCCCCTACTCTTATCATAGACAACGTAGCCCTACAAAAAATCCTTCATAAGGAATTGAGGTCCTGCATGTTTGAGACCTTAAGTCTGATCATGTCCTCTTAAAGGTCACTCCCTGATGATGACGAAATCTCAGAAATTCCAAACCCCTACTCTGACAAGATCACTGAATTAAGGGGTAAAAGACTCAAGAAAAGTAAAAACATGGATAAGAGCAATATAGGAGGTCCAAGCACCTTATCAATTCAGGGAGGTCTTAGCACCTTAACTTCTAATGAAGGTCCTCACACCTCGAACTCCCAAGGTGTCCCCAGCGGCATGACTTATCTGTTTGTCCTTAGCGGCACAAAACAACTGGGTGTCCCTAGCAGCACAAAATATCAATGCTCTTTACAATATGGGAGATAACGAATCTAATGATATAGAATCCTCAGACACTCCTGATGAGTATGTCCTTGATCTTGATGAAGATGATCAAGAATTTTACAATCCATGACAGGAACTCCCATCATCCTCTAAGGACATTATCCTTGACCCCGTTGGGGAGGAAATGTTTTCCCTATTAAATCTGAAACACCCAAGAAGTTTTGAGTGGTTCCCTCAGGACCACGTCGCAAAATTAATTAAAAAATGGAAAAGAAACTTCTTTGAAAGGGACACTCGTAACATCCTTAGAGCTGAATGCTCTAGACCTAATACTGAAGATAAAAGCTGCTATACCCCCAAGTTAGACCCTGAACTCATTAAATTCCTATTCAAACTTGGACGTGATCCAAGAAAAGGGATGGAAAAATCCCTGAAAGGGTGCCAAGACCGTCTTCTTGATGTACTGGGACCATTAGCCAGAATCCTAGATTCCGCAGAAGACAGCCACATCAATGGTACCCTTCTCAACACAAAATCTCATCAAGGGATGGAGCCAGAGAGCATTAATTCTACTGGGTAATGTCAATGCTTGCATTAATGCAGAAAGTGTTGTTTTGACTAAAATAAATCCAAAACTGACATGGACTATAAAGAACCCTCGCAAAACCCAAAAGGTTTACTCTTTGGAAAAGACCTCATTAAATCCTTGGGGAAATACGTCTTTCACCACCCTAGACAAGGCGCCTTTTTGGATGGGCCAGAAGACCGGGCCTCTCATCAGGCCGCTTCAATCAAAGGCCTTTTCCAAGATCCTGTTGTTTTGGAAGCGGGTATCAGCAGTACAGCGTGCCTCAATTCTTCCCCCAGAGAATTAGAGGCCAACGCATCGGAGGATTTAGATCCTGAGGAACCTTCATCTCAAATAACCCTGCAAGTGAGAACTCTCTCCCCTCTCCCCTCTCTTTCTTTCCCCCAAAAAGTGGGTGGCAGACTCAAATACTTCTTTCACAATTGGCGATTTATCACTCAAGATTTCTGATGAGGCTAACGCCCCATCCCTAATAAGATAACGAAGAGTTCAAAAGTTTGATCCATAAAGAAATATGATCCTGTATGTTGGAGACGTTATCTAAAGTTACTGTATCTAAAAGATCACTTCCCTCTGAGGAGGATGATGTCATTGAAAACCAACATACCCTACCCAATGACGATCTCATTGAATTAAAGGGGAAAAGACTTGGAAAAAATCAGAATATTGATCAAACAACCCCCAAGAGCACTATGGGAGGTCCCAGCATCTCAACTTTTATGGGAGGTCACCGCACCTCAAATACACTGGGTGTCCTTGGCGGCACAACTCTTAATGGTGTCCTCAGTGGCACAAACTATCTGGGTGTCCCTAACGGCACAAAATATCGAAGTGCTCCTAGAGGGAGACTGGTCAAACTGGACCTAAAGGATGCTTACTTCACATTCCTTTGGCCGAATCCCAGTAACCCTTTCTTCATTTTGTCTGGAAAAATCACCTTTACCAATTTCAGGCTCTCCCCTTCGGACTCTCCTCTGCCCCTTGGTGCATCACCAAGGTCATGAGAGCTGTTGCCTCATCTCTAAGAATAAGGGGCATTTGTTTAATCATTTACTTAGATGACATTCTTATTATGTCTAAAGATCCTTCACTACTAGCCAAAGAGCTGAAGACTGTGATGGATCTCCTAGAAAGTTTAGGATTCATCATAAACAAAGGAAAATCAATTCTGTCCCCTTCCAGATCTCTGGAGTTCTTAGGTTCCCAGTAGATACATTGAAATGTCTCCTTTTACTACCTTCCAAAAAGATTACCAAAATCAGGAAGGAAATAAGACACATCCTGAAACAACAAGACCTATCTCTGAGAGAGCTAGCCAGATTTCTGGGTCTCCTCTCCTCCTCCTTCCAAGTCATCTTTGCCGGTCTACTCAAATATGGGGCCCTCCAAAGGGTAAAGGCAACAGCCCTAAGATCTGGCCTCTGGTACGGCGATCGGATCTGTCTGGACCAAGCAGCCAAATCGGAACTAGCCTGGTGGCTCGAGAACCTAGACGCTTGGAATGGAAAAGCAATCTTTGGTTCAAAACCAGGGTTTGTTTTAGAATCAGATGCGAGTCTTCATGGCTGTGGAGCTTGCCTTCTCAATCCGAACACTGGTGGTATCTGGTCACAAGAGGATTCATCTCACCACATAAATTATTTAATACTAACAGCTGCGCTTTACACCCTCCTGAACTTCAAACCCTCTCTCCAGGGGAGGTCAGTCATTCTAAAGATGGCCAACATGTCAGCGGTAGCCTATATAAATCATCTGGGAGGCACCAAATCTGCGGACCTCTCAAATCTAGCAAAGAAACTTTGGATGTCTGAAACACAAGATCGCTCTAAAAGCGGAATACCTTCCGGGGAAATTGAACATGTCTGCAGACTGGAACTCAAGATTCCTGTTAGATCACAGCAATTGGAAACTGAATGTTTCCGTGTTCAGTACCCTAAACAAGATCTGGGGCACTCTAGAGATAGACTTATTTGCGAGCAGACTAACCTTTCAACTGGAAAACAACTTCAGCTGGATGCCTGAACCAGGAAAAACTAGCAGTCAAAGCCTTACTACAATCTTGGAAAGTAGCCAAGGTGTACGCATTCCATCTCTTTGCCATGATTCTGAGAGTTCTTTAGATAGTGAGACAGGATCAGTGCTTCCTTGTCCTAATAACTCCCTTTTAGCCATCCCAAGCATGGTTCCCCCCTACTCTAGAACTAGCTTGCAACCCCCCTTCTTAATTCCTACCCAAGAAAATCTTCTTGCAAGCGTAGACGGAGGAGTTCTCCCCTAATTCAGACCAGGAGTTTAACCCTTCTTGCCTGGAGAGTTTCAAGAGATCCAATGAAAACTCAGGACTTTCGGCTGCGGCTGCAACTCTCCTCAGAGAATCTTGGGCCCCAGGCACTTACTACAGAAATATCAACATATGGAGAATCTGGGTACGTGGGTGCCCGGAAAGGAACCTGGATTCCTTGGAAGCACCTATTATTGACATAGTTAACTTCCTTGTTAAACAATTTGATAAAGGCCTCAGCTATAGAACTATCGATTGCTATAGATTGGCTATTTCTGCTGGTCATGTCCTTGTCAATGGTAAAACGGTAAGTAAAAATGTCATTGTTTGTAGAGTAGTGAAAAGCATTCGTTTAAGAAGACCTCCTAAACCTAAATATGAAAGTCTTTGGGATGTCAAACCAATTCTTGATCTTTTCAATAACTAGCCTGTTAATACTCTCCTCAATAAAAAATAAATAATAAACCTTTTCATCAAGCTGGCTACTCTACTATGCCGAATGTCATGATGCAGAAGGGTCTCTGATGTCAAAGCCCTGGAGATTACGAATAGATCTCATAA
Organism: Lissotriton helveticus; assembly: GCF_964261635.1. Lineage (NCBI taxonomy): Eukaryota > Metazoa > Chordata > Amphibia > Caudata > Salamandridae > Lissotriton > Lissotriton helveticus. Next base: position 1,931,950,154 of record NC_136063.1, on the reverse strand, counting down.
CATGTTCGGAGTCAAATTTGAGATTTATAGAAGAACAAAGACTATGTCTGATTCATGTCCAAAACTTTGCGTTGTGGACTGCATGAGAGAGTATGATCGCAGAATGTTTGCTCTTCGCCCTCAAGATGTTAACCAATTACTTATATCCTTTGTTAAACCCTACAAAGGCATAACCTTAACCTCTATTGCTAGATGGGTTAAGACTGTTATGAGTTTAGCAGGTATTGACTTAAATACATTTTTCAAGCTCACTCCCTTAGAGGGGTGCTATGGACAGTAAATCTCTCTGGTCTGGAGGTAAGTTGGACGACATTCTCAAAGCTGCTGTCTGGTAAAATGCTAACACCTTTGCACGTCATTATTGCAAGCCTATTGAACATATGTCTGATGTTGTTTTACAAAGCTACCAACATGCATAATGTAGCCTCCGTTCAGGCATCCCTTGAGGAACCGGAAACCAGCAACCCCGACCCCGGAAGTGCTAGGCTGAAACCCTGCCCGGAACACAGAAAAGCCGATATCTAGGAGGACAAGCGGTTCCCAGCAGCGGACTCGTGGCAGGAGGCAGCAGCAAGCATAGAGCCAAGGACAGAGAGCCGAGCGGAGGTGAAGAACCAGGACGAGGACGAAGAGGAGGTCGTCTGGACCGAAGACTGGTGGCGTCCTCAGGAGGTGGCTGGAGAGCTGCCGCAACTCGGAGAAGAGTTGCGGCGGCGCACGTGAGTACCCTCTACCCTTTCTCCGTGTTCCTCCCTGTAGATAAATATAAATAGTGTACATTAGCCTCACGAGCACACAGCACTGTATGTAGCAGTATAACACCTGCACTGTAGAGAAGACCCGAGCACCGTTTCCCGACACACGCTAACCCACTTGCTGTTCCCTCTTGCGTGACTATTCCCAGCCTACCCTACCGTCCCCTCCTCACTGTCGTATTTCAATTCCCTCACTCCCCGGTGAAGGTGGGAGTACTCTGAAGACCTTGTGTCAAGGACTAACTGCCCTGTATTCCTCTCTCCCTTATATACCTCCGAGGAGTGCCAGTGTTCTACCGGAGTAAAGACGACATCAGCCCAGGAGAAGAAACCCTCCAGACGACCTCGGCGCCCCAAACCATTGTTCCTGTTAACCCTGCCCTACCCATCCATCCGGGACACTCTCATCCTACTCCACTACGAAAAGACCATTGTCCTGAAGTCAATAAAAGTCGCTGATCATAGCACAATATATCCGGCCTCCCCGCCTGTTATCCCGGTCCGCCCGCACCCCTACTCCACAGTTGGTGTCAGAAGTGGGATATCCCGGAAGCATGGAGGCCGCAGTCAAGAAGATGGCGGAAAGCCAGGAACAGCTAGGTAAAATGATGGAGCGGTTCCTCAAGACGGCAGAAGACGACCGCGGACAGTTGCACAACGTTCTGAAGGATCAGGGCACCGCACAGGATCAGGCCTTTGAGAAGCTTACCAACGTCATGGGGCAACAAAGACCGGTCACCTCCCTACCCTCCGAGGTCTTGCAAAAATATGTGACAGGCGAAGATCCCGATTTCTTCTTCACGAATTTCGAGCGCCTAGCCCAGGCTGCTGCCTGGCCTGCCGACCGATGGGGCCACTACCTTGGTCCTCTTCTGACGGGTGAGCTACAGGCTGCCTACCAGCAAGCCAATATCCAGGGACAAACCCCTTATAATGACATCAAAGCCTGCATCCTGGAACGCCTGGGCATTGATGACGAAACGTACAGGGTTCGTCTGCGCCAGGCACGGGAAGGGCCCCAAGAAACTCCTCTGGCTTTGTCGTTTTGCATACAGGACCTAGCCAACCGGTGGTTGAAGCCAGCCACGGCCACCATGGAAGACATCCTATCGAAAGTATACCTGGAGCAGTTCCTAGCATCCCTACATCCGGCCACCCAGAAATGGGTGCGCCAGCATGCTCGCCTGACGCTCGATAGTGCAGTAGAAATCGCCAGCGCATACAGCAGAGCCCAGGAATCACAGCGAACCAAAGAAGAACATCCTCCCTCTTGCATGCCACATGGTAGCCATCCCCGAGTCAAAGACCACCTCCCGTGGCTAGGAAACCAGATCCAGTACCCTTGTTCCCATACCCTGTCGTGCCTCGACCTCCTCCCCCGGTCCTCAATGTTATCATTGCGGTGGGTACGGACACATAGCTCGCATGTGCCCACAGCGGGAAGAACCCATGGACATAGGACTGACAAGGAACTATGTGTGTCTCACTGCTGAAACCACCCCTGCGCCTTTTCACTGTCCGGTACGTATAGAGGGTCACCGAATGATGGCCCTTGCCGACACGAGGTGTCGACACAGCGTTCTACGACCGCAGGAACTGCCACACCCTGTCGGACCCGTGACGGGTACCGTGGCCATCAAATGTGTCCACGGCGATACCAAGTGTTATCCAACAACCCGAGTATATGTGCAACACCCCACAGACAAAGGAAGCCTGCTGACTGTTGGTCTGGTACCCAATCTCCCAGAACAAGCCATTCTGGGTAGCGACTACCGTGGTCTTCCCCACCTCCTTCAGGACACTATGGACTCCCTGAAGAAGTGGTGGGCGGAAGCCCCTTTTCCTCATACCTCTACTTCTGTGCACTCTCCGGTTAAACGGATCAAGACGAAAAACCAGAAGAAGAAGGAAAAAAGGGACTTTACCATTGCTTACCCCGCCCAGGTGGACAACCATCCGTGGGAAACCGATAGGGATTTCCGCGCGGCCCAACAAGAAGATCCTGTGTTGCATGAAGCCTGGGGCCGGGCCCTAGATAAAGAAGACCCACTACAAGTAGGTCCTTACTTCTTCCGAAAGAAAGGACTCCTGTACAGGAAGGGAGGACAGCAGCAATCCCCCCAGTTGGTCATCCCTGGACTGTTCCGTGACAAAGTACTGTTTCTGGCCCACAGCCACTTACTAGGGGGGCATTTCAGTGATGAGAAAACGGGACAAACGATCCTGGAAAAGTTTTATTGGCCTGGGGTGCACGGGAAAATAAAACGCTATTGCCGGGAATGCCCGGTCTGCCAGAGGAATAGTCGATATCGTCCCCCGAGAGTTCCCCTCCAACGTCTCCCTCTAATTGATGTCCCTTTTACCAGAGTAGGGATGGACCTTATAGGACCTATGTTGCCCTCTAGGAGTGGGTGTAGGTATGCCCTTGTGTTGGTCGACTATGCCACCCGTTTTCCGGAAGCCGTTCCCTTGCGCCAACCCACCATCCAAAATATAGCCAAGGCCCTCATCTCCATCTTCTCTAGAGTAGGTTTTCCCCGCGAGATCCTGACAGATCAAGGGACGCCTTTTGTCTCCTCCCTTATGCGCCAAGTATGTTCCCATCTCGGGATCAAACAAATAAGAACCTCAGCTTACCATCCCCAAACAGACGGGTTGGTGGAACGCTATAACGCCACATTAAAGACCACCCTTAAAAAGCTGTTAGGCCTGGAGAGCAAAAGGTGGGAGGACATGCTTCCCCTTGCTCTTTTCGCCATTCGATGTAAGGTCCAAAGCAGCACCGGATACTCACCATACGAGTTGTTATACGGACGGGCTCCCCGGACCCTGTTAGACATGGCTTGGGAGGCATGGGAAGCCGAACCCGACCGAACCCGACCTCTGCCCGAATATGTGGACAATCTCAAGACCCACTTGGAACAGATCAGAGAGATCGTAAGGCAGAATCTGGTGGCCGCTCAAATCACGCAGAAACAGCAGTACGATAAAGGAACCAAGGCCCGTTCTTTTCTCCCTGGGGACCTCGTGTTGTTACTCCTGCCGTCTTCCGACCATAAGCTGCTAGGGCACTGGCAGGGCTCGTTCCCCGTTCTATGACAAGTAACTCCTGTCACCTATGAGATCGAAACCGACTCCAACAGAGGGATCACCCAAATCTACCAAGTGAACTTCCTGAAAAAGTGGGAGGGGCCCCGTCCTGTCCTGTCCAGTATCCCGGTCCTTCCCTTTGATGACTGCCTAGACCCAGACCTGCCTGAAAGCAACAAACAGGACCTCAGACGATCCTTGTCTTCTGTACAAAAGGTGTTTTCGTCCCTAACGGGACATACCACCGTAGTGGAACATGCCATCCAGACGGAGCCGGGAAAAACAGTAAGACAAAGACCCTACCGAATCCCTGAAGCACGTAGAGCCATCATTAAGGAAGAGACGAACCAGATGCTGAGAATGGGCATCATAGAACCCTCCAGCAGCTGCTGGAACTCGCCCATCGTCCTAGTCCCTAAACCCGATGGCTCTACTAGATTCTGTATCAATTTCAGAGAGGTGAATAAGATCTCTGCCTTTGACACCTACCCTTTACCCCGCGTAGACGAGATGGTGGAGCGCATAGGAAAGGCCAAATATATAAGTACCCTTGACCTGTGCAAGGGTGATTGGCAGATCCCACTAAAGGAAGAAGACAAACCCAAGACCGCGTTTTCCACTCCTGAAGGCTTATTCCAGTTCAGGGTAATGCCCTTCGGGCTTCACGGGGCTCCGGCTACGTTCCAGAGAGCAATGAACCTGGTATTGCGCCCCCATTCCCAATACGCCGGGGCATACCTCGACGATATCGTCATATATAGTGACAGCTGGGAACGACATCTCCAGCACTTACAGTCCGTCATAACCTCCCTGGGGAATCATGGCTTTACCATCAACCCAGCAAATACTACGCTCGCGGCCCAGAGCGTGAAATACCTGGGATACCTATTGGGAGAAGGTGTAATCCGTCCGCAGGACAACAAAATCAAGGCCATCCAGGCTATACCCTTCCCTCAAACCCGGAAGGAACTCCGTGCCTTTCTTGGTTTGCTGGGGTATTACAGGAGATTTATTCCCAATTTTTCCCAAACCGCGGCCCCCTAAACCGACCTGTTAAAAAAGGCCGCCAAAACAGAACAGCAGTTACACCATCCCACTCCCCGACTTTTACACGCCTTCAACCTGCTCAAGCATTCTCTGATTTCCGAACCAGTACTAATCAGTCCCGATTATACCCAGCCCTTCATCCTGCAGACTGACGCCTCCGATCAGGGTTTGGGGGCTGTCTTGTCCCAGAAAGATGCAGAAGGGGTCGAACAGCCAATCCTTTACCTCAGTAGGAAGCTCTTCCCTCGGGAGCTGAACTATGCGGTGGTCGAAAAAGAGGCGGTAGCGATCAAGTGGGCAGTGGAAAGCCTTCGGTATTACCTGGAGGGACGGGTGTTTCTCTTGTACACCGACCATGTCCCACTAGAATGGATGGCCCGCAACAGGGGCCACAACGACAGAGTACTCCGGTGGTTTCTCTCATTGCAGCCCTATCGCTTCAAGACATTACACCAGAAGGGGTTGGAACAGGGTAACGCGGACTACCTCTCCCGCTATCCACCTCCTTCAACCCCTACAAGAAAGACAGCTAGGGAAAGGGGATGTGGAGACGATGCGGCCCTTGCCTCCCCGGGGCGGCGGCCGAACATGGGGCCCCTGACCACCGGGACCGGTCATGCAGCGTCCCTAACCACCAGGACCCCTCCTCTCTCTCTTCCCCTACAGGACCCGGCAGCATCAGCCGAACGCGGACAACCGGAAGCGAACTCCCGTGAACCCGGAAGTCAGGCATCCCTTGAGGAACCGGAAACCAGCAACCCCGACCCCGGAAGTGCTAGGCTGAAACCCTGCCCGGAACACAGAAAAGCCGACATCGAGGAGGACAAGCGATTCCCAGCAGCGGACTCGTGGCAGGAGGCAGCAGCAAGCAGAGAACCACGGACAGAGAGCCGAGCGGAGGTGAAGAACCAGGACGAGGACGAAGAGGAGGACGTCTGGACCGAAAACTGGTGGCGTCCTCAGGAGGTGGCTGGAGAGCGGCCGCTACTCGGAGAAGAGTTGCGGCGGGGCACGTGAGTACCCTCTACCCTTTCTCCGTGTTCCTCCCTGTAGATAAATGTAAATAGTGTACATTCTTCTCACGAGCACAAAGCACTGTATGTAGCAGTATAGCACCTGCACTGTAGAGAAGACCCGAGCCCCGTTTCCCCGACACACGCTAACCCACTTCCTGTTCCCTCCTGCGTGACTATTCCCAGCCTACCCTACAGTCCCCTCCTCACTGTCGTATTTCAATTCCCTGAATGAAGGTGGGAGTACTCTGAAGACCTTGTGTCAAGGACTAACCGCCCTGTATTCCTCTCTCCCTTATATACCTCCGAGGAGTGCCAGTGTTCTACCGGAGTAAAGACGACATCAGCCCAGGAGAAGAAACCCTCCAGACGATCTCGCCGCACCAAACCATTGTTCCTGTTAACCCTGCCCTACCCATCCTTCCGGGACACTCTCATCCTACTCCACTACGAAAAGACCATTGTCCTGAAGTCAATAAAAGTCGCTGATCATAGCACAATATATCCGGCCTCCCCACCTGTTATCACGGTCCGCCCGCACCCCTACTCCACAGTCAGCCTCCGTGTCTTTAATGAAATCCAGATTCTCTAGTCATGGTAATATGAGAATCACAATTACCATAAAATACTAAATGATTTACACCCTTCTCTAGAAGGGTGAAAGATTGTGCCCAGGGAGATTCACCCCATTTTCACAGGGTTGAACTATTCATTCAGCATTACACTACGCTCATGGTCAGAGAGCGATACCCCAGGAGCACATCAAGCAGTTGAAATCGAACTTAATAATTTATAGAATTTCGTGGCTGTGCACTGGCATCTTTATTTTTTTTATATATATTTTTATTAGTTGAAGAAAAACAAGAGAATGAAGTACACACATCGGGTATCGTACAGCAGAGCACCTTGCGGAGGTGAACAGGCAAATAGACTAAAGGGGTACATATCAAATAAACGATGATCGGAACATCAACACTAGCAAGTACGTAACAGGAGTAAGGACATAACAACCCACAACCCTGCTAGGCTGAAGCCCTCAGAGCCCATCCACCCGCAAAATCAGGATGATTATAGCCAGAACACTTGACACCCAGATATGAGAAACAGATCAGCTCAGGATAGTCAACCCACATCTCGTAAGAGAAAGAAAGGAAAGAAAAACAGGCCATAGAAACAAAATAAAGAAAAACAAAAAACCCCATCCCCCCACCCTGCACCCCTGCAGATGGCTACAGCCCAACCCACTAGCAGCGTGCCTGTCACCCCAGCTAACTAAGCCCCAAAAGGAGGAAGAAACGGAGGAGGGCATCGTCTATCATAACCAAGAATCCCCTGGATTAAACCAAAAACATAGTAAGCAGCAAATTCGTAGCGTAACAGGGGAAACTGCAAATACCGCCCTGCCTTCCATAAACAGTATCATCGCAAACCCCATAACCAGAGAGACTCGATGTGAACCTCAGTCACTCAATCTCAACCTTGTCCCCTTTGAACAGACACACCAACCCCTCCCGGACGAGCAGCCGCTTCAGCAGGATAGTCAAAACATAAAAAGATCGGATCAGAGTCAAAACCAGGACGTAGTACAGTGTGGAAAGTGCCAATAACTCCGCCAGGGTCCGAGACTCCCCAAATCCTCACAGATGCATAGCGTTGTTGTGGCCGCCATCTCAGCAGCTTAGAAACATAGGGGAGTGACGAAGGTCCAGGCCGACAAAAGTTCCTAGCGTTGGGGTCCGGAAGGGGAGCAGCAGGTAGTCCATCTATAATCGGGAGTAGTTGTAGGCCACACGCTCCAGTCACCACACCGTGTCCTCTCCGGTCACACAAAACACCATTCAGAGGCTCCAACACCTCCCACAGTACAGGGTCTGGATCCCCCGTCAAAGTGGCCATCGAGGGCATCTCGAGTAGTTTTGCTTCCCGCAGTGGAGCAGGGTCCGGTCCGGTCAGCTCAATTCTAGTCAAGCAAGTTATCATCGTGAGTAGGTGGGCACCAATACACTCATGAAGTGACCCTAAGGCCGCCAACACAGTTAGTAGTGACGGGACACTATCGAGTCGTTCCACAACACTGCATTCGGTCTCAAGTAGATGCGGAACGGAAGACTACAGAGGGGGAGACTCCGTTGGCAACAGTGACAATCCGGACGCAGCTACCGCAGGTGGAGAACCACACCTGGCGAGAACCCGCCTCTCCCAAAACCGGGCCACCAGGCCAGGGACCCCGGTCCGCTGCAGCGATTATGAGTTGCCACCCCTCTCTCAATGTACACCAAGCACACCAGTCGCCGTCCGGAGCGAATCAAGAGAAAACCTGCCACCTCAGTTGACCGGACCCTGTCACACCACCACAGCCGATGTTGTTTAAATTCAGCCCGGCTGGGCCATCACTCGAGACCCCAGCTTTCAAGCTGGTGCAGGCCGCAAAATGCCACACAATGTAACTTTTTCCACCTGAATGGCAGAAACCTCAGGATTGCACCATTTCGATCCTGACCAGTTCAGACACAAGAAGGCAGGGCGGAAATTCAGGATATTCGACAGGATCTACTGGCGGAGACGGAGGTTGGCGGAGCCGGGAGCTCACGCGTCCATCTTGGTTGCTATCGTAGCTCCTACCCGGCATCTTTACTTTTGATAATAATGCAAATCAACATTTTAGTTTAGATAAATGTGTCAAAACTCTTTGTTGTTTAATCAGATTCTAGAAACCTTTAACATTCCAATGAAACAATTTTAAGTTTACTCATTGAAACAGAACAAAAAACATATACAAAACAACTTCTGAAGTGCATTTAACCCTACATAAGTAAACATCTGTAAGAAGGATGTACTGAGACAAAATGGAAGAGAAAATCACTGTAGAAGATTTCTGGAGAAAGAAAGAAAGAGAAATAGAAAAAAAGAAACAAATTGGGGTTCAACTAGGAAATCCCACAAGAACGGGGAAAAAATATGGCAATATGCTTGAAGGACTTTAAACATACATTTGGAGTTAAGATAAGAGAATACATTGCCTATTAGGAGAAAGAGGGGCCAAGAAGGACGCCAACTAAAAGTCATAAATCTCAATAAAAATTATTTAGGAAACTGAACATATAAGTGAAAGATTAAACACATAAATATTACAAGGTTTGATATAAATATATGATAAATTTAACTTTCTGTTTGAAGACGAGAATAAGGAGAGAAAAATTCAGAAAAAACAATGAAAATATAATGACCAGACAACAATATAGGGAGAGCTTCCATAGACAGTATAATGGCACTACAAAACATCTGTGAGAACTGGTAAAAATAATTATTAATCACGGAATAATGTAGAATTAATACCAAACCATTTCACTTTTAAAATATATGAGAAGAGAGTGAATGAGATATATCTGAAATACAGCAACTGAAACATTAGGTACCACTTCCATGTCTTCACATTTATAAAGCTGAATACATTCTCGAAGTTGGCAGGAAATAAAAAGTAGTTGTCTTGTCTTAGTAAGTAATTTTAAAGAGACAAGGATGAATTAATCTAATTCTTCCATTCATAGACATAAAGGTAGGATCCAAGTCTAGAAATTCCTTTCTCCTGTTTACTGTAGTTAAAGAAAATTATTGATAGAAGAATATTTTCTGACCACACTATAATATCTGTACCCTTTGCTTGAGTCATGAGATTAGTGAAGAGTAAAAAAAAGTAAGAACTATGGTGCCTCTAGTTTTAGAAGTAGAATTACTAGAAGTAAGCTTTGGGCCAAGTCAATGAGCTCTTTGAATTTTAAGTGAAATACAACAATGTTGGGTTTGTTAATGTTCAGAAATGAGATCATGTCAGCTCCCTCCACCTCCTCGGGAATACCATAAATTCTTAGACTGTTTTGTCTGTTTCAGTTTTGTAAATCTTCTGTTTGTCTTTTAAGAGACAGAATCTCCTTGTCCATTTCGTTGACTTTTGAGGCAACATCCTGGGCAACACGCATACTTTGCTCAACAACAGAAACTCAAATTCAAGGTTAGACCATATTTCCTCAAATATTTGAAGTGTAATGTTGGCTTCCATGACAAAAGGTTTCAATATTTTAATCTTCTCCATTAAATCCTCCGAAGTAAGTAGTGAAGGAGACTTGGTAAGAGATACATGGTCTTTCTTTGGTCACTGTACTCCGGAGAGTAGTGGTTCCCATTCAGCATCCACATTGCCGATAGAACATTGCAGAAAGAGGTCAGCATTCCAAATGTCATGCACTGCATAGACATTGGGAAGCAGCCGTCCTTTTTTTTTTATGAGAGTCGACCATAGACAACGAAGGATGCCAGGGAGGAGAAAGCCAGAGATGATGAGGAACATCTGAAAGGAGAATGTGGAGGAGAGTGAAGTGATAGAGAGTGAGGCGCTGCTATGAGGAGGGAGAGACCTGGCGTGGCGACGTAGACCGCCATGAGGAGGGCGAGAGAACTAACTAGGAGACAGAGACCAGGCCTGGAAGTCACCAGGAGTTTGGAAGAATATTGTGTGCACCCAGCAGCCTTAATGAGGAAGGGCTGAGGTCCGAATGCCACTGTCCGGTCTCAGGGCCATGGCAACAGGGTCACTACCTCCAATAAAAGTCACTGAGCAGAGATGGAGCAAGATAACAGTACAGAGTGCAATCCCTAAGGCTTTAAATGTATTTTTCCTGTGTAAAACTAATAAAGAGTACTACATAAAAATGTTTGGGATATTGTGACACGCAGCCTGTTAAAGTCAGTTATTAGTATTTCCTACTCCTTTGCAAGAATTAGTGGCAGCAGATGAGTGTCATCTCACCATAGAGAGCGCTGTGATAAGGAAAACATGAAGCTGTAGAAAGCTTATCAGAAGAACAAATTAATCTGTGAAGACTCCTAGTTTGTCCCAACAATTAAAATAAAAAGTAATCAGTTGGACCAAAAAAAAACACCTTTTTTAGTGTCATCTGGCACTGAAACGCCAAATAAAGAGGCAATGAAAGGTTATTTTTGGTTTGAGAAAGAACTGTAAGCTGGGGGGATGCAGGAACACCCCACCTTGAGGAAATTAAATTATATTACATTTGTGAACCTTATGCAAGATGTAACAGTTCTCAAGTACATACTTTCCTTTAAAATAAATACATACAAAATAATTCCTCATAGTAATTAAACACTGAAAAGAGTTAGAGAAGCCATTAAAAATGTAAATGAGAAAAATGAAGAGAGGAGGAACACCTTGAAATTAATAGTTCTCCCTTAACAAACAAAACAATTGGAAATAGAACAAAAGTTCAGTCATTGCAAGGTATGCCCAGGAGAAGAGGAGCTATATCTTCTGGTGGTTATCTTGTGGACACCCAAACAACCCCATTATCATATAAACACTCTTGGTATACAGATACGATTACATACTTAATGCTCCACTATCATCTTCCAGGCCACACATCACACATCCTTATTTCTTCAAAGACAATCTAAAAACTATTTTACCAGCACAAGCTACCACACAGACCCGCGTAACTACTTCCACTGGCTAACACAAACATATACACACACACAGAACCAAAAGACATAAAACTCAATTCCTCAGTCTTGCACAAAAGCATTCACATAATTATGAGGTCTTCTCTCCCTACAATCTCTTCTCACGAACTCAGTCCAAACACATCATAATGCAACAGCTTTTTCCATTAACTGCAAACCAATTCCAGTTTCTGCTTCCCGCCATTTGCCCATTACCTGGCATACGGCTTCCTATGGAATCACTTATTTCCTTGCAACCAATTCAGAGCCATATTCCCACTGACATCTCTACACTCTCTCTTTCTTGAAACTTGTTGACTCTTTTTCTGCTAAGCAACCTTCAAAATATTCCACATCTGTTCCTTAGCCAACCAAATTACCAGCATGTCTACATCACAGGAGGACCAAATTTAAACACACCCATACAATACCTTTATTGTAGTCTCAATATGACCAAATTATATTTCTCAACCTCCTCTTTGTAGATCACATCTTCATTCCTTCTCTGTATCTTCTATATTTTTCACCTGACCAATGCTTACTCTGTGTTTTCTCACCCTACAGATTTATCCACTACAGGTCCAGACCTTGCAATACCTCAAACCACTTAGAAATTGACTACTGACCCCCATTACCTCTGTCCACCTGTGAGCAAATAACATATACTCTATTAACTCCACTAGAACGTCTTTCTTGTAGTCACAGCCATAATAAATGCACATCTGATAACTCTGCACACTCCACCTAACAATTCGCCTGCTAAAAGTAATACTTTCCTATGCCATATCCAATGCTGTTTCATGAAAACCTTAATTGTCACACAGAAACTAATCACGAATAACCTTCACAACCTCTGACATAATCCTCTCTCTCACAAACACATTTAACCCACCTGTGGTAATCTCACTCAAACGTTATTTCTATCCATTTTTAAATATAGTCCAAAAAGACTAATGCAAACTGTGAGAAAGTGAAATATTAATTTGGGTGACAGCTACAGAGCAGAAAGGCTTAACTGAAAAATTGTGTAAAATGTGTAAAGCATTCAGAAGTACCAAAACAGATAAAAAGTCGAGAACACAAAAAATCCACTCTAACTTATAAAAATGGAGGAAATGTAATAAAATGGGAAAAATTCAATAAGTATAACAGAAGATTTGGATTTTTAACATTTAAGTGAAAGAATTACATGGAAGTGCAAAATGCTAGATGGGGTAGACTGGGCCCTAGGAGCAATTTCAGGTCGACCGTCCTGGAGCGTGGGTTGATACACCAGTAGATTGGCCATGCTAGGTCCTGGAACTAAAGAAGATCAAAAATGTTTCTAAGTTCCAATCTGAAAAGAGACTTTGTAATTTGTCTGAAGGTAAACTTTTCTCAGCATGGAAAAAACATAAATTTCAATCAGATGCCATGGAACTGCTTGTTGGATTGTTTCGTGGTAAGTCCCCTTGACTCTCTGGAACAAAAGTCTTGATAAAGTCTCAAACTTCTTTTGGTTCCCATTTCTAAGGTTCCAACGTCCTTGGGGGAGCACTCAGGGTCTCTTAGGGTGTCAGGCAGAAGGCAACAGCAAAGTCCAGTTATGGTCCAGTTGCCACTTGTCAGCTGGGATTCTACACAGGAAAGTCCTCTTTAGTTTTTATGATCCTAGAGCCACCTATGGGATAAGCTGTATGATCCTCAGGTCACTTTCTTTTCTTGGATTGCAAGAGGAAGTGGAGACCAACCTCCTCAGGTTCTTCTCACAGATACCAAAAGCAGCAGTTTCGGTCCACTGGTATCCTTTTGCAAGCCCAACAGTGTTCAGAGGAAGGCTAGGTGAGCGTCCAGCTTTAAAGGAACACCTGCCTGTGGGTGGGGATATTCTAAGACACTCCTAGTTCCTCTATGACCAATGGAGTACAGTTTACCAGGCTGTGACCTTCCTAGTTTTGCAGTGGTTCCTCTTTGCCTTACTGTATGCAATGTGCCAGGCGAAATCCTAGATGGCAAAATGCTTCATCCCCACTAAACTTGGGGTCTGAAGCAGGGAATGTTAGTCTGGAGCATACTATGGTAACCCTTGTTCCCTCTCACATCCAGCACTAAAATACAGTTTGAAGCAGGTATTTCCACTCCAACCCAATTAACATGAAGGAGGGTCAATTCACAGAAAATATTCAGCCAGGACCATTAAAGAAAACATCCATGATTGGCCTTTTCAAATTCTCTATTTTGTACACTCATTTCAATATCAAAGTAATCATTATAGAAAGCAAAAGTTAATCATTTTCAGGGAATAAGCATGAGTCAAATTATAATGTTAAATAGTAAATACAAATGACCAAGTGAGACTATCCCTCTTTACATAAAATAAACAAGTTTTCTCTGTTCTGAACAGAGCTAGCAGAATAGATAATAATCTGAGCAATGTCTCTCTAAAATAAAAACAGCACTTCTAAAATGTGCAATGCTAAATATTAAAATATCTTTTAAAAAAAATATTTTTATTAACATTTTTTACATAATAAATGCATTCCCACCCACCCCTCCCCCAACTCCCCGACCAAGATCATGTCATAAAGAAACGACTTATTACATTCATAAATCTGAAACTAATCCATTATAATTCGCATTTCCTGAGCTCAAAAAGAGAAAAAGAAATAAACAGACAAAATACATTCATGTATGTCTCTGAATCCACAGCAAGAGCAAGAGCGGTGCCCAGATCTGCATGCCCCTCACTCTTTTTTTAGCTCCTTTGTTTCCATAGATTGCCATTTCAAGACTGCAGGTCGCTAATAGTCTAGCCCTCCATTGTTGGAATACCGGTGGGTTAGGATCTAGTCGGAGTATTGCCATGGCCACAAATATCAATCCCTGTGTGTTTGTCTGCTGTTCACCGTTCGCTACCCCCAGCATGATTTCCTCTGTTGAAACTTCTACTCTTATTTGGCATACTTCTGAAAGAAATTCCGATATATCTTTGATCAGGCCGGAGAGCGTGTTACATGTGGCAAACATATGAATAATATCAGCCCCATAGAGTGCACAGCGAGGACATGTAGTTCCCTTCCCTGTTCCTCATTTGGCGAATTTCTTAGTTGTGTGATACAGGGAAAAAAATGTTTTATAAAATTGTGCTTGTAACTTTATCGACATTAGCGAGTTTAGGGCTAAATCATAGGCCAGGCGGGGGATTGTAGTATGAACTCCCAGCAGGACCTGCCAAACAGCGCATTGTTTATCCATATCATCTGGGGAGGCTAGATTTAAAAATTCATAAATTTCCCCAATCCTGGGAGTAGTTTTTTTACATAAATTATCAATCAATTGATTATTCTGGAAATTCTCCCGCCCGCCAGTTTTCTTTATTAAGAAATCTCTGACCTGCAAAAACTTAAAGAAGTCCCTATGGCTAATATTATATTCCTCATGTAGGTCTTCATACATCTTAAGACAGCCTTGTTTATAAAAACAGCCCAGCTGCACCACCCCTACCGAGACCCGTCTGTTTATACAGCTATCATGAAATATTGGGGGTAGATCATTATTGCTGTTCACTGGCGTATAAAATGAAAATCGGCCCAACCCCAAAATCTTACGAACACTACACCACACTTTATAAACCCCTACAATAGTTTTAAACTTGACTTTCTTAAAGTAGCTATCATTGGTATGTCGCCAAAAACAACCAGGGCAATCTTCTCCTAGTATAAGTTCTTGGGGGGACAGGATCTCTAGGTTAATACCATCATGTGAAATCAGTTTAGCGTAATATTTCAGGACAGTGGCCCAATAATACAGTTTGAAGTTAGGTAGAGATAAACCTCCTCTTTCCTTTGGTAGTACCAACCATTTAAGGGCCCTTCGGGGTTTCTTATATCCCCAAATAAAGCTTGAAAACATAGATTCAATAATCCTAAATATTTTGGGGGAGAACTCAAGGCAAATGGTCCTAAAGAAATATAAAATCGGGGCAAAAAAAGCATCTTAATCAGATTACAGCGGCCCCCTATAGTCAGATGTAAATTATCCAGTCGGGCTAACTCCTTCTTAGTTCGAGAAATCAATGGGTTTAGGTTGATATCCACAATATTTTGTATTTTTGCACTTATTGTAACGCCTAGGTATACGGTCTCCTCCGTCATTCTTGAATCTCCCATCACAATCTCATTGTTGAGTACAATCTGGGTTTTGTTGGAGTTCAATTTATATCCAGATACTAATCCAAATAAGTGTGCCTCTTCTTCTATCACCGGCATGGCTAGATTAGGGTCTCTAGTTCTACATTCTGTCCTTCAACTGTGTTTTTTGCAATTTTCACCCCGAGTGGGCTGGGTATGTTCAGACGTGAGTCCCAGGCTCTCCACACCACTGGAGTCAAGCTATCCAGGCTGAATGAAGGCTGATAGCCAGAAACCGGTCCTTGGATGCTTGATTCCGGTCTGGGAAAGACATGGCTTGGTAGTTCGGACTGGACTGTTCCCATGAGGCACAGGGTCAGAGCTGATTTGCATATAGCCAGTGTCTAATCCAGGGTGGTGTAGAGTGCAAAAAAACGATGGATTTAGGCCCAGATCCTTGTACTGGGGTTAATGTATGACATAGTTCTACATTCTGTCCATCATCTGTGTTTTTTGCAATTTTCACCCCACGTGGGCTGGGTATGCTCAGACGTGAGTCCCACACTCTCCACACCACTGGAGTCAAGCTATCCAGGCTGAATGAAGGCAGATAGCCAGAAACCGGTCCTTGGATGCTTGATTCCGGTCTGGGAAAGACATGGCTTGGTAGTTCGGACTGGACTGTCCCATGAGGCACAGGATCAGAGCTGATTTGCATATAGCCAGTGTCTAATCCAGGGTGGTGTGGAGTGCAAAAAAACGATGGATTTAGGCCCAGATCCTTGTACTGGGGTGAATGTATGACATTGTTCTACATTCTGTCCATCAACTGTGTTTTTTGCACTTTTCACCCCGAGTGGGCTGGGTATGCTCAGACGTGAGTCCCAGGCTCTCCACACCACTGGAGTCAAGCTATCCAGGCTGAATGAAGGCTGATAGCCAGAAACCGGTCCTTGGATGTTTGATTCCGGTCTGGGAAAGACATGGCTTGGTAGTTCGGACTGGACTGTTCCCATGAGGCACAGGGTCAGAGCTGATTTGCATATAGCCAGTGTCTAATCCAGGGTGGTGTGGAGTGCAAGAAAACAATGGATATAGGCCCAGATCCTTGATCTGGGGTGAATGTATGACATTGTTCTACATTCTGTCCATCAACTGTGTTTTTTGCAATCTTCTTCTATCACCGGCATGGCTAGATTAGGGTCTCTAGTGACAAGCGCGATATCATCGACGTATGCCAACATTTTGGTGTTATAACTACGTATTTGAATCGGTGGTATAGATGCACAATTGTCCAACCACTGAATAAAAGGATCGATATATATCGCAAACAAAAGAGGTGAGCAAGGGCAGCCCTGTCTGGTTCCTCTTGTGATCGCAAAGTTCTCTGACAGGAGCCCATTTACCAATACTCTAGCGCTCGGCTTAACATATAGCCCTTGAGTAGCCATGATGAATCTGTTATTAATTCCACAATGAGACATTGCCGCCCATAAAAATCTCCAGGAGACCCTATCAAACGCTTTCTCCGCGTCAAGGAGGATAAGCGCCATAGGGTCTCCTGTTGACTCCGTATAATCGAATAGCGAGATCACCCGTTGAACATGGTCAGTTGTTGACCGTTCCGGTATAAACCCATGTTGATATTTTGAGACTATATTATTAATTATTGGTGCCAGTCTAGCTGCTAGAACTTTCGAGTACATTTTTGAATCTCCATTAATCAGGGTAATTGGGCGATATGAACCTAAATCGAGTGTTTTTTTTCAGGAAGATCACAATCTTAGCTTCAGACCATGAGGTGGAGGGGGTCCCTCCCTGAAATATATGAGCAAATAAGACCATCATTATTGTTTTTAATTGATCAGCAAATTTCAAATAGAACTCTGATGGAATACCGTCCAGCCCTGCCGCTTTCCCACTATTTAGCGCATTTAAAGAGAGCAGGATCTCATCCCAGTTAGGTAACTCATCCAGCATTTCCTGATCTTTCTTCTCGAGTCTAGGCCCTGGATTTACATACAAATATAGATCTGGGTCCCCCAGCCCCACTATGGGTTCTGTATAGAGTTCTTGATAGAATCTCTGAAACGCGACCCTTACTTCGGCTGGTTCAGCTTTTAAGCCTAGTCTGGTGTCCTGAATTTCTTTAATAGTGCTTGCTGATGCCTCTTCTCTATTACGCACCGCCAGCTGATGCACAACCAGCTCGCTCAGCTCATACACTTTCTCCTTATTAACTGATGCTTTAATGATGGCCTTTTCCACTATTATTTCAGTGATAAGATTTCTCGCGATTGCTACCTGAGCAAATGCATTATCCAGCACATGGCCCTGTTGAGCTGCAGCGATCAGATCCTCCTCGGCTTTACCCTGTAGTACAGCTAGGCGGTGTTTCCCTTCCTTATTAGACCTAAGCGAGAATTGCAGTGTCTCGCCTCTTATGCCTGCTTTAAGAGCATCCCATACTATTGCTATAGGAGCACTTCCAAGATTATCTGCTATAAAACCCGGGATCCACCCCCTCATGTGTTGACAGTAATTTTCATTCTTTAACAGAGCCCGTTCAAACGTCCAAGTCGTAATTGGACGATTATTCAGAGTATAAAATAGTTTCAAAATGAAAGGATTATGGTCCGACAATAAGCGCGGAAGTTTATCTACCGTACATGCAGCTTTCAATGAAGTTGACATACACATGTAATCTAATCTTGCATGTCGCAAGTGTGGATATGAATAGAACGTGAAGCCAGGATCTCCATTATGATTATGTTGCCACCCATCTATTAGGCCATGTACCATACACAAATCTTTTAGCGCCTGAAAAACTCTAGGTTTCCTATCATGATATTTAAATTCCGGCCCCATTGTCCAGTTCCCGGGGAGATGTAAATTAAGATCCCCGCAAACTATGAGAGGTAGGGGCCAATGAGTTAGCTCATTAGAAACATATGTGAGCGTCTCGGGTTCATCACAGACACTCCCATAAATGATGCAGATTGTCATTTTATTCAGCCCATTATTATACTTGCATTCGGCGATTCCCCATCTACCAAATTTATCAGAAAGTACTCTGTCAAATTGGAGCCCCCCACCTTTTGCTAAAATTGCCACCCCCTTAGTTCGGACTCCCTGTGTCGAGGCGGTGATAAGGTTATACCCCAATGATTTTTTTTTTTTAAATATATTTTTATTGCAGAATCAGGAAGAAAAACATCCAACAAACCCGCCCGTACACCAACAGTCCCCATCATACAGTGCAATAATAATACAGTACACAGCCGAACGGCCCACATCCCGGAGGCTGGGCGGCGCATCAATAAGTCAGTTCACTGGAGGTACCTCGGTGCATGCCCTATTCGGGACATAGGTCAAGTATAACACTTCGTATCCGATTTTATCCCACAACAACCAACCCACATTCTCCATCGGATCCCAGGCCACTCTAATGTCATGTCACTAAAGCATCACAAGTACTATCCCGGGCGACCGGTTCTGGGAGGTTGCCGCTAGCCGGCAAACCGCTCCTCCCTACAACTCCCTCCCAGTGCCCCCCCCCCCCAACTGCTGCTAATGCGGGGCCACCATCCCCCTCCTGCTCTGGGGTGACAACTATCAGAAAGCTTTGATAAGCAAGCAGCCACACGGAACCCCTGGTTATAACTAATCAGTGTCCTCGCTTTCGGTGAGATAGTCCCTCAATGCCTGCACCACCAGCTCCCAGGACCGCGCCAGTTCCAAGCACTTCTCGTTGCCAGCCCTAGTCGCCTGGCGCATCCGTAACACACTCTCACAGCTCGACCACCTCACCAATTCATTCCTCCACCTCCGTACAGATGGCCCCTCTTTAGACTTCCAATGCCACGTGATCTCACGCTGTGCCAGTATCAGTCCCAACCCAATGAATTTGCTCGTAACCTTGGTCTTTTTGGTATGCGGGAACCAAAGAAGTAGGCATGCGGCCATGTCAAAATCTACCTCCCGATCCGTGACTGCATTCAAGAGGTCCCCTATCTCAGACCAGTAGTCCCCCAATTTCGGGCAACCCCACAGCATGTGGTCAAGATCCACCTCAGGTTCTAGACAACGCGGGCACATGGCATCAAGCCCCTGGAAATGTCGCTGTAACCTCTCCGGGGTCAAATACGCCCTATGGAGCACAAAATAATGCACCTGTTGGAATCTCGCAATCCTCGTCCCCTTCCAGGTCCTGTGGAGCACCTGACCCCATACCGAGTCCGGGATTTGCCTGCCGACGCTAGTCTCCCAACGCGACTTCAATTCAGCCAACGGGGCCAGACCTTCATTTAACATCCTATTGTGGAGGCAGGTCACCGCCTTAACGGTGCCCGCGGCCATCACTACATATTGGCACACCGTCGTCACCTCCGGCTCCGTCAGTCCGCCCCCCCAATGCCTCTGCAGGGCCGCAATAACCGCCGCGTGCAACAGGAAGGTACCACTCGGCAGGCCGAATTGCTCCTGCAAGGTTTGGAACGGGGCCAGCGCCCCGTCCACATAGAGGTCACCTACCATCTGTAATCCCAGGTCCTCCCACTCTAACAATTGGGACCAATCACCCCCATGCGGTAAGGCAGTGAGCATTCCCAGCGGAATCTCCGGCGCGTACGGTCGGCGCTTCCCAGCCCTCTTCAGGTGCCTGTTCCAACATAATCTGAGCGTCCTTTCCTCCATCGTGAGGTCCCTATTGGCCAGTCTCTGTTGCATCACGATAGACGACAAGACATACCTCCGAATGCCAACCCCCCGGTCATCTTCAGGCCCCCTGAACTCTCTGGCCACGTTCTGCGTCAGGACCTGGAGCTGCGCTGCCAGATAGTATAGCTCATAGTCGGGGACGGCTACCCCTCCCTCACACTTGGGTCTCATCAGGGTGGTCAATGCCACCCGTCTGCGGCCGCGGCCCCAGAGAAAGCCGGTCACCAACGTCCTCAGCTCCCGAAAGACACCCTGCGGAATCCACACCGGCAGTGTTCTAAAATAATAGAGGAGCCTCGGGAGTGCCACCATTTTCAACAGCGCCACACGGCCCAGTACAGACAGCGGGAGAGAGGCCCAGAAGTCCATACTGCCTCTCAGCGCCCTAATACAGCGCCCCACATTCCCCTCAAGGAGGTCCGCCGTGTCATGGTAGATACGCACTCCTAAATAAACAAAACAAGAGGGCTCCCACACTACCGGCCTCGTGAGCCGCGGGCAAAGCGTGGTCTTCCGCAGCGAAAACACACAAGTCTTAGTCCAGTTCACCCTGAGGCCTGAGAGCCTACCGAACCTGTCCAGCATGTCCACCGCGCCCTCAAGAGCCCTCCCAGAGTCTGCCAGATACAGTAACAAGTCGTCGGCATACAACGAAATATAATGCGCGTCGAGCCCCAGCGCAATCCCGTCAAAAACAATTCCCTGCCTCGCCTGCGCCGCCAGCGGTTCCATTGCTAGAGCAAAGAGCAGAGGAGACAGCGAGCAGCCCTGCCTCGTGCCCCTGCAGACCGGATAAACCGAGGAGACCAAGGTCCCTAACCGCACCCTCGCCTTAGCCGAAGAATAGAGCACTTTCGTCCAGCCCCGGAACCCCTCCCCAACTCCGAACTTCAACAGCACACCATCTAAAAAATCCCATTCCAAGCTATCAAACGCCTTTTCAATATCAACCGTCAGCACTACCGGGCCTGGGTCCGCCAGGGCAGCACTATCAATAACCCCAATTAGCCGGCGGATATTCATCGAAGTGCTCCTCGAGGGAATGAATCCCGCCTGATCCCTATGCACCAAAGAGGTCATCAGTGGGAGGAGCCGGGTGGCCAGGATGCGGCTCAAAATCTTATAATCTACAGTCAGCATAGACAACGGACGAAAAGAAGAAACATCCAACGCATCCCTGCCCGGCTTCAGCAGGGGCACAACCAGCGCCTCCGTCATAGAGTCAGGCAACCGCCCCAATTGTTTCGCCTCCGCATACACAACCTGCAGTCTGGGAGCCAACACTTCCATAAATTTGGCGTAGAACTCGACCGGCAGCCCATCCACCCCAGGAGTTTTGTTCCGCGCCATATGACTAATCGCCCCTCTGATTTCCGCTAGAGTTACAGGGCCCCCCAGATCCCGCGCGTCCTCCTCATCCAATACCGGTAGAGGGATCCGAGCCAAATAATCGCCTATGTCCGCGGCATCCACTGCGAGGTGGCTGGTGTACAGGCTCGCGTAGTAGGACTGAAAGCGCCCCAGGACCGCCGATTGCGAATAAACCACCTCCCCATCCTCCTGGCGCACACTCATAACCGGACATCCCCTAGGGTTCGGATCAGCCAACTTCGCAAGGAGCGTGCCCACTTTATCTCGCTCGTCATGCACTTTCACCGCATACAACTTATAGTCATAACACCGCAGTCTCTCTGTCTCTGTCGCCACCGCCTCCTTAGCACGCAACAAGCTATCCTGCAGCTCCGGTCGCTCGGGCCGCCGCCGTTCCACCCCTCTCAGCACTTCCTCCGCCTTCGCGAGGTCATTCAGCACTGTACCTCTCACAGTCAAAAACCGACCCATACACACCCCCCTCACCACCACTTTCATCGCGTCCCATTCATTCGCTCTAGTCTCTGTCGACCCAGCATTAACCGTGAAGTATTCGTCTATACCCTGTCGGACCGTGTCACAGAACGCCGGATCCTCCAGCGTCTCCGGGCGAAGTCTCGACGTAGGGACCGCCGATCTCGCCAGCTGCCATTGTACAGAGATCAGCAGTGGGTTATGGTCCGAAATGGTTCTAGACAAATATTCAGAGTGAGTCACCATCTGCGCCAGAGACTCACAACACAGCACCGAATCCAGTCGAACATGCAGATCATGCAGGGCAGAGTGATAGGAGTAATCTCGAGTTTCGGGGTGCTGCGCCCGCCATACATCCACCAAGCCCCACCTCTCCTGCCAGTCCCGCCTATGAGTTGCAAGTCTGCGCACTGGGGAGTCAGCTAAAGGCGGGTGCGACCTGTCCAACAGCACATCCGAAATAGAGTTAAAATCCCCCGCCAGCAATATCGGGCCCGCCAAATAATACGCCAGTGAGCGCGACAATCCCTCAAAGAAATGTGCTTGATCGGCATTGGGGGCATAGATGTTACACAGCACCACTTCCCTACCACACAGCCTCCCCTCCACCACCACATAACGACCCTCCGGATCAATCTTCTGACTCGTGACTTGGAATGGCGTGCCCGCTCTGATCCATATTAACACCCCTCTGGCGAACGCCGAGTAAGTCGTGCCGAACACCTGACCCCGCCACCTCCTCTGCAACGCCCCACATTCCTGCTGCGTCAGGTGAGTCTCTTGAAGCATCGCTATCTGAACTCCCCGCCTCACCAAGTAGGCATGTACCTTGTGGCGCTTAACCATAGTTCGAATTCCCCGGACATTCCATGTGACACATTTCAAATTAGGTAACGTCCCCATAGAGCATCAATCCCAACAGTGGCGCTCGCCAAGAACTGTGACCCGCATTGCAGCAATTGAACAACCCCTTCGAAACACACCCCATAACTCCCACTCCCCCCCTCCCCAGGACAGGGCCTAGTAACCCAGCTTCAGCCCCGTTCCAAACCTCAAACACCCAACACATCACACTAATCTGTGGTCGACACCACAGAAGACCTTAAGGGTCTAAAGAGGGCTATGGAGCCCCGAACCAGGACGACAGAGCAACCACCCCGCGCCCACAGCCCCACGCTGCTAATGCAGCCCCATACCTGGCAGTCCAAATGAAGTCAGGAGCGTCCAGGCCCGATAAAAGTTCAGCAACCACGAACTTCATCCATTAAAGATACCATCCGATGTCTGCGGGGTAACCTCTGGCCCCTGCGCTCCCCCCACCTCCAGATCTTCATCGCCGGTCTTCTCACCTTCACCATCGTCCTCCGAAGCCGAGCCCCTGGAGGCGTCATCTCGTTGTGAACCCGTGATGTTCGCCGTGGCCTCCAACGCACTCTTTCTATCCGCCAGTATTTGCGCCTCACGCTCGGCCCGTTGGCGCCTATTCCGGGAGCGGATGCGCTGCGACTTCCTGACCCTGACCGGCTGCTCTCGATCCCTGGCGGGCCTGTGAGCCCGATCCGTTCCTGCACGATATAGTTCAAGCCAGGACCACGCTTCGTCAGGTGTTTGGAAAAAGTGCGTCCTCTCATCAACGATGATCCGCAGCTTGGCCGGGAAAAGCAAGGAGTATTGAACCCCCTCCTCTCTCAGCTCTTTTTTCACCGGCAGAAAAGAGGCCCTGCTCCTCTGTACCTCCTGCGTATAGTCCGGAAAGATCGTCACCTTACTGTTGTCCACCTGGAAGGGCCCACGATCTCTCGCCCTTTGGATCAGCAGATCTCGGTCCTTATAGTGCAGCAGTCTGGCCACCATCGGTCGAGGCGGTCGGCCCTCCAGAGGAGGCCTCGCGGGCACCCTGTGCGCTCTTTCCAGGGAGAAGAAGGGGGAGAGGCCCTCCGGCGCCACCACTGTGCGGAACCAGTCCTCCAAGTAGGCTATCGCATCACCCTTCTAAATTTTCTCTGGTAGCCCCACCACCCGCACGTTGTTCCGGCGGTTGCGGCCTTCCGCTTCCTCCGTGCGGCGCTCCAGATTCGTTAGTCGACGGATAACGTCATCAATTTTATGCTCTGCCGTAACCACCGCCGGTTTCAGCTCCTGGAGCAGCAGTTCATTGGATTTCACACGGTCAGAGAGCTTGGTATGGTCTGCCCTCAGCAGGCCGAGGCCGGACGCCACCTGCGCAATGTCTTGGCGCAGCTCATCCTTCGTAGCAGTGATCGCAGCCAGGATAGCATCAAGGCGGAGGTTTAGCCTCTGTTCCTGTGTTGAGGCCTCCACTGGGAAGCCGCCACTCGCATCCTCCGACCCCCGGCCTCCCCTTTCAGGCGGTTCGGCGCCATTCCCCTGCGCGGCCATCTTGTGTGCAGTTATTCAGCCTCTCTAGCCGCCCCCTCGGAGAATGGCAAGGCGCACCAGAAACGCTCAGCGGAGTATCCCAGCCAGCGCGGTCCACCAATCCTCAGGCAAGCGAGAATGCGCGGCGCCAACTGCACCCCACTCCCGGTCATTCAACAATATCCAATTCGAAAGAGCATCCCATGCTGCCTCAGCCTCCCATAAAGCGTCTGCTAGGCTCGCCAGGGCCAGGGGGAGCAGATTCCGCCTAAGAGGCCGCCAGTCAATGAAGTGGGTCCCAGGGCACGCCGAACACACTGCCCCCGGCAACACTGGTCTCCGTAACACACCATGCACAGCCCAGCACCTCGCTGTTAATTTGGCGTATCTGTGCCCTCCACCGGGCGGGACCCCCAGCAAGGTCCAGACCCACGGCCGTGTTCTTCGTGAACCGGGATGCGTGGGCCCCCTGGGCGGTCCTTCTCTCAGTGCCCCAGCTGCTTGCTGCACGTCTCTATGCGCTGTTGGCCCCCACTGCGGGCCGGCCGGCGGGCGAGCGGCCACACAGCTCAGCAGTTCCTCCGTCGGCACAGCGCACTCCTAGGCGCCGCTCTCGCGCTGATCGAGGGCCCGGGTGGGGGGAGGGGGGGGGCCCTTCTCACCGGCAACCCCTCCGACCTTCTCCGCAATTCGGGGCCCGCTCCGACGGGTCACCGCACTACCCACCGCCTCCCGGGGGTGCCGCAGGCGCCTGCCGCTGCTCCGGTGTCCCTCACCGCTCCGCTCCCGGAGCTATCTCGCAGTCGGCGCCGCCATCTTGCCTTTGTCCGCTCGCCGGAGGGAGCCGAGCACTACGTCCTCCCGCACACAGCAGCCAGGACTCCGCCCGGGTTCAAACGTTCTCCAGTAGGGCAGCGGCCCCTCCGGTCCTCATTCCCAGCCACCAGGCGATCTGGGGCAACGTTTGGCAGGATAAAGGACGGGACGCGGCGCGGAGCAACTCGCTCACGCAGCCATCCCGGTCGGCGCCGAGACCACGCCCCTTATACCCCAATGATTTCAATAAGAAATGCTGAGAACCTTCAATATGAGTCTCTTGTATACAAACAATATTAGCTTCCATTAATTGTAGCCCCGCTGCCACCATCTGCCTTTTTTTAATATCATTGAGGCCACAGATATTTAGTGAAGCAAGTTTTAACTTAGCCATAATGTCATAAATGTTATTGCCATTTGCCTTGCGTCGTATCCATGTCCTACTTTCCTGGTCATTACAGAATTATCTGGCACCACAGTAACAAAGTCTTTTCTATCCTTCATGTGCTTGAAATTTCTTGGTCCTATACTCCCCCCCCACTACTCCCTCATCCCACCCTTGGTTCCCCCCACCCCCCCCTTACCATCCTATGAGGTATCCTAAGTCCCGGGTCCTAGTTGTGGGTGTCCGTATGGTCAGATCGCCACAGCGGACCCCGTGACCTGGGCAGGTTTATGGAATATAGTGTTTCCCAGAGTCTTTATACATGTTCAAATATCATTACAAAATATGCTTTGTAAGCTTATATTATTCTCCACCCCACTCAACCCTTCTAGTGATTCCCCATACTTCCACACCTTAACTCTTCTAAGGCTGTTTAGGACAGCTAAGTTCAATGACCATTTCCTTCTATAGTTCCTTTAAGTGTTTTTTAATTATTTCCGGGAGTTTCGTGTCCCAGTTTCTGAAATTTCTCTTAAGTAGTCCTCGGCCTGTACTTCGCTAGTAAAGCTTCTTGTTGAGCCCTTGAATATAATTTTCAGCCGTGCCGGGTTTTGTAGAAAAACTGTAGCTCCAATTTTTTCAAGGGGAGCGAATAGTTGGCCCATTTTCCACCTTCGCTCTACGGTGGTGTGGGCAAAATCTGGTCTGACAAAAAACTTAAACCCTTTGTATTCCCTTTGGCTTGTAGGTCTGGCAAGATCATAGATCGCTTCATGAAGAAGGAAGTTCCCAAAATGAACCAGCATAGCCCTGCGGTAATGGCGTGGCTTATGAGCGTGTTTCGGTAGCGTCAAAGGGAAGCGATGGACACGCTGTGTCTCTCTATCCATATCCCAGGTCTCCAATTCCGGGAACGCTGTTTTGAGTAGATTAATCATTGTCCCTCTAGCGTCGTTTCCTTCAAAATTTTCTGGGATACCAAGAAACCTTAAATTATTCCTTCTGGATCTGTTCTCGTGATCTTCAACTTTTGCCATGAGGTCTTTTATTATTCCATCATGCTCCCTTTCTGTTTTTTGTAGTTTGGCAACATCAGTTTCCAAATTTTCCGTGCGAGTTTCTGCTGCGGCCATTCTCTACGAGATCTCAGTACATAAGTTGCTGACTTTTTTAACTGCACCTTGCAATTTTTCAATGGCAGCACGGTTCCTTTGGCTTTCTTTTTTGACATCCTTATGGAAATTCTTTATTGAGCTCAACAACTCACTCAATGAGGGCTCTGCTGTCATTCCGGGGCCGCCTCTGTTTCCCGTTGTTTTTTGGTTTCCCTCTTCTGTCTCAACCAAGCTGCGGTTTTGACGTGGTGTTTCTCCCAATGATTTTGAAATCTGGCTTTTTCGTGCGAGATTCGTTCTGGCTTTGGCGTGATCCGTATTAGTGTGTGCTTGTGTCACTTAATTCGCTTGACTCACTTGAAATGGACATCTCTGTTTCATATACGTCCGAATCAGAATCTTCCTCGGAGAATGAATTATTTCCTAGGTGTAGATCTCTCCCCCGTGGAAGCGTTTGCGTACAAAGAGAAGAAGAGGGATGTTCGATATTCAAAACTCCCATAGGGTACACCTTACTTTGGTCCGATTGCTCCCTTTGGTTAGGTTTCACTGTTTTCACCACTGTGGGTGCCCTAGTCCCTTCAATGCTCACACTAGGATCCACGATCTGGTTTCCTAGGTCTGGATCTAAAGTGTTATTTTCCTCTACATCGATGTTCTCTAGGGGCACACCTTGGACATCCACACAAGTTCCGCTCAGATCACTTGGATGTTTGCTCTGTGATTTTTCATTCTTTAAAGCATTGGTCAGACCTTCCTAGGGTAGGGGGCTAAAGATATTAGAGATTCTAGGCTGATAAGTAGCCTGGGAGCCTGTGGTTTTTGCGGCGGCCTTTAGATTTTTTATTGTTTGTAGCCTCTGTGCTTTCTTGGGCATTAACTCCAATTTGGCGTTATCCTCTATATCTCTCCCCTTCTCATTCTCATTCTCACACTCTTTCTCTTTCGCATTCCGTTTTGCTTTTTCCTTCTCCTTCTCTAGTTTTTATTCCGCATTTTTATATCTCCCAGTCTCATGAGATTCATTTCTTTCCAAATCCTTTTCCTTTTCCTTTGCTTTTGATCCTCTTGTTTCAGGGCCTCTCTGTCTACCATTAGTTATTTGTGAAGCATATACCGTTTTCATTTCAGCGTTTTGTGGTGGTTGATTGCCTTCCAGGTTCTGTGAGTTTCCCAAGTGCTCCAGACCTTCTAGAGTGTGTGCCTGGACCTCACTTGTACTCTGCAGAGCCGTTGCTTCCTCTTCCCCCTTATCTCCGGTAAGTGCTGTAGTATTCATCACAGTTGTTTGCGCCCCCGTTCCAACATCTCCGGCAGCAGCATCTCTTTTCTCCCTTCTCTCCATATCCTGTGTTTGTTTCGGAGACAGAGCCTGTTTCTTTTTCTGGTACTGTGCCTGCAATTGCCACCAGTTTTGGGGTTGTTTCGGTATTTTTTTACCTTCTCTGTCCCTTTTGGTACACCAATAGATCTGCCTTCTGTGCGCTTTTGGCGCTGCTTTAATGGTTTTCCAGGCTCCTCCTTTAAGTGTACTATATTGTTTGCTCAGGGGACCTGCAATGTGCCAGTCTGTATTGGAAACACTAATTTTCACTGTTATTGTAATAAAGTTTTTAATTGCTGATTCAAATAGCTTTTTAGTTTCTCCAAGACAATCTCGAGGGTCCCCCCGCTTTTCTTGCCACGCCGGCCTTTTGGAATGCCTTTTAAATTGCATTCGCCCCCTTTTACCGCCCCTTTTACTCCGCTTCCTTTCTGCTTGTTCCTCTCTCTTTGCGTGCATAGGCATACACTCTCTACGTCTCCTGGGCAACGGGATACGCGATGCGCGTGTAATTTACGGCAC
Source organism: Lissotriton helveticus (assembly GCF_964261635.1). Classification (NCBI taxonomy): domain Eukaryota; kingdom Metazoa; phylum Chordata; class Amphibia; order Caudata; family Salamandridae; genus Lissotriton; species Lissotriton helveticus. Next base: position 1,931,921,524 of record NC_136063.1, on the reverse strand, counting down.
CTGTCCTCGTGTTAGCAGATGACGCCTAGCAGTAGTGTCAGTGATCAGTGATCGAGTCAGGCGCCCAGGGCAGATGGGAACACCAGGTGAGTTGAAGGGTGAATGAGGGCTGGGGCATGAGCGATCCGAGCGGGCTAAGAGCAGGACGGGCCGGCGGGCAGGTAGGTCAGGCAGAGAAGGTCGAAGAAAGCAAGAAAGATAGAAAATTCGCCAGCAAAACAGAAGCGCGTGGACTCTTCTCCTAGCGTTTTCTAGCCTCTGCTAGCCTCCATTCTCCATTTCCCCCTCGCTGACGAGGTCAAAACACCAGCTCCACTCCAGGTTAAGGGCAGTGCACTTTTCCATATATCAAGCGCAGTCCAGCCTTGGGGGTGATTAAGCTAAACACAAGCTGAATTTTTAGAAAATCCAGCAATCGTCTGAAAGTCAGAAAGAGAGCATACAAAATATATATGTGTATATATACACGGAAAATTTTGCACGGGCTGTAATGTTGCTACATTCTAATAAACGATGACCCAGTTGTAAAGTAGCACGTTTCTTTATTTCTTACAATTGCTTAACTGAAGAGCGCCGAGCCGGCGCTGTGTCTCTCTCAGAACTCGCGCCTCCAATGCTGGATGCGCGCGCAGCTCCTAAGATGGCCGCCGCACGTCACGTCATGACGTGACGTGCATCAACTAGTGAGCGCCACTACATATCTCCCCTTTTTTCCAAACAACATATAAAGTCACTTACAGTTCACTGTCCATATCGTAATCTCGAAACCTGGATGGCCTCATCACAGACCTACCACTCCTGGTCACCCTGGCGGGGTTCTCCGGGGGGCCTTGGCTCTGCCCCACCTCGCTACTTTCCTCTCTCGGCCCAGCGGCAGCTTCTTCTGTGTTCCTCCTTTGTAAGTCCATATCTGTTTCTTGATGATCATTCACTCTCCTCTCCTCTGTCAGTTCATCTCTGGTATTTCCTCCTCCATGCTGCTCACCAGTGTCTTGATCCATCTCAATGTTCGGTTCTTCCCTATCTTCCCAGTCGTCTCCAAATTGCTTCCATTGCAGGATCTTGTTGCACTTGGCCATGCGGTCTTGGGACCACACGTTTCCATCACACAGCAGGGCCGCCCGATCGTACACTTCCTTGACTTGCATGGGCCTGCTGTATTTACTGTCACCTTTCTTCTGTAACGTTGCCAACTTTACTCTGACCCACTCGCCCTGTTCCAATCTTGCTCCTTTCACATTCTTCCGTTTGTTGTAGTGGTTGGTATAGATGGACTGTGCCTTTTCCAGGTTGGCACGTACCACCGCGGGAGACCACTCACTGGTGATAACTTTCTCCTGCCAAACCCGGTTGTCATGGGTGAAAGGCTCACGCCCTCTCAAAATCTGGAATGGACTGTATCCGGTTCCAGTTGGAGTTATTCTGTAGGCCCATACCATGTTCTCTATGGCTTTCTCCCAATCCTTGTTACCTGAAATCGCAGCTTGTACGGCACCCATCACCACCCTGTTAAAACGTTCCACCAAGCCGTTCCCAGCTGGATGGTAGATGGCTGTGTGTCTGCTCGTGATGCCGTTCCTCTGCATGAATTGGTTCCACCTTTCGGACGTGAATTGGGGGCCATTGTCACTGAGGATGGCCTTGGGGATACCCTCTCTCACGAATGTGTCCGACAGGAATCTTGGAATGTTCTCCGTGTCCATGGTCTCGTCCACCTTCACTTCCGGCCACTTGGAGTATCGATCCATGAGGACACATACATATTTCTGAGTGCCCTGGTCATCAAGAATGGGTCCTAATATGTCTATGGATAACTCCTCCCACGGGTTCTGCGGAATTTCGAACTGTCCTAATGCAGGACGCAGGGGTTTGAGCGTCTTGTCCGCTCCTTGGCACTGTGGACACTCTCTGACATGCCTCTCTGCTCTTATGTCCATGCCGGGCCACCAGTAGTTTTGCTTTGCTCTTAATTTCAATTTTCCAATGCCGAGGTGGCCCTCATGTAACATGTCCAATAACTTGGTGATCAGGTTCCTTGGGGGGATCACTTTGGCTCCTCTATATACAAACACTCCTCTGTCCCCTACCGACAATTCTTCTCTCACTTCATAGTATGGCTTGATGTGTTCACTCACGTGTCGTTTATCTGGCCAGCCCTTGATGATGTACATTTTTACTTCCTTCATGACACTGTCCTCCTCGTATTCATCTGTCCACTCCTGGTAGCTGATGATCTTCTCCTGATCCTCTACTAGGGCTACCAATTCGCCTTGGTTAGTGGGGTCTTCTTCGCCTGGCTCCATGGCCGGTGCCCTGCTCAGGTAGTCTGCTACTCGGTTCCGATTACCAGGAATGTACTCCACATCATACCAGAATTCAAGTAGTTTCAATGTCATCTTGGATATTCTGGGAGTAGCATTAGCGTGTCCACTAGATGTTAGCACCTTCACCAAGGGCTTATGGTCTGTCCTGAGCAGGAATCGGGTCCCCCAGAGGAACTGCCTGAATCTCGATGTGGCCCACACCACGGCCAACATCTCCTTTTCAATTACGCTGTATTTGCTTTCAGTGGCCGTTAATGTCCGGGATGCAAAACTGATCGTCTCCATCTGTCCCTGTCCACGATCTTGCATAAGTACTGCCCCCAAGCCTTTTTCACTGGCGTCGGTTGTGAGCACCGTGGCGCCCTGTGGATCATATCCTATTAGCGGCACCGCTCCCGTGACGTTCTTCTTAATTGTGTCAAACTCACTTTGAGCCTCTGGTGTCCATTGGAAACTGGTGTTCTCCCTGGTCAGCATCCTCATGTGGTGTGTCTTGGAAGCAAAGTGTACCACAAATTTACTGTAGTACTCCGCCATGCCCAGGAATGATCTAACCTCCTCTTTGGTGGTGGGGGGTGGAGCTTCAGCGATTGCCTTCACATTTTCCGCTTTAGGTGTGATGCCTTGTGCCCCAATTTCATGGCCTAGATAGGTCACCGACTCCAGGCCCAGTCGGCATTTTGTCCACTCAGCGGTGAGGCCTTTGATTTCCAGGGTTTTTAGCACCTTTCCCAGCTTCTGATCGTGGTCCATTTTGTCTCGCCCCATCACCAGAATGTCATCCTGGAAATATTGAATGCCCGTCATGTCCCTAAACAGCTGGTGCATTAACTTCTGGAACACGGCGGCTGCTGAGGCCAGTCCAAACGGCATGCGGCGGAACTGGTAGCAGCCAAATGGGGTGATGAATGAAGTGAGTTTTCTGCTATCCGGGTGCAATTCAATTTGGTTGTAAGCGGAGGTCAAATCGATGGTGGAGTACCATTTGACCCCTCTGGTTCTCGCCAACATTTCCTCTATTCTTGGGAGGGGGAATTTTTCCACGACAATATTCTTGTTTAGCTCCCTCAAGTCAACACAAAGCCTGACCTTTCCATTGGGCTTCATGACTACCACCAACGGTGCGAGCCATTCCGCACAGGTAATGGGTTCAATTATTCCTTTCCATTCCAAGTCTTGATGTTCTGTTTGGACTGCCTCTCTCACCGCTATCGGTACATTCCTAACTTTGTGAGCTACAGGACTGGCGTCGTTCTTGAGTATAATTTTGTGTTGGAATCTTGCCAGTTTTCCCACTGTGCCTCCAAATACCTTTGGAAATTTTTCTTTCCACTTCGACAGATTGGGCCATGTGTCCGGTTCTGTGAGCAGGATCTGTTCTTTCCCTCCTGGGTCCAATTTTATTCCCAAGTCACCCTGATCCAGCCATCCCAATACAGACGGTCCCCTCTCTGAGACGTACAGTTTACACAGTGCTGAACGGCCCCTGAACTCAAACTTTAGGAGCCGGAAGCCCACCATAGGGATGCGGTCGCCATTATATGTGACTGGTCGGATGTCCAGTTTCTCCAACTCCGGTCCTAGCCTAGGTCTGAAGGTGTCGTCCCACACCGCTCTTTGCACAATGGTGTAAGGGGAGCCAGTATCCACCACCAGGCTGATGGTTATACCACCCATCTTCATTTCCAGTACTGGTTTGGTTGTCCTCGTCCCCTCCACGCTCAATACCTGGTCATATATGCATAAGACCGTGACTACTTCTTCATCATGGGTCTCGTCCTGGTTTCCCTCTTCTTGGTCAACGTATCGCACCACATTCTTTGACAATTTCTTCCGGCACACTTTCTCGTAATGGCCGATGATGCCGCAGTGCATGCACTTGGCCCTGAATGCGGGACACCGTCTGTCGTGTGCCTCGTGGGACCAACTCCCACACCTGTAGCATGCCTTCTTGGTGTCGTTGCCAGCTTGTTTTCCTTGCTGTCCCGTGCTGCCTTGCCATTTGTTGGGTCCTTTTTGCGCGGGGCCCTTGTACTTCTGGTCCCTGCGATGTTCTTCCTCGTATACCTTGTTTACCATGGCACTGGGTGCTGTGTCTTTCTTGGTAGCATCTGCATGCCAGCTCTGCTCTCTTGACGATGACCATCACATCTTTGAGTGTGGTGTCTCCACTTGCCCACAGCTTGTCTTGAACGTTCGTGCTGGAAGTGTGCATCACTATCTGGTCTTTGATAAACTCTTCCTCCCACTCTCTGTACCTGCACGTGGCCGCTAGTTTCTTCAGGGCCGCTACGTATTCCTCGATCGACTCTCCCGATCGTTGTTTCCTCTGCTGGAAATTGAATCTGTCGACTGATACACATACAGTGGGTCGATAATGTTCATTTAGGTCACCAATGGCATGGGCATACACATCATCGTCCGTGCTATCTCTTTGTTTGGGCACCAGGCTCTTGTATACCCTGAGTCCTTCTGGTCCCAGATTTAGTAGTAGTATGCGTTTCTTCCTTTTGGAGTTGAATTCCTCTTCATTTTCATCCTCCAGGACTCCTATGAAGTTGTCTATATACTCTCGCCAGTCCTCCCACTTCATCAGTGGCTCTCCTGGTTTCGGTAGGAACTGGACCGGCGCTATGGCGTACCCCCCAGGTGTGCTCATCTTCTCTCCCTTGCCTGTGGATGCCCTGTCTGCCTTGCTGGTGGGGCTGCCTGGGGTGCTGTCTGCTTCTACTTTGTAGGGTTGTGCCTGGGGACTCTTTGTGTCAGCCCCCTCCTCCTGCTTTGTGACTGCCAGCTCGCTGCCTCTAGTGTAAGAGGTCTGTTTGGGTTTGGCGCGCTTTTCTGGTTAGTGCGCAGTCTATGCGCCGCCCTCCTGCTGACTTCTCTGTTCGGGCAGTTATGGGCTCTGCCACACTCTTCAGTTGTTTTTTTTTATGTGCACTTATCTTTGGCCTCGGTCCTGGCTGTGATCCGTTGGCGCAACTCGTGTCTTGCGTGGCCTCTCCGGTTCTTGCTGCCACAGGGTCTGTATGTGCTGGAGCTTCCGTGATTCTCTCTCGAGGGTTCTGGTCGCGTCCCGACCTCGTCGCCACTGTAATGTTGCTACATTCTAATAAACGATGACCCAGTTGTAAAGTTATAAAAGGAAGTTGGACCAGCAAGGGACTTTGTTCAAGTATTATTTGTCAGCGTGTTAGGACTCTGTTATAATAAATCTGAGCACCTAATTGTAATCAATCAATCGCTGTGCTAATTTAATAACTTCAGATCATAATCAATACATACAATGTTACCACACTAACAAAGTAAATAATGCAAAAACCAGGGTTTTATATTGTCTGAATATTATTATTTTCTTTTTCAAGACAAAAGGTATGATTTTTTACAAAAGAAGAAAACAAATTCTTACAAAATAAGGTACATACACAAAATGTTCACATCAAATATACACAGTACAAATTATATAGTCCTTTAGTATATCTGAGAAAGTCCAGACTGCTAGACACAAGATAACATCGTGACTTCAACTAAACAGAAGAAAATCAAAAATGGTATAATGAATTACATGCAGGCTTGGACTAATTAGTCGACGTTTCGGTCTTTTAGAGATTATTCATCAGACCATCATCAGGACAAGGAATTTCTACATATAGTAGATGACCCTTTATGCCGGATAGATTCTTATTTTCTACGTAGACAGCGTACATCAAAATATTTGGCTAGTTGGCGACAAAGAAAATGAGTTCTTGTACATCAGAGTTGCTTGAATTCTGAGCTGTAATTCTTTATGTAGTTCACCAATCTACTGGGCGGCTCTTTGTTTTGCACAAAAGTCGAAAATGCGGCAAAGGTTTCAATGGCGTAGCACCACAGCACAGTTATGAAGTCGGCTTGCGGGGAGAGCGCGTTTAGACCCCAGCACAGTTTCTAGATGCGACTAGTAAGTTTATCACAAACGATTCGAAGGCAGCAATTATCCTCCTCTGCTCGTGTCACCGGACCAGGCAGCAGTGTTAGTTACTGCTAGCCTGCTGGGGTCTAAACGCGCTCTCCCCGCAAGCCGACTTCATAACTGTGCTGTGGTGCTACGCCATTGAAACCTTTGCCGCATTTTCGACTTTTGTGCAAAACAAAGAGCCGCCCAGTAGATTGGTGAACTACATAAAGAATTACAGCTCAGAATTCAAGCAACTCTGATGTACAAGAACTCATTTTCTTTGTCGCCAACTAGCCAAATATTTTGATGTACGCTGTCTACGTAGAAAATAAGAATCTATCCGGCATAAAGGGTCATCTACTATATGTAGAAATTCCTTGTCCTGATGATGGTCTGATGAATAATCTCTAAAAGACCGAAACGTCGACTAATTAGTCCAAGCCTGCATGTAATTCATTATACCATTTTTGATTTTCTTCTGTTTAGTTGAAGTCACGATGTTATCTTGTGTCTAGCAGTCTGGACTTTCTCAGATATACTAAAGGACTATATAATTTGTACTGTGTATATTTGATGTGAACATTTTGTGTATGTACCCTATTTTGTAAGAATTTGTTTTCTTCTTTTGTAAAAAATCATACCTTTTGTCTTGAAAAAGAAAATAATAATATTCAGACAATATAAAACCCTGGTTTTTGCATTATTTACTTTGTTAGTGTGGTAACATTGTATGTATTGATTATGATCTGAAGTTATTAAATTAGCACAGCGATTGATTGATTACAATTAGGTGCTCAGATTTATTATAACAGAGTCCTAACACGCTGACAAATAATACTTGAACAAAGTCCCTTGCTGGTCCAACTTCCTTTTATAACGAATATTGCCCGAACCCGCAAGGGTAGATTGGGTTGCTCACCTCAATATTGTATCCAGTTGTAAAGTAGCACGTTTCTTTATTTCTTACAATTGCTTAACTGAAGAGCGCCGAGCCGGCGCTGTGTCTCTCTCAGAACTCGCGCCTCCAATGCTGGATGCGCGCGCAGCTCCTAAGATGGCCGCCGCATGTCACGTCATGACGTGACGTGCATCAACTAGTGAGCGCCACTACACGGGCAACTCACGGTTTTCTCAGCCAGAACCCTCCGCTTTTCTTTCCTTTATTTGGCACACAGGCACAGAAACACAGCTACGAGCGCCAAAAAAAAAGAAAAGGCATCTCAAGTCCCAAACACTTGCGCAAGCTCCGGGCTCCTGTATCAGGTATCAGGTCTTTACATGACCGCAAAGGTTGAGGCAAAGGTTGTGGCCTGTCACGGGCTTTTTTTTTTTCGATGTCCGGTGTCTCTCCTTAGTGATGCCCCGATAGCACCAGAGCGGACATCTCATTCAGGCTCGACCCTTCATGCCTTTCATGACATCGGACATCTGACTTTTCTGGGGCATGGAGCACGGTGTTTTGATACTTGGTGCCCTCTAAAGATATGCACTCGGCATCATTCTGCCAGTGGTTAACTCAGGGTAAAGGTGAAGGTTAGCATCATCGCTTACTCTCCCCGTCTGTACCACGGATCTCCTCTCGCAAGGTGAGGTCGAGGTCAAGGTTTGAGGTTTGAGTTTTTGACGAGCCTGCCCAGGCTCACAGAGCGCTGCTGCTGCGACCACTCACTCCGGCGCCATCTTGCCTCTGCTCTCTATCCCCCACATACATCAACCTATTTAGGAAGTGCAAACGGTGCGAATCGGTAAATTCGGCCGTTTGCACTTCCTAAATACGTTTTTGGGATGCATGAAACAATTCGCTATTTTTTGCATTTCTTAAAAATGCAAATGCAATTAAGGAATCGCATTTGTGCGATTCCTTAAATGCAATGCATCAATTTGTAAAAAATAGCGAATTTTGAAATTGGAAGTGCAAATGAACACGAGGTTGACCCTCGTGTTAATTTGCGAAAATGTTTAAAAAAGCAAAAAAATGCATTTTTTAAACTTGCATGTTACAGACACACATGTCCTTATGACATGTGTGTGTGAAACATGCACTTGAAAATACATTTCAGGGGTGCAGGGGGGGGGTCCTTTCGACCCCCCCCTGCACCCTTGCAATGCATCAAAAAATTGCGAGTGAAAAAAAAACCATGCAAAACGGCATTGATTCCTATGGGCCTAGGGCCCATAGGAATCAATGTAATGCGATTCCTTAATTGCGATTCGCAATTAAGGAATCGCAATTTCCGAAAATTAAGAAATCCTAAAAACTTTTAGGATTTCTTGATGCATAGGATTTTGCATTTCATATATAGCGATTCCTTAATTTTCGCTATTTGAGAAATGCAAAATCCTAGATTGATGCATGTGGGGGTAAATATCTAAAGTCAACAATGGTTTAATGTTTAAAAAATGTCTAAAGCAAAAAATCAAAAAGGAAATGCAGATCCTTTATAATGTTTTCGACAAAAACGGCACACAGTTTCATAGCATGATGTTATGCAGTGATGGTACTAAAATGTTACCTGCACAGCAAACCAATAAAACTTAAAAACTCGAAAAGACAAATGATTTTCTCTCGATGGAAACATGAGAAATATAACATAGTACAATGGGCTTTTCTGCAGATTCGTAACAGTGAACAGAGCAATAGAGGTTTAGCAAATAACCTTGAAACTGTTTCAAATTCAGCTACTTGGCTAAGGAATTCAGAAAGGAAACTTTTGCACATACAGAGACAAAGATACAGTGGCTGCAGCTAAAGTTTGATGATTTGCTGAAAAGCAACAAAAAGAAATTCTTGTGCACACATTTAAACATGTATTTTCTGTAATGTGACATGTTTATGCTAACTGCACCCAACCTATTTTAACAATGATTTTGTTACTGGAAAAAACATTCCTATATATGCTCTGTGCCTACAACAAAGCTAGAGACAGAAGTATGGTCGGACAAAAGTGGTGTCCTCAACGAAAAGGAAGGTGATACACAAAAATTGCCTTGAGATCATGCTCTTTCCCCTTCAAGTATACCCCAAGTGTTACGTGTGGCTTAACAGACGTATCAAGCAGGATTTTTTACAGTGTAGTATCACAGGATGCATTATGCGGTAGCCTAGTAGCCCCATAAACATTTTAAGATGGCGCCGGCGTTTTCAGCTATATTCCATAGAGATATGGGCCTTCCGGACGATCTGGAAGCAACATGAAAGGTTACCCTGCGAATGGCCCGTGATAGAGAGGTGGGTCCTAGCAACTAGCGCCAAGTGTGGATGGGCGTTAGTTGTGCATTTAGTATAAAAGCACACTCCTGAGACAGCTATAGTGGCTAGCTTGCTGTTTGAAGACGAAGATTGCACGGGATGCCGGACGCTATTCACAAGTAGGAGGGGACTCGGTTTATGTTTCTTGTAAACATACGGGGCCCCTGAAAAATGGATAAACCCTAACAGGGAAAACAGCTCATGAGAAAAATGTATGCACCGGGCTCAGTGCTAATATATTAGTGATTGATTCATAAAAATTCTAGATATAACATATTACACACCTTGCAAAATCATGTTTTAGAATTTTTTTTGATTTTATTATTCTTTTTGTTAGTTTTTTTATGTAGAAAAGGATATTTACTCTTAAAAACACTATTTCTCTTCTATTTATACAACATTCGCTTCAAAATACGAATACACATTCATTATTGTGAATACATTATTAGAAACCACCTCTATTCCTTGATTTAAAGTTGTCCTGAAAGATGCCGATATTTCTATACTGGTACAATTCTACAATTTCTTATTTAGACATTATATTATGTCATGCAAAGTCCATATAATGATTACATAGATTAGCACATAGATATTGAATTCATAATTGTCATCACTGGTAATGATGTTGCAGAATACCACCAACGCGTTTCGGCGAAATCCATTCCTCAGGATTTTCTTTCCCAGTGGTTTACTAAAATAAACAAACGTATAAAATAAGCATTTTATAATCTAGAGTTTAAGATGAATCTAATTTCACAATTCTGTATACATAAATAGTCCAATGATGTAGTCCAATGATATAATGATACGCCTGGTTTACAGCCTGAGACCTCTAAAGTTAAGTGACACTGTACATTCAATCAGAGAGGTGTAATGTGAACCTTTCTCACTCATATATACACAGTGCATCGAACAAGTGTTTAAGGGTGCAAACGTTGAATTAGAGTCACTCTCAAACCTCATCCTATCTTGTCTAAAAACATTGTAAGAGATAAAGTTCTAACACATTGATTGCAGGTTATACGCAAGTAAACACTACAGTTATTCCCTAATTCACTGATATATTGAGACAAATTTAGTTCTGATGGATGTTATTCCTTCTTTTAGAATAAGTTACCTGTCCTGCGTTCCTTTTTTAGATCATGTAATCGTGATTCCTTATCTAGTTAGATATATATTTTTTTAAATTGCTCTTCCGTATTCACACTGTGTGAGATAAAAGGTGATCTACATTGGTTTATGCAATATTGTAGCTAACATATATCTTGTATTTCAAGATTGCCTCTAACTAAAACTCCTTTCACTACATGGGACTATGAGATAAAATCATTATCACATGCCTTATATTTCATAGTTGCCTCTAGCTTGACAATCTTTCCTCATATATTTAAGTGACTGGATCTGTATATCCTTCCTTAGACCCTAAGTTTCTTGAATATCTTAGCTATTCCGTGACCTTGAAATACATATCTCTAGAGATTCTTGATTATATCATGTCTGTTTCCTTGTCACAAGATATAGCAGCTCACAACGATTCTACACTAACTCAGAATTCTATTGGATCTGTAGCCATAAATAAATGTATTACCTTACTATAGCAGCTGAAGTGTCCTTATAGCTTCAGGGAAGATTCTGATACCAAATAGATAGGTGGAACTGGTTCCCTGTAGAAACACAGTGTCACTCTGTCAACCAATAATCTCTAGAGTCACATAATTTTAGTTACCACAAATACTACTGGTTACAAAAGCACTCACTTACTTTCTCTATGATTCACTCTTTCTTTACAAGTTCCTATATGTTTGCTAGTCAAGATCTTGATGTCCAGTAGATGTATTTGGCTTCTTCCCTCAGAGACACAGCGTAATAAAATTTCAGGCTTTATAACATGTCACATATTTCTAGATGTAATTTCTACAGTTGCTAGCAACTTCAACGAAAGTCACTTACTTTTTATCTGATTTGCTCTTTACTTGAAGATTCACTATCAATTTATATATGGGTGGAGATAACCGGATAACTCGATGATTCATTTCCTCATAATCTGGAATGTATAAATTGGCGAGACACTGATATCAAAAGTCTATATGTTGCTAACCAATTTATCCATTATTACTAGATTTGAATGACTATATACTGACCTAAACATGGAGAATGATCCATTGATAGTAGCCGGTATGCTATTTCTTTGATCTATGGGTTACATGATATCATACGACTTGTTGCTATATAGCAAAGAGAAAAGAAACCGTGATTGTAATATCTTGCTTTATCTAAATATATTTCAGGATTTCAAACTATTGTTCTTTATCCCCTTGCATCCGCCTAATCATGGTAGACATTTCACTGTTGTTTAACAGGGGTACACTAAACCTATCAAGTAAGATACATGATATCCACTACATATTCTCAGTAGTTTATAACCAATATTTGCTCCGCTAATTCATATATTGTCTCTCAGCTGTTGTTTGGCTGTCTATCTCTGTTATTCGTTCTTTATTATGAACCTGGCGCTCCATAGATTTTTGTTATTTCATGCATCTGCCACAATAAATTCCATTCCCAAATATTCTACCTTAAACATTATAATGGGAAGTTTCTTTATATCTTAGAGCCATGTGTACACATCTAAATACATCGACTCACCCTCGATAGTCCAACCATCATTGCCGCTATATTCATACTAACGGTCCTATTGAAACAAAAATGGAATGTATGCTAAATATTCTAAGTTGCTTTATCAAAGACTAAACGACGAATGGTAGACGACTGCTTAATGTAATATAACCCCCCTATATCCTCAAGATGTCTTCTGATGCAGTTACCGTGTCGTGTGCAGAGTGTAACTCTACATACTGGCATTGTCATTTAGATGACTATAAACCAGCTTTTCCAACGTCTATCTGGCCGCTATATAATGTGCTCTTCCGCTTATACAAGGCCACTTACCTGTATTCCGATGCTCTATCGCATACTCTCGACTCGCTCCCGCTGACCGGCAAACGACGCATATTCACGTCGCTTCCATTTAAATACGCATGTGCGCTTCCTAGTCTCTTTCAATTGACGTCATAGTTTAACGTTATTTTTTGAGGACGGACTAAGAGTTAAGCGGGCGGCCATGATAGAATGGACGAACCTGAAATTATATTTTGATACATATTTGTTATTTATTACCTATGCCTTAAATATTTTAAATTGCATATCATCTTTCTTTATATGCACCATATCTATATATCAATATCTTGCCTCACTATCCTACTTAGCTTGAGTCACGTATTCCTTTGTGCAATAAAGCGGACATGTTGTACACGGAACATAGTGTGGTTTAATAGGCTGCCATGTTAGAACAGGTTAAGCCATACCTATTTTGTATAATATTAAGTTTAGTATGTCCGAGTAGGTTCTGATATTACACCTCTCCATATCTCAACTTATTCCAAATGTATCTAACCTCCACTCTCAAAAGTTCTACTGTTGTTTTACCTAGATGGTGTGAGAATACAGTCTTCATCCTACTTAGCTTTCTTATTATTTTACTAACAATGGCCGCTTCCCAATAATGCATACAATTAAATATAGAATATTCCTATATTAATATAAACTGGATCTAAATACTAATGTAATATAGGTTGATCATGTGGGCTTATTCTATCTCGTATTATCTGCATTTCTCCTGAATTGGACGATGTCACAATCTCTCTACACTTATCTGATTTGGCACCTACAGATATTTCTTCTACAGAGTTTCACAAAATTGTTATGGTATTTGTCTATATCGTACTAATCCATTTTTAAGGTTTGATAGTCAATAGGGTATTGAGTATTGGTTTCATTTTCCTTCCCCTTTCTTTTAATCCAAAATACCAGTTCTCTGGGCCTGAATGAGTGGAACTTAAATTCTCATAAAGTCAATTTCTTATTTGATAGCCTGATCCCAGGGTATCTCAAGATTCAATCCCTTGTTTGATGTTCCCAGAATAAAAATCCAGTAAACTTCTCTGAGTTTCCTGATTTTATCCAAGTGTACGCCTTCTTTCTGACAGATCTTTTCTAATATGTACCATTGCATATCTTCGGGGGAATGATCGTTCTCTATGTAATGATTCACCATAGGTGCCGTCAACTTTTTTAGTTCTGATAGCAGATCTATGTTCAGTGAGGCGCACATTGAGAGATCTACCTGTCTCCCCTACATAACCCAGTTTACATGGGCAAATTATTAGATAGATTACGTTTGATGTTTTACAATTATTGATTTTTTTTGGTATAATCACAAGCCCATTGAAGGTCAACGTTGATGCTTCTGTAGCCGTAGAGCAAGATTTACAAGTCGTACATTTATATGTTCCTACCACTGAGTTGTTACCTGTGATACTCATTTGTTGGAAAGTGTTAGTTTGCCTAATACATGAATGTACTACATGATCCTTAATAGATTTGTTACGTCTATAGGCAAACATGGGCTTCGGGATTCGCTCTGTCATTGATTCATTGTTGTTCAGTATAGTCCAACTAGAATAGACTGCCTGCCTGATTCTATCATTTAACATAGAGTGTCTTGTTACAAACACTAAGGCAGGGGTTTGTTTTTCAGTTGTAGTCTTTAATAAATGTTGCCGGTCATAAAATCGTGCTCTATTGTATGAATCCCTTATGACCTTCTTAGGATACCCTCTGGATTGAAATTTCCTTTTCATGATTTTAGCTTTATCATCAAAGTCCTCAATGTTGGTGCAATTCCGTACGAGACGAAGAAATTCTCCGAACGGAATGCTGTTTTTCTGCATTGACGGATGGTAACTGTCGTAATGCAGTAAGGTATTCCTGGCAGTGGGTTTAATGAATAAATCCACTACCAGGTTACCTGCCTCATGTTTGATTAGTACATCCAGGTATTCAACCTGTTCTTGACTTCTATGATTGATAAAATGAATGTTGGTATCACAAAGGTTGATCCACTCTAAAAATTGTTGCAAGTTTTCATCCGTATCATTCCAAATAAAAAACACATCTATGAATCGTGACCTTTTGGTCACAGGTTTATAAAATGGTGCTATCTCATTGAATACATATTTCTTTTCAAAAGGGGACATGTGTATATTTGTCACAGTAGACGCACATGAAGCACCCATACTTACACCCTTGTTTTGTTTGTACAACTGCTTGTTAAATTAAAAAATGTTGTCACATAACACTATTCTGAGACATTCCAATAGAAACAAGGATGGACACTTGATATTATAAGTTTGAATAAACCAATGGACCACTACTATAGCTCCTTTAATAGGTATGTTGCTATACAAAGCTTCTATGTCCATGTTTACTAGAAATTGGGTGTCTGGACAGAAGGAGGTATTTTCTACAAGATTACTGATGTGTCTAGTATCTTGCATGAACTCTGGAGTGCGTGACACATAGGTACATAATATTGCATCAATATATTTGGCCAATGGTGCTGTAGCAGAACCTATGGTAGTTACTATGGGTCTTAGAGGAGGATCTATTACGCTTTTATGTACATTAGGTATGCCTTAAATACTGGCCATCCTAGGTTTATCTACATTTAAGAATGCCCATTACTTTTCACAGATTTCTCCGTCCTTTAATGCTCGGTTGGTGAGCTTTCTGATCTTACTTACTGTGTTTGCCGTTGGATCTCTCCTAATCGGTGCATATAACCGTGTGTCACTCAACATGGTCTCAATTTTTGTCATATATGTGGGGGTATCATATACTACAACCCTACTTAAGTTAAACGGTGTCTGTTGGGCATGTTTGGTAATATTTATACATTTGTTGTACACCACTTGCTCAAAAATAGCTACTTCTGGGGGCAGCTGTTCCATAGTTGGTGTAAAAATGGATAGAAGCTTTGTATAGCTTTGTATAGCAACATACCTATTAAAGGAGCTATAGTAGTGGTCCATTGGTTTATTCAAACTTATAATATCAAGTGTCCATCCTTGTTTCTATTGGAATGTCTCAGAATAGTGTTATGTGACAACAATTTTTAATTTAACAAGCAGTTGTACAAACAAAACACGGGCGTAAGTATGGGTGCTTCGTGTGCACCTACTGTGGCAAATATATACATGTCTCTTTTTGAATAGAAATATGTATTCAATGAGATAGCACCATTTTATGAATCTGTGACCAAATGGTCACGATTCATAGATGATGTGTTTTTTATTTGGAATGATACGGATGAAAACTTGCAACAATTTTTAGAGCGGATCAACGTTTGTGATACCAACATACATTTTACCAATCATAGAAGTCAAGAACAGGTTGAATACCTGGATGTACAAATCAAACATGAGGCAGGTATCCTGGTAGTGGATGTATTCATTAAACCCACTGCCAGGAATACCTTACTGCATTACGACAGTTACCATCCGTCAATGCAGAAAAACAGCATTCCGCTCGGAAAATTTCTTCGTCTCCTACGGAATTGCACCAACATTGAGGACTTTGATGATAAAGCTAAAATCATAAAAAGGAAATTTCAATCCAGAGGGTATCGGAAAGACCGAGGTTCTTTTTTTTAATCAACCCTCTCCTTTGGATTCAAACCTCTGGTGGCCGGTGGATTTAAGCCCCGCTCCCCTTCCCAAGGAATCAGTAAGAAATCTGGGCGTCAGATGGGACACGTGTCTTTCTCTCCACAGCCAAGTCCACTCAGTCTCTGCAGCCTGTTTCTCAAAAATCAGGATGATAAAAAAATTCATCAATTACTTACCCAGCGATACCAGAAAAACAATCGTTCAGGCTTTAATTACTTCCCATCTGGATTATGCTAATGGTTTATACCTTGGATTATCCAAAGGCCTCTGCCACAGACTGCAAATAGTCCAAAATGCCGCTGCCCGGCTGGTCTGTGGTATTTCTCTCTGAGAACATATCACACCCCATCTGCGTAAGCTACACTGGCTGCAAGTCCACAAAAGGGTCGAGTTCAAAGCACTGACTTTGGCTCATCGTGCCACAAAAGGGCGTGGCTCGGCCTATCTCTCATCGTGTCTTCGCCCCTACAATAATTTCCGAAATCTTCGTTCCAATTCCAAGCTCCTACTTGTAATTCCTAGATTTAAAAAAGTTCGCTCCGGTGGCAGAACTTTCCAAGTATGCGCTTCTTCTCGGTGGAATAAACATCCGCCCTCTCTGCGCATGATCCAAGAAGAACTGCCATTTCGTAAAACGCTTACAACTTTTCTTTTTGGTTAATCGCCCCCTCTGACAAGATCTAGTATCCTGAGCATTAGCGCCGGAACACCCCATTGGGGTAGCTGCGGGCTTTACAAAATACACAAAATAAATAAAATAAACCAGATAAATTCAACATATCAGCTGGAAACTCTTGGTTTGAGAAAAAGACTTGAAGTCTAATCTTCCTTAGGAAAGCCTGCAGGTCTCTAAATAGTTCAAATTTATTAAGGCCAGAATGAGGGGCAAATGTAAGCCCCCTTGATAGCACTGACATGGTGGTTGGTGATAACTGTGAACCACTAAGGTTGAAAATAGGTATTGATTCTATTTGCTCCAGTATCTTTTGTTTCGGGTTTCCAGATATTGGTTGTACCCCATCGGTGGATGGACCTGGATTTGATTGACGTTCATAGAAAGATTTGTCTGGAATTGATTGAAATCCATTCGTTGGTTGGATTGAAATCTCTGCTGGTATTGAGGTCTCCAATTTCCTCATCTGACAAAGCGCCTCCCTAAAAAAGGCTATGTGTTGCGATGTCTGCCATTATGTCTAAATCCCTGCTAGCCATTACATGTATAGTTTCCTTCACTCTCAGAATCTGATGAGTCAGAAAAGGTAGTTACTTTCCTGCCGTATTTATATTGCTAATCTGCTTGTGCTCCATCTGATTGATTGTAATATTGGTCTGCCAGATAAGGATAGGTGGTTTCTTTACTAAAAAACCTAACATCCTTTTTTAATTTCTCTACTTTACGTTTGGTTAGTCAGTGTAAGAATGGAGCTCTTTTTCTATGTCCTCTATCTTTTTTTTAGCCTCTTCTACTATACCTGAAGATTTGATCCTATTTTCTAAACTCAAGATTTCAGCTGCTAATTGTTCCAGCATTTCTTTCGGTGTTTCGACAATTATCATCATATAATCTTGTGAACAACGGTTGGAAATCATCGCCCATCGTTCTAAAAATTCCTTGATTTGTATAAATAAGCCAGGTATATTCCTTACACGTAAGATTTGGGGGTAAACCCCCACCTTTAGATGTTGTAACATATAGAATCCATGAAGTTCTATACTTTTCATTTTCTTTTTTAGGGCTAGCAGTGTTATGGCATCCTCATTCTTGTCTGGGACATTAGCCGAAAAACCAAATGTGGGTAGATTTGCCATATTTTAATGGATGAATTAGAAAATGGTTATATCAAACAAGTTTAAAGAATACAAAATAAAGAATACAAACCTCATTACCACCACCAAGTGCTCAACATACAATCTATCAGAAACAATAACATACAAACCACTAGAATTTCCACAATCAAGGTCTCAGACCAACCAGGTATTAATATACATGGTTTGAGGATCAAAAATTGGATTTGCAAGGTGTGTGATATTATGTTATATCTAGAGTGTTTATGAATCAATCACTAATATATTAGCACTGAGCCCGGTGCATACATTTTTTTCTCGGTTTATGACCACGCTTACATTTGTTAGACTAGGCTAAACCAGGGGACTCTGGGGGCAAGATAGCGACTGAGTAGTTGGTCGCTAGCGGTGCTGGTCTGCTGAGGCAAAAGAAACGGGATGGCTGAATCCAAGACCCTGTTTTAGTGCGATGCGGCCCTAACCCCTCTGCCCCCCTCTTTTTCACGGCTTTATAAGACCCCCCCACCCCGGATTTAGATGCAGTTTTCATGCGGCAGGTATATTTCCAAACGGACTGAGCTGTACCTGGTCAGGCGATTGGTGGCAGAGTGTTCACGGCGGGTTCTCGAGCACCTGATCGTAGGCGGTGTCCTGATGGCTCCAAAGACTGTGGCTGCCGTGAAGGCAATGGCAGCGGTGGCAGCGAAAGACTCGTCTGGAGGCCGCCACAGAGACGGCGAATTTGGATGCCTCCCCCGCTGGGTCACCGCTGGTTTGTTCACCGGACCCCCCAAGCAAGAAAGGAAGAGGCGGAGTAGCGACAAGAACTGTCCGGCGGGACCTTCAGTGGCAGAGTTGCTCCACCGTACGAAAGAGAAACAAGCCGAGGTGGGAGCGGCTCGTCCTCAGTCGTCTGCAACTCCAGCTCCAGGTACTGGGCGTGAACTGTTGTGGGGGGGGAGGATGAGGCGAGCCTGCCTGCCGCGGAGCCGCTAAGGCAGAATGAAAGCGACATGAGGGAGCAGGCTCAGCTGGTGTTGCCAGAGGACTCTGAGGGGGAAAAAATTATGGAAATAACGGGGAAAGCAATGGATATTAATCCTGTTTCACCATCTATAACCACCCAAAACACGGCGGAAACTCCCCCATTAGTAACTGTTGATGGAGAACTGCTTACTACTCAATCCAGCAATATTATTAGGAACACTAACATTATGTCTGTCCCCAGCACTGATATAAGGATTACCCTGGAAGAGAGTGGGCAGGAAAGGCCCGCTCAATGTAGTAAAAACTCTAATAGCAATGACAGAGGAACTACTGATAATACTGCCGGAATGGGCGCATTGGCAGTAACCCTGCCTGTAGCTGAGCAGAACAAGGCTGACATGGATAATGATAAGGACCCCAGCGATTGTTTTTACTCAGTATCTGAAGGTGCTGAATGGTCGGATGACTTGATGAGTTCATCTCAGGCGGGTAGTAGTCTAGAATCCGATCTGGAAGACAGTGATCTTAATTTGCCATCCACCACTAAAAAGAATAAAAAGCTGGAACATTGCCTGGAGATCCATCATTGTTGGAGTCGGAGAGTACTCCCTCTTTAGATACAATTCATCGAGCCATATTGGGCCACAGGGAAGAATCACGACAGGACAGCAAAAAAACCCAAGTTGGAATGTGGAAAATGCAGGCAGTCATGAGGAAACTATCTAAAGCCTGCGCAACTATGGGTGACAGGGTGACAAACCTGGAGGAGAGAATTGTCGCTACAGAACTGGATACAACAAATGCGGTGGCCCAAGTTGAGTCACAGGGGGTGCAAATAAAGAACATACAATGGAAACTCGAGGAGTTTGAGAATCGTCAAAGCAGAAATAATCTCTGGGTGCTGGGGATCCAGGAGGGATTGGAGGTGTCCGTCGCCAGAAAATATATAATTTAGCTTTTCAGCGAAGCCTTCCCTGAGTTGAAAGACTGGGACTGGTCTAAAGAAATACAAAGGGCCCATCGTATGACGTTTAAATTGAGAACACCAGCAAAAGAAGGAGATAAGCTTAGGGCTATACTGGTATTTCTCGGGAACTATGTCTTGCGTCAAGCAATCTCAGAGAAGGCGAGGCCAGAGTCTCAAAGAGTCATCCGGGGGGTGTCATTCTTTGTACGTCCCGATTTCTGCCATCCACGGTGGAAAGGCACTGGTGGCTCAGACAACTAATTAAACCCCTTCAAGAAAATGGGGTTCAAGTATATTTTATTAATCCGGCTCAGCTAAAGATAATCAACCAAGGGAAGATAATCTATCTCTCACCAGAGATCAAAGCAAAGGAATATTTGGACTCCCTTAGTAAATAAAACCTAGATGAACTGGTGGGGCCTTGAATACTTTTTTATTTTTTTAAAAGAGGGGGTAAACATATATTGTACTTGAGATTGGTGACAGAAGAAATGGTTATTTGGGGGGAGCGATGGGGGAGAGGGGTGGTAGGGTGGAAAGCTGATGTTGATCCTTTTTTTTGGTCTAGTTCTTTTGTTTTGATTTTCACTGTATGCAGTCCTATAGTAGGATGTGGCAGGGTGGATTCTGATTCTAATAATGGCTTATAACATTGCCCAGCTTTAGCACTAGCGCATCACATGCACAGACCCAGGTCTGAGCGCCTCAATGGGGTGGTTGGAGGTGGGAGGGTGGGGTGGTCTAGGTGGTTGGGTGGGGTGTCTTTTGGGCTAAGGGGACAGAAAAGATTCACTATACCTGGTATAACGTTTTGGTTAGAGGGATTCAGAGAAAATGTTTGAGGTGTTTGAAAGGGAGGGAAAAGATGTCAGAGCCTAAAATACAAACACGTAATGGGGAGACTTAGTATCTCTTCTGTTAATGTCGGGGGTCTAAATGATTGGGGTAAAAGGCAGAGGATGGGTCAATTCATTAGATCCAGTCAAATCAATGTACTCTGTCTTCAAGAGACCCATCTACCATAGGCCAAGAAGCATCTGTTGAATATATGAGGATATGAGCTGTTGGCTAGCTCCTCTCAAACTTCCAATATTAGAGGAGTTGCTATACTGGCTAAATTGGGTTTGGGGGGGATTAGACGACACCTGGCAGATATTCATGGTCGCTGGGTAGTGGTCGAAATGGAGTTGGGCTTTACATTTTGTACCATATATGGATCGAACCAAGATGATCCCGAAGTTTTTGATGGTCTCGAGCTTGAATTGTTGAATTGGCCTACCCCTTTTGTAGTTTATGGGACTTTAATATCTCTGCGGATTTTACAGAATCAGGGATAGATATCCCATATCATGGACGGAAGCCCAGGGTATTTTGTGCTGTTACCTCATTAATCAAGGCTCATGGGCTTCTGGATGTTTGGGGCGAGAAGGAGCCTAATAACCCTGGATATACATATTTTTCCTGTCCTGCTAAAAAGTTTTCTAAACTCGATTATTTCTTTGTATCTGTTATGGAGGCAAATAGGGTAGAAATTAAGAAGGTACCATTGATCCTTCAATACCATATCGATACCCTGATTAGATCACCATTAAGGTGGACCTTCGAAAGAAAGTTACTAGCTGACAGTAAATTTGTTGACCACCTAAAGAATTGGGCCCAGAACTTCTTTGATACCAATCTCTATAGTACATCTCGTAACATGGTATGGGACTCATTTAAAGTGACTTTAAGAGGGGAGGGAATTAGCTTTGCGGCCAGGCTTAAGAAGGAAATCAAGGTCCATAATGAGAATCTCTTCACTCAATTAGCAGATGCAGAAGAACTACTGGTTAGAGCTATAATCAAGGGGCGGGAGGTCATAGAAACTCAACAGAAAGTTATGGTTATTAAAGCAGAGATAAATCAGTTGATAGCCCAAAGAGCGGCCGATCAATACCAAACAGATAGGGGTTCACTGTACGAAACCGGGGAGCAGGCGGGCAAATTATTGGCTCTCAGAATTAATCAGAAGAATAGTCAAAATGTCATAAAAAATATTCGCAAGGGAACCCAGAATTACTCCGAGCCAGAAGAGATCCAAGAAATCTTTAAGAACTACTATCAGGCACTGTATAAAGAGGAGGCCAGGTCAGATTTCTCTAATACAACCTGGGACGATTTGGGGCCGAAACTGACCGAACAGGACAGACTTGGGTTGGTGGAAGAGATATCAAGGGAGGAAGTAATTGAGGCTATAAGGAACCTAGCAACAGGAAGAGCCGGAGGACCAGACGGCATCCCGATGGAAGTATACAAGTCTCCACAAGATATTATAGTACCCTTACTAGTGGATTTATTTAATGGGATATTTTATTCTATGGATACCCCTAATTCATGGAAAGAAACAAACATCGTGGTCTTTCATAAAAAAGGTAAACCTAAAGTTGAACCCGGAGCCTATCGACCAATATCCCTCATAAACTCTCATAAAAAGATCTATGCCAAGGTTCTAGCTAATGGATTGGGGGGGATCATTGCCGGTCTGGTGTCCCCTTGGCAGCATGGGGTTATCCCGGTTGGGGAAAACAACGGACCACGTTAGACGGGTAATTACTTTATTCGATGTGCATGCTACTGAGGGGGGTCAGATGACAGCGATCCTCCTCGACGCCGAGAAGGCATTTGATCGCGTTACTTGGCAGTTTTTGTGGGCGATATTGGTGCGAAGGGGTTTTGGTCCTAAAATAATCAGGGCCATCAAAGCTATGTATCGCGAACCCAGGGCGCAGATCCAGCTGATGGGGGGTAGCTCGTAAGAGATTTTAATATCCTGTGGGACTCGACAGGGGTGCCCCTGCTCCCCAATACTCTTTGCCCTTTATATAGACCCAATGATTCGTCGAATTTTAGGCTGTGAGTCAATTAATCCAGTAATATGTAGGGGCTACGAGACGAAAATTCTGGCATATGCTGATGATTTGGCTGTAATAACTCCAAACCCAGAAACAGCAATAATAGCTCTTACGGACATGGCTAGGGACTTTGGCAATTACTCTGGTTACCGCCTGAATGAAAATAAGACTCAAATAGTGTGCACTAGTAATATGGTCAGACAGGATGGGAGGTGGGTTGACTCAGTAATTTATCTTGGGATCAGGGTAACCCCGTCATTCAATTTAATTATACTAGAGAATTTCGCTCCATTGGTTGCCTCCATTACACAGGAGTTAAAAAGAATAGATACTATTCATCTATCTTTAATTGGGCGAGTAAATGTATTGAAGATGACTCTTCCCCACATTCATCAAAGTCATGTTTTGCGAGTCCTTAATAGCGAATTTTAAGGATTCGCTATTAAAGACTCGCAAAACGGGATGCATGTAGGAATCGCAATATTTTTTGCTATTTCTACGGATTCCTTATTTGCGATTTGCTAATTGCTAATCGCAAATAAGGAATGGCCTTCCCATTCATTCCTAGGCCCATAGGAATGAATGGGGAGTCATTCCTTATTTGCGATTTACAATTAGTGAATCGTAAATAAGGAAGCAATTTCAAGGGTGCCAGTAAATGCTAATGTTCACTGGTATTGCGCACACACATGTACCAAGGACATGTGTGTGTGTAACATACAACTTAGAAATATGCACTCAAGTGCATATTTCTAAGTTTTTGCTATTTAACACATAGTTAGACTTCACGGTAAATAGCGGCACCAGATTGCGAATTCGCAATCTTGGAATGGTTCATGCATTGCATTTAAGGAATCGCAAATTGCGATTCCTTAAATGCAATCGCATTTTGAGAACTCGCAATTATTTGCGAATTTTTAAATTGCGATTGCATGAAACCTTGATGCATCTCAAATGCCATTTTTGCGGGTGCAAACGGCCGAATTTTGCGATTCGCACCGTTTGCGCTCGCAAAAATGCTTGATGCATCTACCTGTAGGTTACCAAAAATTCTCTACCTTTTTCGCTCAATTCCGCTTCTGGTTGGGGAGGGGTGGATAAAAAGCATAGAAGCAGCATTCTCGAATTTTTTATGGTCCTAGGGCAAAATTAGAAGGTCCCTAAGATACCTATCACTCCCACAAGATAGGGGTGGCCTGGTAGCCCCTAATATCAGATTCTACCAGTGGGCATGCCTAATGAGCCAGATGGCTATATTATTTGATACCTCTCCTGATCCCAGTCAGCCTTTAGATCCCTCATCTACTTTTGAACTACTAGTGGGTAGCGATGCTCAGGGGCTGCTGTTATGTCGAACAGAAAGAGGATATTTTAATAGAACTAGATATAAAATTATGGATGGAATTTGGAAAATTTGGAAAGCTGTCCAGAAGGCATTAGTAATTCCTAAAATAAATTATTATACGCCATTATGGGATTCTAAGGTCTTTCCTCAATTTAGTAGTGATAGGATGGGGTCTATATGGGAACAACGAGGAATTAGAACAATGGGGGACATTTTTGATAATAGCACGGGGAAATTACTCACTTTCATTGATATTCAAGCTAAATTTGTTATTCCTTCTAGTCACCCGTTTAAGTACCTCCAGATTCACCAAACAATGTATGGGGTGAGACCATGCATCCATCCAGGCGGTAAAATTAAAATAATTGAGTGTCTGTTAGAAGGCGTAGCCCGAATTAAAATAATTTATAAAGCCCTAATAGACTTGATACAATACGATATGGACAAGATTGAATAATCATGGATGGTGAAATTAGGGGATCCGAATTTCGACTTAGAAAAAGCTTTACAACTAGCAAATAAAGTATTTCGCTCTACAAATTTAAAGGCACAACAATATAAAGTTCTCTTTAATCTGTATTTTACCCCGGCCAAGCTTTTTCAATGGGGCAAAAGGGAGGACGATAAATGTCCAAGATGCCAGGAGGGACCTGCCAACCTAATCCATATGTTCTCTCAATGTGAAAAGATGAGGGGAATCTGTGTAGAGATTGAGAAGTTTTTGGGGCTGCTAGGTATCCATGTTAACCTATCCCCTACATTTATTATATCTGGTTTTGGTAATAATCTTGATCTTGATTATGATAAGGAGGCCTTTGTGTTTATATGTATAGCAGTCCTTCAGATCCTGGTAGCAGCTGGATGGAAGGATAATACTGCACCTACTTTTCAGATGTGGCTAGTTAGGCTGCTAGGCATTCACAATATTGAAGCTGCTCTCTATAAAAGAAGGGGAAGGAAGATGAGGGAGTGGGGCCTTTGTGTTTGGGCTCCCCTCGCTGTGTGGAGAGAAACCCCTTGAAAGGTTATTAATGTGTTGGTGTATATATGGATTTATCCTCCAAAGCCTATTTTATTTTTATCCTCATACCAAGTAATTATGAAATGTATTTTTTATGATCCCTCGATATCTAATCAATCTCACTTTTGATATTCTATAGTTGAAATGTTTTTCTATGAATTAATGTATTTAATGTATTGTACCAGGTATAAGAATCAATAAAAAAAGAAAGAAAATAAGTTTGTTAGACTAGACTATGTAGTCGGTCGTAGATCTCAAAGCAATTGGATGGTTAGATTCTTGAATGGTGAAAAGCCGTCACTGCTCTGCGTGTATGGGAAAACAGCAGGGAGAGTAGCAGCACTCAGGCCATGTAGTCCCACGCAATATCTGGAAGACATTACGTGAGCCGGAACGGCCGGTCTTTCATGCTTTAAATTAATTTGTGGGGACCCCTTTATTTGAATTGTATATCCTGGGTTGTGTTAAGGGGATCTCCAGGAAGATTGCTTTTCTTCTCCTCTCTTTTAAATGAAACTGATCTTTCGCAGTTTATACAGGAATGTCGGAGGACATCGTATAGAGCATTACAATACATTTGGATATGAGGGCGGTCAAATTTTATATCGTGCTCTTGATCAAATATCAGACTTAGAATCTGGCACAAAGTAATTTGTATTATTTATCACTTACAGATCCTAAGATTTAAAAGGGATTTGTGGAGGGCGACTAAATTGGAACAATTTGTCCGATAATTGCAGCAACCAAGCTCGTATTGAAAAGAGACCTTTTGACCCAACGTGTATATAAATAAGTTGTTTGTGGCAGAGGTAGCACATAAGGTAATACCAGTAACATGATGTTAAGACTGATATGTAAACCGAGATAGCCTTATATAGGTTCACTAAGATATGGAAACATAATGTATTTTTAGGTGTGCCCTAGATTTTATGAGAAGACTTCAAACCGTTTTTAGCCCCACTACATGGCATGAATATAGTCCTTTGCAAATATCTTTCTATCCAGGTAAGCCCCCTTATACAGTATGTGCTAATGTTTAACCAGCTAACCAAGCACGTTATAGGCTGAGATTAATAGTAGTACATTACTCTATTCCCACAGATTTATCCTCATCATCTAAGAATATATCAATGAACATATAGTCAAGATATTATAGCCTACTATGTTTGCTAAGTGCCATTGACACGCTATCACTGCTCATTGGAGGTGAGACAATCATTCTATTCTCTCCTCCCCACCCTGTTAATGCAAGGTTAAGGAAGTAATATGGTGGAATGTGTGTATGCGGTTTGCTTGTTTAGCAAGTGCCTTCCTATTAACAAGAGTACATTCTTGAATCAGTGCGAGTATGGAGAGACAGAGGGTACTATGCAATTCCCAATAAAGTGCTTGATTATCTCTGTGTTTTAAATTGGATCTATGACTGGCCATGGGGACCAAATCAGGATACTGTGTGAAAAATGCAGACCATATCCTAGAGATGTTATTATGGTAGTGGGTATGATGGGGCTGGATGACTGCACATGTAATATGTGGGGTCTGTTTAGAATATAAATATGGGTCATTTGTGTTTATGGTTTTATTTACAGGTTAATTTAGTGGTTGTTACTGTATGGGACTAAATGATTGATATTTTGTTCTTTTATCACACATGTGGTGGTAACATTTATATTGTTCAAAAAGAAAAAACATATTTCAATCAAAGAGAGTAAATATTGTTTGGTCTTGAAAAAGATGGTCAAATATTACTACCATCGAAACGCGTCGACGCTCATCACAATACACAATCTGTGCAAAAGGCAGAGGTCAATGAGTAGTTAATAGCAAGATCCTTGTCCAAAATATTGGTGTAAAACGGATTTGTAACAAACTAATGACAAATTGAGCCTGTCTGTGCTCTTTAAGTTTGTTTTAGTATGTTCTTTAATGAATTGTGTTTTAATATGTAATTGTTTATTGAACTTTTGTGATTATTGTTAATTTTACAATATTATGTATTGTGCCCATATAGTACAGGATTCTTCTTACCCCTTTTTAAAATATTTGTATCTGTCTTTTTATCAATAAATCGATTTATATTTTTGGTACCTTTATAGTTTATGACTTTCTGCGGGAATTAGATGGTATAATCCTCTCAAGTGTGTATATGATGGAATGGTGAGTATGTATCAGGCTGAATGGAAAGTGTTGATTGATTGAACATTAGACGTTTTTCATAGAGTCCAAAGGATTTTGTTCTTTCTCTTACTGTATAGTGCCCTAGTCCTTTGGCATTAAGGGGCTCCTCTTTGTCTTTATCTATCAGTATAACAGGATGCTCACAATCCCATACCTGCATTTTCTGTTGAACTCAAATGTGCCATCTCTGTGAAGTCAAGGTAGTTTATTTTTTGCTGTTCAGATCTTTAAGGCCAAGCACAGGCTGGGAGAAGCTGCAGAGTTAATGCAAATTAGTCTCCAGTAACTTCAGGCAGGGAAAAGGTATATTTCTAAAAGTTACTTTTCCTTAACATTTTTTAAACATTGTTATGAACCCCAATATAGACCAAGGTAGTTACACAACCTTTTCCTTACATCTGTCCTACCATTGTTCTACACAACGGGTCTGTCGTTGACCTTTTACCTAGTTATGTGCTACATGAATGTTGTGTGGTTTTCTCTGAACACTAGCCTTATGTATTATGCATGAGGATTCTCAGTATAACAGCAGGATTACCATTGTCTGCATAATAACTCTGTATTAGGGTCACATCTATCGTCATCCTTGCACAATATGCCTACAGTACACTTTTAGGTAGAACCCATGATGGTACCTTTCGGGTGTATAAGCACTACATCTCCGCTGGGCAAAACAGAGGAGAAAAAGACTTCCATGCTGACACGCTGAGGCGAGACGCTGAGGTTCGTGTGCTCAGACACGCCAGTACGCAGTGGTCTGACATCCGTTGCCGGGTGTCCTTCTTGAAATCAAGATAGGGCCCTTTACTCTCCCACATCAGGTAATGGGGTTGGTTTTATCCTAGCTGCACACCTATATAAATGCAAGGTACACTTGGGTACATCTAGATACAGCATACATTATTACTGTCATGTATCTATATGCCTGCATATATTCATTGTTTTAGCACTATGGTAGAATTCTACCTGCTCTTTACTCTGTTTATGCTTATAACCGTATATATTTGTTTTTGTCTCATGGTTGTTGCAGCACACATATTTTACACTAGAATGATGAAATGTTCAAGCTTTTTGAAAACGTCCCCACCTTTTATTCTATGTATCTCTCTGAGACAAAATGAGCATGAATGACTGAGCGAAAAGTACTGTACTGTTTTCACAATCCCTGAGGGGACAAGGATGTCATGTTCGATAGTTGCCAGAAACTGTTCTCTCCTTGGTACGACGGGTTCATAGTGGCACTGTGAGCTAGCTGGTATTTAGGCAAACCTATCCGGTGGGGGTGTCTGGTAGCAGTCTGGACACCGTTTATGTTGTCTAAAGGTGCAGATCCTATATAGATTTATAGGAACTACACGACAACATCTGACTGTACTTTTGAATTGGATTTTTAATAAGCATTAAAAATAGTGATTTATTCTCTTTTTCTGGCTGGCCCCATTCCCAAGATACAGTATTAGTATTTTAATGTGTACTCTGATTTTCTACATAGAACAAGGAGGCCCGCCACAGGGAAAATAGCCCACTTTTAAATACATTAATAAAATGCATGACTGTGGGATAGAAGGTCTACAAAGGGCTGAGTCACTGATGTTTACAAGGAGGGTCTATGCCTGCCAAAAAGAGTTATTTTAACAGTTTGCACTGCAGATTTCCCATTGCTGCAGTCAGGCTACAATGGCAGGCCTGAAGCCTTGCTTTCCTTTGTCACACTAGTGATTGGCACAATAAGTACTACAGTCCACATCATGAGACCATGATGACACGGAGCTGTCATAAGTACGGGAGCGCCACTAACACCCCCTAGCCCAGCCCGCGCCACGGCAGAATTTACGCTGCGGCGAAAAGGTTAACTTTTCATGCCATAGGTGTGTTTCTGCAAAACATACTTTGGCACTATAGAGACATTAAATAAGCCTACTAAGTATTAGTTAATTTCTACACATTCTAGTGGTTAGTGCATATAAACTGGGCTATTGAATTGGATTTTTAACCTCATCCGCGATGCGGTTTTCCCCGCATGGGCTGAGTTTTTTAAAAAAACGCCTTACATGACGAGCTCAGCTCGTCATGAGCGTACGACAGGCGTACCTCATGACGAGCTGAGCTCGTCATGAGCGTCGAAGGGGTTAATATGTATTAAAAATAGTGATTTACTTTCTTTTTCTCTTCTGGCCCCATGCCCGAGATACAGTATTAGTAGTTTAATCTGTACTCTGATTTTCTACATAGGACAGGGAGGCCTGCCACAGGGAAAATAGCTTTTAGGGCTCAGTCACTGTAGGGACATGGTTACATTAATTTTCTAAATAACCCACTTTCAAACACATAGATGCAATGCATGATTGTGGGATATGAGGCTTACATAGGGGTGACTCACTCATTAATATTTACGAGGGAGGTTTTTGCCTGCCAAAAAGGGTTATTCTAACAGTTTGCACTGCAGATTTCTCCGGCTACAATGGTAGGCCTGAAGCCGTGTTTTCCTTTATCAAGCTAGTGACTGGCACAATAAGTGCTACAGTCCACGGGTGCTATTTAACTTATAGGTGTGCTTCAAACGCTGCCACCTCCGGGCCGACCTGATCTAGAGATGGACTAAAAGTAGAAGAAAGTGCTAACTGCTTAGGTGTAATATTTTGAGAATCTGACTCTTCATTTGACTGGAAAAATTTCTTTAAATGAATCTTACGAAAAAAAGAAATAATATCTTGATGTAGTTCAAACACATTCGTATGTGAATGAGGTACATATGACAATCCTTTGGAAAGTAGCGTTTCACTATGTATATCCAAATTGGAGGAGGATAAATTGAATATGGGGATTACATCCCCTGTCCCCAATATTTAGGATCTAATCGTTCACTCTAGATTCAATAAAAAAACGACCCATCTAAAACCAAGTCAATGATCTTTACTGAATAATTTGCCTACGAGGGGTACAGTCAAATGCTCCTCCTGTAAATCTTGCAATAACATCATAGGAGGCGAATCTTTCAGCCATTACGGTATCAGTGTTAAAGCTTATGATTTATGGAATTGTAAAACAGCCAACACTGTTTACTTCCTTTCATGCCCCTGTAATTTGGGGTATGTGGGGGAAACCTCGCGCCCCATCCAAACTCGCTTGACAGAGCACAGGTCAGCCATAAGAACTGGCAAAACATTGGCACCTTTGGTGAAACATTTTGAGGAAAAGAATCATAAGCCAGATGACATGAAGTGGCGTATTTTAGAAAAAATTAGGACACCAGATAGCCAAGGAGGATGTGCAATTCATAAAAAAGAGAGGTATATTGGATTTTCATGTTGGGCACTTTAAAAAATGGGCTTAACTGTGAAATTCCTTGGGAGAACGCAATATTCTGAATGATCATTAGTTGGCTTCATTTACCACCTTTTTTTGTTAACTGAACTCCCCTCTTAATAGATCCTTTTGATATGTATACATACCATCTTTTATGCTGATTGCTACACTCTACAGCGGTCCTCTCTCTATGTTTATGCATAAGTTCCCCATCCTTGTTAGCCACAAGAGGAAAACAGTTAGTCCTTCTTTTATTTTTATTTTTATCTTCTTTTTATTCGGGTTACAGATAATGTCATTTACATTAGAATTATTCGTTATCTTGAAGTCTATAAATGACCATTTAGATCCGCTCGCAATTTTAATTGTGCCTCGAGTAATTCATTATGATTATAATCTTGGACCCAAGTCACGTGATTATTGTCACGTGACCAGCCTCACCTTTAAGTATTTAAACCTTCATCCGGGGATAGCTAGTTGATACCTTGTATAACGGACGAGGGACGCCGACATCTTGATTCGTTGCATCCCCCTTATCTGGCATATTCAGCCGTCTAATAATCGGTAAGCGACCTATATTTGCGATCGTCGTACTATCTAGAGTTTAACGTTTTTCTAGTTATCTCAACGGGATGTCATTTTAATATTGCTTTCTCGTCTTTCCCTTGTTTCTTCATATTATATTTAGATCTGTCATTCGCTGTATCCTGTATCGATATTATTATTTACCAGCTTAGATAGAAGACGTTGTAATTCAAACATACGCACCTCTGTATGACTCGTCTGATTAGATTTTAGCAAGGTGAGCGGGCGCAATTACATATTAGTCTGGCTCATAGGACACACTTGGCTGACTAATTTGCAGTCCTTTAAACGGGGTGTTATTTTAATGTTACTTTCCCGTTTTTTCCTTTTTGTACAATATTTAGATTCGCTTATTGCTGTACCCTTTACCGCAGTGACTATTTAGTATCCTGGATAGAAGACGTCATAATTTGACCGTACGCATTTCCGTACTACTCATCCCAACATATTTAAACTTGGTGAGCATGTGCTATCACAAAATAGTTGGTTATTAGGATCAACATGGCTAGTGAATTCATGGCTTTTTACATCGTGCTCTGTCTTTATCATGCAGGAACTCAGAATTTTTCATCTGGAAGTTTGACATCTAACCGCAAAAAAGGTTCCAAATTAAATGATCATCGTTCACACCAAAGATACTATATATGAAATACACTCTGAGTGTTTATCAGCTTATCTGCCTGACATACGGTGAGTTCTTTTGTGTGACCAACGGGGACTTAATTAAAGGTCGATCGATCAAGGTTCTTATAATCTTGTTCTCTCACCAGCTATAAGAGAAATCTAGTAAAGTAACTTAAGGGATCAGTATGATATCGGAATATAAATAGTGTATTTGGTGTATATATTGACCCCATATATATAACACCTATAAATGGCCATGATTGAACACATGCAGGTTTTATTTTAGCCAAACCTTTTGATACAGAATTATGAGGTTAAGTCCATGTTCTATTATATATTAGATAGTGACTAAATATACCCAAAACATCTTATGCATAAGGACAAGTTCATATATCATACGAATATATTGAAAATGAGCGTTTTATAATGGCTATTTTTAATATCAACCCTAACAGGTGAATCCCCATTGCTAGTTCTACTGGGAAAAAGGACTCTACATTACCATCCCACAGGGAAAGCCAGGACGGGTTCCCCAGCGGTATACAGCGCCGGGACGCCCCTTTGCTGGGGCAGCTGTGCGCTTTACAAGTATACAACATTTAACATTTAACATTTAACATTACAGAAAACATTTGTACAATATTGCTTATATTGTCCGTTCCTAGTAAGTTGTTTCCTCTTTGAATATGCTGATAATGCTGCCTTATTTGAAGCTTTTATTTGTTACTCTTTATATATACCTCATATTTTAAACAGTATCTAAAAAGAGGTATTATTAGCTGTATCACATCATAGGGGACCCTCTATTACTATTGGGGATGTGCCCGTCATGCTGATGACATTTTCATAATACAGGGAACTTTTTAATCATCAATCTGACATTTGCCCTTACTATGTCCATGAATGCACATGAATAATCAGATAATTGTTTAGTCTGTACTGTGAATATTATATCGGATAGGAACTTGGGAACTTCATAGGGAAATACGAATGGATGATATTTAACAAACTGTTTAAGATTAAATATATTGTTTGATAATGAATTTTGTTTTAATGAATTGAATACAGTGAACTGTTGATTTACTTGGGTCTTCTCATATATTTCAGAAACAAATACAATTTGTGGCTCCTGAAGAAGGCGTCCTGTGTACGCCGAAACGCGCGCCGAGTACATTAATGCCACCAACTGATTAACTTTTTGTATATTAATTGTGCCTTGTGGTTGTTTTTTGTTAAACAACGGTTTTAATTGAATTGATGTTTATAATGTGTCTTTTTTAATGAAAGAATTTATTGTATATGAAGGATATATTAAGGATATATTAAAAAGCTTATGTCTTTATTACCTTTTTGATTCCTGAGTGTTTTCCCTGAGTCCCTTGTTACTGTGTTCTATATTTTCGAAATGCCTATGTTACGCACATAAAAAGTAACAGCCGTCAGTGTTAGGAACCAGGATCGTAGCCATCCTCTGACATGTGGATGGTCCAATCTGCTGTCTGCAATTGTTGGGCTGGCAAGGAGTTTCCCACTTTCTCCTGGGATCCCTTTCGCCACTTAGGTTTTTCAGAGCGAGGGAACTCCTTTCACTCTCACTTCTGCCATCTCAGGATTTATACTCTGAAATTGATCCAGGACTTCTTGGGTGGACACAAAGTACCTCTGAAGGGTGGCATGTGTCTTGTAGGTGACTGTCTGGCCCAGGGCCCCTACATTCTGTCACTGAGCAGGCAGCATATTCAGACCAAACGTAGCCTCATCCACGCCACTCTTGAGGGCCTCTCTGGACAGAACAGGGGCCCTCTGGCTCTGTGGGCTCTAGGATTTCTGTACCCAATGCTTAGGAACAGTAGCCCCAGAAATCTGTGTCTTCTGGCTCTTTTCCCACCTGTGGGAGCTCATTGCCAAGGATGCAGTCTAAGGGTATTTCAGGACTTAGAACCAGAGGGGTGTGCAGTTCTTAACTGGATGTGAGGGGAAAGGAAGGTCTTTCTTAGTGATGCCCTCACGTCCAGTTAGGAACTGCATACCCCTCTGATTCTCAGTCCCTTTCGGGAGCCTATGTGCAGGACCTCATTTAAACCTCGCTCCCAGTCCCTCAATTTTTGAAATATTTCAGGACTTATCCATTTCTGGGCAAGTCCCGTCTCCCATTCTAAGGATACTAAGTCCACAGGGAAGACAGATTCCTACCCATGGACATTCCTTACCCTGCAAATCTATCCTTGCAGATAATGTTCTAGGGAAACTAGCCTTCCCAACACCATGGTTGACTGGCATAGGTATCCGACAGAAGAGTGACAGGAACCCCATTCACTGTGACCCTGCTGAAGTGACAACTCTGACCCACCTGGCCTGCACCCCGCAGCAGCCTCTGCTACTGGGAGGAGAGGTACAAACCAGTCCTTCTCAGTTTCCCAGCCCCACCGTCCATAAAGGCCAGCGCTGACTCCTGCATCACGGAATACCCCTGATCCACATAGATTACACCTCCCCGCAGTCTCCACTACTGGTAGGAAGGGTTGCTGACTGGTTCTTCCAGGTTTTCCAGCCCTCACCAGCCTTAAAGGCCAGCTCCAACTCCTGCATCACGGGACACACTGACCCACCATGACTACACCTCTCAGCAGCTTCTGCTGCTGAGAGGAGAGTTGCAGACCAGTTCTTCCTGTTTTTCCCACCGGTCATTTAGGCCAACGCTTACTACTGCATCGCAGGATGCATGAGGGTGGTGCTCAGGCTCGTCGTGTGCCATCGGAGCCTAGAGAAAGCTGGGGTGGGTCACCTCTTTTTTGCCGCTGTTTTTAGGTAAGTCACTTTGCCTCCCCTTTTTTCAGCTCCTGTGCTTAACCCTGCAGAGCCCTCCCATCCCCGGGCAGCCTAGCCCATGATGCTCGCCCTCTCTGGCTACCTCCCTTCCCTTCAGGCCACCTAGCCTCCTCGCCATCTTCTCTGCCTATGCCGTATACCCGGCTGAACCTCCATGGCCCTCTCCTTCCGACCCAGAGAGCCAGCAGTCTCCTTCACTCCCAATCCAACCTACTGCTCCCCTCTCCACTCTGCCAGGCCGGGTACCTACCCCCAGAGGTCCTCTAACAATGATGGACCAACGCTCACAACACGTGCCTACCCACCACCACAGGAAGCACAGAACAAGTGGTTGAAACTTTACGAACTGGCTCAAGGTAAGCGCTGCCGAAGTTGCACCGAAGAAACCTCTAAAGCCCAAGAAATGAACACGACCCCCCAACTGGTTCACCGAAAAACTGAAAACCCCAAAACTTGACTGCAGACAGAAGTAAAGAAAAAGATGGCACACCAGTGTGATGCTCGAGGGCTGTAAATGCTTCAAAGACACCCTCAACTGATACCACCACCTCCTGAAGAACACCAAGAAGATCGCCCTAGCCACCCGGATCAAGGACAGCTCCAATAACAAGGAACTCTTCAACATAGTCAAGACATTCACCAACCTCTCTGTAACTGAAAACAACATCACAACAACAAGAAGCTCTCTGTGCAGACTTTTCTCAGAAAACTTTGCACCATAGCCCCACCGAGGGCAGTATTACCCGTATCACACCGACCGACATACACCCACACCAGCAAACCTCATGGAACATCCTCTACGAGAAGCAAATGGTGTCTATCATGAGATTCATATACTCCGGCACCCCAGCAGACCCCTATCCACACCACACATTCAACCTCTGTAATCAACCCATCAGCAAAGAACTCACCAAGGTCCTCAACTTCTCTATCACCATGGCCCCTTCGTCCAGAAATGGAAACATGTTGATGTTAAAGCACTGCTGAAGAAGCCATCCGCAGACCCAGGTGAACCGAAGAACTACTGACCTATTTCTCTGCTCCCTTTCCCAGCCAAGGTCATTGAGAAAGCCATCCACATCCAGCTCACTAGACATCTGAAGTACCACAACCTTCTGGACCTCTCCCAATCATACTGCAGAGCTAACCACAGAACAGAAACAGCCTTAGTCGTAGCCATGGATGACATCAGATTGCTGTTAGACCATGGAGCAACAGCAGCCCTTATCCTCCTTGATCGCTCAACAGCCTTCAACACCGTATCTCACCACACACTGTTAAACAGACTCCACAAGATCGGAATCCAAGGACCAGCCCTCAAGTGGGTTGCATCCTACTTCACAGGAAAAATGCAGAAGATCATCCTCTTGCCCTACTCCTCACTCTCTTGGAACATCACTTGTGGTGTACCTCAAGGCTGATCACTGAGCCCTACCCTCTCCAGCGAATACATGACAACCCTGGCAAACCCTGTCAAGAGCCATGGACTGAACATCATCTCCTATGCCGATGACACACAACTCATCCTGAACACCGACCCAACGACCACCAAGAACAAGTTTCAAAGATGCAGGAAAGACTTTGCTACCTGGATGAACAACAGCTGTCTCAAACTCAACACCGACAAGACAAAGACACTCATCTTCAGGAAAGGACACCCTCTGGATCAACGCATGGTGGCTACATGAGGTGGGCCGAACCCCCTGAG
The DNA here is from genome assembly GCF_964261635.1 of Lissotriton helveticus. Classification (NCBI taxonomy): domain Eukaryota; kingdom Metazoa; phylum Chordata; class Amphibia; order Caudata; family Salamandridae; genus Lissotriton; species Lissotriton helveticus. The sequence goes on along the minus strand of NC_136063.1, from coordinate 1,931,885,221 downwards.
CGCCTTGCTTCTTCTCCAGGTCTAGGGTAACCAGGTGTAGCCTCATTTACCTCTCAGCTTTCTGGTCTGCTAAGTCCAGATTGTGAGCTTCCAGCTCAGATTGGGGAGGTCTGCAAGAGGACACACGGCTTCCAGCCCTGGAATAAATTGGTGATTCTGCTCTTTGGGAGGAACTTCCCCCCTGCAATGGCTCTCAGCCCATCTCAGCCTCAGAGGTGATCTGTGCTTGATGGGCCTCCTCAAAGCCCCTTAAGCACTCTGCCGTCCTAGCATCCAGCCCATCTTCAACATCCTGGCTTTGGACATGGACACCACAGTAAGATTAGCCAGGGGAGCTAGATCAACACCCAAGTCACTGGTCATGGTAGACTGGGACCTAAGCTTGATTTGAGGCTGACTATGCTGGAGTGGTGAGATAGAAGTAAACTGGCTCCAGTAGCCTGGAAGTAGGGAGGTCCCAATAAGTTTCTAAGTCCCAATCTGAAAAGGGACTTTATTATTTTTCTGAGGTCAAACACTTCTCTGCGTGGAACAATCTGGAAATTTAATTAGATACCATGGAACCTCAGTTTCAGTATTTTTTCTGTGTTGGAGCCTTTAAAGCTCTGGATCAAAAGTCTTGAAAAAGTCCCAAACTTATTTTGGGCCCCAAACAGCCACAGGAATATACTTTAAATGCCCCCGAAGGACCTCAGAGGGAGCATTTACAGACTTTCAGGGTATCAGTTAGAGGGCAACAGCAAAGTATAGTCCAGGTCCAATTGCCCTTTGTCGGCTGGGATTCTTCACAGGAATGTAATCTCAATCTTTTTATGTCCCTGATGCCACCAAAAGGGGATTAGCTTAGACATCTTTCTGTCCCTGGAATTTAGGAGAAAAGGGCTCCAACCTCCTCAGGTCGTTCTCACAGGTCTCAGATGAGAGGTTACTTACCTTGGGTAAGGTATTATCTGGTAGAGACTTAGTCTAACTGTTCAATTCTGCCCAGGCACCAGTCTGAATCCATACATTTTTCAACAGTACCTCTGCGTGCTGGGGGATGGCATCATACGACTACAATGATGTCGACTTTGGTTATGACATGAGCATATATAGGAACATAAGTCCCCTCCAGCTGGCGGACATCAGTTTCTTCTGTGAAACCTTATGTGCCAAAATGCAGAGGCACTATAGAAACTGGTTGTGGAAACAGTGTGCCAAAAAAGATCAATGCATTTTTAATCAATAATCATAAAGTGGAAATGAATGGTATGTTAATACCCAAACAAGGTCTTTAAGGAAAAACCATGGGCCAGATGTAGGAAGCCTAATACCGGTTGGTAACGGCCGAAATTACCGAATTTTGGCCGTTACCGACCGGTATTAGGCTTTTGGGATGTAGGGGCCTAATTTAAGGATTCGGTAATTTACCCAAAAGGTAATATAAGGAATCAGTAAATTACCGAATTCTTAAATACCGATTCGGTAAATTACTGAATCCTTAATATAGAAGCACTCAAGTGAGTGCTTTTCACTTGTAAGGATTCGTTATTTACCACCAACTACAAGTTGGTGGTAAATAACGAAAACCGTTAAAAAGCAATTTTGTACTTTTTTTAACAGTGCTGTGTGCCACATGTGCACCCATGCACTATACAGGGGTGCAACAGGGTGTCAATGTGACACCCTGCCACCCTTGTAGGTCTACCCCCTATCGATTCGGCATTTACCGAATCAGTAATTCTCATTCATTCCTATGGGCCTCCAGGCCCATAGGAATGAAAAGGGAATACAGATTCGGTAAATACTGAATCGGTATTTACCAAATTTTACCGATTCGGTAAAATTTACCAAATGATTTTCTACATATCATTTACCGATTCTAAAATACCGAATCGGTAAAATTCGGTATTTTAGAATCGGTAAATGATATTTACCTACATCTGGCCCCTAATGGTTTACCGAAGCCACAGCTACGTGAACACTGGCAACTGGTGTAAAAACCAGGGTTGTAAAAGGAAATGCCTCTTACACTACAGATCGTTTGCAGGGCAGGGAGGAAGGGTAGGGCATTTAGGAATCTGTGGCTAGACTATGTCTCTACCAGATAATGTGTTACCGAAGGTAAGTAACTTGTTCGTCTGATAGAGACATCCAGCCGCAAATCCGCAACTTTTGAATTCAATACCATAGCTATAACCCATACGGAGAAAGGTATGCAAACTAATCCTACAACAGTTCTCAGGGATAAGACAACTGGTCGAAGCTTAACAAGAGACCAGACGTGCGTAGGGATAAGATGAAGAGGAGCATTGGGCTCATTACAAAAAGTGTGGCAAGAACCACAGACAATGTAAGTAAAACATCCCTGCAGACACAGAACAATCGTGTCTCAAGGGTAGCAAAAATACACTGTGTCAAAAGGCAACAGTCATCAGCATGACAATAGCACATGAACCCCAAAGGGTGAAAGTGAGCCTATGGACAAGAAGGACGAGAGGCAATAGCAAATACCATGTAAACCACAGTTCTCTCCACCTGCAAAGAAGTATCTGAGGGAAACCTGCCCTGAGAAGTCCAGAAAAATAGGGCTCCCAGACCCATCCACACTTGAGTCAGGATGAGTAAAAACATTCATCACAAAGTCAGAAAAACAAAAACAGATGCAAATCAAAGCCTGTCCTTGGTTAAAACAGTATTATACAAAGAAACGACTAATAGGGTCACACAACACGTAGAGGTGGAAAGAGGGCAAATATACAGATATGAATGTGCTATCAATATTGAATAAATATGCCCAAATCTATACAGCCAATGCTCTGTGTATATATAGATCCATAGTACATGTATACATCTAAATGTATATATCTACAAGGTATAACATACAGCCATACACAAAACATACAGTAAAGAGAAAAGTATACTGTCTCTCATAATAAGATTTGCAAAAATATAATCTATATCTTGCATCACTAGACAAAACCGAGCTTTATCTAAATATGTATAAATACAGATACACCTATACCTGTGTATACATACATAATATATACATGAATGAATGAATTAAAAAACACTTATAAAGCTTGTAGCTACCCTAAGGCATCCCAGCGCTCACAACATCAGCGGACGGAGTGGACACAGATGCTTATGCAGATTTCTGGAAAAGCCAAGTTTTAAGAACTTTCCGGAAGGTCAGGTGATTAGATTCCTGATGTAGATGGAAAGGGAGGGCATTCCAAAGCTTAGCAGCGTTATAAGAGAAGGAACACCCTCCACTTCTTGCTTTTTTAATTTTTGGGACTGATGCAAGAAGGAGGTTGGTCAAGCGGAGGTTTCTGTTAGAGTAGTACGGTGAAACAATATTTTGAATAATTGTTGGCCCTTTCCCCCAAAAGGACTTGTGAGTGATGAATAAGGCTTTAAATGTGATTCTCTCAGATACAGGCAGCCAATGGAGTGCCCTCATTGCAGGGTTGGGGGATTGTCGATTCGGGGTCTGCAGAGGTAGACGGGCGGAACATGAAATAACATTTTATACATGTAAAGATATAATGGAGCTGAAAAACCAGCACATGATTCCCAAAAAAAAGAAAAGTGAGAAAGAAAGAAAAGAAAGGGAGATCACACCCTCAATAAACAACATGGTTGACTTAGCATCAAGGTAATGCTAGTTGACAAAAAGTATCCCCAGAGTTTATTACTACCATAATCCAGAATTAAAACAACAGGAAAATGAAACCTCACCTACAGCAGACACTTAAGAGCACACTTGGCTCAGTTGGAAAAACACAAAGAGTAGCAGACTAGAAGCTCAAAAAAATGAACACTAAAAGGGCTAAAAACCACATAAAAGAACTGCTGATTAGAGGAAGAAAATGTCCCCAATGATACAGAGGACATCTAGCCTCCAGACAGGATAAGCATAACTATGCCCACAATCATAGCATATCAAAGTATATCGGAAGGAAAAACTCGTTCTTAAAGAAGAAAAAGAACCATAGAATTGAACATAAACAAGAACGATATCCCCACAGAAAATACAGAACATGGGCGTAATAGCACACCCTTAGATGTTAAAATAATATGAAACTGCATTGTTCACAAAACAACCATGTTCATGAGAGCCTACGTAGGCCACAATATAACTCTCAAAATTGGAGGTGCCCCTTAGTAAATTAATTATTCGGAAGAAAACACAATAGAGCCATTATAGGGTAGCAGAACATTTGTGAAAGTCACCTAACTCAAAACCAGTCTGTGCACCATCAGAATCTAATGAAAAGTAAGAGATACTGAATGTTAAAAGTAATGCATCCCAGCATACAGAAATGCTTCCAAAGGAGCACGTAATATAGGTAAAACTTCGTAACCTGAAGAAAATATCACAACCAAGGGACCTCTTGACCATGAAGCCCATCATCAGAGGAAAAAAGAGGAAATGAAAACCTATGCACGAGGTACACTTGTAGAATAAAACCTGCCAAAGACAGTATTGAAATAATAATATCTGCTAATCGCAGGAACACCACATCGGATGACGCCAACAGGCAGAATTAGATAACTATGACACAGGCACAATATGGCAAGCTGTGTAAAAAACAAGTGATCAACATCCCCCATACAAGCCTAGAATAGGAAAAAAATGACCCACAGCTGGCTCCATCAGCTCCGCACCAGACATCGACCCATGCAGAGAAAGCGATGCTTCAACGTTGAGAGGAGGGGAAATGACTTCAACCGGCACCGATGATGCCATTGCTGGAGTCGGCTGATCGAGGATAGACACTGCAGGTGGAAACCCCGAAAGGTTGTGCACCGGCACCAAAACTGAGTCGGCAGATGCTGACCAATGCTGACCCAATGACTCAGAGGACCAGACTGACACCATGGACAAACCCACAGGCATTGCCCCTCTCACCTCGATGGGGCCAGACAATGCACTAGGGGAAGGTGGAGACCCAAAGATAAGATGCAGAGACTTATAGTACTCTCTCACTGGGCCATTGATGCCCCGGCTCCTGGAAATACAGGGAGGCGTGGGGCAGAGTAGTGTACAGTCTTCTCAACCTGAGAACGGGAGGGACTAGGAGAGACAGCGTCTCCACGTGATGAAATCATGGGATGCCATGACTTCAACCACCTGCGCTTACCTTGGGGCGTCGATGGTGAGTGACGTCCATGGGAACGGCTCCGGCTCCTGGAGAGGTAGACCAAGGCCACAGCATAGTCTTGGGTGTAATCCCAAACACCACATACAAATGGAATGAGGGTCCGGAGCTGACAAGGCTTAATGCCTGAAAACATGAGAAAAAAAAGCACAATGTTCCAATCCCCCAAAAGGTTTTGAGGTAGGTCAGAAAAAGGCCTGAGGAAGTACTTCTACAGATCCGTGTTGTAGTGCTGAGAAGAAGAAACTGGTGTCTGAGTGACAGAGGTGACTTACATGAATCTGCTGATCTCATAACCGGAGTCTACATAATTACAGAGTCGTACCACGCGTTCCTCCGGTGCACAGAGGCACTGCTAAAAAATGTCCGGATTCAGACTGGTGCCCAGGGAGGATTCAAAAGTTAAGGAATCTGTGGCTAGCTGTCTCTATCGGATGCCAAGCGCATTAGGTTCTGTTTTCCTGGTATCTTTTTGCGAGGCCAGCAGTGGGGAAGGCTGAGTGGGGGTACAGCTTTCTACAGTTCACCAGCCTGTGGGTGGGGTTCACCCTGAGTAACTTTTAGTTCCACTCTGACCAGCGGAATAAACTTTCCTAGGCCCAGACATATCTACTTTTGCAGTAGTTCCTGTTTGCCTTACTGCAACACAACCCAAAATACAATGTGCCAGTGAAAATCCAAGATGGTCTTCATCCACACTAAACATCTACTTCGAGGCTGGGAATGTGAATGGAGAGTGATCCCCAACTCCCCCCCCCTACAAACTATTAAGCATTACAGGGGATTCGTACACCCAGACCTGGCGGACGGGGTGGGGTTGAGATATAATATCCCGACCTTCAACTATTTTGATAAACTCTCCGACCTGGAATGGGTGGATTGGTGTGATCCTAGGGACTCGATTCAATCTACAATGGCCAATACACCTGTTCCTTTTCTACCCCTAGCTAACTCGGATCACGGGGGGATACTAAATGAAGAACTCCTTTCAAATACTACCCCGGCCAGCCTCTGCGAGGTTGACGTGGGACTAGACCCCGCCCCGTTATAACTGGCGCCGACTTATCCTTGAACCTTCTATTCTGGAATGTTGCGGGCCTACGCTCAAAGGTTGGGAACGGCATCTGGTTAGATTTCGTTCACAACTATAGCATTATAAGCCTACAGGAAATATGGGCAACATCAGAGCTACACATAGAGGGCTATAGGACATTTTTTTCTCCAGCGCTACCTTCTCCTTCTGGTAGGGAAAAGGGTGGACTGGTTATATATGCTTCCAACATTCTCCAACTAACAAGTATAGCCCCGGTTAAATTGGACCCAAACTTCCAAATATTAACTCTTCATCAAACTAATACCAACGCCCTTGCAATTGTGAATTTTTATAACAACTTACCCGTGGATGACTTAATAAACACAATAAAGGAAATAGGCCTCTGTCTCCACGAATTATCCAATAATGTACGCAAGGAGAAGACTATAACTTGGGGTGGGGACTTTAATCAGACCGTTTGCAAACAGAGTGCCAATTCAGTCTGTGGGATAGTGGACGAATGTGGTGACCCGGTTACCCATTTTACCCACACCGTAGTCGGGCACTGTTTAAATGAAACCCTGTGTGGACTAGATCTTGCCCTCTCCAATGACCTGGTGAACCCTCCTGTACCCGTTATACCCACCTACAATGGTAGAGACAGGCCTAGCACAATTGATTTTATATTTATGTCAGGGACAGCAGGAAAGGACCTATTAACCTGTAAAACGCACGATATCATTGTAAGCGACCACTATCCAAACAGCATCTCCTTAAAATTTCCCATGAATCACGTTAGGCCAAATATTAAAACGCTCTTAAGCCAAAATAACCTTTTTTTTTTTTTTTAGTTCCAAAAACCTTTATTCACGTACTGATGATATCACACGGTATGTAGCCTACAACCCGGAGGCCGGCAGCAAATCATAGGTAGCAAGGCGTCATCATCTGGTCACATCATACACAGCCAATAAGCCGACACCCCGGAGGTCCGGCGGCAGTCAAATAACATGTAAGGCAAGTATGTCCAGTTTATCTGCCGCTCCGTCATTCTGAGCCTCACTGCCCTAGTGTAGAAGTGTTTAGCGTCCAATCAACAATTGCTGCGCCTACCCCACTACGATGCAGGCCTAAGCCAAGGTCTTGTACACAAGAATACAAATTCCAACCCCAACAGCCCTCCCCCCCTTAACTCGCCAGATATTAGCCTCCTTATCCCATCATCGTGGAAGCAGATGAACGTACCTCCCTGCCCATCGCACCCCAGGAGGTAACCCGTACCCACTCTATGTTCTGTCCTTCTAAACCAAGCAAGTCAGTACAATGCAGCTCTCCCCTCAGCTCCACGTCTCTGTATATACACAAGGTTAGATCCAGGGTCCCCACCACCGCCCTCCCTCCATACAGTGGTCCCTTCCTGCCATGTTTCAACCTATACACTATATCTCTTAATTTCAGATAACCGCCCCTTTAAGCCCGCCCGATCTCCTCTTCCATCAGTCCCTGTCCATTATTGCCTCACTCTGTGTTGTCCCCTCCCGGTCCCCAGTGTGCGCTTCCTGTCCAACAGTCACCTCACCCCGTGGTAGCTCCTCCCTATCCCCAGCGTGTAAATATGTCTGATACAGACTCCAAAAATTCTTAGGGCGGCTCTTAGGTGGAAGCAGTTCACTGTAAGTTTCCGATTGTGTGCAGCAATACACCATATCTCTTGCCCATCTCCTCTTAGATGGCAACGGTCCCCTCATCCAACATACAGCAACCACCCGCCTGGCTATTAAAAAGCCCATATATGCCAAACGTCTCAGTGCAACCGGAAGTGGCTTGGAGTAACCCAGCAGTGCCAATGCAGGGTTAGCCGGCATCTCTATCTCTAAGATCACGCTCATTTCCAAGAACACTTCTTTCCAAAAGTTGTTAACAGCAGGACAGCTCCAAGCCATATGCATGAAATCTGCTTCCTGCGCATGGCAATGCTCGCATTCAGCCGATCGCCGAAGCCCATATCTATGCAGTCTCTCTGGCGTGTAATAGACACGCTGCAAGTATTTGAAATGGATCAGCCTATGCCTTCCATTAAGAGACAGGTTCCTCGTGTTTGTACAACAGTATTTCCACATCGTGTCACCTATCTGCATTTGTAAATCGCGCTGCCACGCCATCCTAGCCTTCGAGTATTGTTGTTGCATTCCTATCTTAATTAAGTTCGTGACCAGCTTGCGAGGGGCTGCCGTTTTAATCACATAAGTGAGCTCCGGGATTTCCGGCGGTTCTGTTAGATCTGCACCCAATAGCTCCAACAGCACACTGCGCACCCTGTGAAACTGAAAGCGTAATAGTAGCGTAGCTTCAACGCCCGGGGAAAGGACCTGTTCCCCGGTTTTTACCACCCGTCTGTAAATAGGTCCTCCATCTTTGCAATGCCTAGTTTATGCTGTTCACCCGTGACTCCCCTCTCTTTCAGTGGGGCATGCCACACCGCCCACTCTATCGGCATATGTGGGGAGTATAGCAGCACACAATCCTTGTCCTGTAGTAGCGCATGCCACGCGTGATTCATGGTTCTAATCGAGTCCAGTTTACCAACACAGCGATCAGCCGGGTAAAACACAGTGGCCGGTAAGGGGGTCGGGTCTGCAAACAAACGCTCTAGGATCACATGGGGTATATCAGAATTCCCGTGTATCCACGTATGTAGGTGCGCTGCCTGGGCAACTCTGTAATTCTTTCCATGTCCGGTGCACCCAGCCCTCCCATCTCGTAGGGAAGTATTAAAACTTTCCACTGGACTCTGGGTTGTTTACCGCCCCAGGCAAGTTTAACTAGAACCTGCGTCAGGCTTTTGAAAAAGGCCTTGGACAGGACTACTGGGATAGTATTAAACAGGAACAGGAATCTAGGTAATACCACCATCTTCATGATGGCAATTCTTCCCATTAAGGACAGGGGTAGCTTGCACCATGCATCCACATCCTCAAGCAACTTCATAAATGGAACCCCGTAATTTTCCCATACCAAAACGCCGCTCGAGTGCTGCCGAAGACGCCTTAGCAGGGTTCCGTTGTAGCTCCGTCAGAGGTTAATATTACAGCCAATTGTCTCCGCTGGTTTAGGCCTGTATCTGCAGCTCCAGAACAGCACTCCCCATTCCGCAAGTAGCCAGGCCTTCCCTATAGGTGTCGCCGGCAGCAGTGGCCACCGAAAGCCCCCAGCAATGTCTCCTCCCGCGCGTCTGGAGGCGTCAGGCAATAGTGCAGATACGGCCTTAATGGGCAACCTGGCCCACTTTGCCCTCCAGAGTGTCCCTCAGTGCAGTCCACTTGACAACTTCTCCAAACGCGGGAAGCCCTTCCTGCCAGTCCCCCCCTCTATAAACACCCCGGTGTTATGCTGGGCGGGCTGGTAAAGGCCGGCGAGATGGCACTTGTTCTCTGGTTTTTGCCGCAGTTTAGCAGTTCACGCCTTCCGCCCACATGATCACTCGGTGCCTGAGAGGGGGGGGGGGCTTCCCCTGTTCCACCGCTTGCGTTAGGTCCGTGGCTGAAGTATCGCAGGATGTTCTATGGCTGCAATCTCCCCCGGCTAGCCCCCGCGCCCTCAGTCTCTTTTTGGCCTCATTCCCCTTAGGAGCTGTGCGTCCAGGCTCGTTCTGCCGTGCAGTGCCGACTGTGCAGGGGGAGGGAGGGGGGGTATATTCCCAGCAAATCAGCCCCCAATTGTGTATCAAAAGTCTCGGTGGTTGTATTTTTTGGTTGCACAGGCGGCTTTGGTACAGTTCAATTCGTGTTTGGGGCTAGAGAATCGGTTTCCGACCCATTACTGCGAGTCCGATGTCAGGCAGCTCAAGGATATCAAAACATGGCTCCGAGTCCCGCTGCCCTCTCCTCTGCACTTCAGGGCCGTTAGACGTTTCTCGCCTCCTCCAAGCGTTTCCCTTCGTGTTCTCACCTCCGATCCCTGTGCTCCCTTTCCTCCTCGACGGCCAAGTACGGGCTTCGGAGACGTTCCGGTGTTCTCGGAGCTGCGACTCCCTCCCCAGCCGTACGCAGTGTTACGTACGCCGTCCAGCCATCCAGGCGAGGCCGTGGTTCAGGGCCTAGTCCGCCAGAAGGCACACATGCGGTCCGACTCCTCTTTATCACATCAAAGTACAGCGGGCGGCTTCCTACACGTTCCTCGCTGCTTCCGGAAAGTATGCCCCCACTTCAGGAGTATGTAGTCTCCGTTGATCAAGGATATTTAACAGGATTTTGATGGCATTAGCGCGGAGCTCAGCTACCACGCTTCCTACATCGGCGCTGGCAAGCTCCATCCCCAAGCCAAAATAACCTTTTAATGGACAGTTTAAATGACTACTCACTGAGGTGGGAAAAAGTGGATCTGCTGGCCATTACCACAAGCCTGGTTACAAACTTTAGGCAATTGTTTGTTAATTGTCTTGATCCAACCACTACTAGTGAGGGAATCATGAGTAACTTTTTAAAATTGATTACATCAATCAGGGAAACCCTTTTCGTTAGTACGAAAACTGGGAAAACCAGAATTAAGGGATGGTTCGACAGTTCCTGTACTAAAGCCTACCAGACCTTATAAGCAGCTTTAAATAATAAGGATAGAATTCCAAAGGACATAGCAGTTCTTAGGAAAAACTATAACCAGGCCCTAAAATCCAGGAAGAATACTCTTAAAAAAGATCTCTGGACACAACTCCACAGGTCATGTACCCTGAGGGATAGCGCCGCTTTCTGGAAGGTTGTGAAATCCCCTTTCTTATCAGATGCAACGGCTAATCCCAGCATCGATGTTGCGATTGACGAACAACTGTGGGTTGACCACTTCGAGAGTATATTCAGCCTCCCCTCAACCGCAAACCAACCAACTATTGCTGGGTTAGACTTATCATCTTTCCCGTTGCCCATCTCCATAACTCACAAGGAGGTAGAGCACGCCTTAAAAGCCAGTAAAAACGGCAAGGCACCAGGTCCTGATGGCGTTCCAATCGATCTTTTTAAGTTCAACATGGATCTATGGTCGCCAATCTTGACTAGGGTTCTTCAAGCATCATGTGCCCTGGGACTCATCGAATCATGGTATCAGTCAATCCTTGTGTCTATCTTTAAAAAAGGGGACCGCCAATCACCATCATGCTACCGGCCTATTTCCCTCCTGGATTCATTAGGGAAAGTGGCCGGCCGCGTTATCCTAGAGCGCCTCCAACATGGGGGGCGAGTTAACTAAGTCGTTTAGAGTAGAGCGAGGGGTAAGACAGGGCTGTGTCCTGGCCCCGTTTCTATTTAACATATACCAACGGCTTGGAAAAAGCCATGTTGACGGGTTGGCAGGACCTCCCTACTACAAATACGCGCCCAATCCCGGTTCTACTCTATGCGGACGACGCTGTGATCCTAGCCCGTACCCCTATGGAATTACAGCGCGCCCTTGAGAAATATCACACCTTTATGGCCAATCTTGACCTAAAGGTTAACATTAAAAAATCCTTTGTAATGTCTGCAGGGTCAAGGTTCAAAAACATTAAGCCCATGTACATGGATAAAGAAAAACAGAGAGTACTACTACTTATCCTTATCTGGGAATTACGTTTGATCACAAATGTTCCTGGAAGTATGCCATCGAATCCAGGAAACTCACCTTTGTGAGAACAACTGCTGCTTTGGTCAAGTTTGCTAATAAACAAGGCAGGCGGCCCACGGTGGAACTACTTGAAATTTACAGGGCTAAATGCATATCGAGTGCAACCTATGGGGCGGGTGTGTGGGGTCACATTAAGGTGGAAGAGATGCAAAAGGTGGAAAATGCTTTCCTTCGATTTCTTCTGGCAGTCCCTAAGGGCACGTCGACCTATGCATGTCATTTGGAGGTGGGTTTGTCCTACTTAACAGACCTGATCAGGATTCAACCCCTCCTTTTGTGGCACCGCATCTGGTCGTCTACCGAAACCATACTCTGCCGGGATATCATAGAGTCAAAATTCCTGCCGAGCAATCAGTAGGTATATATAATATTTACACCTTCATTAATTGTAGTCACAAAAGTCCATATATTGTCCAGTAACCAATTAGACACCAGAGTCCTGATGTACGTTGATCCGTGTTTATTTTCAGCATCAAAGTTCAAAATTAATCTTTGTATCCAAAGTGACCAAAATTCAAAACTTTCTCTGTCGCCAGATTCACAACATTCTTTGTAATCAGATCAGCCAACACGTGTTTCGTTGTCAAAACAACTTCATCAGGGCTGCAAGCCAAAAGCAAAATATAAACATTTGTGTATCCACACACATCTCTCATTGTTTAGAAGAGTTTAATATTAATTAATCTAGCACCACCTAAGTGAGAGTGAAAGCACATAGTTCCCAACATATAAGTGCCATTAGTTGATCGGTTTTAATGAATTATATGTGACTCCCGGTGTCAATAAATGATGCACAACAAAAACATTCGGGTATTTCGCCATACATTGTGAACAGATGTATGTTTTACCTAGGTTAAATGATTTATCTTCCGTTATTTTCGGTCTGTAGTTTTTTCGTAAAAAGAATTATTTTTCATCATTGATTAAAGTCTTTGGAATGATATAAGGAAACTCTTAGCTCTGTCCTAAAAAATCACGACCAGTCAAACTAGGTATGAAGTTCATCTAATAAACAGTTCTGATGGTTACCATACATACTTTACTGGTAGAACGCTAATAAGAGCAACTTCTCACTGGACATGTATGCTTAGGGTTTTACTTAAAATCGTGATACTTTATCACTAGATTAGTACAAATAGTACTATATTACCTCTCTAATATTCACGCCCAGCTCGTATATTTCTATTATCAACGTCTTAGATAGTATCTCAATTACGAAATCTAGCAAAAATAGGAGAAAAAAGTCTATAGATCCATATCCTTCGTTACTTTTAAAGTTTTCGACTTCTAATAGATTAACGCTCACCTTTCTAATCTGTGTATCTTCCGCTACATCCTACCGTGTTCGGTTTCTCTGGCGTCTATCTTCAGCGCCATCTTCCTTAAGTGTTCTACGGTCTAGTCAATACCGTATAGTGATTTAAGGCCGCCATCTTGTGTAAGTTTTCAACGTCTTTTATAAAAACGATAAAAAGTCACTATGGGAGAGTTGCTGTCTCGATTATTTTACTTTGTCTGCGGTAGCAGAATTACAGTGATGCATTGCATATAAAATTACATTTTGTCTGCAATTTTAAGAAATTATCAATATTTCTAATTTATCATTTTAAATGACAACCTTAATTATTATAAAGGTACAAGGAAAGTGTATCTGTTCATTACACAAGTATAGCGGCATAAATGCGGCATATTATATCGCCGCTTACACTGGTTGAATTTGCCTCAATTATCAAAACCTACTGGTGAAAATAAATATTCTTGTTCCGCCATGTTGGAATGGTGGATCTACCCATATTAATCATAGTACAGCATATTTATATGTCATGTTTAGGTTGCTAAGGGATACATAGGAATAGAGATTCCAGTTATATAGCAAGATTTGGAGAATAAAAGTAATTTGGAGTTTTCTCTGAAGTGATTGTCAGTGACAGAGTATCAAGCACCTCTCATCATTCCACTACGACTTCTAATTTGTAATTATGGTAATATATTGATTATGACAACAGAAGGGGTCATGGCAAAAGCATTTGAAGCACCCTAGCATCATTAAGAAAATGTTGTTGTACTTTTTCAGACAGTATATAACAGGTTCTTGGCTTGAAGAGCCGGTTCACATTTAGAGGTTATATTTATTCATATTCTTAATGTTCACCCAAGTAGTATTGAAGCTCTGAATCCATGTTAAGTCCATCTTCAACTGCTCGAAGAACCATAATCCATCTTGCCTCTACGTCTCAGGTTAAGTAACCTGTTTCCTCCTCGTCTATCTGATGACACTTGTTCAATACCATGATACAGAAATTTATGTTTTTCAGAATCATTCCCATTTTGTATGAAATGTGAAGCAATCGGATACCTTGTGTCACCATTTTTTAGTGCACGATAGTGCTCAGTCATACGGTCTTTAAGTTTCCTTACTGTGCTTCCTACGTAGATTTTACCACAAAGACAAGCAATGACATAATTACAAATGATGTTTCACAATTAATAAAAGAATCAATAAAAATGTACCAGTATTGTTATATTCAAATGTCTGTACTTTCCTCATTGCCCACCGGCATGAGCTGCAATTTCCACAGTAATAGAAACCTTTCCCTGGTACCTATTTTCTAGTTTTGTAATTAGGTTGGGCTGCCGCACGTGGCTTGTAATAACTATGAATCGTGAACAAGAAGCGCTAGATTTATTCAAAAACCTAAGCACAGGCTCCTCTATAAATGTAGCGGTAGCCTCTACAACGCACACTAAACAAGAGGGTCTTAGAGCCAAATTTGTTAAACTGGAGAGGCTCAAAATAGCAGAACTAAACAAATGGTGGGATGCGGTAACACTAAAACAATACTTAACTACTAATCGAATCCCAAGAGGTTTGAGATCAACTATTATACCAGCTTATGAAGACCTGGAACCAGACTTACTGGACAAATGGGAGCACGAATTAACTACTAGTTCGTGTAATCTGATAAGAATTCTTATTGATAATGCAGAACGCAAGATAGCGAAATTATTGATAGAAATACAAACAATTGAGGATGAAATAAAACAACTAAATTTACCGGAAGCAACCATAAAAAAACAATAACAAATTAGATGAGATCCTGGCCAATTTACAGGCGGATATTAAGAGGAGAAAAGCACGCAAAATAAAGAGGGATGAACAAGATTATCTAGCGGGTAGGGTATTTACCTTTGCCCGCAAATTTGACTATCTAGTTCCCAAAGGGCAAGGAAAGACGAGAACTACCACTCCCTTGAGTTCGGCTGTTAATACATCAACAAGTAGCCTATCTACTGATGGCGATAATACTGAGGCTCCCATTGTCCCCAGTGGAGATAGTATAACTTCCAACAATAATTTTTTAGTGGAAGTTCAAAGAATCAGGAAAGGCAATCGAAATATAGGAGAGAGATATGGCAACAATCAAATGGGAAGACAAGGAGGGGGAGACGTGGCAAGCGCAGGAGAAGCGGCCACTGGGATGAGAGAGAGACTGAGGTCGTGGAGGAAATGATTACAGGAACTAATGAGATTGAGGTAATAAATCTTTCATCTATTGAGTTGTCGGAGAGTATGACTAACACACTTAAGAAAGGTTTTGGATTTTGTCCTACTAAAAATACTGATTGGTATGCTACCAAGATTGATCTGTATACATTTGTTCGTTTATTGAAGCTTAAAAAATTCTTTTCAAACAAAGATGATGATGTGGCTAAAACTACCAATAAACCTGTTTTGAGTGAAATCACTATTCAAGAACTCTATGACACAAAGTTATTGTTATCCTTAACTGAATCAGAAGAAGATCCAATAACCATGAATTCTCTCTTGAATGATCTTGAGATAAATCCAAGTTTAGCATCTAGAAGCGGTTTTAAGGAGAAATCTAAATGGACACCTCAGTTATCTACGGGTAATGTGGTAGATGCCTTTTATAAATCTGTCAACTTGGAGATAGATAATCTGATTAAAAGGGATCAACAGCATAAAATAACCTTTCCAGACAATTTAAAAATGGATGAAAGGGAAGCATTACGGAAATTAACAGACCACTCGGAACTTATGATTCGTAGAGCTGACAAGGGTGGCAACATTGTTGTTATGAACCGTAAAGACTATAATGATGAAGTTTTATCCCAATTGGGAGATAGCAGATATTATGAGAGAGTAAGTACCAACCCCTTAGAAATGATTAAGAACAAAATTAATATGAAGCTTAAGGAATGGTATGAAAACTGTCTCTTAGATCATGATGAGTATTTATTCCTTAAAATCCATTCACCAAGGGCCCCATGAATGTACTGTCTACCTAAGATCCATAAGAACAGACAAAAACCACCGGGGAGACCAATAATCTCAGGTATAGGGGGACCAACTGAGAGATTGTCTCAATTTGTAGATTCATACCTTAGACCTTTTGTGCAGAACTTACCCTCTCATATTGAGGACACAAAACATGTTCTTAATACAATGCATGATGTACAGTGGGATAATGATATGATTCTAGCTACACTAGATGTAGTATCTCTCTATTCTAATATCGATCATGAGAAAGGAATACGAGCTATTGGGAGTTTTTTAAACAGTAGACCAGTGGAGTATCTGAATCACACATCTATGCTACTTGAGATGGCAAAGATGGTATTAGAAAATAATTATTTTCTTTTTGAATCTACCTGGTACAAACAAAAGATTGGGACTGCGATGGGTTCCAAGTTTGCTCCGTCCTTCGCGAACCTCTTTATGGGGAGGCTGGAGGCGGAGCTTATTTGGGGCCCTAAAGGCAGTCAATGGATCGATCACATATACTATTGGGGTAGATTAATTGATGACTGTCTGTTATTTTGGAGAGGTACATCCGATGAATTAGACTCTTTCTTTGAGTATCTTAATACAAATGACTTGAATATGTCATTCACTACTCATTACAGCAAAGAAAAACTGACTTTTCTAGATATTGAATTGTTTGTGGAAAATAACAAACTGGGCAGCCGTATGTTTCGTAAAGAGACCAGCTGCAATGCATTACTACGAGCAGATAGCTGCCACCCAAAGAGCCAAATCAATTCAATCCCTTATGGGGAAATGATCAGAGCAAGGAGGAATTGCTCTAAAGACGAAGACTTTCATGCAAATGTAAAAGATATGGCTGAAAGATTTAAAAACAGAGGATACTCAGATACTGTAATTAATAAAGCGGCTAGAAGAGTCCATAAATTACAGAGAAATGACACATTGAAACCTAAGAGTAAACCTGAAGTTTCAAAAAACAATCAGAAAATCCGATTGATTACCAACTTTGGTAGAGGGAGCTATAAACTTTTCAATATCATGAGCAAATACTGGCATATGCTCAGTTCTGATAAAGATTTGAAGCCCTTTCTAACGGAGCGACCAAGTATTACGTACAGAAAAGGTATGTCTCTAGCTAATATTGTGAGCCCAAGTTATCCAAAGCCGATTACACTAATAAGCCAGAGTGACTGGCTTCGAACTCGCCCGAAAGGTTTCTATTACTGTGGAAATTGCAGCTCATGCCGGTGGGCAATGAGGAAAGTACAGACATTTGAATATAACAATACTGGTACATTTTTTATTGATTCTTTTATTAATTGTGAAACATCATTTGTAATTTATGTCATTGCTTGCCTTTGTGGTAAAATCTACGTAGGAAGCACAGTAAGGAAACTTAAAGAGCGTATGACTGAGCACTATCGTGCACTAAAAAATGGTGACACAAGGTATCCGATTGCTTAACATTTCATACAAAATGGGAATGATTCTGAAAAACATAAATTTCTGTATCATGGTATTGAACAAGTGTCATCAGATAGACGAGGAGGAAACAGGTTACTTAACCTGAGACGTAAAGAGGCAAGATGGATTATGGTTCTTCGAGCAGTTGAAGATGGACTTAACATGGATTCAGAGCTTCAATACTACTTGGGTGAACATTAAGAATATGAATAAATATAACCTCTAAATGTGAACCGGCTCTTCAAGCCAAGAACCTGTTATATACTGTCTGAAAAAGTACAACAAAATTTTCTTAATGATGATAGGGTGCTTCAAATGCTATTGCCATGACCCCTTCTGTTGTCATAATCAATATATTACCATAATTACAAATTAGAAGTCGTAGTGGAATGATGAGAGGTGCTTGATACTCTGTCACTGACAATCACTTCCGAGAAAACTCCAAATTACTTTTATTCTCCAAATCTTGATATATAACTGGAATCTCTATTCCTATGTATCCCTTAGCAACCTAAACATGACATATAAATACGCTGTACTATGATTAATATGGGTAGATCCACCATTCCAACATGGCGGAACAAGAATATTTATTTTCACCAGTAGGTTTTGATAATTGAGGCAAATTCAACCAGTGTAAGCGGCGATATAATATGCCGCATTTATGCCACTATACTTGTGTAATGAACAGATACACTTTCCTTGTACCTTTATAATAATTAAGGTTGTCATTTAAAACGATAAATTAGAAATATTGATAATTTCTTAAAATTGCAGACAAAATGTAATTTTATATGCAATGCATCACTGTAATTCTGCTACCGCAGACAAAGTAAAATAATCGAGACAGCAACTCTCCCATAGTGACTTTTTATCGTTTTTATATAAGACGTTGAAAACTTACACAAGATGGCGGCCTTAAATCACTATACGGTATTAACTAGACCGTAGAACACTTAAGGAAGATGGCGCTGAAGATAGACGCCAGAGAAACCGAACACGGTAGGATGTAGCGGAAGATACACAGATTAGAAAGGTGAGCGTTAATCTATTAGAAGTCGAAAACTTTAAAAGTAACGAAGGATATGGATCTATAGACTTTTTTCTCCTATTTTTGCTAGATTTCGTAATTGAGATACTATCTAAGACGTTGATAATAGAAATATACGAGCTAAGGACTAAATACAAGATACACAGGATTTTGCTTTGGATTGGTAAGCGGAATTTAACAAATAGTTATAACTGATACATAAGTATGCAGGACACAGACCAATAGATCATATCTATTTATTTTAACAGAACCTGCAAAAAATAAAGACGTTGAAAGAAAAATTTACTGAGTGATCGGCGTGAATATTAGAGAGGTAATATAGTACTATTTGTACTAATCTAGTGATAAAGTATCACTATTTGTACTAATCTAGTGATAAAGTATCACAATTTTAAGTAAAACCCTAAGCATACATGTCCAGTGAGAAGTTGCTCTTATTAGCGTTCTACCAGTAAAGTATGTATGGTAACCATCAGAACTGTTTATTAGATGAACTTCATACCTAGTTTGACTGGTCGTGATTTTTTAGGACAGAGCTAAGAGTTTCCTTATATCATTCCAGAGACTTTAATCAATGATGAAAAATAATTATTTTTACGAAAAACTACAGACCGAAAATAACGGAAGATAAATCATTTAACCTAGGTAAAACATACATCTGTTCACAATGTATGCCGAAATACCCGAATGTTTTTGTTGTGCATCATTTATTGACACCGGGAGTCACATATAATTCATTAAAACCGATCAACTAATGGCACTTATATGTTGGGAACTATGTGCTTTCACTCTCACTTAGGTGGTGCTAGATTAATTAATATTAAACTCTTCTAAACAATGAGAGATGTGTGTGGATACACAAATGTTTATATTTTGCTTTTGGCTTGCAGCCCTGATGAAGTTGTTTTGACAACGAAACACGTGTTGGCTGATCTGATTACAAAGAATGTTGTGAATCTGGCGACAGAGAAAGTTTTGAATTTTGGTCACTTTGGATACAAAGATTAATTTTGAACTTTGATGCTGAAAATAAACACGGATCAACGTACATCAGGACTCTGGTGTCTAATTGGTTACTGGACAATATATGGACTTTTGTGACTACAATTAATGAAGGTGTAAATATTATATATACCTACTGATAGCTCGGCAGGAATTTTGAATTTATTTAAGCTACCTGGAATTCAGGGAACTAGTTGGGGAGTTAGGTAACCTTCCTATTCTGCCTAGAAGCAACCTTGTGAAACTTGTGAATTTAATTTAGCCAAAATCTTTTGCAGTGCGCCCTATCACCTGTTACCTATTTTCTAGTTTTGGGATATCATAGAGGACTGTATTTCCCTGGACATGGCACTAAAGATCGGCTGGATCGCTTACATTAGGAAATTTCTTAGCGACCTAGGCATGATCCAGTATTATCACTCCCACACAGGGGTGTGCAGTTTAGGACCAATGGGTCCGTTTCTTAGGGTGAATACATCCCCTATTATGCAACCCTCCAGCGGGAGTGGGGCATGAGCCTCTCTCTGATTAGCTGTGTCCCCTCATCTTCAAGATGGAGGGGACTGAGATGTGTGCTTCACCGTACCTCACCCACCTGAGGGGTGGGGTTGGCAAAGGTGGGCACTCCTCTTTTCCTAACTTGGTTTTCCTGCTGAGTCTGCCGCCCAAAGTGGGGGTCAGAACCGGCCTCTCTCTGATTAGCTGTGTCCCCTCATCTTCAAGATGGAGGGGACTGAGATGTGTGCTTCACCGTACCTCACCCACCTGAGGGGTGGGGTTGGCAAAGGTGGGCACTCCTCTTTTCCTAACTTAGTTTTCCTGCTGAGTCTGCCGCCCAAAGTGGGGGTCAGAACCGGTGGGAGCCAGTTGCGGGGAGCAGCAAAAGGCAACGTCAGCTAACAACAGCGTTTTTCAGAGGGCATCTCTATGATGCCCTCTGAGTGCATTTTACATTAAATCCCACACTTGTTTCAGTGATTCTTTAATGTGCTGAGACGTTTGCTACCAAACTTTCCAGGTTTCAGTAAAGACATTCTGGACCTGCCCAAGGTCCAGATTATATACTTCTATGGCTTTAATGCACTTACAATGTCTAAGAATGGACTTAGACACTGTAGGGGTACAGTGCTCAGGCAACTGTACCCTCACCTGTGGCTTAGTGCTTCCTGCTAGAGGGGTGACTGACCTAGGCTACAGGCAGTGGCTTGTAGGCATGGAACACCCGGATGTGTGCCATGTCGACTCTTCACCTTTCTCTGCACCAAAACACACAGTCTGCAATCGCAGTGTGTGGGTGTCAAGGTGCAGGTCCCTAAGGGTGGCACAATAGGTGTTGCAGCCCTTGGGGGACTTCCCTGGTAACAGTGCCCATGGCACCCATGGAACCTTTGACAAGGGGCTTTCCTGGGGCCAGAGATGTGCCAATTGTGGGTACAAAGATACAGTTTTGGGAACAAAGGACAAAGACCTTGGGAACCTGATTGACAGGTACGTAGGACACATCAAGTCAAAGTACATCAAATGTCAGGCAAAAAGTGGGGGGTAACCATGCAAAGGGACACTTTCATACAACCTGTCTGCATTATTTTCAGGCAGCTGATGATAAAGGATAAAGTGTCTTCTCTGGTGAATTTCAGACATATCAGAAGAGTGGTATACTCCATAGCTGTAAAATGTAAAAACATACAACCCCTAAGTATTGCATTCTATGGAGAAACTCTAAGAGGCTAATTCACAAAGGCATTTTGAAGTTCCGAAAGAAGTACTTCTGTGGCAGAAGAAACAAGGGTCATTCAGGCTAAGGTTTTACCTTCTGACTTAGTCTCTGAAATGGAAGTCAAACACCCTCAGCAGATCAAGGCAGCAGGCTGTTGCATAGCCACTGTATGATGGTGGGAAAGCTTCTAGTGGGAGAAAATCCGGTTTCACGCCAAGGAAGGTCACTCGCTGGCCAAATACTTTTAACTCCTTCAAATCTCTAAAAAATGTCTGAATGTAGAAATCTTCAGCAGGCGAAGGAGTAAAAAGTATTCAGCCTGTGAAGGACCTTCCAGAGGGCTTCAAGATGGAACATCCATTGGGGGGGAGCAAAAACAGGATCAAAATGCAGCAAATAAGGCACAACACCAATGGTATGCACCCGAACATACTGGGAAAAAGGGAATGAATAAAAGCCAAAAAAGTGAGCAAGGCTGGCAGTATTAGACAAATTAAAAACGTGATAAGCTAATTTGCCAAAATGGTATGGAAGGTTGGTGTTTAACAAGGACTGTGTTTCACTGGATGTCCTTGCAACTTCCAATTCAAATGTTTCTCGAATAGATGTTAATGATACATCTTTTTGAAACAATAGTACTTTGAGTTTGCTTAGCTTGTTAAAGTATGATTTCAAAGTTGGGATGGAAGGCCACAATTAGCTATCAAAACTGCTTTGAGTAGGAGGGAAGAGCACGTTGTTGCAGCAAGTCACTATTTAGGAAACTGATAAAATATATGGGATCCCAGCGCTCATTCCACAACAATCCTGATCACTTAACATTAAATAGCTTTTGTTTGAAAGAACTTGAATAAGGGGGCGAATGAGGGGGCTGGTATTCCTTTTAGAAACAGGTAATATTAGCTTCAGACAAGTTACATGCACCAAGAAGGGTAACATGTTTACAAAAAAGTGAATGTCCGACAGAGGAGTGACATTCCTTCCCACAACAATAAGAAAATGGAAGTGGCCATAATTCATGAATGCAGCTGCCCCCTAGGGGTTCATTTTGGCCGACAAGGAAATATTTAATGCAAGCTGTTAAATGAAATGTTTAAACTTGCAAAGATATTACACCATGTATTTAACCAGCCAGCAAAAGGTGTTTCTGCTATTGAGAATGGGAACTGTTCTAACTTCTCGCTATGTAACATAGTGTATGTGGTATCTTTCTCAGCCATGAGTCGTCATTTACGAGTCAGATTGAAAGGATGAATAGCTGGCTAGAATTAAGGAAACGCCATGGGATATGATCCTTCTTAAGGGTATGAATTGTCCAGCTAAACTGCATGATAGAGTTAAGCTGATTTGGATCATGGTACAATGTAGACATGTCACTTTGCATGATATCAACTACAGATGGCACAATTCATAATTCATATTATAAATGCGAGAAGACAACCTATCAATACTATTATCAACAACAGCAAGCACTTTATCCAAATTATCTTGATCAATTTGTCGTGAATGTGCGGTAGCTTCTAATTGTGAAAATGTCCAAATTTCATTATATGTGGCATAAATCAATCCTTTAGAACGTGAAGACTTGGGACCCAACAAGAAATCATTCACACCGTCTGATAGGAGAGAAAGATGTTGGTTTACTGCAGACAGTTTGAAATGTTCCAACCATTGTTGACACAATTTCCCCACGAATAGGTCTTGACAATACCTGAATGCTGGGAGTGGGAGTAACGGGGGTAGAGTCTGCTTGCCCTAAGCCCTGATGAGCTTCACAACCATTTGCGTCTACTGGCCACAATAAACACCCACAAAGACCTGAAAGTGCACAATTAAATGTACCATTCTGTAACATACTAATGACTTTTTTTTTCAGTGTAATTTGTTACATGTTGCCAATTATCAAATCAGACAATTGAAGGAATGTTTGGTGCATTCATGCCTTTAATTTTAGCTAATACTAGGCACGTGATCTGATGAACAGTGTCATTCAGAAACATCATTTGTGTTGGAATTAAGCAAGCTCGGAACAAGGTTTCCCTCGCTTGAACTTGCCAAGGTTGGTACCCCAAATTTATTTCATGTCAATGGCATCCTTCCAATAATCATAGCTTTTTATACCTAACTAGCTTACCCGTCGCGCGTTGCTGCAATCTCATAAGAAAGGAAATTCAAGGAAACTTGTTATGTTAGCATTCAATTTACATTGTGCCATTTTTATTGAAACGTATTCATTTTAATATGGAAAACATTTCAAAGTGTCGTTTGAATTCTATTTATTTATTCGAGTGCTTGTGGATACACGATATTTTTGGTTTTTCCGTCTGGTGCGTACACAAATTAATCAGAAGGTTTTCCGACGCGTGAGCTGGCCACATACAGTAGTACATGTGAGAAGCACGGATTCTCCAAATGGAGTCCACACACTTTCAGCAATTGTCCTTGTGCTTTGTTGATGGTCATTGCAAAAGCGAGTCTCACCGGAAACTGTAAACGTTTTAATTCAAATGGCACATCTGTTGGGATCATTGGAATACGCGGCAACAGTACATCTTCCCCCTTGAATTTCCCATTCAAAATTATAGCTTCGATGACATTGTTAATCATCTGCAAAATTCGCATAACTTTCCAATAACGACACTTCGATGAAGACTGTAATCATAATCAGCCTCGTAATAGAAACGCAGCAATAATCAAATCAGCGTGCGGTGTCCTCTTGGATCGAACATTGCTTGCTCGATTGGTTTCCAGTCTTGCTCTCTGTTGGTCAATTATTTAATTCGAACGGGCTTGAGCAGTGCGTAATCGATCGGTTTCCAATCTTGATTCTCGTTGCTCTCCTGTTTCATTCGAGCGGGTTTGAGCAGTGCATAATCGATCGGTTTCCAATCTTGATTCTCGTTGCACTCCTGTTTCATTCGAGCAGGCTTGAGCAGTGTGTAATAGATGTCTTTCCAATCTTGATTCTCGTTGCTCGTTCGTTTGAGAAGAACGGGCTTGAGAAGTTTGTATTCGAACAGCTTCTAATCTTGATTCTTGTTGCTCGTCTGTTTCTGAAGCTCGTAATGCCTTTTTCTTTCATGCTTCAGATGTAGATCGACCAATCGATTTCCTTTTGGGGGGCATAACTTTCGACGATGCTCGCAAATTCGCTGAAAATAAATAAATGGAAATATTAATTATTCAAAAGGTTATGTGGGCCCTGGGGGGCCGATATTTAAAACATTTTTATGCCAGAAACCTTTGTGGGAGTGTACTCAACAACTTCCCAAAGTTTCATGACGATCGGATGAATGGTGTAGTATTGCATAAAGGACAAACAGACAGACATACATTCGTTTTTATATATATATAGATTGGCTAACAAATGAGTCAGTATATATTTTAATTAGTTTGTGTGAGCATAGCTTTTTTAGTGGTGTAAGGACAAGGTTAAAATAATATGACTTCGGGTCAGCTGTGTCTTGTCCCAAAAAAGTATGTGAATTTATCCCCATATGTTTTGAGCTCCCTTGTGGGGGAGTGGGGCAATGTTTCCATTGCGTGTAATTAAAAAGTGTGTGTTAAACACTAGCTTGATGTAAATAGTGATGTCCATAATGATGGTAACAGAACATTTCACTGTAATCAGCAGAATTTAAGTAAAGTTCCTCTGATTTGAAAACATTGTAGTATTCCAGCTCTGAGAGCATGGAGTTTACAGATTCAACATCCCAATCATCAGAATGTAACCCAGGTACACATACATCACCCATAGAAACCCTAAATACATACGGTATCTGCAGAATTTTGGTAGGGCCGAATATATCGTAAGGAAATTTATCCCAAACAATTACATCAGTTACTGGAACAGCTGAAACATTCATAAGGGACAAGTCTTTTTTTAACTTTTCTGAAGATGAGTGAAGCAGCAACACCTCATCAGCCTGTTCTTTAACAGAGCATTCTAGTAGGTAATGACCATTAATCAGCAAGAAAGAAACTTTCAGAAATCCAATCCACTGGAATAGTAAAATCAAGGAAAGCATTATCCAAACATATTTCCAAGGTAGGACTAGATAAGTGAGTTTCAACCATGAGAAGAAAACAGATCCCTGCAGGTGGAGTGTCTAAAATGAAAGAATCATCAAAAGAATCCAAAGAAAAATCATTAACCTACATAATACCTAGAAGCAGTTAGACAAAAAAGTGCTGGAAAAATCTAAACGAGGTAGATCTGCATAAACACCGTCAACTTCAGAACATGCAGCCGCAGGAGTAATACTCACTTCAGTCTTGTTGCTGCAAGTTGTAGTGGATGCAGGAAGTAACTCTAGTGCATTCTCTATGCCCCCCACCCCTCATCTGGGAAGAAACCGCTTCGGTGGTGATCACTAGCTGTAGAGTTTTCCTGTATGGTAGCAAGAAGAGTTAGGAAACTACCAAGGAATCCATGTGGTCTACTGTTTGGAATTGAACACATGATATAACTTGATGTGATCAATAGAGACAAATCTCTGGAACCAGGAAGTGGTAACAAGATTACAGTTCTAGTACCTTGCATTCCAAGTACTGGCACCGGTGCTCGGTATGTTGGGCCAACATCCTCCTTAACCACCATCTTCTCTAGCACGAGATCCTCAACTTCAATTCAATTCAATATTTATGATTTGGAGCTCAAAAGAAGTCCGCATAAAATCCTGATAAATAGCATGGTCTAAAATTACACAATAAAAGAAGTAGAATGAACGTAACAGTTATAAAACATTTGTACACATGATCTAATTTCTTTAACAGCCACATGAATACAAATTCGATATGTTCGTAAAGCTCTAAAATATTACATTTATGTGCAAATTTCTCCATTATGAGCAGCTAAAAAGTTCTCACCCAACCACAACCGCAATCCTATATCCAGATTTGTAAAGATTCATTAAGCCTTTAAAAAATGTAATGTAAAAAATTCTGTACAAATTACTTAATTTTTTGGATGAAGTTGAAACTCTCATGCCACCTCTACAGATTTAATAGTGTTATTTATAAACATTATCCATTAAAGGTAATGGTGCTGTAGTAACAATGAAGGACTAACAAATAAAATATGATTGAGATCCTGAATACCAGAGTAAAACTTGTTACAATCTTTCCCAGTTTTTCCAGAAGAGGGCCAGCTTGCAGTTAGTTCATTAAAAGGAAGCACATTCATTTGAATTGGTGCAAAAAATGGCAAAGTCCATGGTACAAATTCCAGGTCAAGTACTTCTGGGTTACCTTGGGAGGTAAAATGGAGTTACCACATCCAACCCTTTCTTCAATGTACAATACACGAGACTTCTCTGATAAATAGTGCTAGCAGTACCCTTTAAATGATCAAAATAGCTCAGAGTCAAGGTGAAGTCTCAGGAAAAGCAATATTTACTTTGGTCTGAGTCAAATACTTCACAATTCATGAAACCCCTCATGGAATCTTTTTCGCTGTTCTTAAGCAGATAGCCCCACCAAATCACACTGGCTAATCCTTGCACTTCGAAGCTTGTCAAACCAAGTTCCAACCTCATTGCTGAAGTTGAAACAGACGATTTAAACTTACACAGTTTACGTAGAATGTGCCCTCCCAGTTTGTCACATTGATAGTTTTTTTATTGTATAATAGAGTTGAGGGGACTTTCACAGTGAAGACACAGAGTAACTGCCTATAGTTTCTTCGCCGAATTGCGTTATAAAAGGCACATAGCCCATTTGCATGGGAGCAAGCCTTTGAGGAACAATGATCAACATAAGCTTCATCCAGTAAGTTAACAGCTACTGTTTTCCCTAAATAATGATATGATTTTACAACATCCAGTTTCTCTGAACCTATACTCCAGACTTAATTTAATTACTGGTTTTCTTATACTTTCGACTTTTTATAATCAGTATCTTACTCTTTGCAACATTGATCTTCAGGCAATGCTGAGTGGTATACTGTGGAAGGGACACCAGACTATTTTTCAAGCCCTTGGCCGTTAGGTTAAAAAATTACAATGTCGTCTGCATACATCAGACATGAGAAGGAATTGTCACCTATCTTCGGAGGATCTCCCCTATTAGATACGAAACAATTAGGGAGGTCCGAAATGACAATGGAAAAAGCAGTTGGGTCAGAAGACAACCTTGTTTCAGCTCATTTTTTGCTGGAATTATAGAGGATAATCCTCGTTAGCTGACACCATGTAGAGGAGTGCAGAAAGAGTATTAATGTGAGGGGAGTGTCAGGCAGACCTACCTTCTTTATTTTCTTCAAAAGTGTTGAGCAGTCTACCCTATCATAGGTCATTGAAAAATCTATGCATGGCAAATAGACATTACACACTTGAATTAAGATGTACTTTTCCACTATGAACTTTAGCCACATATGTTATCCAATGTGCAATGTTTTTTCCTGAAACCCGCTTGTTCGATAGGGAGGATTTTTTCTACTCTACCCATTCTGTGAGGTACTCCATAATACTCCAAGGAAATACTTTACCATCTGCATCCAGTAGTGCTATTTGGAGATACTTGCAGGGAGAAGTCTAGGACCTTTTTGTTTATAGCGGGATTCAGATGCTTCCAGATCAGGAAGGAGGAGTAACCCCATGCTGGTAAGAGAAAGCAAAAAGAGATGCAAGGTAGGAGGCACAAAAAAGGGCTCCTTTTTATTGACATCAATGGGCACCTCATCCCGACCCATTGCACCCGAATATCTCATACCCATAATAATTCCCACAATCTCATTCATGGAAGGAGCACAACATGCTGAGAGAGAAGAGGGACCTTCATTAAGAGGGGAGGAAGCCACACAGAATCAGTGTTTCTTGAATAAAGTCTCTTTCAGCTAGGAAGTCCATACTACTTCCTTTATGGGAATCTGAAGGGACTTTACCCTGGAACCCCAACTGTTTGAGATGATTCCTCAATGTCATTTGACATCTTTACAAAAGGATGCTTCTTTTAACTGGACCCAGTTATTGTCCTCCTTCTCTTTTCATAGATATTTTTTTCCTGCATCTTTTCCTCTTAAGGAGATTAATTAATTACCTTTGTTCTGCAGAAAAAGACAGGAATTATGCCCTTACTAATCTATTTATTTCCCTATTTAACCCAGGTACTGGATTAGGATATAGTCTTCGACGGATAATGACTGGGTTACTTAACAAGCAGATATCACCACTGGAGAGGAATTTATGAGTAGCCTTCACAGGGGTGTCATTTTATAATTTTCCATTTACAATTAAAAGTTCAAAAATATTTAGGCCTTCTAGCAAAAGCAATATTCTTTTATCTGGTCTACTGTTAGAAGAGAAAATAGCTGGGGACATTTTTAATGATTCTACTTTAGAGTCATTTGCAGCTAGCCATAAAGTGTGATTAGGGACTTTTAGCATTCAAGACGCCTGAAAGAGCTATGTGTGTACAACCCTGTCTTCCCATAATAGTAGAAATAAAATCAAACATATGCTTCAATGAATGAACATGAGAAGAATCAATAGCGAGTCAATACTTTCCTGTTTAGCATGAAAGCTTATTGTTACCACCTGAATTAGAGAGAGAAATCTTTATACATCCAACTATTGTTGGTGCTAAGCAAATACAGGTATATTTCCTTTTGTGTGGCCCCTATTAAATGGGATTGCCGGGCAGCTTAGCACAAAATACCCCTCAGATAGACAATAATTTACAAACCAGGTTTCAGACCATCTCAAGATTTGTATTTTGTTATTATTTGACAGCAAACTTACTACATTTCACGTGACCAGTTTAAGATTATCACTAGGAGTATTTTAAAAAACGTAGCCCTGTAGAACTGTTAGAGTTAAGAACATCCGCCACCCAACTCCATATGCCAACTTCCTCATCTTCGGTCTGAATCTGCTTCTCCTCTTTCCCAGGAGGAAGTAAGACTCTCCCATGCCCTTTTCTTTTCCTCTCAGTTGGAAAGAAGTCTGGTAGAGGAGATTCTAAAAGATAATTACCCTCATCTTGGGAGTTACCCAAGGAAGTTTTAGAAACCTTCTTCTCCGGCAGTGGAAGTATGTTGATACCGTGACAATGCAGCTTATCACTATTTAGAATTACTAAATTAGATATTACGTTGGAGCTAAAAGTCATTGTAGCCCCACCATTTCTCCCATAACAGATGGTTTAAATGAGAGATTACTGCCCTGTACCATATGAACATCTGGGATATCTACAAAACAGCCCAAGAAAAATGACCTGTTCAAGTAAATCTCCTGATCAAAAATAGTAGTAAATTCCAGAGCCAAGGACACAGACAACGAGCCACAAGCAATAACATCCCCAACATTGCGCCTCACATTGGTATTATATACAACATTATCCCTTACTTTGGAAGTAAACATTTTAGCAAGGGGTTCAGAAAACGAGAAGGGGCCACGTTGGTGGGGAAGAAGCTGATGCACATAGTGCATTTTCTCCTATTGGGTTTAGCAGGAACTCTGAGGAAGTCCCTGGAAACAGCAAAGGGAGTGGTGTTCTCTTCTCAGCTCCCATCTCCTTTTCTGTTGTTAGAGTCGGGGCAGATTTCAGGTCAAAACTTAGTTTTCTTGATCACTTTTTACTGATTCTGCATGTATTTTCCTCCTTGCAGTCCTGTGCCCGTTCTTACCCTTCTTCTTCTTGCTTTACTTTTCTAAGGGTAGTGGTAATGCTGTGGCCTCCTTAATGTGGAAAATAGGAAAGAGAGCTTTTTCTTTTCTCTCATTGGAGGTGAAGGAGGTTGAAGGAAGAGGCAGAGTTGGCCCATCAAATGGCTCAAAAAGCTTCTGTAAGGAGTAAGACTGATCGTTCTTGGCTAGGTTTTGGGTCTCCTTGTACTTTGTCCTGAATTCAGGCAGGCCAGTCTTTGGGCCTGAGTCCTTACAACTGCAGTTAAGAATGACGTCCACCCTATGGGGCTTATATAAGAGGGTTGATAAGACTCGGGCAGGGCCTGCCTACTGGATTCACAGGTTATGGGTAAACGAGGAGTAGTGGCTTTTTCCACCAAAGTTCTTTTGTCCAAAATCTAAAATGTTGTGAAAGACAAGAACAAGGTCAAAATTCTAATCAGATTTATTAACTAATTTCTCCATCAGGGTCAAAATTGCAGCCAATACTTTTTCTAGTCACAATAGTTAGTCAGACAACTGTACATTGCTCCATGAAGGACTACTAGAAGGGTACGGACTCGAACATAATTCTGGAGAATTGGAAGCCCTTGAGTAAGTTAGAAAACTTTCACTAGGTGTACTGCTGAAAAGATGCTTCCTCGCCAGGGGACCCAGGGGCGGGTGGGGTGGTGTATCCACCATGTGTTCCATTGGTTGCTGGAATTGAAGGGGGTCCAGCGATACTCCGAGGGATTGGTCCCGACTAGGAGCAATGTCATTATCAATATCAGGGAGGATAATATCCTCAGAAAGGGGAATTTTTTCCCTAAATGGCAAAGTTGTTTGAGCCATATGCCCTTCCAAGATATTAGCTGCTGAGGATTTTTTAAGCTTAGTAGGTGATTCAGCTTCTACTATTGATTCTAGGTTTGTTTCTGAATGTCTCTCTCGCTAAGTCAATTTATTAGAACTGGACTTTATTTTGGGGAAGTAGGTAGAGATTGCATTAAAACAGGCATTCGCTTGCAAAGTTTTATTTCTAAACTGGTTAGATTTCGTTTTTTTGCACGCTCTTGAGAAGATCGGCCTCCCACAGCAAAGTTCATGGCTTAGCCCATTATCCAAGGAGGTTTTCTGTCGTAGAGTTTTCTTGGTAGAAACTCTTCAAGCTTCCTCAGGTTGATTAATGTTGGAAAATCTGTGAAGAATGTTGCAATGGTAGCTCTGTGGTAACTGCACCGTTGATTCTGCAACTATTGATGAGGGAAAGGGCGTGCTTCAGGAGAGGTATGGTGCGATGAATCCCACAGAGGGCATCAAGCTGCACCGA
Source organism: Lissotriton helveticus (assembly GCF_964261635.1). NCBI lineage: Eukaryota > Metazoa > Chordata > Amphibia > Caudata > Salamandridae > Lissotriton > Lissotriton helveticus. The sequence continues at coordinate 1,931,853,925 of NC_136063.1, read as the reverse complement.
GGCCCGGCCGCCTTCGCAACAGTCTGGCTCAATCCTGAAGCGGCGACTCTACTGCCGTGTTCACACCCACCAGACCATTCAGAAGGCTTAGTCCCCTGCCTTCCTGAAATTACAGTCCTTCACAGCCCTTCAGAGAGTTAGTTAGAGCGCACTGTGTCACTGCATAGACTGGGTCCGCCGGGTTAGCCTGCTCCTAATAGCTCAATTTGAATTGCCTGCAGCGCTTGATGGAATGAGAGGGGAGGAGTTAGTACATGTCTCTAAGCCAGTAAGGCACAAGTCGTACTGGCCTAAAGCCAGCTGTGTCCGCATCTGCCTGCTATGTGCTGCAGCCCTATGGCCTTACCTTACTCCACACCCTTGCAGTACTCACAAATGACCCTTTTCTCCTTCTGGCTGCTCTTGGGTTGCTTCGCACCGGGGGTCTTCTTCTCCTCCCCATGCTTGACTGCACTCTTGGGATCCGATTTGAAATGTTTGTTGAGCAGCGAAAGCCAGACCTTGGTCCGAGTCGAATGTACCGGATGCATGTCTTTAATAACAGTGTGAACGCTGTAGCCAATCGCAGAGGAACAATGAGCAAGAATTAACTGCAACTAGGATGAATTTAAATGCTCTATCTGAAATAAGAGGACCACTCTGGTCCCAATAAATGCAGCAGAAATGTCTGTTAGCAATTAACAGGTGTGTCTGTGGTGGACGAGCCATGGTAGAAGCTTTAATTTGTTGGCAAATGTCACAACAGAGGACATTTTTTGGCCTATTGATATAAGCTGTTCCACCAATACCGCTGCTGTAGCAATTAATTTGTGACCCCTGCACTTGCATGTGCAGAAGAAACACCTCTGTGCGTAGCTATTACTAAAGCTAGTCTGCGGTCTTAGTTGGGAATCAAATGATCACCAACCCCTGGAATTGTTACAAAGAGAAGGTTTTGTTCACTTAAGTGGTATGTCTATTTGGATGGCAAGCCCTTAGGTAAGGGGGTGCCCTCTTCATTTAGCATTAACTCTAGCCAAAATATTAGAATGTATTCTCGTTTTAGAATGAGTAATTGCAGCAACAGTAGCAGCCGCAATTGCAGATTTGGCCGCTTTATCAGCCAGAAAATTCTCTACAACGTGTATTCCCACACGCTGATGACTCAACATATGTATGACATAAGTCTGTGGCAACCTATCTTTGAGGTTTGACACTTGAACCCAACGCATTATGTGCTTGACTGTGTGGAATTTAGAATCTTTGAATCCATTCTGATGCTAATAATGTAAATAATCATTAAAGGACTGTAAAAAATAATAAAAATCACACACAATAAGTGTGGGAAATTTAGGATTTGAATATTAAAGTGCAAGAAGCAAAGCTTTTAGTTTAGCCAACTGGGCAGTGCAGACTCTTCAGGACTGAGTGCTAGTTTTTTGTAGTTGGAATTTGCTGTCCAACTTTACACCAACAACTGTGGTGCATGATGCCAAATATTGCTGTTTAGAGGCTATAGCAGGCTGGGCTGAACCATCAATGTATACAATATGTTTAAAATGTTCCAGAGGTAAGACAGAGCTAGGCATGGAATAAACATGGTCATGGATCTTACGAGGAGGGACTGGGGCTTGGGAGGTCCAGCATACAGGCCCCAAACAATAGTGCAAAACAAAGGAGTATGCTGTTCCTATGAAGGGATGAGAGAAAGGATAGAGAGAGGAGGGATGGGTGTGAAGTCCAGGCACTAAATAGAGAGTGCATAATAGCAGTGGGAGTACTCCAATAAGGAGCAAGGACCCTCACACACCTCGAGTGGTGTCATGATTCATCATGTTGGGCCGGCATTGCAATGCTCAACGGGCCTCACAGGGGGGCTCTATGCCAGAGTTCTTTTCTGGTTGCAGTCGTGAAACTAGGTGTTATGAGGGAACTTGTGACTTGAGTTGAAGTGGAAGAAAGTGAATGTGATCTACAAATAGCTACAAGAGACTCCAAGGGTAATTTTATTTTCTAGGTTCTTGTGCTATATGTAAAAAAAAAATGACTGTTGAGTCGTGGACTAAAGGGGAGATTATACCCGCTTCGGTCTAGAGAAATGTGTGTGGTGTGGGGGTGAGTCGACGTGTTTCATGCCCTATAGTGTCCAAATGGATCTCGGCAATTCTACAGGACCAAAGATACATCTACTGCTCTAAAACGTGATGCACCAATTGCCCCAATATAAGTTACAAAGGCATCATACCAATTTCTCCATGGAATAGGTGGATTACCTGGAGATATAAAAAAAAGGTGGAGGTGGTGAAACAGACTGCATTTTGAAATAATTAGAAGAATAGTCCAAAATGTAAAGGAAGGAAGGAAGGAAAAGACAAACTCTCAAACCATAAATTTGAGGAATGTAGCTTAGGATATGCAAGACTCTAAAATATACAAATAACTGTACTCTAATAATATCTTCTTTTATGCCAAGCCATATAGACAGAGTTTAAACTATTTTGAATGGTCTATTTATTCCATAAATATATGGCCAAGGCACTCTGGTTACGATTTTTAAAATATGCATGTCACTGCGTCACTGTAAAATGCTGATGCCTTCTATTTTAATGAAAGTGTGTGTGCCACAGTTTCACCACATCACGCTGATTAAAATTGAATAGTTAAAAGTGTGCTTGTCACTGTTACAATAACACGCTGGTGCTTCTTCTCCCAATAAAAGTGTACTTCACGTAACACACTCATATAACTCATTGACTGAAAGTGTGCGTGTCACTGTTTCATTTTAACACGCAGGTACAAGCTCAATAACTGAAAGTGTGCGTGCCACGCTAGGAAACTTTCTAATACAAGAGTGCATCCCACTGTTATTTTCTTTTTAGGTTTCGCCCTGGCGTTGCAACTGCGTAGCAGTTGCTCCGCCCAGGGCGAAATCTAATGTTCTCTCTATAGTGGGGACTTGAAACCGCCCCTTCTTCGATTGGCTAGCTCCATAAATGGAGGCTAGCCATTGGAAGACATCAGCGTCAATCACTTTCTCCCGGTCTGAAGGCGAATCGTGGGCGTTTCTGACTCTTTTTTAAGTCCCGCCCCTTGATGCCGTGTGTCCCGGGCCACGCTGTGATTGGCTGCCGGCCCGGGACACCCCTGTGATGTCATTCCCCGGGCCGCGCTGTGATTGGCTGCCGGCCCGGGACCTGACTTGTTGTTGATGGTGATGACGCTGTTGCACTTAGGCTAGTTTCTATTGAGAATGTCACTTTAGGTGGTTTACCGGGGTGAAAAGTCCCAGTTGACCTGTCAAAAATGGACTCTACAGGACCCAGTTGTCCCATGTGGATTTATAGATCTATAAAAAGTGCCCGGTGCAGCCAATTTACACCACCGAGCAGATCTACCACCCTAAAAGCTGCATGCGTGGTTCAGTACAACTCTCTGGGCTTTCCAAACTCCGAGGGCATCCTTCCTTCCTCGAAGCTGACACTATACAACGAACATAGAAACACTGCAGCACAGATCACCGAAAACACAGTGCTGCTACAGGAGCAGGAGGTGGCAGAACTTGTCAGTGGGACTTCTTTGTTTCCTCATACGGATTAAGCCATTAGCAGTGTTTAATTTAAGCCAGTGGTTGCTGGTGGGGGCACCGGCACTTCTCTTTGGGGGCTGGAGTTTATTTTTCCGTATCTCTTATTTACCGAGCGCAAATGGGGGGGGGGAAGAAAGAGAACCGATAGGAGGCTGAAGAGAAAGAGGGCAAAACCTTCAGAAAAGTAGAAAACAGGAACTTGCTGAAGTGTAATAATGGGGAGGGAGTGTCCGATGGTGGACTAAAGCGGCTGTTTTGAAACTTCCAGTCCTGATATTACATGCACCGACATTTAAATGCACCCGCAGCGGACTTTTAACGAGTTTCAGGCATCGGCAACTATTCTTTCACAAATAAAGCACTTGCCGTTGGTAATATGGTTTTGTTAGCAGATATCGTGAAATTGCGACCATGAAGCGATTGCCTCAGTGGGGGCACTCTCTCGCTCCTTGGTCTGACAAAAAGTTACATTTGGTTGGAGCAGATTTGAGCACAACGTAATTTTTAGAAGAAGCGCGTCAGTAGACTTTCTGTGACCCCGTGCTGGTGGTAAGAGTTGCAATTGGCTGGCTCTGATCAGTTGATTTGTTATTTGTGCAGCACGCGTTAGCTGCTCTGGCCTTGAACTGCCGCGTGTTTTCTGGAGGCTGCGAGACTCTTAGGTGCCAGGTTGCCCCATGTTATAGGTGGCATCGTCACACTGGCATAAAAAAAATTGTAATCGATTTTTAAGCAGAAGTCCTTTGTTTAATGATATCATTTGCATCGCTAATTAGTAGCAATTGTATGGTGTCGTAGCACTTTTGGGTATCCGGGTGAGCCATCGAATCCACTGCTGGGTTTTCGCGCATTGCATTGTGGGACTTGTAGTTTCTTATGTTATCATTGTAAATGTGGGCTGACGCATGCAGGAACATGAAACGTTTAAAATAGCAGAAGGCGGGTCGATGGCGTGGGCCTCCTTGGTAGCACCCTCGTCTGGTGATATTGCCCGTGCCACCCCTTATCTACATGTCACTTCTGTGGCGTTGCGAGGCTGCCAAGGGTCCTGATGCAAACAATAAAATTGGGTCTTATTTCCCTCAGTCTGGTAGTAAAACAAGACAATATCTCGGATTCAGTGTGATTTGCTATTTTGCACAGTTGGGTGAAATTACGCTAAATTGTAAACAGATACCCAGCACTGTATTTTAGCACAAAATGCCCCCTCACATCCACTTTGGACACGAGAATGCATTTGGTGCTAAAAAAAAACAGTGCAACAAAAACAAAAGCAACTTGAACAACAGCTGTTTGAACTCTGTCATACAGGTTGTTACCCTGCACTCATGGTATTTTTACACCAAATACAGCACATTCGCTGTAGTTTTTTTGTTACCACAAATAGCCAATAATCATGCGATGTGGCATAATAGCATAATTTCTGGAGTTCTGTGTAACAATAGTAACGCAAAATTATCAAAATTAAGCTAATTATGCCAGCATAATGCAAATTTCTCCCAGTCCTGTCAATATGCCTTTTGCTAAACATATTCTAGAGATTATGTTGCTTGCTTTAAAACCTGCAAACTTGAGTTCAGGTCCTAGCTTTCCTAGTGGTCACATTGTGTGACCATGGAAAGAGCACCTTATTTTTATTTTCCCTGAATCTCAGCCCCCTACCTGCTAAAACGTGGGAAGCTAGAAAGCTAGGTAGTCTTCAGTATGAAGCGTGACATTAAACAAGCATCTGCAAAGCAATTGGTCTTGCATTTACGCAAGTTTCAGCTATTGGCATTGTAAATGAGAGTGCCATTTATTTATCTGTTTTCAAAACCAACACATAAATAAAAATGTTGTCATTTACAATGCCAATAACTTTTCCAAAGGCGAAACCGTTGCATTGTAAATGCTTGTTTTTAAATACGATCCAAATTGGCATGCTAATTTCCAAACGAATCTGCGTAGATAATAAAAGTTATTTGTGAACAAAATGGCTGCTGGGAAATACGTAGTCAATCGCTTCCACCAACCATAAGAAGGCCGCAATTACGTGTGTATGCTCTCTCTATTGAGCTTAGCTAAACGTGCCACATCCAAAATGGCGTTTGCATTAATTGAAACAACTGGAACGCTGACTGTGCAGAAAAGCTTTCCGTCTACGTACTCGTTACGTTTCATTTAACTCTGCCAGAACGGCATGTCCAATTACAACAAATTTACAAAATACCTTCGTGACTTGACAAGTAAACATCGCATACTCCCGTCTCAGTCCCAGAAGATCGCAATCTCCTACTTGAAATCACCAATAGTTTCAACAATTAAGAAAATGATGCTTGTGTGTTCCGCAGAAACCTGTGCCTCGTTGCCACAATTTCTGTAGTAGGTAAGTATCCAACAAAGTAGTAAAGATTGCAAAAAAATATGTATTTCTTTACAGGTGTCGCGCAGCAGCCGGCAGAAAGAAACAACCAGCAGTTACTGACAAGTTAGTACAAGTCAGTTTCAACAATCTAAGTAAGAACCTACAGCTTCTTAGCACGAGCAGACTGCATGAGCAAGCTGTCTCTATACAATATGTAGAATAGACCACTACACACCGTCAATATGTATATCTAAGTCATACCCACCTATCTGGAGTTTCAACTGTGATGAAGTTATCAGTTGATCTCACTGCAAAAAAGAGTTGGAAGATTCCAGGATACTATGGTAACTTATGTTGCACTGTTGAGGAGAGTCACTGTTCAACACCTGTTCAGGAAGTGAGTTATTCGTGTGTGAGGCATATTTAGCTGTTATAGCATTAACTTTCTTTTTTTGAAATATAGGCTTAAAAGGAGGAGATGTTACCTCCTTCTTAATGTCCTTTTCGGCTTCACGTACTCTTTTTTCCTGCAAGGAAAAAGGAGAACATGTATCAGAAATCTGATACCAGTCTGGAGCCTTGATTTTAGTGCCTCTCAGAGTGCTCCGGGGGTGTATAAACTCCACAAGGTGTACCTTTCTGTGTTTGTTTAGATTTATCCCATCTTTTTTTTAACAAATTCAGAAGCTCTGTTTGGCTTCTTTGTCAGTGCCAAAAGGTAGTTTAGTAGGTCTGGTTCTCAAATTACTGCATCCTAAGGATGTATTCGCATCAGTCAAAATTATATGTAACTCATGTTTACGGTCGGCTTGTGCGACCACTGCAAGCCTCTGGCATATAGGCAGAGATGCTGCTTTGCTTTTAATGTTAGACACAATCATTGCGGATACCACAGGAAAATTTCCCATTCGTTTCAACCCCAAATCCAGGGCAGCAGCTGCCCCACGTTCATTCTGTATTAGTTTTAACACATCCGGCAAGACTGACACGGAGTGCCATGACCGATTGCATACACAGCAGCAATGATTGTGCCTCAAGTGTATCAGTCACATATTGCAGGAACCATTCCTTGGGGTAAGCACATAACCAATATCCTATGCTCGTCTTGTGGTCCAGTACGGGGAATGACAACTTCAATTTGGTTAATATTTTGGGCGATCCAATATGGAATTTCAGCACGATTAGTGGAAATTTGCCTGCCAGACCTTGCTGGCACAGCCGACAAGGTAGAGGAAACATATGGAGTCAAGCGTATATATAGTTTAACTAAACCAGTATATAATTAATGAAGCTGCAAGGCATTAAGACTTGTAATGTCAGTGTATGGTCTATATCCATCTAATGCTGGCCGGGTCACATCATCATTACTATGGGGAACCATGTGTAGTGGTGTAAGTGCATATGGAAGGGCACTGCAGAACCAAGTATGATGTTCCCAATGTGATAATGGTATTTCTAGTAGCACATAGGCTCTGTATTGTGTTGGTGGTGCAACAATTGAATATTCATGAAATGTGTTGGTATTAGCAACCACAGCTGGAAATTTGATCCAAGAATAAAAGACTTCAAAGCAGTAACCATCTTGGGAATCAATCAGGAAATTAAAATCACCACCTGCATTAGTAAGGCCATTATATGTTACATGTGCATGGATAGGAAATCTGCAATTAACTGCAATTATAATAGGTGCTGGCACAGCCATTAACAAAACATAAATGGAAAAAAGTGCAAATATAAAAATGGGTTATTCTTTCAAACTTTCAAGTCTGAAATAACCCTGAATTTGGTGCTTCCTAAACACTGTGAAGGATTAAACCCCAATTCCACAGGCGTCTCCGGTGGTAGGTGTAAGGGCTATTATGGACACGTGCAAGCACTACTCAGGAGACCTATGCAATAAGTATCAGAGCAAACGTTGGTGGTGTAATGTTGTAGGCATTCAGTTTAGAAACAGAATTATGGCTGGGACCACAGGATATCAGAATGTAGGGACTGAGACACCATACCACATCAGTACCTATGAGCCCAAATCTGACTGGCTCACAGTGCCTTACCTTCCCCCTTAACATTCTCATAGTAACAGGTAAATCGACACCCCAGATTACAACTCTCTAGTCCTAAGGGGAAGCATGGAAGCAGATTGCCACCTTTTGTTTCTTCACTCACATAATAAATAAAAGAAAGACGCAGAGGAAAGTTTGCTATATTTGTTGAAACTATTGTGGTCTATTATTAAGCAATTGTGCTGCAATTGGAAAACATATACAACTGAGTAGAGTTATCACTTTACGAGTAAACTATTTACAATGAAAAGCCCTACCATGGTGAAGGATATACCTGACTAACCTATCTTCACTATGTGAGCACAGTGATATATCAGAGATCTCTGGGATTAGCCCGGCCCCATACCTGCCATTTAAAGTTAGGTGGTGGGCATCTCAGATTGCACAAAGGTAGCACGCCCGTCCTAGGACTTCATCCCTCTACAGAAATCCTCGTGTCTGTTTTCAAAAGGCAAGTCTTGGTGTATATGATAAGAGTGCCTCACTTGAAAACAGCAGAAGTTCCTCTGTGCTGGGTCCAAATGCCAAGCTATGTCCGATGACACAAAACACAGGGCATGGTGTTGTTCGACCTTGTACAAAATATTCTGACTGAGTCCCAGAAAGTTGAATTGAATAATAAAAACATGTACAGCATATTTTTAAAATATTATTGTGTCACTAAAACAAAGGTGCTTTGTGTAACATGTGTAAAACAATGCAGCCTACAACATGCATGTAGGTTAAAATAAGGGAGAACTCAGTGGGCCCTTAAGGGAACTCACATCAAGAGCAAGCGTTTCTCTTGCAGGCCTGTCAGATTGTAAAAAATGTTTTACTCCAGAAGTTCAATTCACTGTTTTCCTTTAATGCTGAAGGTAGCAATGGTCTTTGTGGACCGAGGTAACCTACCAGGTGTCACCGTACAAAAAAGTGGGGTTCTTTGCAAAGGGGAAGACAACATGACCAGTTGCTAGTCAAGCACCAGCTTACAAAACATAGCATTCCATGTGCCAAAATACTGCTATTACCTACAAATACTCTTGACATATAGACACAATGCAACTCAATCAATCAATCAAACAGGACACTTGTAGAGTGCACTACATACCCGTGAGAGTCTCAAGGCGCTGAGGGGGGGAGGGGGTAGTGCTGCTACTGATCGAAGAGCTAGGTCTTGAGTAGTCTTCTGAAGGCCAGTAGGTCTGGGGTCTGCCGTAGTTTGGTGGGGAGGGTGTTCCAGGTCTTGGCGGCGAGGTGGGAGACAGATCTGCCTTCGGCTGTCATTCTTCGGATGCGGGGGACAGCGGCGAGGGCGAGGTAGACAGATCGGAGCTTGCGGGTGGGGGTGTAGAAGCTGAGTCGTCTGTTGAGGTACGTTGGGCCGGTGTTGTGGAGGGCTTTGTGTGCGTGGATGAGGAGCTTGAAGGTTATCCTCTTGTTGATGGGGAGCCAGTGTAAGTATCTCAGGTGGGGTGTGATGTGACTGCGGCGGCGGCGGGGGATGTCGAGGATCAGACATGCCGAGGTGTTCTGGATGCGTTGCAGCTGTCCCAGGAGCTTGGGCAATGCTCCTCCGTACAGGGCGTTACCATAGTCCAGCCTGCTGGTGATGAGGGCCTGGTTGACTGTTCTTCTTGTTTCAGTGGAGATCCATTTGAAAATCCTACGTAGCATCGAAGGATGTTGAAGCAGAAGGAGGAGAAGGCGTTGACCTGTTTAGTCATGGTGAGGGTGGAATCAAGGATGACCCCTAGGTTGCGTGCATTGTCTGTGGGTGTCGGAGCAGTTCCCAGTGTGGTCGGCCACCAGGAGTCGTCCCAGGCCAAAGGGGTGGACCCAAGGATGAGGACCTCCATTTTGTTCAGCTTCAGTCGGCTGTTCCTCATCCAGTCAGCGACGGCCTTCATTCCTTCGTGGTGGTTGGTTTTGGCTGAGGGAGATGATCAGCTGGGTGTCATCGGCGTAGGAGATGATGTTGAGGTCATGTTGGAGGGCGACGTGGGCGAGGGATGCCATGTAGATGTTGAACAGCGTCGGGCTGAGGGACGAGCCCTGGGGTACGCCGCAGATGATCTCGGTGGCCTTGGAGTGGAAGAGGGGAGGCGGACGCTCTGAGTTCTGCCTGAGAGGAAGGATGCGGTCCAGTCCAGGGCTTCCCCTCGGCGTGTGCGTAGGGTGCAGTGGCAGACCGTGTCGAAGGCGGCTGACAGGTTCAGGAGGATGAGGGCTGCTGTTTCTCCGTTGTCTGGCAGGGTCCTGATGTCATCTGTGGCGGCGATGAGGGCGGTTTCGGTGCTGTGGTTGCTGCGGAAACCGGACTGGGATGGGTCCAGGATGTTGTTGTCTTCGAGGTAGCGGGTCAGCTGTTTGTTGACGATTTTATCGGTTACCTTCACCGGAAAAGGGAGCAGGGAGATGGGCTGGAAGTTCTTGAGGTCCTTGGGGTCTGCCTTTGGTTTCTTGAGTAAGGCGTTGATCTCCGCGTGTTTCCAGCTTTCCGGGACGGTTGCTGTCTCGAAGGAGATGTTGCTCATCTTGCTGAGATGGGGTGCGATGGATGCGGTGGCTTTGTTGAAGATGTGGTGGGGGCGTGGGTCTAGCAGTGAGCCGGAGTGGATGGTCTTCATGATCTCGCTGGTGTCGTTGTTGTTGACGATTGTTCAGGAGAGTAGATGGTTGGTGCGTGTGGTAGTGGTGGGGGCGGTGGTCGTCGGTGCGGTCGTGGCGTAGAAGCTGTCATGGATGTCGGTGATTTTGCGGTAGAAGAAGGTAGCCAGTGAGTCGCCTAGGTCTTGCGAAGGCGGGATGTCGTTGCCGTTGGAGCTGGGGTTGGAGAGTTCCTTCACAATGTTGAAGAGCTCCTTACTATTGTGTGCATTGTTGTCAAGGCAGTCTTTGAATGAGGCTTCTTGGCAGCTCCGATTTGGTGATGCATGCAGGTGGCGTTCTTGTGGGCTGTGTAGCTGTCCAGTGATCGTTCGTGGAGCCAGTTCTTCTCCAGTTTCTGGCATATTCGTTTGGAGGCCTTGAGTTCTTCGGTAAACCAGTGTGGCTGTTGGAGGGTGTCTTGAATGGGGCGAGGGTGCTGGCGCAGTCGTCGATCCATTGTCAGAGGTTGCGGGCGGCGGTGTTGGGGTCGGTGGAGTCGGTGGGTGGGTTCAAGGCGAGGGTGGTGGTGAGCTGGTCCTCGGTGACTTTGGTCCAGCATCGTCGTGGCAGCAGTTGGTGCGGTGGTGCGTGGTGGGCTGCCTGAAGGTGAAGTGGATGCAGTGGTGGCCAGTCCAGTGGGGTTCGGTGGTGCGGTTGAAGGAGATTTGGGGACTTGCGGTGAATATGGGGTCGAGCGTGTGGCCGGCGGTGTGGGTGGGTGTTGCCATGAGCTGTCTGAGTCCGAGGTTGACGAGGTTGTCGAGCAGGGCGGTGGAGTTGGTGTCGTTGTTGTTCTAGAGATGAAACTCGACCTTGTTTAATATAAAAGTAAATATGATAAAAAAGAATGACGCTTTGAAAACAGGTGATTATGAAAGTGAAGCATACTTTAATTTTTGAGCAGTGATTGGAGGCAAAGCAACAGTACTCATTGCTCTAACAGAATCTATGCTTAAGACATTAAAAATTAAGTCAAAGATAATCACTTTTGGTGTGAAACTAATTAGAATCTAAAAGTAAAGGATACAATTCATCATTTAAAAAATCTGAATTGTGTTATGCACTTTCAGTTCTGGGGCTCGTTTTTGAATGCTGGGTGCATTGTAAATGATTGAGACACCCTGACACCTCAGACTGACCAACAGATGCAATTTCTCCATACTTCACAGAAAAGAATGCTTTTACACTTGCACCCTTTTCTGCAGCACACTCCTCATTTGAAGGAAGTGGTCATTGCCCTGTCTAGTCCCTGGCCAAGCTGCAGGCTCCTAGCTCCCACTTAATAATGAGCAAGTGACAAAAATAAGCAACAGTGAAGAGTGACTCACAAGCCTTTAGTAGAAATATGTATTCTCACAAAATCCTAAAAAAATCCGCATCACTGAAACTAATTAAGTCTTGCAAAGTAAATGCCAGGGAATAGTAACAGATGTGCGAAGGACAAAATCAAGTTTAGCTTTTCTAATTTTCCTAGTGGACTGCCACATCACCATAATAAACTCAACTGCCTTCCATATTTCATATGTATTCCTCCTGCAAACAGCCTAGTCTAGTGCACTTACCCAAAGAATGGCCACAGATCCATGTTTACAGTTTTTTTCACCCCGATACCTGGCCCTCTGCACAACAGAAGAGACTACTTCGAATATGAGTGCCACTACTGAAAGGGAAGGTGGGGAGACCGTTAAGATTGCAAGCTGGAATATTGCTGGTCTCCGCGCCAAAAGAGATGACGCTATATGGTTGGAACAACTAAGGGGCTATGAGGTGGTGGCCCTTCAGGAGACCTGGGATAGAGATTGTAACTTCTGGCTGGATGGCTATACTTCTTATTTTAAAGCTGCTCAAAGTTCCAGCGCAGGTAGAAATCGAGGTGGGCTCATGTTCCTCATCTCCGTTAAACATAGGGGAGTAGCGCAGATTGTAAGCACCACATCCCATAATCTCTTAGCCTGTGAAATAACTTTACCCAATAATGTTAAGATACTTTATGTGAACTTCTATAATGCGCCTCATGGTACTCACTGTAATGAAAATATCAACGTTTTAGCAAAATTTTTAACTACATATAAGGATAGTCAAACCACTTTTTTTCATTTAATTTTGCTTGGGGATTTTAACACACACTTGTGTCAGCAAAATTGTCAGTATAGGGTGTATTCAGATATGGATTGTCTCCCTCAATCTCATTTTGAACACTCTATAAAGGGGGTCGCGCTAGAAGAACTACTGTCTGATATTGATTTGTCTGAGCCAGAGTTTATCAACCCTAATGAACGGGTAGCTACTTTTAGCGCAAGAGATTCGAACTCTATTATTGATTTTATATTTGTGTCCCCAGGTCTGTTACAAAATGTTATTTTTTATAATGCTGTACAAAGTACTTTTAGCGACCATAACCTAGTAGCTATGGAATTAAGTAATAAAAATTTAGCGATATTATCCACATCTCCAAAGACTAACCCACCTTTGGATTTAATTGTGCAAGACCAGGGGAGGCGGGTCAAGTGGGGTAAAATTATCCCAGAGGATTTTTTTTGTGAACTTACGAGAAGGTGGGTGATGAAATCAATACCTGTCTGGACCCACTTAAGTTCGGAGGTGACATTATCAGCTCATTTGATATTATTTGTAAACAAGTAAGCGCGATTTTAACAGTTAAGACGAAACATAAGGAGCAAAAGCTGCATGGGTGGTTTGATGCAAACTGTTCAAAGGCCCACAGAGACTTATTGACAGCATTAAAAAGGTCACCCCGGGATACCGAAGTAGTGGCTAGATTAAGGAAAAATTATAAGTCTGTTGTAGAAATACGTAAGAAAGAGATTAAGAATAATGCTTGGGTCTCACTTTATGATCGGGCTACCCTGAAGGATAGCTCCAAATTCTGGGAAATCATAAATACACCCTTGTTCAGCGAGAAGGAAAACTCCCCGTTGGAACTAAATATATCGGAAAAAGACTGGTTGCTCCATTTTGAAAAAATATATGGGAGTAATCTTCAGATAGACCCATTTACGCCAACACTAAGTGAACAACCAGGGTTACCTTTGCGGTTCACCGTTAAGGAAGTTCTAAAGGCTATTGAAGATACTACTGCTCATAAGGCGCCGGGCCCAGATGGGGTCCCGGCAGACATGTATAAATCTAATCCTTCCATATGGTCTATTGCCCTTGCAAATATTTTTAATACGGCCAGCATTGACATAAAAAGATTGCCTACGACCTGGTCACGGTCTATAATAGTCCCTATTTTCAAAAAGGGCCAGAGGGGGGACGCAAGATGTTATAGACCGATATCACTGCTGGATTCGTCTTTTAAAATATTGGGGAAGGTGATCCTAAATAAGATTGCAACGTGGGAAACCAATAACGACATCTTGTGTGACGCACAGTATGGTTTCAGATCTGGTAGAGGTACTGAGGATCAGTGTCTCAACTTGCAATTAATAGTCAGCAAATACACTGTGGCTGCAGGGGGGTCAATTTATCTAGCGTTTATGGACCTGTCCACAGCTTTTGACCTAGTTAATAGGTCAAAGCTGTGGACCATGCTCCTGGATATGGGCCTAGACCGGGCATTGGTGTATTTCATGGCCGATCTGCATAGGGATCTGAAAGCGGCTATACGCATGTCACAAGATGGGAAGTGTACGGCTGATTTTAAATCCGGGAGGGGAGTACGACAGGGGTGTATTTTGGCCCCAATGTTATTTTCTTTATATATCAATGCGTTAAGTGCAAGTTTGGCGGCAGCATCTGCAGATGTCCCATGTATGGGGGGCACCAAATTACCAGTATTATTATATGCGGACGATACTGTGCTGCTGTCCAGGACTCCCATAGGCTTGCAACGCCTCTTAAATTCCTTCGGGAATTTTATGCAAAACCTGGAACTTGTAATTAATGTGGAGAAATCGCACGTGATGTTCGTGGGGAAAGGGAGGAATAATACCAAGACGCTCTTGTGCAATGGCTCAGTAATATCAAAAGTAAGAATTTTCACATACCTGGGTGTGGTGTTTGATGACCTGGGCAGCTGGGTCCCCCAAGTGGCAAATAAAAGAGTAGCAGTGAAAAAGTCATCGGCCGCAATACTTGGCTTTGCAAAAAGATTGGGTGGGAAACCGCCTGAGGCCATTCTGGCGATTTATAGAGCCAAAACTATGGCCATAGCCAGGTATGGGGCAGCAATCTGGGGTTATAAAGATCTAACCTTGATTCAGAGAGAGGAAAACAAATTTTTGCGATCTCTCCTGGGCCTTCCCCAATCCACTTCATCTTTTGCGGTCCATGCAGAGCTGGGTATGGGCTATATTGCGGACATGTTAAACATGGCACCGCTTTTATTATGGATCAGAACTTGGCTTAACCCCAAACTTACACTGAATCATAAAATTATTAAGGATTGTTTGGGGCGGGATAGAGTGGCTGATATCAAATGGTTGGCATACATCAAAACATCTACTGCACTCATGGGTCGCCCGGAATTGTATTCAAACCCGGAAAATTTGAGTAAAGATGACATTAACTGGGTGAAACAGAACTTCATTAGGGCCCGAGAAATGGATCGAGAGTCGATTGAGATCTCTAAACCAACAGTAAGATCACATTTTTTGTTGATTAATTCAATGTCAATGGAACCCTATTTGTCTGTTGTCACACGTCCTTATCATCGTTGGTTGTTAACCAAATTTAGATTCAATCAGGCACATTTTCTGTTGGGAAATTATGAAAATTGGTGTATGCCATGGGAAAATGCCCCATGTGAATGTGATAATTTTTCCGATCAGGATTTGACACATTTTATTTTTTTCTGTCCCTTCTTCTCTGAAGGTAGGGCAAAGTACATCAAGCCTCTCCTGAGGGAAATGGGGTTTCTACAGTTGAAGCCAGCATTGTTGTTCTTACAATTAATGGAAAATCATCGGGTGATGTTCGGTGTAGCCAATTTTTTGATTGCATCTATCCGTGCTAGACGGAAGAGATCCCACACGAGTTTAGATGGAGCTATTGTAAATGTTTGCCCTATACCCGGTAGTATGAATTAATTTCTCAGCTTTGCCCCTATTAACATATACTTTTGGAAAAAAAAGGAACATGAATTATTTCCTGCTAACAGTGTTATTCTTGTGTGCCAGGTCATTTTATATGTATTGTTAATGAATTTTAAAATGTACGGTATTTTTAAAGCTTTGTATGATGTTTTTATGTATTTTTATAGTATACTTTTATGATTTTTATTTAATCGAATAAAGTGAGTTTTGACTTTGACTTTTGAGTGCATATATTTCAATGATCCATTCTTTCTAACCAGAGAGATACTGCACATTTTTCTGCCTTCAGTCTCCGCACTCAAAAGATGCTTGCTTTCCCACTGCCTAACCTCTTGCTCTTCATCGTTGCCCTTCCTCTAAATGAATTAGCGTTACCATAAGATTTCATGCCACTATAAGTACTACCTGAAAGAGGATTCAATGATGCTTGGATATCCAAGTTTTGAGTTGCTTGAAAAAGACCAAGAGTGAGATTATGGATAATCTTAATAGGACCCAAATTCAAATACTTGGCTGCCAGGTAAGAGAAGGCACAGCTTCCTCGCCTGCAATGTTTTATCAGAGGATAATCGATATGTTGCTGTACGCTGAGGTACGGTAAACATTTTCCTGAGGTGAACTGAACCAGCGCTGTTGACAGCCATGTAAATTAAACATATGGCTTTAAAGACTAAGGGCCTAATTCGCAAATATAATTTACACTTCTGAGTAAGTTTACACTTTTGAGTACCTTTACTACTTTTCAGTATTAAGTGAGGATCCTTGTGTGACACCATAATTCAAGGAAGCAGATGGGGACTGGAAAGGAGTTAGATAAACTGCTAAAGTGCGATCAGAGAGAAAAGATTCGAACCACTTCAGAGCATGATGCAGATACCTGCCTCGAGAAGACGTTAAATGAGAATAAAATGTGGGAATGTGCCAGATCCTGTTCACAGATCAATTAAGACCAGTACAGCTGAACCACTCTCATCTACAGTAATTCTGATGTTAGCTTAAGTATATGATATTAGGGTCTATATGACAAATGACCCATAACTCTATTATGGCATGTTTAGGAAGTTAAGTGCCTTATATATACTTTTATTTCCCCATAGGACCAAATTTAGTTTAACATTGTGTCTAAATAAAGTGAATACATTTAAATATTCATGAAGCTTATTTTAAGGCAGATAGGAGCTAATTGGGGAAATTTAGAAGTGGGTAGATATCTAAAGGGACTTGGTCGCAACCTCTCTTTTCAGTGTTTGTACAGGTCGACTGTAAATAGTAAACAATCGTAAACAATTTGAAGCACAGATACACATTCCTCTGTTAACCATGGCAGATGGGGTCTAAATGCAGCACGAGCTGATTTTTTTTTAATCAAAGACAGTATGCATTCTGCAGTTGATTAATGGCTGAATACTTTTCTCTCTTGATTTCCCAACAAAAGCCTCCCTTAAGAATTGCAGAACTTCATTGACAATTAACTCTCGTTAAAATATAATCCTTTAAATGTAGGCTACATTTATCTCGACCATGGGAATTCTCTGTGTTTAAATGTTCTCAAAATAGATGCATAGTAAATAATTAGACCAGACATGAACCCACCAGGCTAATGAGTCTAAAGGCATCCATAGACATAATTGGTGTGCTCAGTCCTAGATGAAACATTCTTCAGAAAAAATTATTTTCTATTCCCTCTAAAAGAGGAAACATCGGAAAAACACCCATTTCTGCTCCAGAGGTAGCAAATGCTGTGGCCGTAGACCAATAGGGTTTAATTTGCCCAGAGATGAGTGACTAGGGAAATATATGATGAACTTTAAAAAACTTATTGCTGCAAGCTTAAGGGCAACCCTACTCTTTGACGTGCAAACAATCAAAGATTTGAACTCTCAAGAGGATGTTCATTGATTACCAAATCAAAACGAATTCTATAACAAGCATCTAATAACTTCTGCTCAATTTTTGATGCATTCATTATAATTCTTTTTGCTTTTATGCTAGAAAAATAAGGCAATACAGATTTTAAGTATAGGATTTTAGGGTTTTGCTTACAAGCGAGCCTTAACTATATTGTGGGCATGTTTAGGACTTGTAGCGTTTTATTTATACCCAAAGTCTAATTTTTATTTAATACGATGGCCCTGATTATGATGTTGGTCGGCCTCAACCAATGGCCTGTCGGTTGCGGTCCGACCGACATCAAGTGCTGCGGTCTGACTGCCGCTTTATGATGTGCAGCGGTCAAAGGCCGCTTGCCGAGGGACCGACCGCCGATTCCGACAGGCTCAAGGAATCCCCTACAATGGTGCGGTACCTGCTCAGGCACCACTGTAGGGATTAAGATGTCCCTTTCAGGCAGCCTTTCAATGGCGGTCTGACTGCCATTGAAATGCTGTTGGAAAAGGACTTTTGGGACCCCTAGCAGGGCCTCATCCCTCCGCAGCCTCTGCTATGAGGCCCGGGGGGGGGCACTAAACATCCATACCCAGTTTGCCAGGCACGACATGGTGCCCGGCACATGGATGTTTGTAAACATCTATTTTCCCAATGCGGCTTCTGCTGTGGACTTTTTCCAGCCTCTGCAAAAGCTGCAATAGAAAAATTGATGTTTCTGACCATCTCATGGGCGGTCGTATCCTAATGCGTCGGAGGGAACCACTGACTACTACTCGGTCGGTTTCGATTCCGACACGATGCAGGTCAGACGCTAGTCCGACCGGCATCATAATAAACCCTATGTCTGAATCAAGTGAATCAATTCAAATATTCAGGAAGGTTCTTATTTCATCCTAAAGTAGAAGGATTTTGTTCCAGAGTGGTTAAAAGCACATACACAAACAGGTGAGTTTATTTTAAACAACATATTTTAATTTTAAAACACATAACATAAAATACACAATGTTTCAATTTAAAAACAGTGGTTTGCTAATTCAAATTTGCAGAACCAGTACCTGTCATACACAAACAATAAAGTACTCTAAAATTGTACTGGAAACTGGGAAAGAAAATATATTGAAATGAATTACTATGAGGAATGTTGAAAGGTGGTTCTGTACATCTAGAGACCAAAAAGGTCATACACCATGGGCATAATTAAGCCAGCACATTTAAGCACAATAAAAAACAAAGGTGCATCTTCACATTTTTTGAAGAAGTGCTTGTGCTCGTAAAATAGTGTACATTAGAAATATATTATTGTGGTTTACAATGATTTCAGAATCCACATTTTGATAAGGAAAAGTAGGAAAACATAGATAACTTTTAAAAATATGTACATGTTTTAAAGTTTGGTCTCAAATTATGTTGGAGTCAAAAGCAGAAAATCTGTTGTAAGAAAGGGAGTGTCATCTGAAAGATGATGCAACTCTCCAGTTTTTGCTTCAAAGTTTTGCCTAAAATGATTATCCAAATCAAGTCAATTTATTTTTTACATAACAATAAACTTTGTTTTTGTCATTTCAATATTTCTGTAATGTATAGCAATACCACCATTGTTGGGGCAAATAGTAATAAAACATGCTGATGATGCACACAGTCTATAAATAAAGTAATATAACTCAGTGGCTGACCAGGAATGCATATATTAGGTTGAAGCCGAATTTAAATGAAGTATTTTAACATATTTATTATGAAACCTGTAGTGTATTTTCTTTGTATTGAAAGTGTTTTTCATTTCAAAATCATCAGTTTCCATCTCATACTACTGGGAGGCCTATTAAACATATTTTGATAGACATTGAGCTAAATGTTGGGACACACATCATTTAGATACAAGAATTACAGTGGACAAATAAATAAGTTAATGGTGAAAGTACCTTTCGGTGCTTACAAACATAAAACAAACAACAACGCATTGTAGAAAGGGTGAGAGTACAACAGTATCTAGAATAAAGGACATCTTTAGTGCAAATCTGAAAACTGAGTTCATATCTATGGCACGAGTTCAAAATATTCAATCTGTTAAATGTAAACATGAATGCTAATCAGATACTGTACAAGTTTCTGTCTTTAAATATTTCTGATGCTGATGTCCTTTGTAATGATCATACAGCGTTAATCTAAGTGCAAAATAAGAATCCACACTCCATTCTGGAAAACCATCAATCTACTATAGGCACATGGAAAGCATTTACAGTAGGATTCAAAACATTCACATGGCCAAATCATCATTTCATCAAATGGATGACTAAAGAGTTCTATTTCCATCAAACATTGATGTATGATTTATCATTACCATAATAGTGTTAATTTAGCAAGCACTGTACACCAAAATCATTTCACGGTCGATAAACAAGTAATGATTATATATGCAAAGGCCAAGTGAAATTCATGTTCAATTACCAAAATAATTTCTACCTAATTTATAATACATATGAGATAGCAGAATAATTTACAAATGTACACCTTTTAAGAGTTCTAAAAGAAAGCCTGAAGCAACAACAAGTGAAACTTAAAATAGCAAGACAGTCATTTCTGCTGCAAAAGTGGGGAGATGAAGAGCAGCTTCTCTGGTGACTTGATGTTGCTATGGCTGACATGGTATGCTTTGGTGACTGTGAAATGCTTCAAGTGCAGCATTTTCTTAAAAGCCATTTTGTAGTTCAAATCACCAAGAGATGACGGAAATGGTTACGAGCAGTTCAAAATCATTTCAAGGGGAGCTTAATTTTCTAGTGTTACACAAGGCAGCATCTACAAAAAATATAAAAATGGAGTTGTTATGGAAGTGTAATTTAATGTTTTTTCATAACAAAAATCATAAAAATACTGGAAGTAGCATGCCGATTGAGGGTGAGGAGAATATTTAACATCATCAATTCCATTTCAATGTATACAAATAACTTTTTTATTGTGTGAGGCAAGCATTTCCTTTATTCTAGCCCCATCACATCTCACTAATTGCTTTAATGCATGTGATTTAAATAACACATCACATTGAGCCTATGTGGAGAAAGTACACAGCCCCATTTTATTTCAGTTCTTACACACAAAAATTGAATTACTGAACAAACAAAATGATTCTGCTGATGCATTAGTCTGGCCTTACTTGTCAAACTTACCCACTCTTAACACGAGTCTTCTGCTGGATCCCATAATCTCAGATCATCCCTCTATACACGTCTTTCTTCACCCCCTATACACTAACAATGGAAGATCACTTCACTGTTCCTTTCCATATACAGGTTTATTCCCTCCTAAAGCGAGGGTAATTTACAATTCTCCTTCACTAATACAACTGTTGTCTAAATAGAGTAATCTCAAGATGACCTCTGAGGTGGAGCTCCTAAGAGAAGCTCCTGGACTTGGGATTGATTATTCTTAAAACATCCTATTTTTGTCCTGCCATACATCCAGCACTATTCAGGAAACTATCATAACGAAGACTGGACAACTTCTGAAGAAATTGTTGAGATCCTGCTCACATCCAGGAAAGAGGATCACCACTGACTGAGAGTTGGGATCACTACAGATGAACGAACCCACTCAGTGACTGTCCACCGAGTCTGGGGAAACAGAGTGCATGTGCTAACCAGTCCGCCATCCCTGCACGCCTGCAAAGCCCATGTGAGTAGCTGACAATCATGTGGCCAAATTGCTTTGACCGGTTTCTTACCTGGTCTGGGGACCAGCCGTACCTCCCGGACCAGCTGGGGTATTTGTCTCACGCTTGAGCTCTTCCGCCTCGTCAGCTGTCTTCCTCACAACTGAGGCTTTCTGCAAACCTTGCCGGGTTTGGAGCTGAGTCCAAACCCCTTGGTCTTTACTGTGGTGACTGTTCTGTTCTGAGCATTCGTCTGCCATGCAGGCTGTTGGCCGCACAATGAAAGATTCTGCTCTCCTGTAGGGACGCGTCCAGAGAGGAGCTGCCCCGCTTGGGACTACGTGTGCCCTGATACTGTGGATTGGCTGCAGCGCATCTGACACTACTTGTGCCCATGCTTCCTGGAGGACATGTTGAAGCGGAAGTAGCACGGATTGGGGAGTGGCGTGCCTCGCCCGCTCAGCTCTCACATGGAGAGCTTGCAGGAAGGCACAAGTCTGTCCCTGGTAGAGTCATTCACAGGGGCTAATTTGTGGCTGGGGCGCTTCGTGTCGGCCGTGCTCTTTTAGGGCTATATGTGTGGGGGTTGTATCCAGCCCTCCATTTTGGGGCCACTCTTCCACCGAGCCCTCATGCTTGATTATTGCCAAGATGGCTTTCAGCTGCCCAATTGAAAGGTACAGAGGACTGAACATGCACAGGTTTTAGAAAGTGAAGTAGGACAATGTTTCTTGGCTGACTCACACACAAACTGAAGAAGGGCTCCAAACTCAATAACAAGGAGAATCTGCCAAATCTAAAAAGTCAGCCACATTTGAACAGTATTTTAGGTGTTCCGCAACCTAACACATTTAAAACTTTACAATACCAACTACAGGCTGTATAACTGAAATAAAGGAAGGATCTACTGCCCCTACCATGTTTAACTCTAGCCATTCCTGCTAGAGCCCTCATTACCAGCTGGTCACAGGCGTGCATTTTGGCAGTGCCACTTCAAAATTGAACATGTCAATGAGAAACTCATTCCACTGTTCGGAAATAATTGAAGCTGTACTATCCACTAAGTGGGAACCCCCACCAGCGGGACGTTCTAACTGATGCTTGGAGTCATCCTGGTGCGATACCTATTTTTGTGGTCTGGGTGAGTTCTACCACCCCATTCCCCCTCCTGTGCTCATAGCTGGCTACTTATTTTCCTATAACTGAGGGGCACTGGCCAACCTGATACCTGGCACATCTGACATCCAGTTAAGGTTAGCAATGCTTCTGATAACCCCTGTGTTCACCTGTGGCTGACCCTGACGGCAAGCCCTTTGAGAGTGAGGTTTTGCTCTTCACATCCTCTTTTAAAACTTCCCTTTCCCTCCCCTTCCAGGTCTAATCTTGCAATTAATACTATCTCAATACTAATTTGTCTCCATCAATGTTCCCCCATAAAACTGACTTTATCATCTATTCCAAACGGTTGGCTAAATGGAAAAACATCTTCCTTCCAGTCACTAAAACAGTCAAAATTTCTTCTGGAATAAACTGATGACATCCTTTTAGAGGGGAAGTGGATATATCTGTTTTCAGGACTGGCAATATCCTCATACAAGCCACTGACTCTCATCTCAACATCTTTGATAGACATTTCTGTACATTGGTCACTTCACACACACAACAGAGCCAAACACCCCTTAATACCTCTCTCCCCCGCACCACAATTCAGTTACCCTGAACAGTCTCGCCTTCTTCCTCCTAAGGATTCACCATCTCTCTCTGTGACACTTCCATCAACTTTGTCACATCCACCAACACACTCCGCCTAACAATGGCCTCAAAAACAACTTCTCTTGATCCCTCCCTATCTTGCAACCTCACTAAATTAAAGCTAGAGGATACTCATGCCAAGCCTAGGGTAACAGTCCCCTGCCAAAGTCTTGCATCCACTAATCCTACAGCTGATGCCCTTCCTTCCAGCGATAACTACTCCACTCTCTCACAAGAGGGACAATCCCAGGTCCTTTGACAGAGATCATCCCTACAGCTAAGAGCTCTCAGCCCCCCTGTACTCAGGATGGGCCGCATATTCTCCAACAACCTCAATTCCCCCTCCAATACTCACCCTAGACAATTGCCTTCTTGATGGTCACCACCGCTCCCACCTTGACGTTCAATCACTCTGCAACAAATGAGGCCCTCGGCAAACCTTGCGATGAGACCCCTATCCCAAGAACCACATTGACTAATTACTCAACTGACACTCCCCCCTTTCCAAGGCAGACCCTAAGCATCCCAACCAGACTGTCTTAAATGCTATCATTAAATCAATGGGGTAACACCCACAAAATCAAAGGACCTGGGTATCAGTGATATAAACAAAAACAATGGCCCTAGACTATTAATTAGATTGACTTAATCCAAAGGTTAATTTATAGCTTAGAAATGCGATTCAATCTGCATTTAAGAAATCAAGCTGCATGGGAGAAGAAGGTTATTGGAAAGGCAATGAACACCAAACCCACATTTCAAAATTTGTATTTATCAAAAAAACAGGATGACAATTATTTACATTATCATCAACAATTCAAATAGACGGCGCAAGGACTGAAAGAATTATAGTCAAGGTGAAAAGGGGTGCTCAAGTGGAGAAGAAAGGAGAAAAGTTAGAGCATAGATTCAATTATTTACAAAAAACAATCAAGCGGTGTTATTTCCGCTGGTTTAATAGGCCTGTCCAAAATGGTTTTCTAAAGGGGAAAAAGGGGGGACTATGAAGGGTACAGGCACAAAAACTAAAAATGTCGACGTTTCGACCCTTGTGCTCTAGGGAATTTTGCTTCCTCGGCTGCGGGTCTTCCTCAGGACGTGGGGGGGGGGGGAAGAAAAGGGGGAGGGGCTGGCCATGATCGCACTCGTTGTCTGGATCAGCCACCAACACAGCTGGTTAGGTGCGACTCCCTTCTCGCTGGTTAGGATTCACCTAGTTCGAATTCAGATGGTCTCATATTGAAATTAAATTGTAGTATGAAGATTAGGACCAGTATCGTATGTGGCAGAGATTTCCTACCGGCGCCTCCTGGGCGTTTGGAATTAGCGACGGCGACTGGTGCCCGAAACCCCTGAACCAAGTCAAATACGCAGGGTGATAGCCTCACAGGTAACTCTGGTACCTGTACCCCTGCGGGAACCAATTAGTGGCATATTTAATCTTCATGCCATGTGTTTGGATATAAGGACACACACGGTGGTTCAATAATTCCCTGTGTTACCGGATTGCCCAGGAGGCGCCGGTAGGAAATCTCTGCCACATACGATACTGGTCCTAATCTTCATACTACAATTTAATTTCAATATGAGACCATCTGAATTCGAACTAGGTGAATCCTAACCAGCGAGAAGGGAGTCGCACCTAACCAGCTGTGTTGGTGGCTGATCCAGACAACGAGTGCGATCACGGCCAGCCCCTCCCCCTTTTCTTCCCCCCCCCCACGTCCTGAGGAAGACCCGCAGCCGAGGAAGCAAAATTCCCTAGAGCACAAGGGTCGAAACGTCGACATTTTTAGTTTTTGTGCCTGTACCCTTCATAGTCCCCCCTTTTTCCCCTTTAGAAAACCATTTTGGACAGGCCTATTAAACCAGCGGAAATAACCCCGCTTGATTGTTTTTTGTAAATAATTGAATCTATGCTCTAACTTTTCTCCTTTCTTCTCCACTTGAACACCCCTTTTCACCTTGACTATAATTCTTTCAGTCCTTGCGCTGTCTATTTGAATTGTTGATGATAATGTAAATAATTGTGTCATCCTGTTTTTTTGATAAATACAAATTTTGAAATGTGGGTTTGGTGTTCATTGCCTTTCCAATAACCTTCTTCTCCCATGCAGCTTGATTTCTTAAATGCAGATTGAATCGCATTTCTAAGCTATAAATTAACCTGTGGATTAAGTCAATCTAATTAATAGTCTAGGGCCATTGTTTTTGTTTATGTCTTAAATGCTAGTCCTAACGACATAGACCACCCCCATATAACGGTGATCTCCTCTCCCTCTTATGCAGATTTTACTGCTATTTTCCCCCACCCTCAATGTGAGATGCACCTCTAACTCTCTCTTACAGACTTTGAACTGAATGGATCATAAACTCCACTCTCTTGCGACCGACTTAGCGCATTTTAGACAGGATCTCTTAAACCAGGACATCCTGGTCTGCTCTCACACTTCAGAAACCTCTCATTCAGGTTATCCGAATACCTTTCAATGCTCTCCCAGGCCCACCATTCCCCTACACTGTCTGGCCCACAGGCCCCACCATGCACACTGCCCTTTCTCTGCTCTGGAAGTGAATGCTCTTAGCGAATCCTTTCTCCCTAAGACCCAGGCTATTGTCCATAATCCTACCTCTTCAATCCCATTAATAGTGGGCATAAATAGAAACCACATAATTCCTACCTAGCTGTTATAAATGGGCGTCTCTAGTTGACAGAGGTAGGTACCTTTGTCCAAGTAGGGACCCTTCTTCCTAGTCAGGGTAAGGGGGATATACTTCTAAAATAATCCCTGCTCACCCCCTAGGTAGCTTGGCATGAGCAGACAGGCTTATCTCAGAGGCAGTGTGTGAAGTATTTGTGAACACATACAGTAATATAGTAAAAACACTACAAATGGACACCACACCAGTTCAGGAAAATAAGTAATCTTTACGTAAACCAAACAAGACCAAAACGACAAAAAATCACAATATAGCAATAAAAATATGACTTTCAAATGGTAGGAATAGTTCAGTACAACGCAAATTGCAGATGCAACACTCTTCACACAAAATACCTTGGATGTGTCACACACAAACAAAAAGGGTCCGCAGGAAGGTGATGCGTCGGTTCCTTGCTCTGGGGGAGGTGGTTCGTCGGTTCTTTACTGCTGCACAGAGGGAGGTGATGCATCGGTTTCTTACCAGAGAGGAGGTGATGCGTCCGTTTCTTGCTGCGTGGGGAGGTGATATGTCGGTTTCTTACTGCATCTCCCAACGATGCAGCAGACTTGGTGCCTTAATGCAATACAACGATCCGGAACGATGCGTGGGTTCTTGCAGCTGCACAGCAGGGCTCGCTTCAGAATCAGAATCGGTGGAGTGATCTCGGACTTCAGAGACCGATGCACTCGATGCGGCTTGCAGCAATTTCTCGAGCCGCAGGCAGGCGCTGCAACAGTTTCTTCGGCATTGCGTCAAAAACAGGTGCGGATGCATCACACTTATCATTGTTGCATTGCTTTTCGAGCTCCCAAAAGTCAGAACAACCTCCAGAGGCCCAGAACAACTACAGGCACCTCTTGGCAGGTCAGAACTCCCTGCAAGAAGTTCAGGGGAGCTGGGAGTGAAGTCTTTGCGTCACTGAGACTTCAGAACAGGAGGCAAGCTCTTCTTCAAGCCCTTAGAGATTTTCCTCAAGCAGGGAACACAGCAAACAGCAGAGTCCTTTTCCCTTTCCTTGGCAGAAAGTAGCCACTGCAGGCCAACCTCAGACAGCAAACAGCACAGGGGTAGTACGCCTCCTCAGTTTCTCCAGCTCTTCTCCTTGGCAAATGTTCCTCTGGTTTTCCCAAAAGTGATCTAAAAGTCTGAGGCCTGGCCCCTCTTTTTATACAGCAAAATCCTTTGTCCTCTGGTGGCAGAGAAGCCCTGTGCTCAGTCAAAGCCAGTCTGTACTCTCTGGTGCAGCTTCCTGGCAGGAGGTGGAGACAGCATTGTGAAAGGCAGACCAGGCCCATTCAGGTGACAGGAAATGTCCTCCCCCTACTCTAAATGCAGTCCAGGTCGATTCAACCAACTCTCAACTCATCCATACTCTCTAGAGAAACTGCAACCCCCCAGTCCGTGTCACTTCAAAGACAGAGACCATTATCAGTGAGGGAATTGATATCGCTTTCCTTACAGAAACTTGGCTCATTGACCACTCTAGTGCCATTCTTGACCTACTTACTCCTCCTGGGTACTGCATCATTAGTCATGACAGGACTGAAAGAACAGGTGGAGGTCTAGCCATAATCCACAAGGCGGAAATCCAACTTTCCATTCTAAAGAATGCTGAATACTCAACTTTTGAATACCCTGGCGTTGAACACAAAGACAAAAGGTCCCCACCTATCAAACTTCATACTATCTACCACTCGCCTGGTGATCACCCGCTCTTCGCTGAAGAGTTATCTGACTTACTTACTCAGTTCTCTCTTACTGACTCGAATGACGTGTTTTGGGCAATTTTAACATTTATTGGAACAACGCAGAAGACTGCACAGACAGGCGCCTCATGAACCTTCTTGAGATGAATGACCAAAAGCAACTCAGCAACAAACCTACTCCCATCAAAGGCGCTCCTCCAGATGATATTATCAGAGGTAGCGCATACTGTTCACCAAAACTCACTCAGACTTAACAAACAAACCTAAGCAGTTGACCTGAAACCTCAAACAAGTCCCTTCTGCGGAGCTGGAATCTAAGATTCGTGTAGAACTTCAACATCTCCCGCTCTCTCAAAACGCAAATGAGCTTACTACCCACTTCAACAAGTAGAAAATGGAAGTTCTTGACCAAGTTGCACTGCTCAAATTAAAACAACAAAGATCAATCCAATCTAAATCATGGTTTGACTCTGATCTCAACAGCGAAAGAAGAGAACTTAGACTAGCAGTCGGACGTGGAGACAAAACCCCTCGTCATTACATCTAACTCTCCTCAGAACTGCTAGGTTAGCATAGAAAAGCAATTTTTCAGAGAAAAAGCCTCCTTCTTCTGTATCCAACTTGACAGAGCAAAGAACAGGCCTAGAGAGCTTTCACATTGTCAAACGACAACCCACATCTTCGCCAAACGAAATAATAATCTCTATAGAACGATTTGATGACATTGCCAGCTTCTTCATGGACAAAATTGCTAAAATTGAGCAATCCTTCCCTCAAGTCATTACCCTTCCTCTCCTGTTAACCATTCTCACTAACACTCCTCCCCCCACAGCAGTCCCACCACCCGAACTTTTCAATAATCATTCAACCCCAAATGGAACATACAACAACCTTTTTAACACCGAACTGAAAAACAAGGCCAATTGGTCAAAACCCACGACTCAGCTAGAAGTCTTTAATATTATTGCACAATTAAAGCCTACTTCACACACCCTCTCCCTGCAAAAATAGTACATAACCTAAACCACATCATCGCCCCCTTTTGGATAAAAATCATTAATACTTCCATCGCCTCTGGGTGTGTTCCGGATTCCCTACAACTAGGTCAAATCACACCTATACTCAAAAACTCCAGGGCAGACCCTAACGATCTCAACAACCTCAGACCTATCTCTAACCTCCCGTTCCTAGCTAAAACCATGGAAAAATGCATCTTACAACTCAACAGGCACATAGGTGAATTCAACCTACTTGACTCCTTCCAATCTGGTTTCAGGAAAGGCTGTAGAACAGAAACAGCTATGCTCAACTTTGCAGATGACACCCATTGATCCGTAGAGAATGAAGATGCTTGTCAGTTTTAAAACGGATCACACCTTACCTACAACACCGAACAAAACAAATCAAAATCAAGTCCTGCCTGTCGAACCCCAAACCGGTCACTCTTGGTGTCCCCAGGGTTCAATGCTCTCACCCTCACGTTTCAACCTTTTCATGGAACCCCTTACTATCATCTTGAAACAACCAGGGATCAAATATCACCTCTATGCAGATGACACGCAACTCTACTACAAAATCAAATCACACAGTGACATCCTATATCTTGACGTCACACTGAGTAAGATTCAATCTAGGTTTTTCCGAGGGACCTACAATGCAACCCTTTTCCCGGGCTTCAAAAAAGACTTGAAACCCATATCCTCAATAAATACTGGAACCCATGAATAATGTGAAGCTTGGTTCAATTAGGTTCGCTGGATCAGTTCAGACTTCATTGATCAGTTGGCTGTTTCTTTCTTTGTGTTTGCCTCTATTGTTCCCGATGTCCTTCTCGCCATGGACTTTGTTTTGAATGGATCTCATTTCTGTGGTTTCCACCCCATGGCCATATAATTTTTCTTTTTCTCTGTATATATTATTGTGTGCCCCTCACACCCTGTATAACTATACTTCACTTGTTTTATATTTTATGTAACTTTAAACTATGATTATTGCACGTCTTATGCCCAGTGACTGACTATTGCCTTGCTCTTGATTCTGTAAAGCGCTCTGATACCTCAGGGTCCAGCTAGACGCAAGAGCAAGACGCCGAAGGAAGACGAGTGAGGAGTACTCTCTGCCACTCGGGTCGGAAAGATTTTAATTTGGTTATCGAGGGTCCTGGATGGAGGACTAGAAATTAATAGGTATTGTCCAGAAATCAATCTTAAGCAGTAGACGTCTGGAATAGAGAGATATTTGAGAGCTCTGATGAAACACGTGTTGGCTCTTTGGAAAATTGTAGCATGTAAAGGAAGGATGAATAGTGACCTGTGCTGAAAATATCTCAAGAATAAACAACAGAGTTGAAAGAAGATGGATTGAACTTTGATTTCATAACACACACTTAGTAGTGCTCAGGATAACATGTTTTCTGTTGAAGGGCCATAATTTTCTGGTCTGCCTTTGTGGGCATGTGTGGCTGCCCTCTTCCTTGGGGCACACAATTTGATATTTTTGCATTTGACTGTGGGGATTACTAAGAATCTTGCGCATAGAGCCTTGCCACATTCTCCTCTAAAGCACTTTTGTGCTCAAAGGTATAATCAGTTACATGACCATGTCAACAGAGTCCTCCATAAAGAGACTTTTAACTGCTATCGGAAGCAGGTCTTTGCAGTTGTTCCTTGAAAGATTTTGCCACACCGGTTTCCATGAACAGGAAAGTCTTGTTGCCATGAGACACATTCAGCTTTGCAGGGTTTCAAATCATGATTACAATATTCAGTATCAACAAGCCCTTCAGAATCCACAATTTACAGTGTTTCTCCTGCCTTAGCATGCTTACGTCAGGGAACAGGAGTATTCTTATGTTCTCATATTGGAGTCCCTGCTTCAGGGTCAAGCCATCTTCAAGACAGATTTGCATTACTTCAGATTCAAAATCCATTAAAGGAGACTTCATCGACCTGTATCTCATTTCTCTTTGGCCTGGTAGGAGCTCTCCAATGGCTGGCCCTTTAGTCTCCTTAACCTCTTGGCCTTTCCTCCTTCTTGTACATGAAGAGGAGAAGGAAGAAGTCTTGTTTTTTCACTTTTTTCTCCATCACCCTGGCAGGTCAATAGTTCACAAGCAGTAGCCTGGTAACACAAGCTGCCTGTAATTGTGCTGGCAGATGTTGTGACCATGGGGGTCCTCTTTCACTAACTCTGCCCCTCTCTGGCCAACCCACTTAATCCCTTTAATAAAACCAAGTCCTGGATTACCCATTCCCCCTCTCTCTACAAAGGTGCCCGGAACTACTCCTTGGCCTGGCATTGATGGGTCTGCCTCCAAGAGCTCCAGTGTGTGGCGCTCACAAGCAGCGCCACTGCTCCTAAGGCCTTTTCCACAGTGTGCCCGCCATCTTGATTCTCACCACTTGTCATGCAGGGGCCTCCTAGATTGGCGTCATACTTGACTTTACAGGACTATTACAGCTCCAGAAATCACGTGTAGCCCCTCAACTTGTTACCAGTGTTACTCCCCTCAACCATGGTCTACACAGCTGGATTTATGACTCCAGTCCAGGATCCCTTCCACAGGTCAAGTAGAGTTCTGAAGGAGATAAGTTCCAAGGGGTAACCCTAAACACTTTTCAGCAATTCCTGTGTAACCTACTGCAAACATTCCCACAATGCCCCTCTCTGCCCAGATCCAAGATGGCAAAACCCTTCCCTACTTGTGCAGAGACTGTGTGACCACTCAGAAGTATGTCCAGGGGAATGTGGTCACTTCAAACCAGTTAAGCGGGCAGCTTCTCTCCCACTAGGATTGAGGGTTTGCCTAACTAGAGGCACAAAAAAGAGCCCTGACCAGGTATCAGCTAACATTTCCCTGTGACAGAGTAGGCATCTTTGAAGGTAATGAAGTTCCTGAGCACAGCCCAGATCCTACCAGAGGAAAAATAAATACTTCCCCATACCGAAGGCCTTTGTCCTGCTCTGCGAGCAGTTTACACACATCATTAAGAGGGCTAGTCAGCTGCTAGGTGACAGTTGGATCTCATGCAGATGGGACTCCATAGGCTTTAGGCAGGTAAAACATAGCTTTCTATGGGTACCTTTATTAGTTATCACAAATTTGATTTTGCCATTAAACTGGATTCAAAATAACTATCAAAAAGTGTCTTTGAATTACAATTCTAGCTGTTTTCTGGCCGAAATTATAATTACTAAATTTAATATTGCAATCAAGGGCTTTCGTATGAAACATCCAGCCTTGCTACAGTGAAAATAGCTTTTGATTTTTTTTTCACTGGAAGGGCATGTGTAACAAGACACTTATATATGTCCTATTTTTAAATACCATGCACTCCACTTTTGGGCTCATGAGGCCTACATATGGGTGACTTATTAGTACTTATAAGGAAGGTGTTGACCTGTTGAATTGCAGTTTTAAACTGCCACAACTAGGCTATGATGGTAGGCATGCAGTCCTATTTAGATTGTCACTGTAGTGTGTGGTACAATTGGCGCTGCAGCCATTTAACATACAGGCCCTGGGTACACTTTGTATTGTATGAAATACTCGGGACTTATAGTAAATTAAATATGCCAAATAGGAGTATAACCAACTTTGTCATGTTTTAGGGGTCAGAGCACCTGTAATGGGGCCTGGTTAACAGAGTCGTAGGGCACAGAGTCACATAAACAGTAGCATCAGTCCACAATAAATGGGGGTGAACATGCAGAAAAAGAGGCATTTCCCTACCATAACCTGGCAATGAGTTTATTTGGGAAACCAGAATAGATGATGTTACACTATTCAGGTACTGCCATGACAAGGGCTCTTATCAGTACATCTCAGTGAATGGTTTGGGTAGTGGGAAGAGGTTTTGAGAGAAGAGAGAGCTGGTGACTCATAGAGGCAAACAGATTTCTAGCTTTGTTACTTTTCATGAGGCTAAAGCAAGAGTTTCAATGCATGGGGGCCATTCAATGCGTATACAATACGGCTCCAAAATTTCTATTTACTACAGCCTTTGACCCATCCACGCACAAGGTCTTCTTCAACTTCACCCAGAGGAACACTGTCCGTGCAAAACGTTTTTTTGGTTGCATTATATGGACTGTTATTCTCTGTTATCCTAATTAATTGAGTTTGTCATCAGATTTCATTTGGAAGATCAAGTGCTACAGTAGAAGGATCTGTGACAGTGGATCTCTGTGGATGTTGACCACCATACAAGGGCACACTCCAAGCTACTCTGCCTGATCTTGGCTTTTTGACTGGTATGTTAAAAATATTGGATCCACTGCAGAGCAGAAGCAGCTCCAAATAAGCATGCCCAGTGTTTGTTATTCCACCATATTTGGATGGACAGTAGAGTCAGAGGCAGTGGAAAATGCAAGGACTATTAGACCTGTTCTTCTGTCTTCATCCATGGAAAGAAGCTGACCTTCTGTAAAGGATAAATGAGTTTTGATATCTCTCACAGGCATGAATCCAGGATAGTAATCATGGTGTAGTTCAACACAGTCTTGAAACTACCCTAATGCCTCTCTCATCAATATCATTAGGTCAGAAGAAAACAAGTTACTTACCTGTAACTTTGGTTCCCCAGTATTGGTAACTTTCATAGATTCCCATGCTTTTGTATCATTCCCTGTCGTCGGAATGGGAGTCTCGGTAATAAAAAATATCATAGTAGTAGGTACAAAAGAGAAAGGAAAGGCCTAGGCCTCATTCCCTTTTGTAACATATCAGCCTCTTTTTGTAAAATAGACCAAATCTTAGGCATCAGCCAATCAGAAGAGCCTCACCCCTGGAACCTTCCTGAAGGAACCTCAGTGCCTCAGATTTTCGTAACCGTTGTGTGCTAGACACCCTACTTGCTGAAGGCTGAGCTTTCCCCGGGGAGGTGGGTGGGCGCATGGGAATCTATGAAAGTTACCAATACTGGGGAACCAAAGTTACAGGTAAGTAACCTGTTTTCTTGCCCCAGTATTGGAACTTTCATAGATTCCCATTCTTTTGTATCAGAATAGCAAGCAGTAAACCATCATAAACACATTTTGTAAATAAGTACCTTATAACATTAAAAATGAAATCACAAAATGTGTCACCAATGGAAGGTGGGATAGAAAGGAAAGCTCACCAATCACTTGAAGAGGTTCCTCAGGACAGCCTGGCCCACCGCCGCATCATCCTGCTGCGATGACTCTAAGCAGTAATGCTTAGTGAAAGTGTGCACACTGCTCCAGGTAGCAGCCCTGCAAATGTCCTTTATATGTACCCCCGCAAAGAGGGCTGTTGAGGATGCCACTGATCTCGTTGAGTGAGCACGGATCCTGCCCCCCCCAGAGGTTTTCCTGCTATGTTGTGGCAATGCAGAATAGCACTCAAAATCCATCTTGAGATCCCCTGTTTGGACAGAGGGAGACCTTTGCTTGGACCACCAAAGGCAATGAACAATTGCAAAGTCTTTCTAAATTCCTTGGTACGGTCTAAGTAGAATTTTAGACATCGTTGTAAATCCAGAGTGTGCAATGTCTTCTCCGCTGGAGTGACTGGGTTTGGAAAAAATGTCTTTAGAATTACTGGTTCATTTAAGTGAAAGTCTGTAGGAACTTTAGGAATGAATCTTGGGTTCGTCCGCAAGATGACCGTGTTCCTTTTGAACTGTAAAAACGGCTCTTGGATAGTAAGGGCCTGCAACTCCCCCACTCGCCTAGCCGATGTCAGGGCTAAGAGCAGAGCCAATTTCCATGACAAATATTTGAAGTCGGAGCGGTGAATCGGCTCAAATGGTTCCTTCATCAGTTGAGCCAGGACCAAGTTTAAATGCCAAGTTGGAGGAGGAGGTCTCACTGGTGGATAGACCCTGAACAGGCCTTTGAGGAATTGCTTGACAATTCTTGAAGACCATAATGAAGGACCAGAGTCAGATCTCCTGAATCTTGAAATTGCCGCCAAATGGACCTTGATCGTAGAATGGGTCAGATTAGACTTTGCTAGCGAGAGTAGATAAGGCAGGAGTTGATGAGGTTTTGAAGTAAAAGGATCAACCTTTTCCTTTTTACACCAAATACAAAACCTTTTCCATTTTAATCTGTATGTCTTGTTTGTTGAAGGTGCTCTTGCCTGGGAAAGGATGTCCTTGATCTCCTTGGAAAGAGGGACATTCATGAATTCTCGCTGGTCAGGAGCCATGCAGTCAGGTGTAATGATTTTGGGTCTGGATGCCAAACCTGTCCTCCGGACATTGACAGAAGATCCGGAACCTCCTCCAGCAGGAATGGAGGAACTAGCGACAGCAGATGTAGTTATGTGTGCCAAAATTGTCTCAGCCATGCCGGGGCTATTAGGAGTATTTTGCATGGTTCCGTCTTCATCTTCATGATGAGGCGTGGAATTAGGGGAATTGGTGGAAACGCATAAAGAAACCTCCCCGTCCAGGCTATCGACAGGGCATTGCCTAATGAGCCTTGATGGTGGAACCTGCTGGCGTATGACCGGCATTTCTTGTTGGTTGGAGTTGCAAATAGGTCCACCTCCGGTGTGCCCCATGTCTGAAATAGTAGATCCAGAACCTGCTGTTTTAGTTCCACTCGTGACTGACTGAGGATAACCTGCTCAGTCTGTCGGCGCCTTCGTTCAGCACTCCTGGTAAGTGCTCCGCCTTTAGTGAAATCCTCTGAAGAATTGACCATTCCCATATCTGCTGAGCTTCTCGCGACAAGAGGAGTG
The DNA here is from genome assembly GCF_964261635.1 of Lissotriton helveticus. NCBI lineage: Eukaryota > Metazoa > Chordata > Amphibia > Caudata > Salamandridae > Lissotriton > Lissotriton helveticus. Next base: position 1,931,818,860 of record NC_136063.1, on the reverse strand, counting down.
ATCTCGTTCCTCCTTCTTTGTTCACATAATGCATAGCTGTGGTGTTGTCCGTCCGGATGATCACTTGTGAACCCTGGAGTCGCGGAAGAAAAGCTTGAAGAGCTAGCCTGATCGCTCTCAGCTCCAACAGATTGATATGCAGTTTTTGCTCGCGAGGAGAGCAATGGCCGCTGACCTGCAGATCCTGCATCACTGCTCCCCATCCCTCCACTGACGCATCCGTCGTTAGTATTTGAGGCGATGGTACGCTTGCGAAGGATAGACCTTGGCACACATTGTCTTGATGTGACCACCAAATCACTGCCTCTTTCATCTCCCGAGTGACAACCACCTTGTCCTCGAACGATCCGTGCACTTGTTTCCATTGGAGGTCCAGTTGTTCCTGCAGGGGACGCATCCGCAGTCTGTAGTGGGGAATTAAGGGAATACATGAGGACATCACCCCTAGCAGCGACTTGTAGCTGCGTACAGAAAGACACCTTTTTCCCCGAAGGTTTTGTGCCAACCGTTGCAGTTTCTCTATCCTCTCTTGAGTAGGAAACGCCCTCGAGAGCCTTGAATCTAACACTGCTCCTAGGAACCGTGCTCTTCTTGAGGGCATCAGCGTGGATTTTTCTCTGTTCAAAGTGAGCCCCAGATTCTGGAACAGATTGGTGCAAGCCTGCACAGCGTCCTGCGCTAACCATCTGGACGGGGCCTTCAGTAACCAATCGTCCAGATAAGGGAAGACCTGGAAGTGGTTCTTTCGCAGAAATGCTGCCACCGGTGCCAGCACCTTCGTGAAAATCCTTGGGGCAGAGCGAAGACCGAACGGCAGAACCCTGAACTGAAAATGGCTCTTGGCTACTGTGAAGCGTAGGAACCTTCTGTGTGCTGGGTGAATCGGGACATGGAAGTACGCGTCCTCCAGATCAAGCGTGGCCATGAAATCCCCTAGGCTGATCATTTTCAATATGTCCTGTAAGGATACCATCCGGAAGGATAGGGAGACGAGATAGGTATTTAGCTCCCTGAGGTCTAAGATGGGGCGTCATCTTTCCAGCGTCTTTCTCACCAGGAAGAACCTGGAATAGAAACCTTGGCCCTGTTGTTTGGAGGGGACCGGCTCTATCGCCCCCTTGCGGAGCATGTGTTGTACTTCAAGCCTTAGGAGACGCAGATGTTTCGATGGAATGGCTTCCGGGGGCCTGGGTGGAGGGACTTCCATAAATTTCAAAGTATGTCCTTGCCTTATGATGTTGATCACCCAACAGTCCGATGTTATTTTGGACCAATTTTGAAGGAATTTTGACACCCTGCCTCCAACTGATGACTTCTTGGAGGAGGGAACAGTAGGCAGAGCCAGGAGGCCGCTATTGGCGCTTGGACGTGTCTCGTCCACGGTCAGCCTGCTTGCCCTTGTTGTAAGGCCTCGAGTAACCCGAAGATTGGCCCTGCCTTTGCTGGTATGACTGGCGGTTTTGCTGGTATCCTGAGCTGTTTGAAGAATAGCGTTGCTGCTGTTGTTGGTATGAACCTCTATAACCACCTCCTCTGCCTCTCGAACCTCTGAAGGGAGATTTGCGATACTGGAGGGTACCTAGCGACCTGGCTGTTTCTGTGTCCTTTTTGATCTCTTGAAGAGTATCATCTATTAATTTCAGAATAGGGCCTCCCCATCGAAGGGCAGATCAAGGACCTTGTTCTGAATTTCCGGTCTAAACCAAGTCGCCTTCAGCCACCCTTGGCGTCTCAACACTGCCGCTCCTGCCAACGCCCGAAAAGACGTCGTGGCAATGTCCATGGCACAGTCTATAATTTCCATAGAGACCGCCTCACCCTCTTGTAAAGTCTTCTTTGCTTCCGCCACTGACTCCGATGGAAGCTGTTCCAGATATGGAGCTACATCACACCATAATTGGCGATCATATCGTCCTAATATCGCCAAAGCATTGGCGGCACGTATTAGCAGGCTAGCCATCGATGAAAACCGCTTGCCCGTGTTATCCAGTCGTCGTCCATCCTTGTCAGGAGGGGCCGTTAAGGGAGCAGAGGGGTTCTGCGACTTCCTCTGTGCTGCCTGTGAGATGACAGAGTCAGGTTTTGGATGGCCCGTTAGCGCTGCAGGTCCATCATCTGGTGCTTTATACTTTTTATCCAGACGCGGTAGCACAGGGACCACCGTCGCTGGGTTTTTCATAGCTTTCAAACCTTCCTCCCACAAATGATACACAATTGGAATCGACCTTGTTGTCTTGCGCTGTGTTTCTTTGAAATCATATAAGAAACAGTCCGTGGTTTGAGCGGGCATTACCAGTTTAAATCTCCCAGCTGCACGTTCCATCAGCTGGTGAAAACTGCCGATGTTAGCAGGAGGTGAATCTACCAAGTCTTGATGTGGCGAAGCTTGGTCTGGGATGATGTAGTCATCATATTCATCCCCATCATGATCCGACTCTTGGTTATCATTGGATGATTCATCATTATCACCATCCACATCCGGGTCATCGGCTGGCTCTGACGGAGCCTGAGGCACCGGCCGCTGAGGTTGAGGTGGCGTCTGTATCGGAAGTACCGGAGTGACTACAGATGAGGGGTTCCTCACTGGTGTCGAAGGAGCAGACCTACGTGGTGTTGGTCTTTCTGCTTTTGACTTATAGTCCTGCAACATCTTGTGGAATTCATGCAGGAATGGTTTAGGAACCGAAGTCATGTCTTGTGGCACATAGCCCTTAGAGTGGGCCATCTGATGATATTCTCCTTCCCCTTGGTCATATGCCCCTTCTGAATCTGTCTCTTGACTCTTGATTAGTAGCTGAGACGGGCTATTGGCATAGTCATAAGCATCCTGTCCGTCTTCGTCAGATTCTCCCTGGTCCAACAACAAAGTTGGCGGTAAAGGGGTCACCCTTCTCAGGGATGTCATCTCAGGAGTGATTCTCGTTAAAGAAACCGTCACTCGTCTCTCCGTAGCCAGTATGGTCGATGGTTCCGTCGACGCCGGAGATATCCTCGCCGACGATATTGGAATTACAGATGTCGTCGTCGACACCACCGTCGACGAGCCCGCCGACGTTGTAGATATTGTTGTTGTTGTCGATGCACTCGTCGACGACACCACCGCCGTCGATACCGTCGTCGTCACTGCCGTCGACGATGATGGTTTCCTCGTCGCCGATGTTAATGAAGCCGTCGACGACGTTTTCGTCGACGATGTCGTCGGCACATCTCCCGTCGACGCTGCCATCGACGACACCTTCTTCGACGACGAAGCTTTCATCGACGATTCCCCCGCCGACGAGCCCGTCGACGGGACCAATTGGATTTTGGGCTTTGTTTTCTTCGTCGACGGACCCACCGTCGACGATGTCTTCGTCGTAGAGGACTTAGAACTCCTCTCTGAAGAATGTGAGGAGGGTTTTTTGAAGGCTGGGTCTGTCTTCTCACCCTTAGGAGGCGAAACCAGTTCTGCCTTATCCTTCCCACTGCAGGGGGGGGAACTTCCTGAACCCCGGCTCTCAGACTCTCTGGGGGTCTTTTTAGAAGCCTTTGAGGGGCGCCCAACAGAGGAAGATGGGGAACCTCTACCTCTTTTCACTGACCTTTTTGAGGAGGCAAATGAAGACGATTCCTCCTCATCACTGGAAACTCCATGTTTCCTCTCCTTCTGCCTCTGTAGCCATGTAAGCAGTCTTCCAGCACGATCTCTCAAGGTCTTGGTGGAGAGAGTGCGGCAAATTCTGCAGTCCTCTGCCTTGTGATCCAGATAAAGGCAGTAAATGCAATCCTTGTGTTTGTCCTCCACAAACAGCCTTTTCTTTCCACAGGTGGAACAGGGCTTGAAAAGGGCTTTCTTTTTCTCAACTTCAGACATCCTGAAGAAAAGGAGAGATTCCTGAAGTAAAACTGAAGAAATCCTGAAGAAAAAACTGTAGAAATCTACTTGAAAGAGTTGAAAATAGAGCAGAGCTCAATGGAGACTCCCTAGCACAACGTGCGGTAGAAAATCTGAGGCTCTGAGGTTCCTTCAGGAAGGTTCCAGGGGTGAGGCTCTTCTGATTGGCTGATGCCTAAGATGTGGTCTCTTTTACAAAAAGAGGCTGATATGTTACAAAAGGGAATGAGGCCTAGGCCTTTCCTTTCTCTTTTGTACCTACTACTATGATATTTTTTATTACCGAGACTCCCATTCCGACGACGGGGAATGATACAAAAGCATGGGAATCTATGAAAGTTCCAATACTGGGGTAAAATGTATCTTTAAATTATTGGGTGATGTTTAGAGGAGGGCAAAATTCTTGAGCCCACAGGGAAATGCACAAAGAATGCCAGTTTTTTATCCCCCGAGAGGAATTGGGGTTGAACTACTTACTCTGTTATCAGAAAAAAACGGGCAAAATTCCAGTTTAATTTCCGTGTAGGAAGCGCTGTTGCTTTTTGAAGCATTGTGAGATACAAGGCAATGTGTTTATCTTAATGGTAACTATATTACGGTAAATAAATTGCCCGACCTCTGACAGTGCACTTCAAAGTAACTTTATCAGCAAGGAAATTATGTTTGCGGATCCTCCCTACAGTGTTCAGCCAATGTAATTAACTTAACTTAACGTTGACTACATTGGCTGGCCGATGGCGGTGCTTTTGGCACAATAATTGCTTGATCTTTTCATTCCAGACTGAGACATCCTTGCTTTTCAGGGCATTACTCTTGCATTTTTCCCATTTTCCCACCTGCTGCTGGCAGGTGAGGAATTCCTGTGCAACTGGATGAAATTTAGTAGCTGCTTTGCGTGGATGAATAAAATGAGATTTTGCCTGGCCTGGTGAGGGTAATGCATTTCAAAGAGACAGAAATGGGAAGTGGTGAGGGCATTAGTCATGTATGTTGTATCCATCATAAGAGAGAGGCAAAAGTTGCACGCGGCAGAGCAAGAGTACATAGTGGAATTGGACATTTTTATTTTGAGTGCTAGGCTTATCACTACATTATCTCCAAGGGCTGGATTAGATCAAGAAAAATTAAAAAGTAGGTGTCATTGTGGTAGAGTAGAGAGGTTGCTCCAGTGTGTTGGTGATAGTTGATGATTTTGGCCGCTTTGGTCTTAAATATCCCAGGTGGGTGCTTAAAATATTGTTCAGCTTTGCAAGGCTTACATTTTAAAATGTTTGAATAAGCCAATTTCTGATAACGAATGAAGGTTTCCTTTCATTGACTGCACGCCTCATTATTGCAATTGGCGAAATAAGACTTTTTAGCTTTCCTAGTATCTGCCTGCGTTAACCTCCACTTTGGGTCTTTCCCTTTTCAATTGCGGCTTACTCAATTGCCTTTCCAGATTAGATTAGCAATTTCTTCAGCAATTTATTTTTGCTGATTTTCTAGATTTGGCTGGTACTAAGATGTCAAGAGCAGGAGATATATTATGCTACAGGTTGTCAAGCAACATGCCAAGGGTTTTGATGGAGGATGGTTGGTTTTGTTTTGAAGGCACTGTAGGTTACATTTGGAAGATCTTGCAGTATGGCTAATTGCATTTAACCTACTCTGTACTTATATTTCAGAATTGTGTCATAGGAATAAGGTCATATATTAGGTTTGGGAGGTTTATGGAGACAAAGAGTGATCTTAAAATACATGTCACAGTAGCATCATGTTCAAAGATTCACACAAATGTGTGAACATAAGATACAGCATGGGTCCAGCTATGTGGGTTGGGTTCTACACTGCTGTTTAATATTGTGACAGTTCTCTGTGGTTGCCTTGGGTCCTTACATTGAGCTAGCTAAGGTCTACCCTGGTAACAGATACACCATCTGCCATGCATGTTAGCAAAGCATCAGAGTAGTGCCTATTTAGAAGCCTTCTGTCATTGAAGAGGTAAAAAGAAAATCAGAGCGCAAAAAAGAAAATCAAAGCACCAAATACAAAAACAAGGAAATCCACAATTACAGATGGATTTTGTCACAACACCAAATTGCAACCTAGATTTTTTTCTCAGAGTTTTATATAGCGCGAACTTGACCCGAAGGTATCAGAGCACTTTACATGAGCAGTAGTTGCATTACACAATGAGACATTCATTTTTGTTAGGCACAGGGAGATTACGTGATATGCCTAGAATCACAGGATGTTGTGAGTCATTACAGAGACTCAAACCCGGTTTCCCAGCTCTGAGGGCGAACGCCCTAGTCATTAAACCACATCCGCTCCCCAACCATAGCTAACATTATAGGTCGTGGGGTACAACATGCTGAGTCTTATAGTGCCACTAGAATTTTCAGTGGGCTACTTTGGGGCATCCATGTCATACATAAATCTCTACAACAAGGGGTGGTGAGGGACAGAGTCTCTGAATTAAGCAGAATACTCTCACCCAGTCAAAAGATCAGGGCTAGATCCAACACCGTTTTTTAGCTCATTGCACCATCCCAGTTTCAGAACCTGGCTGTATGCAAATTAGTCTGTTCCTGTCCCAGTGCATGATGGGAACAGGGCAAACCAAACTACAAAAGCCAATTCTTACACTGGGAAGGAAACAAGCTTCCGGGGACCGGTTTCTGGCATTACAGCCGTCTTCGGCCCGGCTTGCTTGAATCCTGATGGTGCAATTAGCAAGGGACTCATGTCTGAGTATACCCTTCCACGCTTAGGGTGGACAAAAATATTTACAACAAGGGGTGGTGAGGGACAGAGTCTCTGAATTAAGCAGAATACTCTCACCCAGTCAAAAGATCAGGGCGAGATCCAACACCGTTTTTTAGCTCATTGCACCATCCCAGTTTCAGAACCTGGCTGTATGCAAATTAGTCTGTTCCTGTCCCAGTGCATGATGGGAACAGGGCAAACCAAACTACAAAAGCCAATTCTTACACTGGGAAGGAAACAAGCTTCCGGGGACCGGTTTCTGGCATTACAGCCGTCTTCGGCCCGGCTTGCTTGAATCCTGATGGTGCAATGAGCAAGGGACTCATGTCTGAGTATACCCTTCCACGCTTAGGGTGGACAAAAATATTTACAACAAGGGGTGGTGAGGGACAGAGTCTCTGAATTAAGCAGAATACTCTCACCCAGTCAAAAGATCAGGGCTAGATCCAACACTGTTTTTTAGCTCATTGCACCATCCCAGTTTCAGAACCTGGCTGTATGCAAATTAGTCTGTTCCTGTCCCAGTGCATGATGTGAACAGGGCAAACCAAACTACAAAAGCCAATTCTTACACTGGGAAGGAAACAAGCTTCCGGGGACCGGTTTCTGGCATTACAGCCGTCTTCGGCCCGGCTTGCTTGAATCCTGATGGTGCAATGAGCAAGGGACTCATGTCTGAGTATACCCTTCCACGCTTAGGGTGGACAAAAATATTTACAACAAGGGGTGGTGAGGGAAGACGGCTGGCATACAGCCAGGTTCTGAAACTGGGATGGTGCAATGAGCTAAAAAACGGTGTTGGATCTAGCCCTGATCTCTTGACTGGGTGAGAGTACTCTGCTTAATTCAGAGACTCTGTCCATCACCACCCCTTGTTGCAAATAATTTTGTCCACCCTAAGCGTGGAAGGGTATACTCAGATGTGAGTCCCTTGCTCATTGCACCATCAGGATTCAAGCAAGCCGGGCCGAAGACGGCTGGAATGCCAGAAACCGGTCCCCGGAAGCTTGTTTCCTTCCCAGTGTAAGAATTGGCTTTTGTAGTCTGGTCTGCCCTGTTCCCATGATGCACTGGGCCAGAGACAGACTAATTTGCATACAGCCAGGTTCTGAAACTGGGATGGTGCAATGAGCTAAAAAACGGTGTTGGATCTAGCCCTGATCTCTTGACTGGGTGAGAGTACTCTGCTTAATTCAGAGACTCTGTCCATCACCACCCCTTGTTGTAAATAATACATAAATCTCAGCATCTTGGCTTGGATAGATGTGCACATGCCAGGTCTGCTTGGATCATCACATTTAATGGAGAGTATAAATAAAGCAATTTACCACGCTTAAAATGGATTGGTAAATGATATCATAACAGACATAATTTCAAGTGAGTATGCACAATAAACCCAGGATGAACTAATGGAGTGCCAATACAATATACCGTTGGCTGGTATTAATGTAATTGTGTTAGTTCTACTGCTTGGCAGTTGCTAATTTGCCAGTACTGTTAACAAGTATTGCCCACCGTTGAGTCGACGGTGTCTGACTAGCAACCCGTAGAACATTTTGGATGGATGCAGAGTTTATCATGACCTTCCAGTAAGTTTCCTTTAATTTACAATCAATTGTTAGTGTATGTTATGACATTTTAGCTATTTCTTTGGCTTTCTAATTAAAATCCCTTTAGATAAGTATCTGTTTTTAATGAGATTTTAAGTATGATGAAAGTATGTCATCTAAGGTATGATCCATTTGTGCAATTGATTTAATATTTCTACATATAGACGGCGAACTGAAACTCTACTGAACAATCCAGATTGCTTAACATTGTGATTCATTATTTGGTCTACATTTAATGCAGGACTGTGGAATTAAATAATTTATGTAATGGATAAGAGTGATTTGCCTGCCAAATGAGTGTCATCCTGACCCATTTCGTATTCTGTGTTTATTGTGTTATTAATTTGGAGTATTTTTTAGATCATTTAATTTATCATCACTACTTTGGTGTTGTATTTTTTTTATCCTTGGTTGTCACAAAATGTTTTGGTTAATTTATGTGTTCTAATTATTCTTAACAAATTTTTTTTGTAACAAAGTGTTTCGCAATAAATTTGCAAAATATTAAGAAGAACAACTCAAAATTACACCTTTTGACTAATTGTTATCCCACTTTGCCCAGGAATAAAGCAAGTAGGTCTAATAGTGAGTATCCAGATACACTTAGGGCCTGATTATGAGTCTAACTCATGTAATGTAATGTATGTATACTTGTAAAGCGCACTGTTACCTCTTTACGTGGCGTCCTGGCGCTGTATACCACTGGGGAACCCGTCCTGGCTTTCCCTGTGAGAGGGCACCCCAAGGTGAAGCCAGGCATCCCCGGCGTTGCTGGGGCCGTTGTGGAGATTAAGCAAGCTATTGCCCAGAGTTGCAGAGTGGGACCAATGGTTAGCGTAGGCACCTAAGCGAGAATTATGGAGTCCACGGACATTGAACCAAGACCCTGCCGCGTCGGGAATTGAACCCTGGTCCCGGGCCGACCTCTGCTTCAGGGTCTGCCGCTTCTAACCAGTGAGCCACACTTCTCCACCAACTCATGGTGACACGGCAGTGGTAGTCCAGCCAAAGCCACACCGGCGGTTCAACCGCCCCATTATAAGTAGGGCGGTCGGACCTCCATTGCAAGGCTGCTGCTGCCAGGAAACCGCCGGCGGTGGCGCGCTGGTCAGGGCCTAAGTAATATGCTGGTGGTGCCACTGCGGCACCGCCAAGCGTATTGCGAGTTTCCAGACCGCCAGAGGTGTCATGAAGATCTTTCCTCCATGAAAAGGCTGGCGGTCCTGAAACAAAGGGGGCCCTTCAGAGCCTCCTGTTGTCCATTTGTATGGGGGTGCATGCAAGGGGGGACAACATGTGCCCACCTGTGTGCATGCACCCTGTTTCCTGCATGGCATGAACTCCACAGTCCATGTCATGCAGAATTTTCTTTTGGCATTCCCATTGCGGTGCCCATTTTCAGAGGCACCACTGTGAGAATGCTAAAAACTGCCCGCCAGACATAATCTGGCAGGTGGCCCGACCAAGAGTTTGGCCACCAAAACCGTAAACGGGCCATTAATCAAATACAATAACCAATGGAGCTCTACCATTAATCTTTTCGATGCAGTGGACAAGTGCCTTCCTACAATTTTTTTTCCATTTTCTGAATATGTGTTAAAATATTTTTGAAGGCAAATATTGATATTCACTGTGACCATAGGCATTTGACCACTAACAGGTGGAGTATACACTAAACATTTGATGTGAATTTGTATTCATAACTATTTTATACATCTTAATACAAAACAATTGAAAAAGCTTTAGAGAAATATGTCCTTATCTTAATCAATATATCATAGATGCAGAGAAATACTTGGTTTGTGCATAAAGTGAGAGATGTTAATGATTATAACTCAGATCATTATTCTCCCAAAAATTACTACTAAATCCTTCAAAGTGTTTTAATAATCTGTAATGGATGTGCCCACAATAAAATAGTCTTCAGCAAATACTTTTTCAAACGACACGTTGTGTGATTTCCTAAGATGGCATCAATGATAAATGTATATGTGTAAACATCTACCTAGGCAATCGTAGTTGCTTGTCTTAGGAAATGATATAAGAGCAAAAGACCATTTTCGAAGATGAAATTACAATTTTATCGTCAAGCCGACAATGAATTAATATGAAACAGTAAAACTTAATTCTTTAATAAACCAAAAATTAAAAATAGTTCAAAAGAACTATACATAAAATATCAACATTAAATACAATAAATATGCAAGGGATTAAGGGAAAAAACGTAATGAAGTATAAAAAACACAAATGTATGTGGCACAAAAATGAATAATCGACGCGCGTTTCGGCGACCAGCATCTTCTTCAGGACAAAAGCGGTACAAAAGAGGGAGGTACAAAAGGGGGTAGTGATGGACGGAGCATCTGAATCAATCAAACACTCACACCCAGTCAAAAGATCTGGGTTTAATCCATCACCGTTCGTTAGCCCACTCTGCCACTCCAGTTCAGACATGGCTGTATGCAAATCAGTCTGACCCTGTGCCTCATGGGAACAGTCCAGCCCGAACTGCCAAGTCATGTCTTCCCTGGACTGGAAACAAGCTTCCGAGGACCGGTTTCTGGCATTCCAGCCGTCTTCAGCACGGCTTGCTTGAATCCAGTGGCAAAGTGAGCAAGGGACTCACATCTGAGCATACCCTGCCACACTTATGGCGGCCAAAAGCGGTACAAAAGGGGGTGGTGATGGACGGAGCATCTGAATCAATCAAACACTCACACCCAGTCAAAAGATCTGGGTTTAATCCAACACCGTTCTTTAGCCCACTCTGCCACCCCAGTTCAGACATGGCTGTATGCAAATCAGTCTGACCCTGTGCCTCATGGGAACAGTCCAGCCCGAACTGCCAAGCCATGTCTTCCCTGGACCGGAAACAAGCTTCCGAGGACCGGTTTCTGGCATTCCAGCCGTCTTCAGCCCGGCTTGCTTGAATCCAGTGGCACAGTGAGCAAGGGACTCACGTCTGAGCATACCCTGCCACACCTATGGCGGCCAAAAGGGGGTGGTGATGGACGGAGCATCTGAATCAATCAAACACTCACACCCAGTCAAAAGATCTGGGTTTAATCCATCACCGTTCTTTAGCCCACTCTGCCACCCCAGTTCAGACATGGCTGTATGCAAATCAGTCTGAGCCTGTGCCTCATGGGAACAGTCCAGCCCGAACTGCCAAGCCATGTCTTGCCTGGACCAGAAACAAGCTTCTGAGGACCGGTTTCTGGCATTCCAGCCGTCTTCAGCCCAGCTTGCTTGAATCCAGTGGCAAAGTGAGCAAGGGACTCACGTCTGAGCATACCATGCCACACTTATGACGGCCAAAAGCGGTACAAAAGGGGGTGGTGATGGATGGAGCATCTGAATCAATCAAACACTCACACCCAGTCAAGAGATCTGGGTTTAATCCATCACCGTTCTTTAGCCCACTCTGCCACCCCAGTTCAGACATGGCTGTATGCAAATCAGTCTGACCCTGTGCCTCATGGGAACAGTCCAGCCTGAACTGGCAAGCCATGTCTTCCATGGACCAGAAACAAGCTTCCGAGGACCGGTTTCTGGCATTCCAGCCGTCTTCAGCCCGGCTTGCTTGAATCCAGTGGCAAAGTGAGCAAGGGACTCACGTCTGAGCATACCCTGCCACACTTATGGCGGCCAAAAGCGGTACAAAAGGGGGTGATGATGGACGGAGCATCTGAATCAATCAAACACTCACACCCAGTCAAAAGATCTGGGTTTAATCCATCACCGTTCTTTAGCCCACTCTGCCACCCCAGTTCAGACATGGCTGTATGCAAATCAGTCTGACCGTGTGCCTCATGGGAACAGTCCAGCCCGAACTGCCAAGCCATGTCTTCCCTGGACCGGAAACAAGCTTCCGAGGAACGGTTTCTGGCATTCCAGCCGTCTTCAGCCCGGCTTGCTTGAATCCAGTGGCAAAGTGAGCAAGGGACTCACGTCTGAGCATACCCTGTCACACTTATGGCGGCCAAAAGCGGTACAAAAGGGGGTGGTGATGGACGGAGCATCTGAATCAATCAAACACTCACACCCAGTCAAAAGATCTGGGTTTAATCCATCACCGTTCTTTAGCCCACTCTGCCACCCCAGTTCAGACATGGCTGCATGCAAATCAGTCTGACCCTGTGCCTCATGGGAACAGTCCAGCCCGAACTGCCAAGCCATGTCTTCCCTGGACCGGAAACAACCTTCCGAGGACCGGTTTCTGGCATTCCAGCCGTCTTCAGCCCAGCTTGCTTGAATCCAGTGGCACAGTGAGCAAGGGACTCACGTCTGAGCATACCCTGCCACACCTATAGCGGCCAAAATGGGGTGGTGATGGACGGAGCATCTGAATCAATCAAACACTCACACCCAGTCAAAAGATCTGGGTTTAATCCATCACCGTTCTTTAGCCCACTCTGCCACCCCAGTTCAGACATGGCTGTATGCAAATCAGTCTGACCCTGTGCCTCATGGGAACAGTTCAGCCCGAACTGCCAAGCCATGTCTTCCCTGGACCGGAAACAAGCTTCTGAGGACCGGTATCTGGCATTCCAGCCGTCTTCAGCCCGGCTTGCTTGAATCCAGTGGCAAAGTGAGCAAGGGACTCACGTCTGAGCATACCCTGCCACACTTATGGCGGCCAAAAGCGGTACAGGACATGCCACTTGGTAACTTTATTCTGTAAAAGATAGATAGTTGATACTTCCCTTTGCTTTAGTTCAGAGTAAACATGGATAGTTTCTGATATGTATACGGATTCAAAATTCCGTTTCAAATTTCTTATTTCTTGCTAGACTCGCCTTTTGATAATTCAGAAGTGTTCGCACCAGGAAGGTAGGGCCTAAAGGAAATTGATGTTCCTATGTTCCCAGAAGACGAAACTCGAGTGGTGTGCAATATCGAAAAAGGGTAAAATTTTGAATCACCAAAACTGCTTCGGTTAGATAGACGATTGATAAAAGGATCTGAATCCGAAGGCAGCTGCACTTTGCCTCCATGTTACGTCGTAGATATGAAGTTCACTGAACTATTATCTACAAATAGTTTTAGGGCAGTGTCTACGCGGAGGCTAGCCATCCAATTCCGGACCTCACGTCTTGGTGGACAAAATGGCGATGTGATATCCTTGATATAAATGATACATGACAACATGCCCTGGATGTGATTTGAGGAAGACAATATAATTTAATGTTGCATCATCAAAAATCCATGATTGTGCGGTGTCACTGTCTGGCATTTTGGTAAATAGACGTGCATGTAATGCTTCCTCTCAGAATCCCAAAGAGATAATTTACTTCATGGAGGGTCTTTTTAAGAAAGAGAACACAGTGCACTTGTTCTCATCAGGTACAAATCCTTCTATTTGTTCATATATCAATGTAAACACATGTTGCCTTATGTGAATATATCTGATTATCACGTTTTTAAGGTCACCTCACTCTTAAGTGTGATCATTAATATTTAAAACCCATTGTAAACTTCCTAATCGACAAATTTATCTAAAGAATACTTTGCTAGTCACCAATTGCTGTCTGCAACTTGCCACTTCTCTCACAGGCAAATCTCCATGTAACATTTAGGGCCTATTGCCAATTTGTCCTTCAAAGGCAAGATACCTGGCACCAGTATGCAGGCACTGGCTAAATACAATTAATTTGCAATAAGGTGCTACACAGCACAATAATACATAATGTTAGGCTATGTCATTTTGTTTCATTTCATTTGTATGGTCCCTAATGGTTTCTTTAATTGATGAAGTATTTTCAGGACAATTGTCATAGTTCCAGTGAGTGAGGGCAGGAAATTAGCTCCATTAACCATACAACTGCTTGCAGTTCCCCTGTGCTCAGTGTGCTATAAGAAACAACATCTTCTTATAGCTGGATGTTTTGAGTTAAAGGAGCTCATTTACAGTTTGGCAGAGAGGGGACCCTGCCATACACTGGTGGGGGCTTCTGGTGCATCAAGTATGTGACTCTATAACCTCATCTGAGGATGGAGGTCTGCTGATTGTGCATTAGTTGAGCCTGCTGAGGTAGGAATTTGAGCTGCTTTGGAAGTAAATCTGAGACCTATCACTTTGTTCCCTAATAAACAGATTTAAAACTAAAATGTTGTGCAGTTTCTTCATCAGAGGTATTTTTTACCTTCTGTCTGACTTTGTCTTTTGGCCTGGTACTTTCTTCCTAGCCATTGTTCTGGAGGAGAACAGTTTTATTATGGCCTGGATGGGTATTTCTAGGCTTAGGTTAGAGCATTTGCAAAGCTCTCTTGCTAAAATTCACTTCTAGGATTGACATCTTTATCAGAGATAGTATCTGGCAAAACCTGCCCTCCTTCAGAAAAGCACATACGCACTAGCAGAAGGTGATAAACCCCAATTCATCCAGGTCAGCACTCATCCTAGATACAATGAAGGATCACTCAACATCAACGAATATCAACATAAGTTTCTTCTAATGGCCAATTCTAACCGAGTCTTGGTTGCACTGAGTAAGCAAGTGATGGGAAAAAATGAGGTTTACAAAGATTTATTTTCGAGCAGTGCTCTAACCATCCTTCTGGGTGCAGCGTCATTACAACAGGAGGAGTTCCAACCAAAAAGGTACACACGCGTTTCCAAAATTTGGGTATCTTGGAAATGTGTGAAGGCTTTTCTTTGTGGCTGTTGAAGAGGCATTAAATGCACAGAGAAAGATCAGGTTGGTGATTGAAACACATGGAACTTTTATTTGACATTTAATTAACTGAAATAAATATCTGTAGTCTAATCCACAATGTGGCTCAATTATTTTCTGTGGAACCGATAGATGGACATACATCTCATTCTTGTGTATGTTCATTGGGTTTCACACTTATAGTAATAAGAAAACATGCAAAATAGGACTATATACCTAGAACTCATTTAGTTGCTGTATTAGTAGAATTACAATTTTTAACATTTGTTTGTAGTATACCTGAAACTTTGGCATTCCGAAAACCTGCGTCACCAAGAATGATTTGTAAATTTTTGCTTGGAATCCACCCTTCTTTTCTTCTACTTAAATTCTTCACCAACCTTGAAATAAGAATATTTGCATCAATCATAAAGGCGCATCATATGAAAACATATAGAATACATTACACTACAAGCACAGGACATTTTGCACAGCTTTCGATTAGGAGTAGACATGGTTTCCCTTACAAAATATAGTGGACAGCAGAGATTACAAAAGCACAGCAGATGATGTTGGTGGGCCACAGGAATCAATAAGGTAGGAAACTGTGTCCTGTTTTAGATATTTAAAGAAATTCTGTACTGCATATTATTCAGTAACTTTAATATCTTTCACAAATCTAGTTCATTTGTAAAGCTGATATAAATACTCCTCTTGCATTAAAGGTGCTTGATTGACTCTGGTTGAGACGAGGAATGAGGAACAGTGAAGCACAAATTCAACAAAATCTTTCAGTGTGTTCAGTCTCCCACCTCTGCCCACCATCAACCCTATTCATGAACTTTCATGAAGGTGTGGATTTGTGCTAGACTGTGCCCCTGTTTTTATGTGATTGCATTTTAAAAAAATGCATATACTTAAATAAGAACAGCCATTCATATGATAGACACACCTGGCAGGTGACTAAAACATGTCAGCCAAACTGCAAATAACTAGTCTCAAGTAATTTTCTCTTTCACAAACACAAAATTACATATTACTTTTCACTTTGAAATAAATGTACATTCCCTATCTCCTCTTCTTTTGTCTCACACACCTGTGTGGTAAGCATGCCTCATCTGGAGGCGTGGCTTGACTCGCAGTCAAGATGTCCGCAATGAGCTGAGCTTTGCAGCCCAGCTCGAGAAACAGGGATTTGCTAAATAATGAGTAATGAGACTTACAAGGAAAAAATAAATATGAGCAATCTCAAGATTTCTTCTAGTATTAGAATTCTTTCACAAATAACAGCAAACTCTCAAACTTTTCTTTTCTGGACTAACCTCATGCAAGAAACTCAGAATGCATACTGCCAAACGAGAGCACAACATGTATTTGTCACTCTGTGATGCACATTGTTCTTCTTTACACAAATCTATCCCATGTGAGAGGATAAGAAGTGTGATTCTACCTAGAGTTAAAATTGCAGCTTTTGTTACTACAGCATGCAGGAGTCAAACAGCAGTCCAAGTTAGATGTAACAGAGGTGGTAGTTTAGTACAATTAGACACTTAATCATTTGATTCAATGGATTTAACTCTATTGGTTCTTAGAAAGCATTGGAGTAGCATGTAGCCAAAGAACTAAAAATGTATTCCGGTCTTTGGGCATGATAGGAAATTTAGAAAGTCTCCTTTATTCATTCAGAAACAGGATGTAAACTCTGATACACTGGTAATACTTCAAGTGTTCTTGAGAAGTAATAGACCTATTCTGTGATCTATAAGATTCAAAGTTGCAGATTAGTCCGAGGCACCATGAACACATTTCATTACTTCCCTGGCCCGGACTTTTAGTTGAGAGCCTTAAGCAAGGCCTCTAAGGCATCTTTCATATATTTACCCTTTAGTTCTGGAATGTTTGGCTTTTCAGTGATGGTCCACATCACATTCTCCTCCTTTTCTGTAGGAGGCGCTACATTCTTGAGGATTCTAAATGTTCCACAGACTTAGTGATCCCACCAGAAATGATCTAGATACAACCCAAGGTCTTTTGCAAAAAACATTGTTTGCATCTGGACTGATCTCTCTATAAATGTTGATAAATCATCAGAAGAATGGAGTAATAGAAGCAAGTTACTCAAAGTCTATAAAGTGAAAATACTTATTTTTATAGAATTGTGTTGCATTTTCAACCTACAGAAGATAAGTTACCATTTTATAAAAGACATGGATAATCAGGAAAAATATACTAAGTGGCCATAAAACTGGTCCTGCTGCTTTAAATAAGATATTTGGTGCTGAGAAACATGTTATAGCTGATAGAGCCTTTCCCCAAACTAAATTAACCCACAGTGTGGCAATATGATGGGTCTGCTTGGATTTCTTTAGGTCTTCAAACCTTGACATAAGGTTAATGGCAGAAAAAAAGCCTAACTAGCATTCAAATTGCAGGAAATCAATAGCATTTTGATAAAAAGACAAACCAAGGGAACACTACTGCTTAACCTTTAACCAGTTATGTATGCTATAAACTTTAAAGTATCATTCACTTGAGATCTGGTGGTGCCAGCATATGTTAAATACAGGGTGGTGGGCTTCATTTCATCTAAATGCATTATAAAAGACAAATGACACAATATTCAAGAAACCCCAAAGGGAAATGTTTGTCTATTTGGGGCACACTAAACAGGAATAGAACTTGGTCACATTTTATCGTCAGCCATCGACCAGGCCGCCCCTATGCGACTCCTAACTGTCCTTTCTTCTACCAGCGAGACAGGCTTCAATGGAGAATTGAGGGAACTGAAAAGTGAGAAAAGGGGCATCACAGAAGGAAGACAAGGATATCAAGGAAATGAAAGTAGGAACATCATAGACAGATCTCACATGCATGGGAAGCAGACAGGAATGCAGAGGTGCACACGCTCTGAGTTTTAAGCCTATTTGAGAGTCTGGAACACGTTATTCCCCAAAGTTAAAAAAAAGTGTCATATCTTCTCAGCCTGGAAGTGTAATGTAAGTGCCTTGCTAAAATCAAACAGCCCAAAAAAATTACTCTAACAGTTATTCAACTTTTCAACAACTGAAGAAAACTTGCTAACTTATAAGGTATATGCAAACCGAAGAAGTATGACCAAATAAAACAAGCAATTATACAATGCAGATTACATACATTGTCATAATGCAGACGATCAAGCAGCACCAATTTCCTTAATTATTCTCCAAGTGTTATGCCTGTAGCAGTAGTAGCATTTTAAACCTATTTACAGCTACGTCAAGCTTCACACTAAACCAGCCAGCTATTTTTTTTCATTTTTCTGTCGAATGCATGACATATTTGTAAAACCTATCACAAGTTAAACTCACAAGGGCTTTACTGACACTACACTTCTATCTTACGATCATGATATGTAAACCACTTCCATGAAGGATAAAGAAGTGACAGGTCAATTTCTTAATTTAATACCATCAAATATTAAGTGGCAGATAGTTTCAATAGTAGTTCCATATAATCAACAGATTACGATTTCCCAGGATAGCCATTTCTAAGCTTCCACCACAGATAAAAGAGTTGATTAAATCTATTTTTCATGAAATGAGTTCAATCTATTAGCAGATCATATGAATACGTCTGAACAGATGAGCACTCAAACCACGCTAGATAGTTGGTTGCAGAAGATGTTGATGCTAGAGCTTGGATATTCTGCCTATTGGCACAAATCTGAAGGTTTTCTTGTATTCGACATTTCACATGAATTTTGCTATGACAACAAATGATAGAATGATCATTCACTATTCAAATCCCTCATCAGCTGACCAAAAACTAGTTGTGATCATCACTTTTCCTTGCACAATCTCTATGTTTGAATACTTTGCATAGTTGTGTAAGAAAATGTTTGGACCCTGGTAGTCTACAATAAGAACAACATCGCTTGCATCAGCAGACATGCCTAAATGGGTCACTTGAAGCCAGCACTCCACAAAAGGTACCAGTAGAAGTCATTAATCTAAAGGTGCCTTAAATGACAGTTCCAGAAGTGACACAACTTATGGTGTTTGAGACAGTGAGGCTTCTAGATGCCCAGAAGAATCAGACCCATGGTTTAAGAAGATATAAAAAATATTCAATAAATGGATGCTATAGAGATACTGACAATGATATGTTGCATAAACAAGCTCAAACTCACTTCTTTATCTACATATTGTTAATATATATCTCAGGCCTGATAAACAGGACACAGCCGTCATTCATCTCCTTTCCAACTGTTCCACGAGTATTCCATCACAGCATTTCTATATGGAGCTTTGATAGTAATACATGTGAGACACCATTCTGGGCACCTGCCTATGGCTATGTATTCCACACGTCTCACTACACTAAAATTATCAATTAATAACTTCACAGTTTTTAAGATGTGGCAGTGTATGAAAAATACAAGTGAAAGGACAATATGATATTCAATTACATATGCAAACCTCAAATATTCTATATTTAATCTCAACCTTTCCAAATCATCCACTGTTTTTCAATTAGCATGTATGTACCTTCTATTCTGTTCTTAACATGATGCATCCCTTATATTTTCTTCATTATCCTCAACTTCAAAATCCAACCAATCCTAATTGCTCATTATAACAAATGAAGATACCACAGCACTCAAAATAGTCGTCAGATTCCACAAAGTAAGGTTCATTGGTAGAAAGTCCAGTAATATGGATTAATTGAGACATGGAGAATTCAGTAATCCACAGTGCATACATCATCATAACAACTGCTGACATGTGTTTTGTCACTATAAGTGACTTTTTTCAAAGCTGATGGTAATACGTTGAATGGCAACAATACTATGGGATGTATAAAGGATCCACCATTTCGGCTTCTCCATGTCTCAAATTCATATTACTGGACTTTCTACATACTTAATGGACTTTGGCTTTTTGATGTCTATTTTGAGTCCTGTGGTATCTACATTTGTGATTGATTTATACAGTTGACCCCTCTGGCCTATCGCTGTTTGTACCTTTTGGGAGTACGATGCATAATAACTGGAAAGTACCAACCAAACGATTTGTGCTCATTACACTTTACCCATAAGAACATATTTCAATAAGAGGTGCGATTCGCAATCCACTTCTACCTCATTGTCTTACAATAATTCCTCATGATGAACAACAACTCCCTTTCAATCCATGCCTCTTTACTTTGATAAGCGACTGGCATACCATATATCTTACCATCACACAACTAGGCAGCATTACATTAAAATTTTGTCACCAAAAAAGAGGAAGAAAATTTAGTTTCACCTTTATTATACCTCCTTTCTTTTCCCTCACCTTTTCCCCACCCGAGTTCCACTTCCTTCACCCCATGAATTTCATCAACTCCCTTCTTGTTCATTACCTGTTTAAGATTATTGCTTTCCGTCATCTCTGCTGATGACCACTCAGCCACTCTTGCCTTGGACATCCATCCTAAATTACCTTTGACAAGAAGTGTGCTACTTCTCATCAAGGTAAATAGGCTCTGTCCCGTAGTCTCACATAGTGTGATTCTATAAACTCAAACTTCTTACTTCCTTCTCCCAATCTAGCTTGTTCCTTCTTCCCTACTCAATAATCCCTTTAATTTGCATCCTCACTGTGTACAACCTCCACCTCTGCCCATTTAAAAAAATTATCCACCATCACTATAATATGCTTAACATTCCCATCCTCATCCTGGCTAGGACTCATCGCATCAATGCCTAACCTCTATTATATCATGTTTAGAATGTTTATGTGATTTAACAGTGATCTAACCATGATTTGTGATTAATCAAAAATTATTGCATTCCATGCAATCACAAACAATTCCTTCCATCTCTTTGTCCTTTTCTGGCCACCAACACAATTCCTTATATTTGTATTTGGTGTTGACAATAACTAGATGCTCTTCATGGCAGATATTCATCATCTTACTTCTCAAAGACACTAGAGGAACTAAACACTTTCCTCTTATTAATAAGTCATTTTCTTTCAACCATTTATCTATTACTTCCTAAATTGTGTTAAAACTGTCATTAAATAATTTTTTTCCTCAGCCATTACTTATTTTATTAACAAAATCTATAACTTTTCCAGTAGTACTTTGCCCTTCCCTAATTCCTCTTTCCATTCCCACCCTCCCCTAACACCCTGTTCACCTTCTGCAACAAAACACCAATACCATTGCCTATCCAGAATTTCCTTGGCAGGCAAAGGGATGCAACTTAAAAACATCAGCAATCTTATTCTTCACTCTTGGCACGTACTGCGCCTCATAGTTATAATCAAACGGTTTTATGGACATATGGGAAATCCATGTGTGGGCAGAACCTTTGTGAGCTATTTGTGGTCACAATGTAAATATATCGCAGAGCCCCCACACAAATTGATGAAAATGATTTAAAGCCTACATGCCTACACATGCCCACGAGTATCTCAATTACAGAATATGTCTCTTTCGCAGGAGTTAACACATGAGACCCAATAGCAATTAAAATCTTCGTCATGTTATGTATCTGTGACAATGCAGCGCCTAACACCTTCCCAATGCCATCCATTGTTACATTAATCTTATATTTAGAATAAAAACCTTTCAATGGTAGGACCCTATGTTAGTCCTCCTTATGTCCCAAAATGCTGTTTGATACTCCTACGACCAATCAAATTTAGAACCGCTCTTCAAAAATAGTCTGATTTGGTATACTTTTATTTAAAAAATATCCACACAATATGAATTGAAATCCTCTAGACCCAGGGTGGCTCATAGTAGCCTGTTTTCTGGAGGAGGCCCCAACTTGAATGCTTCCACCAATTCTGTTTCTGGTGTGAGTCCCTTGGAGCTGACTTCATGACTCAAAGGTGTGAAACTTCTTGCCGCAACTTGCATTTAGTCAGTTCTGCCAGTTTTTCTACAATTTTCTTCAACTTTTCATCATGGTTCAGTTCATTGATTCCCATTACTAAAATGTAATCTTGTAAAAAACAGAATTTTTTATGTAATTGAACAAGATATATATGAATCTCTGAAATATTGCAGCACCTGAAGTTTAAGTCTTTGATCCAGGATGTAATGAAAACTGATGGCACACCGCTGTAAGGTCTATTGTGGAAAACCAATTCATCCCCTTTGTGAGCAACAATAGTACATCAATCTGTGGCAACAGAAATCGGTCCACTAGAAAGTTTTTATTTACGTTTCTTAGATCTGTGCACAATCTTACCTGAACATTAGCTTTAAATACAATGACCAAAGTCACCACCCAATGAGATAATTTCACTTGTACTATAATCCCTCTATGCTCTAGATCAATTCGGCAATTACTTGTTTTCTTGTAGCTGATAGTACATGCCTAACCATGTGAATGCATGGCTAAGCATCTTTTTTTTAAATGATTGTGTGCATGAATCTATTCAACTTTCCAATTGTTCCAGAAAATACACCAAGACATTTTGTCCATCATCTTCCATGTCTGCTCTTCATTTTCTATCAATAACACAGGATCAGAACTAGGAATTAGGTTACTGGTTGAGTGTGTTATGAGCCCTGGTCAAACAGTAATCAAACTCCTAGTCAGCGTAAGGCAGAAGCAAACCCCAAATTAACCTGTGCTCAACCCAGGGTAGTTTGGCACAGAGCATCAAGGCTTAACTTAGAAGTAATGTGTAAAGTATATGTGCAACACTTAAAACAGTAAAACAGTGCAAAGACCACACAAGAAGATCCAATATCAAATTAGAAAATAGGACAAAGTTTAATAAATAAAACAAGACCAAAATTACAAAATTCCAATCAGTAGAACTCAAGTTTTTAATTTTTAGAGAATAAACTGTAAAATACCACCTAAAAGTATACTGCGCCAACCGCAGCTATCTGCTCATGCTGGACTGTGTTAAAGTCAAAAGTTCAAGCTGACTACGATATTGAGGGTTTACCTTTTTAAGTTTTGTTCCAAGAATCCTGTTCGCATTGGAGGGGGTGCAAGGAGAACGTTGCGCGTGGAGATCGACATGGCGTGAGGAGCAGGTTGGGTGTCGTGGACAGGCGGGCAAGTGCTTCGTGCTGGCAGTGCCTTGCGAGCAGTCAATTGTTGTGCAAAGAGAGAGGTTGGCGGTGGATTGTGCTGATTTTTGGTGTGAGCGGGCCCCTTCACATTCACGAAGAGCCCAACATATTGAGCTCAAGACCACACCAAGGGTCCAGGACTTAGAGGCCCCTCTTGGGAGGAGACAGGAACTTGCTGAAGACTGGTCTAGAAGCTGTTGGAGAGCCTGTTATGTTCCTGAGGCTCAAATCGGGAGTCCAGTAGACTAGCCCTTTCAGTCACACTGGGGACCTGGGTTCAAGATGGGTTGCAGGTACAGCTCTTCCCTCCTAGGCAGGAGTGCAGTAGGGGTCAGCACAAAAGCAAGGCAGAGGCTCCTTTAGAACAGCAGCCCAGCTGAGTGGCAGTCCTTGTAGGAGCACATCAGTGCTTCTTCCTCACAGAGTGTCTGTAGGTCCAGTGTACTGAAGTGGTGGTGTTTAAGGTCCTTCTTTTATACACAAGTGCCCTGGATCTGGAAGGTGGGAGGAGCCTCTAGGCAGTGACTTTGAAATGCATGGAATATCCTGCCTCCCCAGCCCTGGCTCCAAGCTGGCTGCAGTGACAATGCCCTTCCCTCTCATACTTCCAGTGATGGTTCACCCAGTAACACCTATGTTCCCTATTGTGTGGGGCTGTCTAGGAGGACTACACAAAGCCCAACTGCCATCTACACCCAGTCATATGACCAGAGTCAGGCTGCAGGCATCAAATGGATAAGGTAAAAGTGGCATTTCCAGAATTGTAATTTAAAATACAACTTCACCATAAGTTAAGATTTTAAATAAGGTATCTAGAGACACCAAGCATGAATACCTAATACTATTCTTTCACTGCTAATGCAATTAATATTTGTATGTCTAGCACACATGTAAAAGCTTCACATCTATGTATCTATAATATTGGATTATTGCCACATTATTTAGAATTTGTGCAGTTAATTGTTTTAACTTTGTCAGTGTAACAACAACTTTGTGGGTATATTGCCAATACCAGCAAACATCTTGGCTGTTGTATGCATTGAATGTTTTATCAATATGTTACTGTACATACTGACTTAGTATTATCTTAAGAGTACTGAGAGTAGAACTAAGGAGGCTTTTGTGACAGAGGTGAGTGGATATTTGTGTGGTACACGGATTGGTGGAAATGTATTGCATATATTCTAATGACTTTTAGGTAAATACAGATGTGACCAAACACATATACACATTGATGATATATTCTTAATGGTTCAGTGAATGTTGATGGCACTGCAGAGAATGTCCATTTATTGCTTAATTTGTGTTAGGGCACAAGCAGAATGGCCGTATATTTTGGTATTCCACGAAGTTCCAGAGATGCACAGTTTAATTGAGCATCATTATTTAAATTCTAAGATTCTTTTCCACCACAGTAGATATTACGTTTACATTTCTTAAGTAATTGTGCTACGCCAAGTCAGCAGCAACATTTGTGTAGCCTTGACTATCTGGATCCGTAATTAACTAGGAATGTGGAAGGACTGACAAGTATGCGGGGATGACACATCGAGGTCAGATGAGAGCCTCAGATGTTTTGCTATTCAGATGCGCAGCTGCCAGCCTGCATGCCGACACCACTCTACCTTTATAGCCTCTCTCTCCCAAACCTCTCGCTTTGATGTGACAGAGGAGGAGGCAGGGTGACAATGTACCACGAAAGGTAAGTGATATTGGTTTCATAGCAGGATGCTTCATTATTATTCTTTGTTTGCTGATGTTGCAGTAAGTGTTTGATGTCGGCCTACACTTAATCGAATATTCTGTTTTTTTCAAGAGCCAGATTGCCAAATAAAATGGAATGGGGTAGCCCCACCCACATTCATGCAGATTCATTCTGCCTTAAGGTTGAATGCGGTTACAACCCTTACTTTGCCCTTCTTGCTCTACCTTTACTTAGTACATATTGTGATATATCTTGTGCTTTCTTTTGCAGTGCTTACCATGTTTGAATGTATTTCTTAAAGCTGCATCTCCCTCACCTGTAGCCACTTAAGGTGAGTTTTTATTTAGAGGTCAGGAGTACCTTTAGCATTTGCTTTCCCTGATGTAGGACCCTATGTTTCATATTCAGTTTTTAGCGGCCGGAAGGCACTATCCTAACAGATACAGACCTTTTGGGCTTTTGCTGACATCTTGAATTATAAGTCATATATTTGACAATACTGTGCAGTACTCAAGGTAAGGCTTCATGCATTATGAATGAGCTCAGAGTATACTTTCACACACACTTTTTTTATTTGGTTTTAATAATATAGATCCTCCCCCTTCAGGTTGCTCCCCTTTCTTCTACCTCTGTCCTGATGAAGACCTGCCTCTATGGTTTTAATTGTCTGTCCCCCAATTTAGGGTTGAAACGTCAACAATCACCTAAGCCTGGGTTGTGTTTTTTTTAACTTTCAGCTGAGAGGCAAATATTGCTCAATCAATGGCTTCTATGTTATTGGTGTAAACTAAGTCATTGGGTATCTTAACAGACAGGCTTATTTTGTAATGTTTTGTGACCACTACTGACCATTAAGTGAACTGTTTTTGCTCTTTTTGTCTCTACCATTTATGCAGGAGCACTTATTCTGAGCACTTTTTTTGCACATAGGGGCCATTAATGTATATATACCATTGACCTTCCATACAATTTGTTTTTTTTAATTCAATTGTGTTTCTGTGCATGATGATAATTGTTTGTACTCTTCCTACTCTAAGTAATGATATTTACCCCTACCCTTAGGATAGGACAACCTTGCCCTGATTAGCATCAGCGAGACCAGATGGGCATAGTCCGGATTGAAAAGACTGTCTCCAGGAGGATTGCTGCTGTATTCTGGGCATGGGAAGGGAGTGGCACTGATGCTAAAACCAGCAACCAACAGAATTTTGATTGGGTGGGAAGCCCACGGTTCCAGAATCTTTGCAGCGACCTTCAGCACAAAGAAAAAGAGTCTCAACCTGAATGTTATCCAGTCCTATGCATCAACAAATGACAGCAAAGAAGAAGAAATGCCTCAAGAGAGACATCACCATACTGCCGGGGGACCTCAATGCCAAGATAGGAAGCAACAACACAGCGGTACAAAGTAGTCATGGGCAACCATGGCCTTGGCAACATGATTGAGAACAGTGAAAGGCTTGCAGATCTGACCTTAACATTCTGGTGATAGTGTATTCCCACACAAAAGAATACACAAGGCAACATTGATATCACCGGACCATTCAACAGAGAATCAGATTGACCAAGTCTGCATTGCAAAGAAGTTCTGAAGGTCCCTGCAGTATGTGAGAGTGATGAGAGGAGCAGACGTGGCGTCAGACCATCACCTTGTCATGGCCAGGCTAAAGCTAAAGCTGAAGAAAGCATGGAAGGAACCAACACACGAACACCAGTGATGTAATATCACTCTCCTGAAACATGTACAGAAATGGATTGAATACTCAGTCACTCTCAGAAAAAAGTTTCAAGTCTTGCAAGAACTAGAGGATGATAGAAGCCCAATAGAAGCCAGTGGGAGAAGGTCCAAGGAAACACCAGTATAAATAATTGATCTCCACTGAGACACTGCAAAACCTGAGCTAGAAAGGAAAAGAAATCTGAAGTTAACACCAGCTGAACAAGAGAAGAAAATGATAAAGCTCAAGGTGAATACACAAAAACTAACAAAGAAGTTAAGAGAGGTTTAAGAGCAGACAAGCCAAGATTCATCATTGGTCTTCCCACAGAAGCCCAGGAAGCAGCAAGCCATGCAAACTTGAAATAACTCTATGACATAGCAAGGAAACTCTCCAGCAGCTATAGCATGCCAGAAAAACCTGTAAAGGACAAAGCTGGGAATACAATCATGGGTAATGAAGGCCAGAAATGAAGATGGGTGGAGCACATTGAATAGTTCCTGAACAAGCTTGTGCAGCAGGCTCCACCAGCCATACAGCCAGCTGACAAGGATTTGCCAACTGTCTGTAGCAGACTAAACAAGGAAGAAATATGGCAAGACATAAAACAAATGAGGAATGTATGTGTGTATGTATGTATGTAGTTGAGCTTATATAGCGCACAGTTACCCGCAGTGGGTTTCCCGGCGCTTGCTTAGGGAACCCTTCCTGGTATTCCCCTGTGAGATAGCAGGGTATCCACAAGGTGAAAGTCAGGCATCCCGCCGCGAGGGGCCGTTGTGGAGATTAAGCAAGCTATTGCCCAGAGTCGCAGAGTGTGAACCCGTGAGTTGAGGAGGCACCGGGGCGAGAATTATCGAGTCCGTGGAATATTTAGCCCAAGACCCCGCCGAGGCGGGGAATTGAACCCTGGTCCAGGACCGATCTCAGCTTCCGGGTCTGCTGCCTCTAACCCCTGAGCCACACTTCTCCACAAGGCATAGACTCTGAAAACATTGGTGCAGAGGCACTGAGGGCAGACATTGAAACATCAGTAGACATGCTCTACTTCATGTTTGGAAAGATTTGGGAAGAGGAAAGGATGCCATAAGCCTGGAAGGAGAGAGATCTGATCAAGATCCACAAGAAAGTTGACCTGAGTGACTGCGCAAACCACAGAGGGATAACTCTTCTGTCAACCCCAGGCAAAGTGTTTGCCAGAATCATCCTGAACAGAATGAAGGAACTAGTCAACGCTCAGCTGAGAAACCAGCGAGCTGGCTACCGCCAATATAGATCCTGCAAACACCAGATTGCAACACTGCACATCATCATTGCGCAGTCAATAGACTGGAACTCCCTCCAAAGAGACCCTTTTGAAACTCCTCTACTGCTACGGTGTGCCAGATAAACTCAAAAGAATCATCAGGAACTCTTACAAGGAAATGACTTGCAAGATAGTCCATTGAGGTCAACTCACAGAAGCCTTTGAAGTGAGGACCGGAGTCCGCCAGGGTTGTTTGCTCTTGCCTTTTCTCTTCCTGCTGGCCATAGACTGGATCATGATGACATCCACAGAAGGGAGAAGAAATGGGACACCTTCGACTTAGCTCGATGACCTGAACTTTGCAGATGACTTTGCCCTACTCTCCCATATCAATTTGCAGATGCAAGAGAAGACCAACAAAATGGCAGCCACAGCAGCACAACTTAGCCTTAACATCCACAGGGGAAGAACCAAGATCCTGAAGGCTAACATGGCCAGCACAACTGCAGTCATTCTTACAGGCGATGCAGTGGAAGAGGTTGAGGCCTTCATCTACCTGGACAGTGTCACAGACAAGCAGGGTGGCACCATCGTCAAGACAAGAAATAGGCACAGCAAGGGCTGCCTTCATTCGGCTAAAGAAGATCTGGATCTCTAAGGACCTAATGCTGAAAACTAAGGTCAGGATTTTTAACACCGACGTAAAATCACTCCTTCTGTATGGTGCAGGAACTTGGAGGACAAGTGACCACCACCAACAAAGTCGAGAACGTCATCAACACGTGTCTGAGGAAAATCCTCCCACTGGGCAGGCTGAACAATATCAGGAACAATGACCTACGCAGCAGACTTTCAAACTCCCTTCTCCTACAGAAATCATTAAGATTCGCCGGAGCTGGATAGGCCACACCCTCTGCAAGCCCGCATCAAACACCATCAGGCAAGCCCTCACCTGGGACCATCACAGGAAAAGAGGAAGGCCAAAAAAACGCCTGACATCAAGACTGACTGCAATCGTTATATTTGAGTGACAGACTCGTGGTATTTCGTGAAAAAGTCTCCTACCTAGCCCCATCAAATGTAGAAGGGATCAGAATACTCTTGGTAGGGTTTAAGATTGCCAGAATACTTCAACAGTCAATAGGTCAAAATGTCTTGCCCAACTGGTGCCCAAAACCTAAAGGTGATGGTGAGTGGGTATTGGCTAATGAGGTCAGCAGTAGAAGTGCACCAGACAAGTACACTACTTTTCCTGTTTATTAAGCTTTAGATTATTTAGCTGTTAGTGCATGACTTACAGTGCCTGCTCTTAAAGGTGGACACTGCCAGATTTGCATGAGTCCAAAAGGCAAGGAGAAAACATATTTTACTTGCCTGGTAATGGTTTTGAATTTAATAGCATTAAATACCATGTGCAACTAGAATAATTAGTAATATATTTAAACAAAATCATCCTTTTTAGAACAATAACAGAGGAATACTACTAATAAATGCTGAATGATCTGGACATTCCAAAAGCACCATGTTTGAAGTGGTGCATGGGAAATGCTCACTATGGAAATATATTCAACACACAAAAGATGGTAGGAATGTTTCAAATAGTCTAAATCAATGGCAATCGCTCAAGTCCAACATTCCTTTTTCACCCACACTGCCACTTCAGACAGAGGTCTGCTTTAAGTAATTCAGTACTGGTTCTACTTCTATTGGGAATATTCCATCCCTACCTGCCAGATGAGGCCCCTTCCAGAAGGGACCACAAAAAGCCTCAGACAGGTTTCAGACTTGTCACTGATATATAGCTTATATCCTGTTGCACTTCAAGATAGGGGTCCAGTGACTGGGTATATCCATGGCCGCTTAGGGAATTACATCAAACAACCAACAGGTGATATGAGGAATGCTTGCAAATAGTCTATACCACTTGACATTGCTCTGGATGGCATTGCAAACCATCATTTTTCATCCACTCTGCCACTCTAGACAGAGACCCATGCTTCATCTAGGTCAGTACTGACCCTGCTCTTCTTGGGAAAAGTCCATCTTTAACTACCAGGAAAGGCAAAACTAGTTAAGTCCATATAGATCTCTGGAGGATACAAAAAGAAGCAGAAAGTTGCAACGGTGAAGAAGTGTGATACAAATTGCCCAGGGGGATGCCTCCTTCACAATTTCTATAGTGATTGTTCTATTATGCAAACAAAATTCATATGAGGTCAATAAAACTTTGAAATTCAAAGACTTGTACTGGATAATTTTAAGCTCTTAGCAGGAGGAGCATTTTGTTGGATATCAAGCATAGTGTTGAGTGATGGTCATGGATAGTAATCGGCCTAAATGTGGTCTAGTGACTTTGCAGCGATCCCATTAAAATCGTCACTTGGTATACAGGATATTACAGGAAGCATGCGTGATCATATATTATTTTCTATTAAAGATTTTAATCATCTAAGGGGTTTATGAAACACAGAAACAGTATTAGATGTGAGGCCACCCTAACTCCCCCCCACCCCAAGTGGGGGGCGCAGGTCATACAAAGCAGTGTTTTTTGGAAATGGCAGTATAGGGAGTGAATATTGCCTTTCAATATGACCAGATTATCTCTAACAACTCTTCAGCCCCAGTATGTAGAAGTGCATTTGGCTTTGGGAGAGGACAAGTCTAGGAAGCAAAGGCCCATATAATAAAGAGGAAGTGGAAAAGGTGTTCAACTGGAAGGATTAAGAACATTGTCAATTTAGGTCTGGTGATTGGAAACAAGAAAGAACAATGCGGATGGTTTTATCATACAGGATTTTTAAAAACATTTTTTATGAATGTTTGTCCACAGTTCAAAAAAAACTTACCAGACAATTCCCAAAAGTTAAAAGGAAACACATAATTTACAATAAAATGTTATAATTATACAACTTAATACTAACTGTAGGCTCAAATATAACAAGAAGTCTATTCACTATACTCCATACTTTCAGCTAAATAACTACCAGCCAGGAAGGCAACAGGTTATATTTGACAAATCTAAGGTTGTCACCATGGCATTAAAGGTGAGACAAACGATCGAATCTTACATGCCATCTCCCACTAAACTGAAAGGAGGAAAATGACCTTCTCTCTGTGTCATAACAATTCTAGAGAAATCATAATTACAGAGTCTGCAAATCCAGCTGTCCCAACTCTGGTTCACGAAAACTGATTGCGACCTCCCAAAATGACAACACTCCTATCTGGAAAATCATTTAAATCTGCCTAACATTATGTATTAAACTGAGGATTAAGAAAGGTTGAGTTGCTTTTACTTCAATTCCATGAGTGTGTATACTGTACAAGGCAATTTTGTAATGAACATATGCCTGGACACAAGAACCACTAGCCTGCCCTACATCATGGTCAGCATGATCTGTATTAGGTTCACCTTCTTGTACAGCTGCCTCACCAAAAACAATAAGGGAGGACCCTCACAAAGGTGTAGATTCAAAAGTTGTGCATTACTTCCAACATCTGGTGGAAAGGGTTTAAATTGCTACTTGCTTTTCTCAAAGATTAAAATCGTTGGGAGTGGACATGAGTTCAAATCCCCTTATGACTTCATACGCCCCATTCTATGTCAAGCTGTTGGATTATTATTTTTCGCTAACTGGTTCAAAACGTAACTTTTTCCATCCGCTGCATATATTTCCTCAACGTGATAGTATATAATGAAAGTCAGGGTGGAAAAGGACATTACATCTGCCACCAAGATGGACATAGGATCCCTATATTCACAGATCACTACTGGCCCAGTGCTGATCTCTACCTTCAGATGAAATGTTGTCACATCAGTTCATCTGAAAGTACCACAAGTTTGGTGGACGGCTGCAATAGGTTTTTGGGGCTATTCATCAAGCTTTTAGTTTTAGAATTTGGGATGTCATCAGTGATGTCACTGACCATGTCATGAATGATGTAATATGTGACAACATAACCAGTGGATTGCGGGCACGAGAGTTACAGTTAGTACAACTAACTATAACAAAGGAATTTCAATGGTTTTGTATGAGTGAAATGTCCAGCTAACTATAACACCCCCGAAACCTATGGATTTTTCAATTAATTTCTAAGGTTTTTTTAATGATAATTCCTAACTATAACCTGCCTGAAACCTATGGTTTTTGCAGTGAATTTCAAAGGTTCTTTAAATGGTAATTCCTAACTATAACCTGCCTGAAACCTATAGTTTTTTTCAGTGAATTTCAAAGGTTTTTTCAATGATAATTTCCAATTATAATGTTCATTAAGCGTATCTGTTTTTTTCTATCTTTTTTAACTATCATCCCGTTCTGCAAATATCACCATTCTTCAATTGATTCCTTCCGCCAACAAATTCACAACAAACCACTGAAAAAACAAGCGCTACCTCCTCTTATCACAAATTAACATCAACATTTAACTGGTGTAAAGACGTTGACTATCTACTGCGTGAATTACACCCAACTCACACCCATATTTAAAAACGAATATGTGATAAACGTACTAACATGCACCTCCGACACACAAGAAAATCACAAACACCCAGTGCCACCACCACAACCACCCCCCGGACCTCTACTACCTCATAGGCAGCGCAAAACAGGACAACAGACCTCCCCAAGATACCATATCCTCTCAAACGCACAATAGCTGAATGTGCAGAGATGTGGCAACCAACTATGTATCAGGGAGTAAATTCGCACATCAACCTAAATTTACAGAATCCCAAGTGTACGGGTGATATGCTATACACAACTCATTATAGAAACAAAAAACTTTTCAATGTGAAAATATAGTATTGATACCTGTAGTGTACTGCACAGTGGACGCAACCATATTATCGCAGACTCTGGGGAATATATCAATCATAAAGCTGTGTTGTCTCCCCCCTTGAAGCAGAAGCAGAGTGGGCTGGTCCAACGTACGCAACTCCAGCGTAACAGTATACATTATTAGCCTACGCCTTGGGCGTGGTTCACTTCTGCAAAGAGAAAAGACTGCCACAGCGAAGGTCCTCACCCTGCCACGTGCCTGCCGCCATGACCACGTGCCTCCTCGATACAGGCACATTCCGAA
This sequence comes from Lissotriton helveticus, assembly GCF_964261635.1. Taxonomy (NCBI): domain Eukaryota; kingdom Metazoa; phylum Chordata; class Amphibia; order Caudata; family Salamandridae; genus Lissotriton; species Lissotriton helveticus. The sequence goes on along the minus strand of NC_136063.1, from coordinate 1,931,786,151 downwards.
CTCAACGCCACAGCACCGCAGTCTTATGTCTGTATCGACTACTGCCTTTGATCTACACTGCGGACAGCAGGGTTCGCAACTTGAATTCAGCTTTGGATCTACACTACGGACAGCATTAAATTTAAATTTATCCTGCTTTATTTAAGGCAGAGACAATTGTACTCTATGTCTACCGAATTTGTAAAAGGATGTGACAAAATGCATTCGTCTATAACTGTGCTGACTACTGCCTTCGATCTACACTGCGGACAGCAGGGTTCACAACTTGAATTCAGCTTTGGATCTACACTACGAACAGCATTGAATCAAGCCTTGCTTTAATTAAGGTAGAAACAATTGTACTGTGTCCTCAGATTTTGTTAAAGTATGTCACAAAAAAGCATTCCTCGATGTTTGTGTCGACTACTGCCTTCGATCTACACTGCGGACAGCAGGGTTCACAACTTGAATTCAGCTTTGGATGTACAGTACGGACAGCATGAAACTCAGCCTTGATTTATTTAAGGCTCAGATAATTGTACTCTTTGTCTTCCGATTTTGTAAAAGTATACGACAAAAAGAATTTCTTGATGTCTGTGCTAACTACTGCCTTCGATCAACAGTGAGACTAGCAGGGTTCACAACATGAATTCAACTTTGGATCTACACTACGGACAGCATGAAATTCAGCCTTGCTTTCTTTAAGGCAGAGACAATTGTACTCTATGTCCTAAGATTTTGTTAAAGGATGCGACAAAAAACATTCCTCAATGTCTGTACTGACTGCTGGCTTCGATCAACATTGTAAGGCCTCACGATTCAGGTGGAATGGCGATTGCACATGCCGCATTCCAATAGACAAGAGATATTATACCTGTGCAACCCGCCTGAACCACGAATCATCGCAGGGTGCGCACACACTGAGTTCTTCAGGTACCACTAACTCACTACACCACAAGTCATCTACCTATGGCCTTATTAAGGCAGAATTCACTAGGCAAAAAACATTGCTCCCGGTGCGGCCCCCCCTGGACTACGCATAATCGCAGGTTAAGTACAAGCTCAGCGCGAAAGATACTACTAACTCAGTGCAGCATAAATCATCGCGTAGAAGAGTGAACAGTTTTATGTCACAGTCAGGAATACTATCACTTTTACATAAAATGTGTGCAGAATTCAATCGATAAAAGACATTACTCCAATTACTGTGTCTCCTCCCTCCCCGACCACGCATCATTGCAGGGTACGTACACGCTAAACACCAGACTTTACCACTAACTCAGTACACCATAAATAATTGCCACGAGGCTTTATTAAGGCAAAATTCAGTAGTCAAAAAACATTACCCCCAGTGCGGCCTGCCCAGACCACGCATCATCGCAGGTTACGTACACGCTCAGTCCCAAAGGTACTACTAACTCAGTGCACAATAATTCATCGCCACGTGGCCATATTCAGCCAGAATTCAACTAACTCTTCATTCATTATTTGAAGAGTGCACTACCAAACAAAGTAAAACGTCTATCAAACCCTATACAATATCCCTTTAGTAGCCTTCCTTCTTAAACTTCTTTTATATGAGTTCTAGGTTTAGTTGAAAAACTAAATTCATGCTGCAAGTGCAAAGGAATTTCAAAAAGGGGGTGTTGATGGACAGAGTATTGAGTGCAAAGGCACACTCAATAGCAGTCTACACTGTGAACAGCACAGGTCACAACTTGAACTATAATGTCCCTGAAACATACACATTTCAACAATGTATTCCATACATGTTTCATCTTTAATTTCAATCATGATCACAGATAATGCAGTCCAGCCTAAGATCTACACTGCGAATAGCAGGGTTTACAACTTGAATTCAGCTTTGTATCTACACTACAGACAGTAGGGAATTCAGCCTTGATTTTTTTAAGGCAGAGACAAAAAACTAATCTTGTGGCACTACTAGTATGCGCAAGCACCTTTAATTCCTGCATCCTGGGAACTATGCTCACAAAGAATGTAGAACACAGCGCCAAAATGTACCTCCACCACTGGCAATACCAAGTACCTCTGTGGCATCACCTTTAACATCGCCACGAGACATACTTCCCCATTTTTAGAAAGTTAGAATGCACTGCGTGAAATGCAATCATCAAATTTGTTATGGGGAGCAATCAGTAGCCCTAGTTTGCAGCACCATTGATAACCATCAATGGTAGTTTTTTTTTCCCCTCAAAGTTTCATGCAGTCCAGTATGCAACAGTCAATGCTTTGAGTACGGACCGCTCGAACCACGCATCATCGCAGGGTGACCACACGCTGAGCACCAGATGTACCACTAACTCAGTACACCATAAATAATCACTACGTGGCCTTATTAAGGCAAAATTCAGTGGCCAAAACACATTCTTACCATTGCGCTCTGCCTGAACCACGCATCATCGCAGGCTCCACACAAACCGATCCTAACTTAATGCACCACAACTAATGAACCCTTTACGATATAATCTTCTGTGTATTATTTCACATATAGTGCTCCTACCATTATACAGCAGAAGTCATAAACAGTTTATGATTGAATATCTGTGTATGATTTAATGATTACTATTCTACTTGTTACCAACAGCAACGTAATAAAATGGTTTGAGCACACGTGCCCGTACTCACTTCAACTATCTATCTGTGTCTGTGTACATGTTTGTGTATAGCTGCTCCTGCGCCCTACCACATTATATTCTGCTCTAAACTGCGTATGCAACCATCTTATCTCTGCCAATAACAAAAACTTTGATTATATAACTTTCTCTCGCTCATTCTACAAATACGAACGTGCAAAGTGGATCATTACGATACTGCAAAGAAACTATAGTCAATTTAGAAGTGTGTTCTATTTCTTTTTTTTTTATTTAAGCATATTTATTTAGCCCAAAGTCGAGCCAAAACTATATCAACAATTTACATGAGCACCGTATTTACAGTACATTTTCAGGCACACGTAGATTACGTCAGTACTCTACAATTACAGGATGTGTCCTCGATTCCGAGCCTCGAACACTGATTTCCAGCACCAAGTTCGACAGTATACCTGAATGACCACATACGTATATATATTATCTGCCCTTCATGTGCCAAAAACTGCAACCTAAACCTTTCACAGCCCTGTATTACTACAGCTACAACACTCCACTGAATGTACAACAAACATTCATATTTGCAGAAATGTGTCATGTCCACCATCTTTTATGTGTGCAACTATGGATGAATATAAGGTCAATGATACCACGTAACTTCCATGTTAGCCATATTGTGGGACTTTACAGACATAATGACACATTTGCATGGAAGACCCGGGTGACCGCAGCACTACAACACGGACACCCGAATCTGTTGATTTGTCATATAGCTCATGACGGAACCACGCCCATAGCTTGGAGTCATCATTCACAGCCTCGCGCAGCACTGGCATATGTCAGTCCAGCCCACTCTGCTTACAATTCAAGGAAAGCACAAGAACGCTACATGGCCCAGATTTCCATTGAAGTGATTTCTTACTTCCAGGTCTAGTTGTCAGAATGGCACACACACACTCCCTTCATGGCTGGTATACACCCACATCCCACCCATCCAACACATACGTCACTACACACCTGACCCTACCAATAAAAAAACACGGGGCGCACATGGTCTATGTCATTTTAGAGTAGCTCCCATCGCAAGCGCTCTGATGGTCCGTCCTGGTGGTTCGGACGCCTCATGTAGGCCGAACCACTGAGCAGTGGGGCCCACCACTACGTGTGTGGCCTCTTTGGTCACTGAGTTAGTGGTACTGCAAGGACTGAGCGTGTGAGCAACCTGTGATGATGGTGGGAACACGAGTATGTCCTTAGCCATAGCGATATCAAGACTCAGCACCATATGTGAGACTTTTTGGTGGCAGAGTGGGACTGCATGATGTAGAAGGTGCCCTGTCCACGAAAAGGTGAGCAGTGAGGCCTGGGTGCGCAGCGGAGGGAGTAGATGGGGTGGAGCAGACAGCATACAAAAAGGCGACGCAGCGATTTAGGCATATGCAGTCCTATATTTTGTATCTTTTTGCATTTTTTTTCCAATAGCAGGAAAGTTTTTATATTCGGTCAAAAGTCCATCGCTTGTGATGATTGAACCATGTGTATCACTGCGCACCACTTGCTTTCACTTCCCAACTGGATCAAAAACATGAATACTATACTAATTGTTCATAAATCGAAGCCTATTAAACAAGTTGGAACTGTACAAATAGTTGTCTTTTTAATGCGGGAGGGAAGGTGTGTGAAAGGGCGATGTAATTCTACTCCACATTAAGATAGTAACAATTACCAATCATAACATCTTTCTTTTACTATCTTTTAGATGTAGAACTTCAGGGTGCATTTGGTCCTGGCACGTGGTGAAAGACATACCGGTGACAGAAAGTTGAGCTGCGAATATTCTTTTCAGTCACTCTCCCACTTCCTCTCTCCTTTGATGAAGAAATAACGCACAATATTATCTTTCTTTTTATCAAACAGGTTGTGTTTCACAAATTGGTGTCCCCCACTCCAACACCTCCAAAGCTCAATGTTTGAGGATTCTGCGATGATGCATGGCCATCGTAACAACGTCTGAGAAGGCTGCTTCGACACATGGTGCACCCTCTTTGAATCACGCCAATGGCACAAGGTGAGCAAAGAAGCTTGTTTCTGAAGCAACCAGAAGTCACCTGTGTGCTGAGAGAGTGGGTACTGTGCAGCAGCTTGACTGCGTAGGAATGTACAATTACCTCTGGGCAGTGAGATAACACAGGTTGCAACAGTCTCAGGGACGGATTTACAAGCCCTTTGCGTCACTTTTGCGTCACTTGTAACATGGGAAAAGTGACGCAAAAGTGGCGCAGGGGGCTTGTTAATCCCCCGGAAAAGGGATAACCTCCGGACTCTGGGAGTCAATGGGGTGCAACAGTCTGGGTACGCAGTAATGAGAACTCACCGCTATGTAGTGGGAATGCATGGGGTATAGTACTCTGGGAGAAAAAGAGCGCACAGACACCTCCTTGCAGAGGAAGTTAATGTAATACAGTATCCGGAGTGTGCAAAGACATAAAGCAGAAATGTACTTGGCAGTTGTATGTACTCTGCTATTACTAACTCTATACTATCTTTCAGATCACTAAAATTGAGGGTGCACTATGAACCGTAACGTGCTTGGACACACAACGGAGGCAAAAAGGTGAGCTACAAAGGTTTTCTCCAGTATTAACACTACCTCTCCTGCTCCATCTATTACTTTCTCTCTCTCACACGTCGTGTTTTCTCTCTCTCACACATTGTGTCTATTTCTCTTTTAAATTGAACACTATAAAAATATAAGTGTTCTTTCATATAAATTCTGGCTTTGTAAAGAAAAAAGAGAAAATAGAAAAAGAAACAAGTTTTGCTTTTTCAAATATATGTTAATAGTAGTGTTTGCAATGTACTGTTATATGTTTGGTGATTTTGTTTTATCTCTTTTAGAATATTTGGCTGATATCAAATCGTCCTGAGGAAGACAAATGTTTTGTCGAAACGCGTAGACTCACAGCCTTAGAAACATCTTGTACTTGAGAAATTATGTTTAAGAACAAAGTGTCTTATTTTTAGTATTATGTATATTGATATGTTTGTTTGCCATACATTATTTAAATAATTCATGTCTATTCAAATCATAACATTGTATTTTATTGAATCAAATTTATCCACATATATATATATATATTTTTTATACTTACATTAAAATCAATCCTTTTGATATCAATACAGTTTATTGCATTTTTAATGAGTTGTTTATAAATATGTGTCTCTTTCATTAGCCAGTTTATGTTCCTATTTGTCTGCCTGGGTTGTTACCTTTGCACAAAAAACTGTTTTCCCTGACCCAGGAGCACAATCCAAATCAGGGGGTCCTTGTTACCTACAAAATATTTCTCTTTTAAAGTTATCGACACTGCTGTCCACTCTGCCGATAAACAAATCAAGGCTGAATTTAATACAGTCTGCAGTGTAGAACCAAAGCAAAATTCAAGTTGTGAACTCTGTTCACCACAGTGTTTACACAAGGTAAGCAAAGCGGCTTAGATACTCAATGCCTCCAATTAAATGCGTTCAAAATAAACGATATTGTCCTGCAGAATTACGTGATCTCTCACCTAATTCTGACTCATCTCTGAATCATTTTAAAGACCTGCTGGTCCATACTGTAAATCTGACGCAGTAGGCACTTCCCTACAGACACCTCTTCAACACAGGCCTATAAGAGAGTTGGAATGTATCTGGCACACTGCAGATGTGCAAATAACCAAATATTGCCAAGTGTTACCTTAATTTGTGATCTTTGACCTCATTCAGTCACATCGATCTAATTTTTTTTTATTTCTTTTTATTAAAATTTAAACAAAAACAAAAACAAACAAGGCAGCATAGACAATACAAATGGTGACGTGTCCTGTGAGGAAGAAACCATACAGCTTTAGTACAATCTGCATTACAGGATGGAGTAAGTAAGTAATCTTTATTGCTCAGTTAATTAAAACCATTGCAAGTATTAATACATTAGTAAAATAGAATTATTATGAAAGTATAAAATGACTATAGGTTCATGTTGTTAATAGTTATTACTACAGAAATTTAAACAAATTTTCCACTAAACGTGGGTTAAAATCCGTAAGTCCCTTGTGTTGCGTGAAAGAAAAAGTCTTACACCTTGGAAAAAACGAATACACAATGGCAATAGTTTCATGCGGTAGAAAGTCGTTGCTGCAAAAATGTATGCTACTTTCACACTGAGTAACCCTTACGGTAGCATTGGTCCCTTATATTCCTGCGGTGGCTGTGTAAAAGGCATTGCCCCTGGGTTTTAAACCTCGTTGTAATGTGCGGCTTGGCTCGCTGTTCAGTGCCCCTTTAATTTGCTTCTTGGTTTTTACTTCAGCTGGTGTCTGCCGTCTGGCTATCTTGTTTCTTTTCTGCTTTCTCCAAAAATTTTACGACATGGCATGCTAATTGAATATGTTTTCCATCGAAGCAAGCCATGACCGCTTGCTGGCATGTTCTTATGCCCAGCTTGTTAAAGGGCACTTTTAAGTGTAATCTGCGCTCTGGGGCCAGGCCTTTGCAGGTGCAAATTAAATGTTGAATGTCTTCTTTTACGTTCCCGCATATTCGGCAGTTGATTGTTGCTTGGGGCCTTTTCCATGGATGAAGTTGTTTTTGTGATGGAAGTAGGCCCAGCCGTAGATGTAAGAACTTCTCCTTTATGCTCCTAGTGAACCCAACCCCTAGGTAGCTTTGGCTGAGCCTGCTTGTGTAGCTTTTAATGACCATCCAGCCATGTGCGCGGTTGGCTGAGCTTGCTTTGTCCTCTGTAAATGAGATAGCTCTAACTGATTTATTAACTAACTGTTTAAAGATGTTATGGGACCCGCTGCACTTCCAGGCTTCTTGTAGGCACAAGGTGTTTATTGATTGGTTTAAATATTTTGCGGCCGCGCTGTTGCTCTTTCTTTCTATCTCTTTCCATAGGTAGAGATTGAGACTAGCAGCTTCTCCTCTCTGGATTTTGTGCCATCTTTTGGCGTAGGCACCCATTTGCTCCAGCGTTTGGTTTCTTAGGCCAAATTCCAGGCTTATTTGTGCCGGTGAGGTGTAGGTGGGCAGACTGAATATCATTCTGATCGCCTTCGCTATTGTGCTGTTCAATAGCTGAGCGTCCCTCCCTCGAAGGCATTCGCTTCCATAAGTTATGGCCAGTGTTAATTTTGCCTGAAGTATTTGAAGCAGGGGGGTAAAGCTTCGGCCGACTGCTTTCGTTTTTAGGCCACTTAATGCTATCGATATGCTGATACCCCTCCGTTTAATTGCTTCCTTTTGCTGTTGGAATGAGCCCTTACTGTCCACAATTACGCCGAGATACTTGTATTCCTCCGCTGTTTCAAGTGTGTGCCCTCCCATGTGCCAGCAGTACCCTGCAGATGATCTTTTGGCATTAATCCTCATTGTTTTGGTCTTTGAGAGGTTGATGCTTAGGCTGTTCTCTGTTGCATAATTAAAGGTTGTGCTGATTAGATGTTGTAGCCCTATCGGTGTTCTACTGATTAGGACAATGTCGTCAGCGTACATTAAATTAGAGATAGTAAAGCCACCTATGCTTGGAGCATGAGAGTTGCTTTCATCTAGCTGCTGTGCAAGGTCAGACATAAAGATGTTAAATAATGTTGGCGCCAGCACACACCCTTGTTTTAGGCCTTTTGTGGTTTGTATTTTCCTTGATAGGAGGTCCCCTGATCCTAGCTTGACTTGGACCCAAGTGCCCGTATGTAGTAAGATCAGCTGTGTTAATAACCCCGATGGAATGTTCCTGTCTTCCAGCTTTGACCATAGTAAGTTCCTGTTGATGTTGTCAAACGCTGCGGCGAAGTCAATAAAACATAAGTAAAAGGGCAGATTAGCTGTCTTTGAGGCATCGATGAGGAGTGAAAGGGCCAAAATGTTTGTTGATGTGCCCAGTTCTTTGCGGAATCCTGTCTGGGTGATGGGAATTACTGCATTTGCTTCCGACCATTCCGAGAGCTCTTCTAGAAGAAGACCGGCATAGTATTTGGCCTCGTTATCAATTAAGGCTATTAGTCTGTAATTTTTGGGGTCCTTTACATCGCCTTTCTTATGTATTGGTGCTAATATCGAGCCTTTCCACGATGCTGGAATTGTTGTGGTGTCTATTACCTGTTTGAAAAATGGTAGTAAGGCCGCAGCCCAGTATTCCGGGTTTTGTTTGTAGAGAATTGGCGGTATCCCATTGGAGCCTGGCGCTCCCTCCGCTTTTCCTTTTACGATCCTGCTTATGATTTGTTTTTCGGTAGGATTTAATGAGGTAATGACCTGTTGTGGAGTCCCAGCTCGAGTTTTTCTGCCCTTCTCCGGTCGGCTGATTGTTGCCGACTCTTTTGCTGTATTGAAGTGGGCCTGAAGGTAATTGGACCAGGCTTCCTCAGTTAAGTAGGAATCAATGCTAGTGCTTCTAGAATACTGGAGTTTGTTGACTGTCTTCCAGAATCTTCCGCTCGTGTTGATTCCTTTTGCATCATGAAGAAGTGTGGCCCATAACTCATCCTCTGCTTCCCTTTTTTCGTGCCATGTTATTCTCTTTTTGCTCTGTTTTAATTTGTGCAGTTCCTTTTGGGTCGCGGTGTTCGGTCCGTCTCGGAGCTTAATCTTGGCATTTTGCTTTATGGCCTTGTAGTGGTTTCTGGTTGATTCCGACCGCTTTATCTGTTTATTGCATTTTCGATATTCCTGGTTTATGTGGCACTTTGGTTTCCTAGTATGTGCCTGTCCAACGCTGCTCGTGAATTGCTCCCAGGCGCTTAAAAGATCGGGCTGGTTTGTGAAAATCTTTTCCCACCGGCTTATTGCGTACGTTGTGAAGCATTCCAGGTTTGTCGTGTTGCATTTTATTCTTTTCTGTGCCACCGTCAGCGAGCAACCTAAATTTATTGCCGGCGAGGTTGACACGGCCCCCTGGAAATTGAGGCTAAATTCTTGCAGCTGATGATCACTGACTGACATTGTGCCTATTCGGAAGTCCGTGATATTCCCAAAGAGTTGAAGAGATGAGAATGTGTAGTCTAGGATGGAACTGACGGATGAGTTATGAAAGGTGGTTGTCGGGGGGATGTCGTTTGTGAAGCACCCGTTTAGCGCTGCCAGGTTATGATGTTCTAGGTCCTTTACACTGGTCCTTGACAGCCGATTTTGTTTGTCCCATTTGCTTATTGCTTATTGTGGTATGTTCCATGCTCGAAACTGGTCCTCCAAACATGTATCTCTAGTTTGAGGCCCTCCCAGGAACATATTGAAGTCCCCTGTTACTATAAGGTTGGGAGTTTCTGCTTCTGCCAATCTTTTTGAGATTTCTTCCATCAAGAGGTTCATTCCAGCTTTTTTCTCGCGGGGATGTAGATATACATTCATCAGTCTTAACTTTTGGATTTGATCTTTTCCCCTCACTTCTAGTTCTATGGTGAGTGTGCAACTGTTGCCTGTCTGTATCGTGTTTATGTGGATGGGGTTGTTGAAGCTCTTAATGGCAGTGTATATTGCCAGGCTGCCTTTTAGATGGCCATATTTGGCATTTCATATTGCCGGAAGGTGATGTGAGTTGAAGCCCTGGATTTGGTATGGTTGGTCTAGCCAGGTCTCCTGAAGTGCTATTATATCAAATTTTTGGAGGTAATCAAAGAGCTCGAGGTCATCTCTTTTGTTCCTTAGGCCATTTATGTTCCAAGAACATATTCTTAACTGTTGTTGTGTTGCGTGTTTTTGTTGAGTGTTTTGTCAGAACCTTGGGGCCCTTGTGTTGATTGTCCTTGCTATCCAGTTCCAATCGTAGTGGCCAAGTGGCCGGTTTATTTGCCTATTGGTCTCGGAGGACATCCTGGAAACTGAAAGGCTTCTGGCCCCCTTTAAGACGCTTTTAGTTTTTGCTTGCGGTTGTTTGTTTGTTGGATTTTGGCATTGTTGCTCCTTATATGCCTGGCGTAGTTTTTCAGGGTACCCTGTTTTTTCCAGTCTTTTTAGGTGAATCCCCCAGGATAGAAAGTGTGCTTCTAGTTCCATTATTCTCATCACAGTTTCATTCCTTGCCCATGTTGTTTTTGTAATCTCCAGATCTGACAGTTGGTTACAGTGGGTGAATTCCACTACCTCTAGATCTTTTGTACTAATGTCCGTCAGGGTACTGAACGTTGATAGTAGGTGTAAGATGTTACCTCGATTAAGAGTGTCCCCTCTGCCTCTTGACTTGTATTCGGGAATGAACAGTATTATGCCTCTGTTTGCTTCCGCCTACCCAGCCTCCGGTTTTTTGCTGTGATCTGTGCCCGTTTCTATCCGTGAGCTGTCGTGTGTCTTGTCTGCTGTATGGTCTTCCCCCTGCCCAATTGTTCGTGTTGAGGGCTGCTATAAATTCATGTTTCAGGGTGGGTCCCTTGCTTCCATCTGCCGTCGGTCCCCCCTTTGAGATTAATTGGGTGGGATTCTCCCTTTTTGTCGTCTTTGATGTCTCCTTGAGCGGAGATCTTTTTGAGGTCGTGGGCGGACTTTCTGTTACATCTACCACTTCTTTTTCTTTTTCTGGGGTCTTGGTTGTCCTATTGAAAAAGGTTTTTATGTTAGCCGTCTTATTTCTTCCTTTCCTTTTTATTTTTTTTTTATTTTTATTTTCTACCCTCAGTTCTTCCTTGCTTGCTTTCCCAATGGTTTCATTATGGGGGCTTTTGCAGGTTTCTAGCTTTAGCCCTTGCGTGTTTCCTGGGTTTGTGCTTGTTTGCACCTTGGTTTCACTCCTTTGATTGTCGGGGAGCTGCCTTAGGGACTTCCCTGTGACACCTGCATAGGTTTCGTGAATAAATTTACTGATTTCAGGGCCGATAGGGGTGTTTGGCGCATGATCTCCGCATTACAGGATGGGTGGAACAAGGGAACCGCGAGTCAGGAGGCATGTTAGCTAAAACACCAGTAGGAATGTTGGTTCAGGGGGAAGGCGGAGATGTCGAGACGTGTGTGCTGGGGGCGGGGGCGGGGGTACATATATCACCTCGATAGGAGTTCCACTGACCCCAGACCTTCCCACATTTTCGGGGCCTGCAACGTGCCGCGTACACTGTCTTCTCTCTAAACATACACCAGTCTATGTTTTCCTTCCATGCCAGAACAGTGACATCGATCTAATTTTAAACACTTATTTTTATTTTTATTTTGCAGGTTACCTACCCTCCTTCCATTGGAGTCCATCTCACATTGTGTTTATTATATTGTTATGTTAAAGTTATGTTTCTAGTTATTTATTATATTGTCATCTTATCGTTACGTTTCTAGTTATTTATTGTGGTTTTAAAAAAGTTAATTAAAAAAGTATATACGTCTTGTTTTTCGAACAACATTTCACTATTATTTAGTGTGATATTCATATGCTTAGAAAAAATTAAACAATTAAAAATAGAAATTATGTTTATAACTAGAAGTATAATACTGAGGCTAACTCTTTACCAGAGTATGTAGCTGCGATTAACGGTTCCTATGGAAAACATTTAAAACTCCAGCACAGTAACTGTTTGGGTTAGCAATATTGTGTGGTGAACTTGTAACCTGTGTACTCACTTAAGTGTTCCATGAACTGTTACTATGGTAACAGGCAGTAAGCATTTTGGGGGTAGGGTTGAAAGGTACTGGCTGTAGGAACCGTTACATTTACCCAGGATCCTCTACATGACAGAGAGGAAAGCAAACTAAGACAGAACACTATATAGCAGATTTACAAGCCCCTTGCCACACTTTCACGTCACTTTTCCCATGTTAAAAGTGATGCAATAGTGGCGCAAGGGACTTGTAAATCTGCCCCTATGTACATTACGAGCAATAAAAATACACTGGGGGCGTGGCCGGGCAAGATGGCCAATTGGACTTCAATCTGTCTTGGCTCCCGGTCCACGTGCGCTTAATGCGACGAGAAATGCGGCCACAGGCTTCCAGATCCGCCGCAATCGAAGCACACAGCATGGAAAGATGTGAGGCACCCACTGAGGGGGTTTTTATGGTTTAAGCGCCGCGGGATCTGAGGAACTTTGGCCATCACTGCCGCGGAAAGGGAGCACATGCCTCACAAAATGGCGGCGCGCCTTCCACGATACAGCCAACCTCGCTTAACTGCCTCAAGATGTACTGGAACTGCGTCACTAGCAGTGGCACACTTCCGGACTACGGTACAGCTTGGGCATGGTGCGCTAGCGGCAACAAAAGCACCCCCTAACACCGACCGGCGACGCTCTGAGCACTCCGCATCTTGCGCTTCAGTCCAGCTGCTGGATTCCCAAGTCGAGGGGCACATCTGAGGCAAGCCATTCTTCTCTCGCCTTTACATCCCTAGGGCTGCTGTCGAGGGGCTACTGAGGGTTGGTCTGCTGTCTGGATCCCCTATGCTGTTGCAGGTCCATCACCCGCTACCTGACCTCTGCACTAGGAGGGAAACCACTACTGCACATCTGGAGGCCATGAGTGCACACTGTATGACGTCTTTGCTGGAACCTCCGCTAGAATGAAGTTCAGCCTGCAAGATGGACTTTCTATGCTCTGGGGGCCCATCTGACTGCTGAAAAGTGCCTGCCTCTACAGTCACATGTGCTGATGGTACCCATTGCCCACTGATGGTTGACTGGGGCGTCTGACTGACCTCAATTTTTCTTGACTTACTCTGCGGTGTAAACCTGGGCCAGCATTTGATTCCAACGCTATCCTATGACATCCTTCAGTCGTCATTCAACTCCTGCCAGCCCTGGCTCATTTACACAGCCCTACAGGTCTTAGCTCTATACCGCCTAAGAAATCAACAGACAAATCATCGGCTAAACTTTTGGACTTCTTCGCCACAGAGGAAAAACGTTCCACGCTATGGGGTGAGGTGGGCGCTTCAACAACCACACTCACAAAGACTGACCTACTGGCTCTGTTTAAAGACTTTAAAGCTAAATTGCACACTGACATTAGTCAGGATATCAAAGCATCTATAGATCAACTGTGATCAGATCTGACGGATGGCTTAACCTCCCTCCAGCAGGATGTTGATTCCGTGGGCACCAGAGTCCTCGATCTGGAATCGCACCAACAGGAGCAACAACAACTCACTACTGAGCTACGAGAAGATGTCCGCTCCCTCAAGGACCAGCTACAACAGACTCATCTTAAAGCGGAGGACCTTGAAAATAGGGCATAAATGGAGAATCTATGCATAAGGTACTTGGAGGAGGGCGCGTAGGTTCCTGATCTGGAGGCCTTCCTGGTGGGGCTTTTCTCGGAAGTCCTAGGCCCTCAGACCCTCAAGATAAAATTAGATAGAGCACACCGAGTGGGGTCGCTGTCACATGGAGAGAAAAGGCGGCCACGCGACGTCCTCACAAAATTCCACTCCTTTAAGGTCAAGGAGGCAGTCCTCCAAGCTGCCAGAACAAAGGACTCCGTCTCATTCCAGAACCACTCCTACACCATCTTCCGGGATGTCTCTCCGGCCACTCTTGCACTGAGGGAACTTCTCAGGCCTATCACCACTAAACTACGTGAAGATAACATTCGATACCGGTGGACTTATCCTTTTGGGCTCTCCTTTGACTATCAGAGCAAACGGCGCCATATTACTGACTTACAGGAGGGAATGAAGTTGTTAGGCCTTCCTTCAGAAGAGGACACTCCTTCACATGGCAAGACTGGAAAACCTTCCCGAGGTCCAACTTTAGCTACATCGTGGACTACCGGATCACGAAGGAGTTGATGATAATTATTACTCCCCTGGTGTTTGGGCTGCGCGATTGTAACTTTCCATGAAGGCTGAGCCCCGCGGCACCTCGGGCAGCATCTAGGGACACACACCAAGGGATTGCTCTGCCTTGGAATATAGCGGATTTGGTATGCATAGTTCTCCACACACCCTGACTATTTCCGTATCAGTCGTATGCTATTGTGATGAGAGATCGGGACAGGCGGCTTGTAGAGGTAAGGCCAAAGTTACTTTCCCTATTCACGCTACTTCACTTTTCTAGCAAGAGAGATCAGCATGGACTGCAGGTACTTTTTGAGACTTAATTACTATTTTATATGTTTCTCCTACTTGCCTTGGCTTATCTAGTCATAGTCTTGCTCCTGAGATGGTCCTTCGGGGCTTTCCTTCTAGCCGCACAAATATGATTGTGTTATTATTCTGCACTGGAGCGGGCGTGGATGGGGTCCTCGGACCTGCTGTCCCCCTGTGGTCCCTGCAGGCTTTTCCGGGCATCACAGTGGGACTACTGTGATTGTCCATACTGTTTATTTAGTTACAATTATTCTTATCTGTTTAGGGGTTGTGGGGTGGGCTGTGGTGGCGGCCTTTCTATAAGTGTGGTCAGAATGAAGTGTGACTACTGGTCTAAGAATCATTGAGAGCAGATGTTACATGGCCTCTGGGGAGAAGTTTAGGGGGATATTCTTGTAGGGCGGGCGACACTTTGGGCACTGTGTAGGGTTTTGTTTCTGTCATGATGCCAATTGTCATTGGAACCTGGAACATAGAGGGGCTCAACTTTCCCCAGAAACGCCCTAAAAGGTATGGAAATATATTACTGATCATCATCTTGATGTAGTGGTGCTACAGGAAATACATCTAGCCAGGGCCGAGGACACCCGCCTTAAACACAAACAATTCCCACTCCTATGTAAATCCTCAGCACACATTAAACACAGAGGGGTTGCTATCATGTTTCGCTCTTCCATTCAATTTCAGCCATTGGGGATCCAGAGCGATAAGGAAGGTCGTTGGATCATGGTCATAGGGCGCCTGAGAAGGAAAACGTGTACTTTTGTAGTAGTCTACGCCCCCAACACCGGGCAGATGACTTTTTTACATTCTTTCCTGGGGAACCTGAGGGTCTTTGTGGAGGGCCCACTTATACTTATGGGGGATTTCAGTCTAATATGGCAGAAAGATTTGGACAGCTCCCACTCACAACGCCCAGTTCGGGGCTCATTTTCGGAGGCTACGTAACAGCGCCTTCACGATTTGGGGCTTTTGGATGCACACTTTTCCCACAGACGCGAGATTACACCTTGTCAGACTATCAAAGGATACTTCTTGCGTAGCTGCACAGGAACAGAGATGCTAGCTCCTGAATCCCTCCAGGCAATTACCCAAAGCTCGTGAACACAAGTCTTTGAATCATTACCTTAGGGGGAAGGGGGAAAGTGGATAAAATAATAAACAACAAGAGAAGAGACTTTCTTGGATGGTTCCTCTCGTCAGCCCGACCTGCAGACCGCTACTTGTTTTGGACCCTAAAAGGAAATAAGAATCGTAACTCTCAACTCTAGCCCCTACTCTTCCTACTCTACCCACCTCTCCTGACTTCACCTACCATTAGCTTCCAAGAGTTTTGCCCTCTCTTCTAAACTTCTATTCTTCGCGTTTTGTAACAGAGTTCTTAATCTTTTTCCTGTAATACAGAAACAACGTCTTTTCTTTATTAATGCTTAGCTATTATTCTACTATGCTATTTATTCTAATTTTTACTCACTCTTTCTCTGTCCTTCTGTTCTTTTATCCTAGGGGCCTGTTTATATCTCCTCTGTCTTCTATTATCTGTAAAATGGCAATTACACAATGGGTTACTAGTGCTAACTCTTCCCACTATTCCTATCTATTCTATTTTTATTACTCCAACTTACTTTTCTTCTTCTCTGTCCTTTCTTGTAAGTGTCGTTGTCCTTTCTTTTTAAGTGTTTCATACTAATCCTTGCCTCTCTTGTCTTCTAGAGGGAACACAACTGAATAACTATTAAGCCAAGGATTTGCGGCGTAGGTTCCGCTTCTTTGACTATTCCCAAGGTGAGTATTTAGATCAATATAACTTTTCTCCAGATTCTTTAGACTTTAAATTGTTTAAATGTCACTTATCGTTTCTCTTCTTCCTCAGGTGCTCCTTAATCGTCGTTCTGCTCCTTCCGACGAGACGCTGTGTCATCGCAAAAGGGTTCAGGGGATTTCTCTCTGAGCTTGTACTCAAATGGACTTACTTCAAAGGGAATTGAAACCTTCCTCAGAGTTCTAGAAGGTTATTTCAATAACCACGATAACGCACCACCTCATTCACGAACGCTGTCGTTCAAGGATAAACAAACTAGTTACTTCCAAGAGCTTATTAAAGCCTGCTACGGAAGTTTTCTTAAGTGCAAATAACTAAGGCGTTATTATCTTTTACGGACGTCGACAAAATGTCTCCTCACCGGGGTGATTCTCAGGTAAAGTGCGCAGATTACAGCTAGCGCGCGCCTCAACTGGACTCGGCCGGTGACAGTCCCCAAACACTAGATGGCTAACATCAACTCCGACCTTGCGGCCATCTTGGAGTTCCGCAATCGTACCCTTTCCATTCAAGAGCTTCCAATTTGGCACGGAATTGAATTCCAGTACCTGTGGTGTGAGATTACTGCTAGTTGGGAGTCTTGGGTCCTGACACACCTTTTATTCTCATGTTCACCATACCTACTCACGCCTTGACTATGTTGTTCTCAGCCAATCCCTACAAGGGATTCTGCAGGATTCCAACATTTTTCCCCTCTCAGTGTCCGACCACTGTCTGGTATCTATTAGTTTTGATTGGTATGGCCAGGCTTCGAATTCCCCTAGATGGTACTTTCCCCCATCGCTTCTTCGAGATAAGGAATCCTGTACTAAATTGCGAATAGCTATTGCTACCTTCTTTGAGAATAACAGGCCAGAGGACACCCCAGAGCTGAACACCTGGGCAGTCATTAGGGGGGAATGTATGGCACTAAAAGTAGCATTGAACAGACAGAGGGCTACTGAGAGAGAACTGGAGGGGGAGCTGAGTACCATTGAGCGTGCTCATAAACTCAATCCCACCATGCACACGTTGCACAACCTCACAGCACTCAGAGGCAAACTCAGGGCCATATACAGTAATAGGGCAGAATTTGCACTCCTCAAGCCCCAACACCTCTTATACACGCAGGGTAATAAAATTGGCAAACATCTTGCCAGGCAATTGAGAGACAAAAGGGAGAAGGAATATATAAGAGCTATTGCGGGACCAACGGGGAACGTTACAGATGGGGAAAAAGCTGCTCTTTTTGGTTCTTTCTATAACAGTCTTTATACATGGGACACCTTGGACCTAGAAGCCCAGCGAGGTTACCGCCAGAACTTGCCCCTTCCTCAGGTGTCGGACGAGTGGAATTCATTACTTACGACACCCTTTACAGATGATGACGTGATCACAGCCATTAAAGCTCTGAAGGCTCACAAGGCTCCTGGGCCGGACGGCTACACTGCACTCTTTTATAAAAACTTTTGCCCCTGATATCAGCTCCCATCTTGCCTGTCTTTTTAATACCATGGCAGAGAACGGTACCACCTCCGACATCATGGCCGAGGTCGTGATCACGATGATACCCAAACCAGGGAAGGACCCACAGTGTTGTGCATCTTATAGGCCGATTGCCCTGTTAAATCTAGATGCAAAACTTTACCCCTCGATCTTAGCCAAATGCCTGAATGATCTTATGCCCATTCTCATACATACCGATCAAGCAGGCTTTATCAAAGGGCTTCAAACGCATGATAATACCCGTCGAATTATTCACTTCATAGAAAAGGCCAACAGACGTCAAATACCTGCAGTATTGGTGTGATAAGACGCCGAAAAAGCCTTTGACAGGGTTGATTGGACATATCTCTTTCAGACTTTTATAGCATTTGTGTTCTCCTCTAAATTCCTTGCTATGATTAAAGCTAACTACCTCCATCCTCGTTCTAAAGTGGTAATCAATGGGGTGCACTCTTCCTCCTTTTATCACTCACGAGGCACCCGCCAGGGGTGTCCCCTCTCTCCCTTACTCTTTGCCCTCAGTATAGAACCTTTTGCTCTGGCGATCAGATCCAACACAGGAATTAAGGGGGTACCTTTCGCAGGGGAGCCTCATAAAATATCCTTGTTCGCGGTGATGTCCTCCTATCTCTGACTGTGCCAGCTACTTCTCTACCAATTTTGTAATCGGAGCTTGAATGTTTTGAAGGCATATCGGGCTTTCAAATTAATGTAGATAAATCATACTCAACCTCACCCTGCCACCAGATGAGGTCCGTGGGTTCCGGGCTCTCACTCCCGTACCTTGGGTCACATCTTCCATTCAATACTTAGGGGTTCAACTAACATCGAGATTGGAGGATCTCTACACTGTCAATTTTAAGCCCCTACTTACACACATTCAGACCGAACGTACGAAATGGAAGCCCCTCTTTCTGTCTTGGTTGGGTCGCATTCACGCAGTGAAGATGACACTCCTACCTAAGCTCCTCTATTCGTTCCAGGCCTTACCTATTGAAGTGGGGGGTGATTTCTTCCGAAAGGTGAAAACCATGATCCTGCGCTTTATTTTGCAAGGAGGTCGCACTCGCTTCTCTTATTCTTTTTTGAGCAGCTCTCGCAATGACGGAGGAGCTGGACTCCCCGACATCCAATTATATTATAAAGCTGCGCAATTAAGGATCCTGGTTGAGTGGTCGCAACAGGAATCTGAGAAACACTAGCTTCACATGGACCGCAGCGTGACGGGTAGGACAATCTGGGATCTGGCATGGCGTCCTAGACAGAGTAGACCTAAAAACACTTATATCAGTACCCCCATGCGCACCACCCTCAAAGTTTGGGACTACGTTTCCCTCCCCCTTCAAGCCGACCCACTTCAACCCCGCCTTCCACCCGGCTCTAAGTGAGGGTCCCTATGATGCTTGGAGGGAGGGAGGTTGTCTGGCTTTGATATACTTGTTCCACAACTTTGATCCTCTGACTTTTGATAACTGTCAGCGAGATGCGGAATAGGACACACAGAGAGATATCATTACACTCAGCAGATGCATTGGGCCCTTCATCCTCACGTACGAGACGCTGCCACAGGACCCCTCACAAAGTTTGAAGCCTTCCTCATCAAGTCCAACTATATGAAGGGGTTGATATCTTTTATATACAGCTTTCTTCTTAAAACCGCTCTGACGCGGTACCCTCGCTACATGTCTATGTGGGAAGATATGGTACACCACCCAATTCTGATGGGGAGTGGACACACTTATGGTCTGACATCATTAGTTTTAATCACTCCACAGAGCTTAGGGAAGCCCATTTGAAGACAATGATGGATTAGTATCTACATCCTACCAAATTACGACAAATCTTCCCCGCGACTTCTGATAGGTGTTGGAGGGGATGCGGATTGTTAGGAGATTTTCAACACATTTGGTGGGACTGTCTGACTATCCGCCCCTTTTGGGAGGAGATTTTGGCACACAAAGGAAATACTGGGTTATCTCATCACCATGGCAAATGTCCTCCTGGGGATTCGCGACCCATCCATAGAACATCAGACACAGACAGATAAAGCAATTATGTGGCTCTGTATCGGGGCAGTCAAGATTACTCTAGCGACCGCCTGGAAAAGACAGGAAGCACCAGCTACCTCCTGATGGCACTCACGCCTGTGGGGACTGCTCAGTTTGGAGCGTATGTCTGAAATCTTTAGAGATAACTATAAGAATGTTGAGTTTAAATGGGGCCCCCTGGTAGCCTTCCTCTCACAAGGCCTTCCATCAGCGGTTTGTCCTGCTTCCATAAAAGCTCTACACCTCTTCCAGTTCTGATTAGAATTTTAGTGTCGTGTGACTTTCACAATGCTTGCTTGCTGCTGCCACAACGAGGGTGGGGGGGGAGGGTTTTGGGAGGGGTTCTTTTTTTGACATCTGTTTTATATCTTCTTTAATTAACCTGTTATTACATCTGGAACACGTTTATATATGATTAAGACATTCTTTGAGTCAAATTTGTTAGGCCTATGGTGTGATGAAGTTGTAACCATGAAGAAGAGCTGGCACCTGGTGACCATGTGTACCCTCGGCTTGAATTTGAAAGGACTTATTTCAAACCCCATTTTGTTCAGAAACTGTATCCCTTATTAAGCTACCTTCATGAGGAAGGGGTTCGATCACTATTGAACGCTGCACCTTATTGGGTCCTTATGTCAATGTTGCATCATTTTGCTCCCCTGCGTGGGATGCTGCGCTGGTGTTCTCTCAGATGTATGTTACTAAAACTCTAATAATTCCCAATACACTTCACTAAATATTTCATGCCTATTTAAATGGGAGACGGGATTGTCAACATTACAAAACTTATGGGCATATTTACAAGGACGGCATTAAAATTGCCGCTGCTTTAACGGCACCAAACTACAACTAAAACAACGATAATTGACTTTAAAATCCTTTGATCTCTTACCGGAAGATTTTTTCAACATTGCTGTTTGCTATGCAAGAGTGAGAGATGAGGCTCTCGCCCTGCCATAGCAAACTTAGGGGCATATTATCAAGGACAGCATTAAAATGTTCTGGTGTAAACCTGGCCTTCTATTGGAATTCTCACAAATTCTCAAAAGCCTATTCTTAAGCCATTATGGCTGCTTTAGACACTTTCTTAACGCTAAAGCAATAATAATTTTAACGCTTTCCTTGTAAATATGCCCCCAATATTGCGAGAAATATAGCGATAATTTATGTTCGCAAGTGAAAAGCTTCTTAATATAAGACTGGACTTAACATATCAATCCACCTCGCATATTAAACATGCTTAAGTCTACTTCAGGACAGATGTTAGGATCCAACATAAACCGCAATTAGCAAGAGTTTTGCTATGTGTCCTCGAATCCAGGGCCGCCTTGTAAATACAACGCTATTGTCATACCTCCCTCTTCCTTTTATATTCTCATAGAAACACCTACCTTGCCATTGAGAACACCTACATTGCAACTCATTGGAGATACGAGGCAAGCCCTTAGCAAACCGGCTGCTAACATGTATTAATGCATCTTAGCGTCACCTACTATATAGGGCGATATAATTTTCACTGCATTTTTGGCTTTTTTTTTAATTGGGGCGAAATGGCACTTGTTAATATGCCCTCAAGTTTGCTATGACACAGCGGGAACTTCGGCTCTCACCCTGCCGTAGCAAACAGCAGTGTCCCGGGGGTAGACACCCTGAGACACAGCAGGAGCCGCTCCTGGGGGGTGGTGTTTCCAAAGGCTTTCGACTGCTCCAGGCCCCCCTCTCAAAATATAAAAAGCCCTGGAGGGTGGTAATCCCCGGGGCTTAGACGGAACTTTGAGCTCCCTCACCCATTTATTTTGTAGCACCGAGGAATGGCGTTCCCCGGGCTACATGGTCCCTCTGGACCCCCATCAAATGTAATATTTTAGGCCCCGAGATTTGGCCCTCCGAGGTAGTTAATTTTTAAACACGCACAGGACCCCCCTGCTGCGTTTTTATTTTTATTACGGCGGATCCATGCACCCAATGCACATTTCTCAGTTTTTTCCAAGAAAAAAATATTTATTTTTTCTGTCCCTATGGGTCCTTGTGGGACTCCCTAAGCAGGTCTAGATGATCAAAATATTTCTTACTTGCCCGCTTTATACTTGTTGAACACTCGTCTCACTATTTTCTAGATCCTTGCTTCTACCAAGGTACAAAATGGCTGCCAACACTTCCTGGTTTCGAATGTTGACAACCACTTGACAGTCAAGTAGCACATGATTGGGACGGTGCGCTCAGAGTGCGCGCAAGATGCGCGGATCCACCGAGGCCAAACATACATATGAACTTTTAATTGTAAATTTCTCAGGAACTACTGAACAGATTTACACCATTTAATCAAAAGGCACGAATCTGAACCAAAGGCTACCACTTTGCCAAATTTGGTCTAATTCTGTTCAGCTGTTCAGGCTGTAGCCGCGATGAACGGTTCCTATGGAAAATTGCATGGGGAAAACATGTTTTGGGACCCCCCCTCTTTTCTCAGCCAATGCTTCATGAATCACCCCAAGACTTTCAGGACAGGAGCGCTCCACCAGTTTTGAAAATTTCGCTAAGATTTGTAAACTGGTGCCAAAGTTATTTCAAATAGAATGTTGTGGATTTCCTATGGAAAATAGGTCCCAACTATATATATATCCACTATATTTAGTGAGACATTATAAATTGTTCAAGTAAACAGTCAATTACACTGCTACTAAATCCTCCATCCAAATATTTATTTATATATATCCACTTATTCTTCAATACAAATTGCTATATATATATAATGCATATTTAAATAACGAAGCAAACCACATTCACTGGATGATGTCTTCAGTGATGTCATCAGTGATGTCATTTGAGATCTCATCAGTGATGTCACTGACCATGTCATGAATGATCTAATATGTGACATCATCAGCAGTGGATTGCTGGTGCGCGAAATATAGTTAGTACAACTAACTATATAGGAGCAATTTCAATGGTTTTGTATGAGTAAAATGTCCAGCTAACTATAACACCACTAAAACTTATAGTTTTTTGAGTGAATTTCAAAGGTTTTTTTAAAAGCTAATTCCTAACTATATAACTCCTGAAACCTATGGTTTTTTCAGTGAATTTCAAAGGTTTTTTAAATGCTAATTCCTAACTATACAAGGCCTGAAACCTATGGTTTTTTCAGTGAATTTCAAAGGTTTTTTAAATGCTAATTCCTAACTATATAAGGCCTGAACCTATGGTTTTTTCAGTGAATTTGCAAGGTTTTTTTAAATGCTAATTCCTAACTATATAAGGCCTGAAACCTATGTTTTTTCAGTGAATTTCAAAGGTTTTTTAAATGCTAATTCCTAACTATATAAGGCCTGAAACCTATGGTTTTTTCAGTGAATTCGCAAGGTTTTTTAAATGCTAATTCCTAACTATATAAGGCCTGAAACCTATGGTTTTTTCATTGAATTCGCAAGGTTTTTTAAATGCTAATTCTATTAGCGGATAACGTTTTTATATATAAAAACGTTTTTTAAATCTCAAATGCCTGCTTTGCTAACAGAGTTTTTAAGCACAGGCTCTTTTGTCTCTGGTGGCCATCTTGGGAGACTGCATATCAGAATTTTTTTTATGAAATATAAGAGGATTTGAGAAGTCACTCAAAATGTGCCCTAATTTTTCTTTCTTCAGCACTAATCATAATTTCTATGGCAAAATGAACCCCCTCATTTTGTTCCTTTGCAAATTAAATGTTTTAATTGTTAACACTTTATTCCAATCAAGATGACTTCAGGTGTGCCATACTTTTGTCATAAGTAAGACTGTTAGCGCTCTAGTTGTTCTTTAGAACACTCTGGGACATTCTGTCATTGGGCTATAGTTGGGCTACATCTGGCTGATATTTGGGCTACATTTGTTTTTTTTTGTCTCTGGTGGCCATCTTTGGGCTACATTGGGCTACATTTGGGCTCTAACATATATATATAGCCCAATGTAGCCCAATATATATTTTTTCAAAGTTAATTTTCGGAAAAACCACTGGAGCACATATCTTGAGACATAGCAAAGGCACATCGGGCTACCAGTCCCTACAATTTTGCCAAGTTTGGTGGAAAACAATTCAGCCGTTCTGGCTAAAAGTGAGTCCAACCGCCCTATGGAAATTAACATGGGGAAAACACGTTTTGGGACCCCCTTTTATCTCGGCCCCCGCTTGACGAATCCCCCCCCAAACTTTCAGGGAAGGACCGGAGCACCGCGAGGCAAAGTTAAGGAAAATTTCGGGAAGATTCCTCAACCGGCGCCAAAGTTATTCCCAATAGAATGTTGCGATTTCCCTATGGAAAACAATCCTAACTATATATACCTACTGGCTATTGCCAGTAGGTTATATATATTACCTACTGGCGGTCGCCAGTAGGTATATATAGTTAGGATTTTTTCCCTATGGGATTTTTGAAAATTCTATGTCTAATAACTTTGGCGTTTGTGGACGGAATTGGCTGAAATTTTCAGGAAAATGGCACATTTTGTTTCTGAGCAGCCCCTGAAAATTGGCCGGGGGTTCGTCCAGGGGGGGTCGAGAAAAAAGGGGGGTCCCAAAACGTGTTTTTAACATTGAGTTTTCCATAGGGCGGTTGGCCTCACTTTTAGCCCGAACGGCTGAATGGATTTGCACGAAACTTGGCAAAATTGTAGGGACTGGTAGCCCGATGTGCCTTTTGTAGGTCTCAATATATGTGCTCCAGTGGATTTTGAGAAATTAACGTTTAAAAAAAGATATATATCTGTAACAGCGGACCGGGCAGCGCCCCGGTTCGCGGACCTTACGCGTACCGGAACTTCGCGTAGCGAAGCTGATTGGCTCTCCGGTGTCTGTCAACATTCTAAACAGTCCGGAGCGGCCGCCATCTTGTCTCTCGGTAGGATTGAGAGACAAGAGGAGGCCAAAACAAATGGGGAAATAACCATAAGGGGGCATAGTAGATCCTCCCTGACCCCCTAGGTTTAAAGTGGAGGCTTTAAAAGGGCCCCGCGGGGCAAAAAATAAATAAATTTTTTTTGTTTTTTTGCGTGGGTAGCGCCCGGTCCGCGAACCGGGAAGCGTTCTGGGCAGCGTACTGCAATGAAAAATGAATGATAGACTTTTCAAATACTGTATGTTAATTGATTGTTGGTTTTGTTGATTATTTTTTAATTTAAATTTTTTCTGTAAACTACTTTCCCACCTTTTTTGATGGTGCGCTTCCCAGGGAGCGACCCGGTACGCGAACTGTTGAGCGCCCCGGTTCGTGAACCTTAAGCGTTACGGGAGTCCACCATTTTGTGTTTCGGTCGAATTAAGATACAAAATGGAGGGCAAATAATGTTCAGAATGGGTAGAAGGGGGCACGGTAGACTTATCTTGACCCCCTAGGTTTTGTGAGGGTGGCTGAGGAGGCTTATATGTGCGAAAAAAAACCATTTTTTTTAAAAATTTCGCGAGGTTAGCTCCCGGTTCGCGTACCGGGTAGCGCCCCGGGGAGCGTACTTTGTTGAAAATTAGTGAAAAAAGTTAGCGTAAAATAATAATTGTGAGTGATCAGATGTAGGGTAGCTCTGAGAAGAGCTTTTGGGTTTATGGTACATTTAGGTACTTATAAGTAGGTACCAATGCACAGTCTTAAATTCAGAGTGAAAATTCTGTTGCCCTCATCTGAGAAGTGAACTCCATCTCCTCTGTAGATATCTTGCATGTAGTAACGCAAGTTATTGTTGTACAGGGAGCCGATTCCATGGTCTCTCATGTAAGCTGAAACAGATTTGTTTACATGCTTCCTCGACTTCTCAATTTGTGGACAAAATTGGTTTGACCACCTCCATTTCTGTCTTTGGCATATATTTGAATATACCAAGGCAGTCTGAGGAAAGAGTGCCATCAATTGCTCAAAGGTGTCCTTTAAAAGCATTTCCAGACCTACCCCAGTCAAAGTGCCCAAATCATTACCTCCACAGTGCACAATTAACAGGTCAGGTTTGGGCAAATGCATAAAGGTTTTCACCAATGGTATCAATTGGTGACATTTTAATCCTCTGTGGCCAAACCATTTAATTTCCACATCTTGTAAATTGAGGTTAGGTAAATTTCTGTTCTCAGCATACCTGTGAGCCCAGTGGATATAACTATGTCCAACAATCCAGACAGAAAACATGGTGAGAGAAGGTTCTGCTGCAGTCAGATGAAGTGTGGCAATGAAATGGCAGTTGAAAAAATGAGAGTTTAAAATGAAAAAAACTGTGGAGTTTCTGTGTTAATGAAGCAGTAACAGTGATTGGTGGATTTTGATTGCTGAAAACAGAAAGTTAGGGTGCATGGATGAGTTCTTTGAAAGATGTATTTTGAATGGTCAATAAATAATCATTAAATGAAAGATTGCAGTGGATACGCAGGTGCACTGAGAGTTCAGAGTTCAATTGCAACATTGTTGTGTGAACTTGCAAACACCAGAGGTCTTGCAAGAGGTGGTTGCTATGCAGAAAAGGCATGAAATGGCAGAGGGGGGAAGGGTTTTCATTTGAAAAAAAGTGAGGGAAGAGTTTTGATTGGGTGACATGAGAGATATGTGTGAAGAATTACAGCATTTCTGTGCTTTTGATAGCTGCAGACTCTGGAGTGCATACCTTTTGCTCTGCTGAAGACAAATTGGTGTGTTTCTGAGACTGTTTTGAAACTCAAAGTATTTGCTAAGGTGAGAAAATATTTCTTTAATTTAGATAGAGAATAGTGTGCTTTAAGGAGAAAATTATGAAGAAAGTTGTGTTTTTCAAATGTTGCTTTGTCTCAAGTGTTTTACAAATAGATTTTGTTTCTTTGAGAAAATGTAATTGGAGAAAATGTGATGTATTAGTACTGACAGGGTGTTTTTCTGCATAGGAGCTGTGGAGTCTTTTCAAATTATGACTTGAGAATCGTTTTTGAGGAAGATGAATGGTTATAATATTTCTGACAAGGACATAATGGTGTATGCTTCTTTATAATGCAATTGAATGTCTCTGATGTTATTTTTCCCATTTTAATGTAAGACCTTTCTCTGTGGCGCAAATTGCTTGTAAATATGCTCCCACCTTGGCATGGTAAATTTAGATTTTGAATGTTTGTGTTACATAGCCATGTTAAAAGTGATACAAACATGCTGCAAAGGCAATCAAAAAATGCTTTTATGTGTCTTAAGGACATTTTAAGTAATTTTCCCATGTGCAGTGTTTTGAAATTATGATTTGAAAATCGTTTTTGGGGAAAAGGAATTGTTTTTAAATTTATGACAAGAACATAATGGTGTATGCTTTTTTATAAGGCAATTGACTGTCTCTGATGTTATTTTTCCCATTTTAATGTAAGACCTTTCTCTGTGGCGCAAATTGCTTGTAAATATGCTCCCACCTGTGCATGGCAAATTTAGATTTTGAATGTTTGTGTTAAATAGCCATGTTAAAAGTGACCCAACCATGCTGGAAAGGCAATCAAAAAACACTTTCATGTGTCTTAAGGACATTTTAAGTCATTTCCTCATGTGCAGTGTTTTCAAATTATGATTTGAAAATCGTTTTTGGGGAAAAGGAATGGTTTGTAAATTTATGACAAGGATATAATGGTGTATGCTTCTTTATAAGGCATTTCTGTGTCTCTGATGTCATTTTTCCCATATTATATTAAAAGACCTTTCTCCGTGGGGCACATTCATTGTAAATATGGTCACACTTGTGCATGTTAATTTTGGTTTTTACTGTTTGAGTTACATAACCATGTTAAAAGTGACCCAAAAAAAATGCAAAGGCTTTCAAAAAACACTTTCATGTGTCTTAAGGACATTTTAAGTAATTTCCCTGTGGGCAGTGTTTTCAAATTATGAATTGAAAATCGTTTTTGAGGTAATGGAATGTTGTTAAAATTTATGTGCGCCATATGCCCCCAAATTTCTTTTTCAGGGGTGCAGCAGGGTGTTCTTGAGACACCCCTGCACCTTTGGAAAAATTCCTAATTTGCGATGAGCTAATTGCTAATCGCAAATTGCACCTTCATTCATATGGGCATCCTGGCCCATGGAAATGAATGGGTAATTTGCAATTAGCAATTTGCTCATTGCAAATTAGGAATGGTAAAGAATTGCTATTTATTCCTTAAAATTTGCTGTTTTGGAAATGCGAAATAGTTATATGATACATATGCCGGTTGATGTCTAACAAGATAAGAAGCTTAGGGATACATTTATGATGACTGGCGCAATGAAGTGGACATTACTTACTTCATTGGTAGAGCTTTACATGTATTATGTCCTCTGTATTCTTCATCAAGCGTAACTTTAATCTGCAATCCTGAGTAGGCCTCACCTTAAACAAACCTCTGGATAGGCCACACCTTATCGTCATCATGAATTAATCATTTAAAATGCTAGGGACAGATTTATGATAGGTGTATGCCTCTTTTGCGCCACTTACAAAACACTGTCCACGGGGAAATGACTTAAAATGTGCTTAAGACACATGAATGTGTTTTTTTAAAGCGTTTGCAATTTTTTTGGGTCACTTTTAACATGGCTATGTGACTCAAACAGTCAAAATCTAAATTCACCATGCACAGGTGGGAGCATATTTACAAGGAATGTGCTCCATTGGGAAAGGTCTTATAATGTAATATGGGAAAAATGACATCAGAGACAGTGAAATGCCTTATAGAGAAGCATACACCATTATGTCCTTGTCATAAATTTGCAAACCATTCCTTTTCCCCAAAAACGATTTTCAAATCATAATTTGAAAACACTGCACATGTGGAAATGACTTAAAATGTCCTTAATTCAAAATTTGCTATTCCTTATTTTGCGATTGCACTGAAGGATTTGCAAATTTTGCGATTTCTTAAATGCAATGTATCAAACAAAAAATATGTAAAAAATGACATTAAGGATTTGGAAACTACCACCAACTTCTAGTTTGTGGTAATTTGCGAATTCTTTTCAAAAAACATTTTTTTCCAAAAAACAAAAGGTGCCATATGACGCCAATACATGTCCTTAGGGCATGTATGTGCGCCATATGCCCCCAAATTTCTTTTTCAGGGGTGCAGCAGGGTGTTCTTGAGACACCCATGCACCCTTGGAAAAATCCCTAATTTGCGATGAGCTAATTGCTAATCGCAAATTGCACCTTCATTCCTATGAGCCTCCTAGCCCATGGAAATGAATGGGTAATTTGCAATTAGCAATTTGCTCATTGCAAATTAGGAATGGAAAAGAATTGCTATTTATTCCTTAAAATTTGCTATTTTGGAAATGCAAAATAGTTATATGATACATATGCCGGTTGATGTCTAACAAGATAAGAAGCTTAGGGATACATTTATGATGACTGGCGCAATGAAGTGGACATTACTTACTTCATTGGTAGAGCTTTACATGTATTATGTCCTCTGTATTCTTCATCAAGTGTAACTTTAATCTGCAATCCTGAGTAGGCCTCACCTTAAACAAACCTCTGGATAGGCCACACCTTATCGTCATCATGAATTAATCATTTAAAATGCTAGGGACAGATTTATGATAGGTGTATGCCTCTTTTGCGCCACTTACAAAACACTGTCCACGGGGAAATGACTTAAAATGTGCTTAAGACACATGAATGTGTTTTTTTAAAGCGTTTGCAATTTTTTTGGGTCACTTTTAACATGGCTATGTGACT
Source organism: Lissotriton helveticus (assembly GCF_964261635.1). Lineage (NCBI taxonomy): Eukaryota > Metazoa > Chordata > Amphibia > Caudata > Salamandridae > Lissotriton > Lissotriton helveticus. The sequence goes on along the minus strand of NC_136063.1, from coordinate 1,931,756,499 downwards.
CAAACTGTCAAAATCTAAATTCACCATGCACAGGTGGGAGCATATTTACAAGGAATGTGCTCCATGGGGAAAGGTCTTATAATGTAATATGGGAAAAATGACATCAGAGACAGTGAAATGCCTTATAGAGAAGCATACACCATTATGTCCTTGTCATAAATTTGCAAACCATTCCTTTTCCCCAAAAACGATTTTCAAATCATAATTTGAAAACACTGCACATGTGGAAATGACTTAAAATGTCCTTAATTCAAAATTTGCTATTCCTTATTTTGCGATTGCACTGAAGGATTTGCAAATTTTGCGATTTCTTAAATGCAATGTATCAAACAAAAAATATGTAAAAAATGACATTAAGGATTTGGAAACTACCACCAACTTCTAGTTTGTGGTAATTTGCGAATTCTTTTCAAAAAACATTTTTTTCCAAAAAACAAAAGGTGCCACATGACGCCAATACATGCCCTTAGGGCATGTATGTGCGCCATATGCCCCCAAATGTCTTTTTCAGGGGTGCAGCAGGGTGTTCTTGAGACACCCATGCACCCTTGGAAAAATTCCTAATTTGCGATGAGCTAATTGCTAATCGCAAATTGCACCTTCATTCCTATGAGCCTCCTAGCCCATGGAAATGAATGGGTAATTTGCAATTAGCAATTTGCTCATTGCAAATTAGGAATGGTAAAGAATTGCTATTTATTCCTTAAAATTCGCTATTTAGGAAATGCAAAATAGTTTGATGGTACATATGGCGGTTCATCTGTAACAAGATAAGAAGCTTAGGGATAGATTTATGATGACTGGCGCATCACCAGGGATGTGCCAGTCATCCTGCGCCGCTGTTCCGCCACCCATGGTGTGCTGCATTTACAATGCGGCGCAGCATGGGGCAAAAATGGCACAGATGCGTGACGTATCTGTGCTGTAAAGGTGGCGCATTGCTGGAATTGTATCGCAAGTGCGATGCAGCTCAAGCAAGGCTCAGGGGTGCCCCATCTCCACAATGTTGCGTCAAGACCTATGCCTGCTTAAAGCAGGCGCAGGGTTTTGACGCAGCTTTCTCCTATCTGATTGTAAATACGGCACACCATGGGTGGCAGAGCAGCGGTGCACGTTAACTGGTGCATGCCTGGGGATGTGCCATTTAACATAAATCTGCCCCTTTACATTTAAGTATGTGCAGGGGACACAGAGTTGGTGAGGCTTATCCAAGGTTAAGAAGAGATGAGTCCTGTTCACTGAAAAATTAGACATAGGCTTCACCTGCTCAGCATCGCTGGACATGGCTAAATAATAGCTGCAAAATGTTACTCTTGTTAAACAATTTTACTATTATAATCTCTGAGATTTGTCTCTTACTCTGCAACATCTCATTGTTGTTATCTTTCTTTAAAGATAAAGACAACATCAACATGAGCGACAATCTGCAATCAGTTGATTTTGACCTCATCATTGAACTTGTAATTGAAACATCAGTGGATGTTGATCCCTTGGATGATTTAAATCCTGAGGATGAAGAAGAGCGTGATGAGGATGCCGATTTGTCCGAATTATATGACATAGGGTGGGAAGCTGACCTGCTTGAGCCTATGGAACTATAAACATTTATTTTTAAAATTTATAATAAATAAAAAGTAAAAGTGTAAACCGTTTAATTTAAAAATAAAGACACCTTCAAAAACAGGTTATGTGTAGTGTCTTCAATAAAATATTAAAAAATGATCATAAAATTAGATCAGATTCACATATAAAATAGCACAGGTAACATGAATATAAATTCCATTTCTTTTCTGCTATTTCTGTATTGTAAATTTGCCAAGGACTAAAAAATCTTCTATTTAAAATGTCAAGTAGTGTGTTAAGTTTTTGATCACTGTTATTGATTTACTGTTTGGTAATAGTGGTTAATAACATTTTTTAATATATTTTACCACAGATTCAACTGCAGATCATTTCAACATTTCACCATGCCAACGAAAGAAAGAGAGAGAAAGGCTGCAAAACGTCAAAGACAGCAGGCCAATCAAAAGAAGCAGCAGTCCTCTAACAAAAAGATTTGTCAAGTCACGAAGAAAGCACCGGGTAAGAGTACAAAAACATTCATAAGAAATATGTGTAGTAAAAAAAATATTACTACAGAAAATGTTTCAGTCCATAAAAAGAGAAGCAATTCAAATGGAAAGGAAAGGCCAATCAAAAATGTTACTGCTAGAGCAAGAGATAACTCTGTGCATGATAGTAGAAGGAAACAACAGTTTAGGGACATTCGTAAACGAATGTTCCGCAACAGGATAATTGGCAATTTGTTAAAAAATATTAAGAAAGGTCAACAGAAAGTGTTTTTTTATAAGAGAAAAAAAAAAAGTTGAGAAAGTTATTAATGAGGCATTTGAAATTAAACGTAAGTTATTTATTTTGATAATCAATAGAATTAGGAAGCTAAACAAGGCAATTTATGATTTCAAAAGAAATAGTAGATGGAAGAGAATAGTTAATCGTAGTAATTTTTGTGAAGTTTTTTCTGGAGAATGGATGCATAGTTCAAGCTCTGAGGCATTTTTTAATGAGGAGAGTTATTTCCAGGATAATGATTTGGTGCATGCAGTTGACACCAGTGGTCGTGCTTATGAAGTGAAAGATGGTTGTCCAGTTGAAAAAGAAAAACTTGTGACAACAGAGGCAGAAGAGGTGTTAGGTAATGAGGTTTTAGGAAGACGTGCTAAGGGTCCTGTGTACACCTGGAAGTGTAGTAGTATTTGTAGTGTGCGACAGGATTCCATCAATTTGCTTTGTGATTTTGTACGTCATTTATTAAGAAAAGTTTGAAGCAGAAAATAAGGTTGTTGCAAGAATTAGATCCTTGCAGAGTGAGAGAAGTGACAGGTTTGCATGGTCATTCACTGGCTTGTCTTTCCAGGAGAGTATGCCAGAGTGTTTTTCATCATTTCAGGATGCTAGCAGTGCATCATAATAAAGTGAGGAAATTAGTTAGAATGTTGTATTATGCTAAGAGTCCAGCAATTATGCTTAAACAATTATGCGCTGCTCTTTTGCATGGTTCTGAAATAGATGTGAAGAATATATGTGAAGAAATTGAGTTTTGTTACTTTGGAAGTAAAGAGGAGAATGTTGAAATTGACCAAGAAGAAGCGGGTAATGTGGAAGATAGTGTACAGGTTTCCAGTACAGATAATTTCCATAGGGAAATTGCGACGTTTCAGGTCAAATCAAGTGAGAGGCCAAATTTCACTTGTGTGTGTTGTCGACGCACTTATTATAAGAATCAGACTAAGTTAGTGGATTTATATGCAAAAAGTGAAAGGGAAAATAATAGTGAATGGAAGGATTTCACAACATACTTGATGGTAGAAAATTGTTTTGATTTGGGATTGGATCAACGTGTGTGTACTTATTGTTGTAACAAATTAAATCAAAACCAGAAGCCTGCTAGAGCAGTTCATAATAATCTGGAATTGATTGAGATTCCTTCTGAATTGAAGGATTTAAATACTTATGAATCTATTTTGATTCAAAGTATCCATCCCTTTCAGGCTATTGTAAGAATGGAGCCAAAGACAGGGAAATTGCCTCCATCAGATTTACAGAGAGGATTAAAGGGAAGAGTTGTTTATTTGCCTCTAGATTTGAAGAAAAACATTAACACAATTGGAGTAGAAAAAGTGGAAGAGGAACCTCTGGTTATCTTAGTTAATGGGGTTCCGACAAAGAATAAGAAAATATGGCAAGATTTAGTAGATGTTAGGAAAGTTAAAAAGGCAACATTGTATTTGAAAAAAAATAATAAATACTATAAGAATGTATATGTTGCAGAAGAGGAAGTAAGTGAGGAAGAGGATAGCGATTTGTGTGCTGGTCAAATTGAGAAAGTAGAACCCTCTACTAGTGAAGAAATATATGAACATTATAGTGTTCATCCTTTGCATTCCAAGGAAGTCATGGGGAATGCTATTGAGTTGTTTCAAATGAAACAAGCCAAAGGGAGTCCCATTAGTGTTTGGGAGGAAAGTTTGGAAGCTCGGTGTTTCCCACAGCTTTTTCCAACAGGTCAGGGAGGAAGATATGATGAGCGACCTCATCAAATTCCTGCTTCTGAATACCGGACTTTGCGATTGTATGCAGGAGATGCTAGGTTTCGACAATGCATTCCTTATTTGTTTCATCTCCTGTTTGAAAGCGATCTGTCTGGACTGTCATATGCAGTGAACCACATCTTGAAAAGTGGTATACACATGCAAAACATCTCGGCAAGTGACTTTATGGATAAAGTCAATGTCCAAGACAGTATTTTGGATTCTCACCTGATTAATCTCATGGCGTGTCAGCGTGGTACTAATGAGTACTGGTACCGTCGTCATGGTGATTTAAAATGTATGCTGAGGAACTTAGGTACTCCCACATGGTTCCTCACTCTGAGCTGTGCCGAGTATGGCTGGGAAGACTTACTTGAATTTCTACGAGAGGCAAATGCTAACGTAGATAACATCGAATTCAAGACACCCGGAGAACTGTGCTCTTTGGATCCAGTCAATGTATGTAGGTACTTCAATCATAGATTTGAAGCTATGATGGCTTTCATCATGAATAAGAAGAATCCACCTCTTGGAGAGGTGTTGGATTTCTTCTGGAGAAAGGAGTACCAAGCAAGAGGTGCTCCTCATATACATATGCTGCTGTGGATCAAGGATGCACCTAAATTTGGAACGGATCCAGAAGACTCAGTGATGAGTTTCATCCAACAGTATTCTACGTGTGCTGTTCCAAACGCAAAGGAGAAGAAAAGCCTAAGAGAAAAAGTTCTGCGTTTCCAAAGCCATCGATGTGGAAAGTACTGCCGTCGTAAATTCCGAAACAAGGACAAGTTCTACACCAAATGTCGTTTCGGCTTTCCACGACCGGTGATTTCTAAAGGAAGAGTAAACAGTTTGATGTCTTCGCTGCGACATAATGTGATGAAGAAATCACCTAAAAACACATACAATTTGAAGAGGAACGAAGAGTCCAAGTACATCAACGACTACAACCCGGTGATTTTGTCCATGTGGAATGCTAACATGGATATACAGTTTGTGGCTGATAATTGTATGGCTGTGGCTCGGTATGTGACATCTTACATCACCAAAAAAGAGAAGACAGAATTGAAGGATATGTGGGAGGACATTTCCCATGAAAAGAGCCTCAGCAAGAAGTTGTACAGTTTCAGTCTGAAGATGTTGTCGCATCGAGAAATCGGAGCGTACGAATGCTCTGACCGGTTGTCTTCAGCAAGTCTCTATGCCAAGTCCAGGAGTATCGTTTGGGCGAGTCTTGGTCTTGCTGCAACGCGTAATTGAGTTCTGAAACCTGTGCGGGAAATTGAGTATTTGGCGGAAAAGGAGCCAAACAGTACTGACATTTTGAAGACCAACATGTTGGATACATATTATCCAAATAGAAGCAGTCACCTCGACAATGTTTGTCTGTATGAGGTTCTTCAAAATTACATATTCAAGAGGAACATCAAAGAAGATACTGAGAAAGGAGTGTATGCTGTAATAGGAAGTGAGGGATGTCTGGTCAAGCAAAGAAAATGCCACTTGGTAAACCATCGAAAATTGACTGGCGAATCTCCTGAAAAAAAGGAGTTTTTCTATTTAGCACTTTTGCAACTTTTCAAGCCTTGGCGTGCAGAAGAGGAACTGCTTGGAGATTTCCTCTGTTACGAAGACTCTTTCAATGCTGCCAAGGAGACCATAGAATGTCCTGCTTTTCCCAAATATGTAGAAATGTTGAATGCGGAAATTGAGCAGGAAGCAACGATTGCAGCCGAGATTGCCAGAGACAGTTCTCAGGACAGTCAGAGTTCTGCTTCATTGAGTCAGGATCCACTAGGAGGACCTGTTATCGAAAATGAAGCTGCCACTGCTATGAATGAAGTGGAAAGAGCCATGGCACATGCTCAGGAGGATGCGGTTAACTTAGAAGAGTTGGAAAGACAACTCAACGTTGAGCAGAGGAAAATATATGACGAAGTTACCATGCAAATTGATCATGGATTAAGTCATGACAAGAAAGAGTGCTCATGTACGTCGTTGAAGCCTGTCCGACTGTATGTGAGTGGAGAAGCGGGAACTGGAAAAAGTTTCCTCATTAAAGCAATTTCATGCTATTTGCAGGAAAGGACAGAGTCATCGCTGTCTTGTGTTGTCACCGCTCCAACTGGACTGGCAGCACATAACATTAAAGGGATTACTTTACATCGTTTACTGATGCTGCCAGTGGAGCATGACAACAAATTACAATATCACAAGCTATCTGGAGATGCTTGTTTTGAAGTTTCAAGAATCTTGAGGAAAATGAAACTTCTTATCATTGACGAAGTAAGCATGGTTTCCAATGTCATGCTTGCCTTTGTGCATTTGAGAATGCAAGAAGTTCTCAAAACAGAGTATGATGTGTTATTTGGTGGCAAACACATCATTGTTTTCGGAGATCTTTTGCAGCTGACACCAGTGAAAGGGCAACCTGTGTTCAAAATGCTCACGCATGAAGATACCAGGAAGTGCCTAGGCAGCATTGGCAACGTCAATATATGGTTAAACTTCAATTATGCTGAACTGCATGAAAATATGCGTCAGGCGAAGGATGAAGTTTACAAGACTATTCTACAAGATGTTAGAATTGGAAAAGTGACCGAGCATGGGAAAGAAGCTTTACATGCACGATTACTGTCAAATTTATATCCAGAACAAGATGTTGTGCCTGAGAATATTTTTCAGAAAATTACTGATAAGAAATCTGGAATATGTTTGATGCCAACTCTTGCAGAATGTGCCAAATTCAACAACAAAATGTTGCATTTAGAAAAGCAAGAGATTGTGAAACTGGAAGCTATTGACAGAGTAGAGCATATGGGATCAACAATTATTTTGTCTGAGAATCTGAAAACAAAATTGGATTCATTAGAGAAGAGTATATCTAAAACTGCAGGTTTTGAAAAGACTCTGAATGTGTGCTTGAACTGCCGTATAATTTTAAGAAGGAATTTACATGTTGAAAGAGGTCTGGTAAATGGATCAATGGGTAATGTTGTTGATTTTGTAAAATACAGAAATAGAGATGGAATTGAATTTTTAAAAATTAAATTTGATGGCATTGAGGAAGTACAGCTAATTGGTCGTTGCTCTGCTAGATTTTTGCTTGTAAAAGACTTATATGTTCGCCGTAAGCAGTTTCCTGTTTGCTTGGCATATGCGGTGACAATCCATAAATCGCAAGGTTTATGTGTAGACTGTGCATTGGTGAATATTGGCAGTTCTGTGTTCAAGGAGGGTATGGCATATGTGGCATTGTCACGAGTTAGAACTTTATCGGGATTGTACTTGATTGAGTGTGATGTCACAAACATTTGTGCGGATCTAGATTGTGTTAAGGAATACAATAGGTTAAGAAGAGAGTATGCGCCACATTTGCCTCAGTATCCTTTGTTTGAGAAACGTGTGGTAGGCCGGAAACGAAGAAATGTGACCAATACTGGGGAGGTTGTAGCAAAAAGACGAAAAGTCGATGAACCTAAAATTACAAGCAGAAACAAAAAGGATTCTGTTGAAGATGTTGTTGGTTTTCAATTTGAAAACAGTTCTGGTGTCAACTGCTATGCTAATGTAGTGGTTAATGTTTTGTTTTCTCTAGAAAATGTAAAAGAAGAGATTGTGGTCAATTCTGATCAAAGATTTTGCAGTTTGTTAAATTCTGTGTTAGAGAAATGTAGCACTGATAGAACAAACATAGAAAGTGTGTCTGAAATTCGAAATCTGTTAGACAGATGTTCAGGCCAAACACAATTCTCTCAAAATATTCAGCAAGATTGTCAGGAGTTTTTAATGTATATGCTTGATGTATTGCATGCTGAAGGTGTAGATGTGGATCAGCTGTTTGGGCTTTCTTATCAATGGCAGCATGACTGCGAGAACTGTATGGTATCAAGTACTACTAGTGTAGACTCAGAAAGATTTATATATTTAACTTTGCCAGACAGTAAATCAGTCTCCTTTAATAAGCTAGTAAAAGCAGCTGATCACAACATGGAGTGTAGCCGATGTAAATCTGAAATGATGTCCACATTATTTATACGAACATATGGCCAGTATGTCATTTTAATGTTCCAACGATGTAGGCCTGATGGAACAAAATTGACAACTTTAATTAAAAATTTTGTAGCTTCGCAGTTGTCAATATCAGGAAGGACTTTTGTAACTGCAGCAATTATATATCATGACGGCCCTTCAATAACATCAGGACATTACACAGCTTATTTAAAGTCTAGAAATGGCTGGTCATTCTGCAATGATTCTGTTTTAATTTTCAAAAAAAAATTGCTGTATGACCTTAAAAACTCTTACCTGGTGTTTTTAAAACCAACATTTTAGGGAAATAATCTCGGGATGTGCTCTGTGGAATTTCAAGAAGTTCTAATGGCTCCTACACAATTTGGCTTTGAGGATAAGTGTAGTTCAGAGACATAACTTCTAACCATAAGACTGGACGTCATGGAGAAATAAGTGCACTTTGAATGAGTTCAGAAAAACTATTTCTTTTTATAAGCTAATTGAAGCAGCCAATCAAAACATAGAGTAGAGGGAATGTAAGTCTGCAATGCTGTCTACTGTTTTACATTGCTTTGTGATTAAAAGTGATGTAGAGAATTAAATAATTGTAGTACTCATAGAGGTAGTGTAAGTCTGCTTCATAGTAAGCAGTATCAGTGTCATAGGAAATGTAGAACATGACTGAGCAAGAAGGGGAAGATATTACTATTCCAGGATTGTGAAAATGATCTTCAACATTTTAATTCTGAAAGTTGCAGAAATGCCAAATGACGGGATTGGCTTACAAGAAATCCAAGAGTTATAAATGGCTCTGACAAGATTTGGCCTTGTGGAAACTTGTGGTAGAGAGCAAGAAGTCATTTATTGCATGTAACATGTTTTTAAAAACGATGGAGATTTTCTTTCAGAAAGTGGCGGGTTTAAAGTAATAACAGCACAACAGAGTGTAAGCTGTTCATAGGACATCCTTTGACGTCATGGAAAGTAAGTTAACTTTAAGGAGTTCTGAATTCTGATTTGTTATGTTGTATGGGTTTTTTAAACACAATCATTTTGATTGTGTTTTTTTTTCCCCGCTGTTATATGATGAATACCTTCAAGTCACTGTTTTTAGTGAATTTTGATACATTCTGAGAACAGCAAAAATAAACCATTTAACATGTATAATTAATTCTGTACTGTTTGCATTTATGATGTATATGTAGAACTGTGTAGGAGGCATGGAGAAGGTGAGGCTTCTGTAAGTGTCAAAGTTGTTGCATGCAGTGCTGCACTTCTGCGTATTCTTTCATATGCTGGACTACATCTGCACTATGAGATACCTAAGCAAAGGAAACACAAGTGATGTGATTGTGAAATGAGCAAAATAAATTGCACGTATTTCATTTACATCACCTGTGTTTCCTATCATTACGAATCACATTGTGCAGATCAAGTTTAGGTCTGTCCAGGGAAACATAGGAGGTTTGGACTTTGTTCAAGAGTGCAGTGGACATGACTCACTTCATTGGTAGACCTTCACATGTATTATGTCCTCTATTCTCTTCAACAACTCGAAATTTCATCTGCAACCCTGAGTAGGCCTCACCTCAAACAAACCTCTGGATAGGACACATCTTATTGGCATCCTGAAGCAATCATTTAAAATTTTAGTATCTTGCGACACTTTTCTGAGACAACAGCAATGCAAAAGATGCACCATGTTTTAAGATAGGCCTCACTTCATCTGCATCAAGATACTGTTAGTTTAAAATGTATATCTTTAGGACTGTGTAGGGGGCCTGGAGAAGCAGAAGCTTCTGTAAGTGTCAAAGTTGTTGAAAAACTGTTTGTCCTTCAATCTTTTCCCTTGTCTTTTGTAATTTTTAAATACATGTTTTAATATTTTTCAAATGTTTGTTCTCTCTTTCACAGATTGAAAGTATAAAAACAAAAAGTGAGTAATTTAACGACAATTATAAGGTAAATGTTTTGTACTCTTTTCGTTACATTTCTATCACATTTAACTTCTATTAGTTCCACTGCTTCATTTCTTTAACCCTCAGTTTCCTGCCTTTGCTACTTCCCTCATTCCTTTCTCTATTACCTACTTACTCAACTCCTTCCACTCTTTTTCTCAGTCCCTCTCTTCTCATAGTTCCTCACTCTTGTTCACTCACTCCGTCTCTATTACTCTTAGTGTCTTTGACTGATCACTTTATCACTATTTGTTCATAATGCTTTCTCTGTGTAGTTGAAGCACACTAAGGGGCATATTATGAACACAGCCAATAAAATTATTGCTCTTTTTATTGGCAGAAAACTGGTGCAAAAGTGGTTTTAGCGGCAGTTTTCTGCCGCAAAAGCAGCTTTAGCGACACATTTCTGCCAATAAAAGCTGCAAAACTTTTATTGCATATGTTGATGATATGGCTCTATGTTACTTACATTTCTTTGCTGTTTCAATTAATCTTTTTCTGTTATTTTTTGTTTTCTGTTTTCTATTTTTTCTCTCTGTTATTCTTCATGTTTTAATCTTATTTTGAACATTCCCTCACATTCTCCAAGAAACTCTTCTTTGTTAATGTTATACTCTCTTTTTTTTTCTTTCACTTCGTTATCTATTTTGTTTTTCACAATTATACCCTCTTCCGTCTTTTCTTCGGTAAATAGATCTATTAAACAGTATCTCTTCTTTAGTCCCTATAGCTGTCTTTCTTTTAACATCACTCTCTGTTTACTTTCCTTATACTTACTCTATTTTTTTTTAAAAAAATTTTTGGGTTAGCTCCCGGTCCGCGTACCGGGAAGCTAACCGGGAAGCGAACCAAAAGAAATAGAGCTTGCCAGAGTGCTAAACATTCTAGCAATTTTTTAATAACGGGGAGGTAGTTCTGAAAAGAACTTTTTTTTATATATTTTTGTTGTTTTATATATTTTTTTTCTTTTTTGAACATTATTTGTTTTTTTTTGTATTTTTTGAACACTTATTTGTTTTTTTTGTTTTTTTTCAAAGGGAAAGAACAGAAAGAGGCATTGAAAAAGGCTCAACAGGAGCAAAAAAAAAAATTAAAACTTGCTGCGTTTGGAGCATCGGTGTTTCTCGAAAGCCAAATTAATTAATTTCAGACTCATGTTTGCGCATGAAATTAAAGTGCCACAATATAAGCATGTCAGCTTCATATGGACAACATTTTTTTGAATATTTGGCACTGTTTCGTTGGCCTCTCCAACTGTGAGAGAGATATCAGTAGATGTTCTTGTCACCGAAGTTGGGGGGTTCTGTTGTAGTTCACGCATCTCTGCACGACTATAGTTGTTTGGATGCCACCTCTGCATATGTCGGTGCATCGTGTGATTTCCATAACTGTATTTTTTATTAGTGCCCCGGGATAACTTATCTTGGCAGATAAGGCACGTAGCATGGCGTGCATTGACTTTTTTCTCTCCTGGTGGAATGGAAAAAAATTGCCAGATAAAGCTAACTTTGCGATGAGATACCCGGGGTAACTCTTTGACAAATCGTGGTCCCTCTTCTTCCTCTCCGTCTTGTTCTTCCTCTTCCTCCTCTGTGTCTCCAATAAACTGTGCAGGTGGTCCTCTCTTCCTATGAGGAGATGGTGGTGGTGGTGGTGGGGGTGCAGAAGCTGAAGCTACTATTGAAGCCATTTTTTAATCAGAGCAAATGATCAGGTCTTCCTTTCTCAAAGTTGAAAGTCAGAGTGAGAAAAAAGGTGGGGGCTTTCATCATTTGGGAAAAAAAAATAGTTCTAAACCAATGAAAAGTGTTATTTTTAGGTCATCTGACCTAGCCTTACATCATTATGAAACCAAAAGTGAAATGAACCAATGAAAAGTTTTATTAACAAGTCACATGACCTCTCACGCTCATGTTACGCGCTGCGGAACGCGCCCCGGTTAGCTTCCGGGTCGCTGCGCTTCGCGCCTCGGTCCGCGCCCTGGGGCACTTCCGGGTGCGCTAACGCGGTACGTCACAAGACGCATTACGCGGCAACGCGATATGTCGCGCTTTCGCGACGCGCCGCGGATCGCTTCCGGGGAGCTGCGTTTCGTGCCTCGGTCCGCGCCCCGGGGCACTTCCGGGTGCGCTAACGCGGTACGTCACAAGACGCATTACGCGGCAACGCGATACCGTCACTATGTTGATTTCTTACCGGTTCGCGGACCGGGTCGCGCCATCAATTTGAGCTAACGGAAAGCTTTCCGGTTCGCGGACCGGGAGCGAAACAAAAAAAAATATTAAAAAAAATTTATTAATAAACATATAAAATATATTTTTGGATTTAAAGAAGAATACATTTTACAGCTATAGATATTAGCTTTTAAAAAACCAATTAAATTCACTGAAAAAACCATAGGTTATAGACCATATATAGTTAGGAATTAGCATTTACAAAACCTTGAAAATTCACTGAAAAAACCATAGGTTATACACCATATATAGTTAGGAATTAGCATTTAAAAAACCTTATTTTACTCACACAAAACCAATGAAATTCCATATATAGTTAGTTGTACTAACTATATATCGCGCACCCGCAATCCACTGCTGATCATGTCACATATTACATCATTCATGACATGGTCAGTGACATCACTGATGACATCACTGATGACATCTCAAATGACATCACTGATGACATCACTGATGACATCTCAAATGACATCACTGATGACATCACTGATGACAACATCCAGTGACTGTATTTTTCTGTAAAGTTAAAATATGTCTTACATATTTAAGAATGAGTGGATGTATAAGTGTCTGGATGAAGGATTTAGTAGGTGCATGACTGACTGTATGAGTGAGTGGTTAAATGTGTCTGTTCTTCTGTAAACTGCTGCATGTGTTGATCAGTAGCTATATGAGTAACTATATGGGTTATTGATTGGTTGCCCAAGCATTTGTATGGGAGACTGAGTGTGTGTGTGGGTGGCTGGGAGGTGTATGACTCTGTGCATAGATGTATGGGTTCAAAAGTGCATGTGGAAACAGCTGGATGGGTGGTTGACTGTGTGCATGAGTGTATTGGTGAGTGAATGGATATCTCAGTGCTACATGTCAAAGTAAGTACATATGTAAAATACAGTACATGTGAGAGTTGACATATATAAATAACTGTGCATAAGAGCCAGTGAATGTGTGAGTGGCTGTATGGATCATTGTGAACTTGTATCCAGGATTGTATAAGTGAGTAAATATGTTTTAGTATATGTTTGAATAAGTAAGGTGTGTATAACTGTATAGTTGTGAAAATGGAGGTGTGATTGATTCTTTGCATGACTGACTAGGTGTGTAAGTAACTCCATGGATGAGTGACAGTCTGTGAGTGTCTGTTTACACTGAGTGTATCTAAGGTTATAATAGAGTCTGAAGAGGTTCATCATATTATCACATGAATGATGTCATCAGTGATGTGATCAGTAATGTCAAATGAGATGTCATCAGTGATGTCATCAGTGATGTCATTTGAGATGTCATCAGTGATGTCATCAGTGATGTCATTTGAGATGTCATCAGTGATGTCATCAGTGATGTCACTGACCATGTCATGAATGATGTAATATGTGACATGATCAGCAGTGGATTGCGGGTGCGCGATATATAGTTAGTACAACTAACTATATATGGAATTTCATTGGTTTTGTGTGAGTAAAATAAGGTTTTTTAAATGCTAATTCCTAACTATATATGGTGTATAACCTATGGTTTTTTCAGTGAATATATATATATATATATATATATATATATATATCTATATATATATATATATATATGCAGGCAAACTCCTTCCAAAAAAAGAGCAGAGACCCAGGGGGATATCAGTTGGAGGCTCTTTATTGCAGCAATGGCGAATGCATTTCGGCCTGGTTTGGCCTTCATCAGCGCCCAGAAGCCTCCCAAGTATGATGCAACACTCCGTAGGTAAGTCCCGCCTTTTAACCTGGATGTACTATGGCCCGCTCCTCCCCCTGTTGGTAACAGCACACCTGGGTAGTGTTCCGGGAGTGTCAGGAAACTACCAGTCCCAGAATCCTCGTGGATGGATCCTCGAAAGTATGCAGGGGGGATACCAAGGTAATCTTGTAGTTTTGCGGGGATGCGGGACACAGGGTGCGCTCTACATGAATAATGTGTAGCAAAGTCAGCTTCAGAGTCCACAACGAAGCGCCTCCTCTGGTCCCCCAATACCGCCTCAGCCCAAGAGAACAGGAATCCATGCGGTAGGGACTGCAGAAACAATGTCCGCTGCCCGGCGTGGAGTCACTGACCCCAATACTACCACCTCTCCTCCCGTGCTACAGGGCGGACTGTATATATATATATATAGTGACACAGACTACCGAGTGGCAAGGCATTTCAAACAAACTCATGCAAATTATATTCATTGTCTCTCCTATTATGTAATCAATGATATCCCTAAATCCAGAAGGGGTGGCAATAGGGAACGTCAACTCAGACAATTAGAAACAAAAAATCATCTTATAGTTCGATAGCAAGTGGCCCAATGTGTTAAACAACATGGAGGATATGCACAACTTTTTGTAAAAATAAGTTATTGTGTGATTAATTTTGTGCATTGAGGTTTTTCTGTATTCTAAGGTCATTACACTCCGTGGGCTATCAATACAAATAACGTTTTTGCAGGATTTTCCTAGGTATTTTTAGACCAGCACAACAAAATGATATTGATCTAAGTACTTAGGTACACTGATCTAATAAAACCTTATGCCACTGAGAATTAAATTTTCCCCTTTTTTTAAGATCTGTTTTTAAGTATAATGGAGTTTTTTAAGTAAACAATATTTTTTAAGATATGCCTTTTAATAGTACTTTCCTTTAGTGGAATTTTACTGTTATCAATATTTTTAAATGTTTGCATTATAATTATACTATAACTGATCTACTTGTATATTTTGTATCGCACTTTATATTTGCTTTTTTTGCACAATATGCACTATGTTGTACAAGGAAAAATGTATTGATTTTTTGCTGCTTATCACATATGCACTTTATTTCAATGTCACATATTGGATTTATCCAGGAAAAAAGCTATGATTAATAATGACAATAATTCCCCAATTTATGTGTTGTGAGGATTTATCCAGTAATATTTATTTATCTGAATAATATATTTATTTATTTATTCAGAACTGGCATTTTTGCACATAAATGATACATTTGTATGTATTAAATTTGTGTTCTTCTTAAGATGAACAAATGATTGCATTAAGAGACAGACGCTTTCGGCTTTTAGACAAACTGCCATTCTGAATGAGTCTGTTTTCCATGACTATTAACATGTGACTCGGAAAGGTGAAGGGGTGGTTACTAAACACATATATAAAAAATGCATCAGCGAATAACAAAGACCGCATGTGAACAAGGGCTCTTGTGGCCTGAAATGAGTTGTGCGTGGGTTGTTCTGAGAAATAAACATCCTGCCTGTAGTCCTGTGGGATCCAAGTCTCCTCATTCTTCGCCGCCGCCGCAGCGTGGGGTTGCAAATAACGGGAGCTGAACATTGTTGATATATATATCTTGGTTCCTGCGACTACACCGTGCGGTGAAACCTTTCTGGCGGCATATATATATATATATATATATATATATATACGAAAAAGAGAAACGCTTCTCCCGGGTGCTGGGACCCATGGGAGTTGGCGCAGATACCGGCGAAGCAATCCGGTTAAGTCAATATCCAAGAAAAACAAAGTTAGTCTTGCGCTCTCGGGTAATCAGACAAAGGAATCCAGAGTGTAATATAAGCAGTTTATTACACAACGCGTTTCAGCATAGAAGCCTTGTTCACGTGTAACACAACACAAGTGACTCCGGTATTTAAACAAAAGTTTCAGCGTGGTCAATTACCAACAACATAGGCGTAGGACTAGTAAACAAAATGTGTAAAAGGATGGCAGACATGTTGGAATGGTAACATCAACATCATAACGCTCTCTATAGACATCATATGTACAAAGGAATAACTGTACAATGAAATAAATGTATAATACACAACGTCAACTGAAAAATGATTATTGTTAGGTAGTTTTAGACATTTAATCCTGACTAGTTTTTGGTTTTACGCAATGCGCTCACCTAGAGTCTAGATTTAATAATCAAAACGAATGGCTGACCTGTTGCAATGATAGTCACATCACTGTCTAGTTTAGAACATTATTCAGCTGTATATGTCATGCGGAATCAAAATATAATCTGCAGTAGATCAGACTGTATCCTGGTCAAATGTAGATCTAGCTGTAAACCCTTCGTTCAGGAAACAGTTTAACGTGTATGACCCTGTCGATAATACACAGTTGGATAACAAAGTGGATCCTCAATGAAACCGTACTCAATCCCAGTAAAATACATGAAAATGTTATACAGTCGACAATGACATATGGGGTAATCCACTGATTGCCTTACTAAAGACGGGACAGAGGTAGAAATAGGTAAGCCAGGTGAGAACTCCAACCCAAATTACGGTTGATTGGCAGTAGGCAAAGTATATCTTCAAGAAGCTAAATGCTAACCTGTAATAGCCAGGTATCAATGTCAGTAGTGGAGCGTTACATGGTAGGTAAACTATAGTTCTTACTTATGCATGATGAAAAAAAGGCCAGTGTTGGCGCTGACTACCCGGAGAGTGATATTGCAGCAAGTCGTGAGTCCCAAAGTGACAACAGTGATTCCTGGAGTGCAAAGGATAACTAAGCCTGTGCTGGTGAATTCAATGATTGGCCCCTCCTTTCATCCTGTGGAACAAAACAACATAAACAAATATCTATAAAATTAACTGTAAAATAATGTATCTTAGACAGAAGAAGAGTCATGGCATGAGTTATAGTTAGCAGTTCAGAGACGTCAAAGCACAACAAACAACAGTGAGTGAAAGGTAACGTATCTACTCTCTCAAGTGGCTTGCCAATTCCTCATCCATATTGAGCCCTCCCGGGGCTTTCGTCTGGAACTCTATTATGAGCCTGGATTCACGTTGTCTCAGGTTCAATACCCTGTCACCAATTAGATACATGGAAAGACAAGGGGCTCCTTGTTTGGGAAGAATATCGTTATTTGAAAAGAGACTTTCCAAAACTCCCAATACTATACCTGCTACCAAAGCTTCACAAACATGCAACCAATCCTCCCGGAAGGCCTATTGTGTCTTCTATTGGCAGCATTAGCGAAAACATTTCTAAATATGTGGACCATTTTCTTCGAGACTTTGTGACAACACTACCTAGTTACATTAGAGATACTAAGGATTTTTTGTGTCAGATTGAGAACATAGCTTGGGAACCTGATTTCATGTTTGTTGTTTTAGATGTACATTCATTGTATACGATAATCAATCACCAACACGGCTTACAGGCATGTGATCACTATTTAAGCTATAGACCATTATGTTATCGTGAACACTCTAAAATGATAATGGAAATGATGCAATTTTGTCTGACCAACAACATTTTTTCCTTCAATGGCGCCCTCTACAGGCAAATCACCGGTACTGCAATGGGGTCTTCTTTTGCCCCTAGTTTTGCGAACCTGTTCATGGGGTTCTGGGAGCAGGAAATCCGTAGCAGTGCCACCCTAGCGGGGGACTTTGAGAAGGTCATCGTGTGGCTTTGCTACATTGATGACCTTTTCATTATATGGAAGGGATCCAAAACTGACGCAGAAAACTTTATCACCAAGTTAAACTGCAATAAGTACAACATTTTTTTGTCAGGTAACATCAGTAATGTCCAAACTGAATTCTTGGATGTACAATTGGAAATAAAAAATCATAAGATCTGCACTTCCTTGTACCGCAAAGCTACCGCAGGGAACAGTGTCCTCCACGCCCACAGCAGCCACCCGGAGGCACTCAAATGGAGTATCCCCTACGGGGAGCTGCTGAGGGCAAAGAGAAACTGCAATACAACTGAGGCATATCTGAGAGAGCAGGACAACATAGTGAGCAGATTCGAAAATAGAGGGTACCCTAGGTGGGTCCTCAAGAAAGCGAAAGAGAGAGCTAATGACATAGAAAGATCATGTACTCTTGAGCAACAACCTGTCACAGACACCAGTGAGAATGATGAGTCTACCAGACTCATACTTACTTTCAACTCTGAAACAGATAGAGTCAAAAAGATTCTCGTACAAAATTGGGGGATTCTCAAAACTGACACTATCCTAGGCAAAAGTATACCTGATCGGCCCTTGATTACATACAAGAGGAATAGAAACATAAGAGACTTAGTAGTTAGAAATGACATCACTCTATACCCCAATATCTCAGAACATGGACTTGAAGGCTTCTACCCCTGTGGCCACTGCAAGGCCTGCAAACACAGTAAGTACAGGGGTTCTGTCGAATATGGGGGCATCACCAAAAAACTGACTCAATTCCTCACATGTAGTACTACCTTTGTAATCTAAGCCATCGAATGTACCTGTAAACTATGGTATATTGGCAGTACTAGCTGTGCTGCCAAAAAGAGGATACTTGAACATCAGAGGGCCATTGCCAATCACGATCCCAAATATCCAGTTGCACGCCACTTTGAGGAACAACATTTTTCCAATATCGCTGATTCTAACTTCTTTATATTGGAACATGTTCCCAGAAACCCGAGGGGTGGTGACAGGGTATTGAACCTGAGACAACGTGAATCCAGGCTCATAATAGAGTTCCAGACGAAAGCCCCGGGAGGGCTCAATATGGATGAGGAATTGGCAAGCCACTTGAGAGAGTAGATACGTTACCTTTCACTCACTGTTGTTTGTTGTGCTTTGACGTCTCTGAACTGCTAACTATAACTCATGCCATGACTCTTCTTCTGTCTAAGATACATTATTTTACAGTTAATTTTATAGATATTTGTTTATGTTGTTTTGTTCCACAGGAGGAAAGGAGGGGCCAATCATTGAATTCACCAGCACAGGCTTAGTTATCCTTTGCACTCCAGGAATCACTGTTGTCACTTTGGGACTCACGACTTGCTGCAATATCACTCTCCGGGTAGTCAGCGCCAACACTGGCCTTTTTTTCATCATGCATAAGTAAGAACTATAGTTTGCCTACCATGTAACGCTCCACTACTGACATTGATACCTGGCTATTACAGGTTAGCATTTAGCTTCTTGAAGATATACTTTGCCTACTGCCAATCAACCGTAATTTGGGTTGGAGTTCTCACCTGGCTTACCTATTTCTACCTCTGTCCCGTCTTTAGTAAGGCAATCAGTGGATTACCCCATATGTCATTGTCGACTGTATAACATTTTCATGTATTTTACTGGGATTGAGTACGGTTTCATTGAGGATCCACTTTGTTATCCAACTGTGTATTATCGACAGGGTCATACACGTTAAACTGTTTCCTGAACGAAGGGTTTACAGCTAGATCTACATTTGACCAGGATACAGTCTGATCTACTGCAGATTATATTTTGATTCCGCATGACATATACAGCTGAATAATGTTCTAAACTAGACAGTGATGTGACTATCATTGCAACAGGTCAGCCATTCGTTTTGATTATTAAATCTAGACTCTAGGTGAGCGCATTGCGTAAAACCAAAAACTAGTCAGGATTAAATGTCTAAAACTACCTAACAATAATCATTTTTCAGTTGACGTTGTGTATTATACATTTATTTCATTGTACAGTTATTCCTTTGTACATATGATGTCTATAGAGAGCGTTATGATGTTGATGTTACCATTCCAACATGTCTGCCATCCTTTTACACATTTTGTTTACTAGTCCTACGCCTATGTTGTTGGTAATTGACCACGCTGAAACTTTTGTTTAAATACCGGAGTCACTTGTGTTGTGTTACACGTGAACAAGGCTTCTATGCTGAAACGCGTTGTGTAATAAACTGCTTATATTACACTCTGGATTCCTTTGTCTGATTACCCGAGAGCGCAAGACGAACTTTGTTTTTCTTGGATATATATATATATATATATATATATATATATATACTACTATTATAAAGAGAGAACACAAACCTTTGAGCCAGGTAAACAAACTCGGGAACCACAGAGCCAATCCACACACCCGCTACATCGTTGAAATTGTCAGGGTGTGCAGATGGACATAGGCTATAAAAAATAAAAATTAAACGCAAATTTTAATATGTAACTTAAAAAAAAAGTAGTCCCCTGAAAGTAGCGCCGGCCGCAACGTAGCGATGGCTGCGACGTAGCGCTGGCCGCGACGTGCGTGATGACGAGGAGGAGCAGCGGACATGGAGCGGCGGTGAAGTGAGGAGCGTGGGGAGGAGCAGCAGCTCAGGTAAGGCAAAGGGACACGGAAAATGTTGAGGCGGGAGGGAGTCGGGCGGGAGGGAGTCGGGGCGGGAGGGGGGCGGGCGGTTGGCCCTGCGTCCTTCTGGTCTGTGTCCGTCCCTGAATACAACAAACAACCAGCATGTGAGCACAATTATTGAGACACACAAATGAAATATAAATGTCGAGGCGGGAGGGAGTCGGGGCGGGAGGGGGGCGGGCGGTTGGCCCTGCTTCCATCTGGTCCGTGTCCGTCCCTGAATACAACAAACCAGCATGTGAGCACAATTATTGAGACACACAAATTAAATATATATGTGATTATAAATGGTGTACAGTTAATAGGAGAATAACCACCTGTATTGCATGCTACGTTAGTGTGAGATGCCATATGAATTTGTATTCTGTGCAGAGTGGGCAAACAGAAATGCTTTTTCCCGATGCTGAGCAGCAGCAGAAAAAAAGCAATAACAAACAATGCAATGACGTAGATGCGCATATGTGCGTACAGGTCCATCTGGTCAGTGTCCGTGCATGGGCATGCACGGACAATATCCGGGTGGGGGCATGGGCGGGCGGGGGCCTGGGTGGGCGGTTGGCCATGAAGCCTCATTGCCCCCGGACAACGTCGGGGCGGGCTGCTAGTATAGATATATATATATATATATATATACATATATATATATTGAGTTTCATGTTTGTGACATTTAATGGATCAAGATGAAATTTAGCATGTTGTTAGCCCAACTCAGAGATCTAAAGTTTCAATGAGATTTTACAAAGGGGGCAAAGTAAAGAGTGGTTCAAAAACTGTTTACTTTGTTACCAATAAATTTGGCAGGCTCTTCGAATATGTATCTTAAGCTTGATATTTTGAATGCTGTGCAGATCTGTGAAGGGGGGGCATGGTTAAAGGGGGGGGGGTAAACATGTTTTTGTATGCTAACATATTTTGACAAATACACACAAATTTTAACGGACATGTATGTTTAGTTTGTTTTCGGTATGTCAAGTTCCATGCAGATTTGACAATAGGGAGTGAGGGCATAAATCTGAGAGTGGGCAGGTTGAAATAAAAGTGTGCATTTTCTAATAGCTTTGGTACACTTTGGCACATGTGTGTGAAATTCAGCAGACATTTACATGTTTAGTTTTCTGTTAATATGTCACATTTTCCTCCAACTTGTTGGAGGTGGCAAACTATAAAAAGGGCAACAATGCAACTTGCTAATAAATTTGTCACTGTTTGATTAGTCTGTATTAAAACAGGAAGGCACTTTGGAAGTTAAGTTTCTAAAGTCACCAGAGTTATACTAGAGTCTGTGCCCTTTTTGGTAACTTTAAAGCTTTCTGATGTTTTCATTGATTAATGTTTGCATATTCTTCCACATCAAAAGGTGCCTGTTTCTTCATTGTAGGAGGCCTAAACATGTTTTACTGAGATTCATAGATGCATTTTACATCTGACCCATGGCAGAAAGAGCTAGAAGTTAACAAGCACACTCTGCAACCTCAAGTTGCACTTGGACAGAGAGGTCTGCATTTATGTGGTTCTTCAAGAAGAGAAAGGCACCTGAATATGAAGCATTAAAAAGAGTTTGAAAAACCCATGCTCAATCAATGAAAAAGAAGCTAATGACAGAAAGCCAGAACACACTACATGGATTGGCAGTACTTGCAGGGTTGGCTAAAGAAACAGGCTACAGGCCAGGCACTGCAGTCAATCTCTCTCTTTAGACAGCTGAAGGCATTTTGCAGCATGTGTTATGAGTCTGAAAAGGATTGGTCTCGATATCTGCACACTAGCCCATCCCTGATTTTAGCACAGAAGCAGGTGGTCACTTGTGTAATGTAAGATCTGCTAAGACCTCGCATTAAAAGTTGTATCACATCAATATCCTCATGCAAATCATAGATTCGCTTGATTCAGACACTGGAGGGAATATAAACTCTGCCTAGAGGGTTAATAACATAGGGGAAGCAGTAGACCACTAACTACCTCAGGGGCAGAAACATCCTAGCATGAGTTTCCATTTCCGGCCCTTTGCTTGGCAACAACTTTCAACTGTACTGGGTCTCCGTTCGTGATTAGTTCGTCCACCCAATGTTGTGTCCTACACCTTTTTAGTTCTTTCTGGTTTCCTTTTTCGAGTAAGACTCAGACTGTGTTCTTCTGGGCCTTGCTCTTGTGGTTTATATGCTATTTGTCTACCATATGGCTGCAGCAGTGCAAAGGGTTCCATAATCTTTATTGGCCTGGGGATCATGGTACCCTGGTAGATACCTGGTCTCTTCACAATTTCTTCCACCCTGGATCAGGGTAAGATAATCACCCCAAGAGTTACGCTGTACAATGTTATATTTTGTATTGCATGTTCAATGACTCTCTGGTACTTTACATCTCTATTCAGAACTCACTTCTTCTGCTGCCTGAGTGTCAGTCAGCATACCTGGCTGATACCAAAGCAAATCAAGACCAGGCCTTCCCAATAACAATGCACCACAACAAGTGCTTCTGTGTTTTCTTTTGCACTTACATGTGTTCCCCTTCTTTGTATGGTGAATTATTCAAGCATTTATTTACACCAAAGAGACTCAGGGAGGGTAAGGATTGTCAGTGAATCAACATACTTGGGCAAAACTTGACACCATACAGGCAGCCCCCACTAGATACGGCCATTGCCCATGTGCAGTGGGGACTAACTTCCCCTTTTCAGTTAGCCAAACACATTTCTTACGGGGAAGTAGGTACTATTACATAATTTGGATGTAGTATTTCATCAAGAAACCCTTGAAATTAACTTAAAACATAGACAAAGAGAAAGTAGCTTAGATCATAACACTACAAAAGTTTATTAAAACATCTAAAATGTATTTTACAAAACAAAGTAAAGCACAGTACGATTCAGAATCAAAACCGAAGAACCCCTGAAACTCAGAGCTATTACTAGTTGCACAATTTATAACTCACCTACCAAACATGCAAACCAAAACTCACACACTAAATGCAATAATTATGACTACACAATGGACCTTTTGCACAAAGGTAACTTTACACATGTGTGCAGTTGATCTCACACTTTAGATTAACTTTACTACTTTTGGCTATTAGTCATTTTTGAGTGAAAAGTTACTCAAAGGTGTAGAGTTACATTTTCCCACCCCCTGAAATAGGGGTTGGAGTCAGTAAAAACATAAAATAAGACTGTAAAGTTCCTACTTGTAGAGGTATGACACCGTATTTTACAACCCAGTAATAGGGGCGAGGAAGCTCCATGTGGTAAAATAGGGAAATTAATCAAAGTTTTTTTATATTTTAAAAATATAATGAATACATGTTAGCATATTAAATTTTAATAAATTTTTCACACATAAATTAAACCTATCTAAAGTAAATTGTTTATTTCTATTTATTATATATTAAAAGTTATTACAAGTTATATATACAATTAAATTAATAAAAAGAATTTAAACTAAAGACACGTTGTAGTAAATTGAAAAAGGTCATTAAATTATTTTAAAATAAATAATATTTATGATTTGCATTTAATTTGTTTAACATTAAAATAATGTATATATTTATCGAGTTACATGATGACATGGGGTAACTTGTGTGTGCTTATAAATACAACACATAATATTTCAGTCTACAAGAATACAGAGTCAAACAGCCAAGTCCTAGGCAGTAGTAAACACCAAGTATGCACCATGCTATCTCTTCCAGCTCTCTTGTCTACCTGAGCATGATGTCCCCGTACCTATAATACTTAGTGCCACCACCATGGGGGGGGGGGGGGGGGGGTAAGAGTGGTGGCTCTGTGCCACCTGTTGTGGTCCCAACTGTGACACTCAAAGACCTAAAGCCCAGCATCCCAACCTCACTCTATGCCATCTGTACCAAAAGATGAGAACATCCAGATCGGTATGTGAACATCGGGCGCTTTGTCTCCAAACATAATGATTTAAATCTTATTGTAACTCAATTGAAGGACTTGGAAGACACCTACCGACATATGGTGATCACAGCAATCACTTATCGGCATTCCTTTTGACAAGCAAACATCTAGTATCCATTAATGATGTGCATCTTAAATGATTTAACCTTAAACCCGCGGACAAAGGCTTCAAGTACTACCTCTGAAAGGAGTGTATTCCACATCAGAAATGTTGTGCAGTGAAGAATCAATTACTATCAGAGTGATTAAACCATCTTGCTTCTGGGCATTGGGAACAGTCACACATTTTGTCTAGGTTTTGGAGGGAGCAGGCTCCCTGCTAACGTATGATATGACCTCTTTATTTAATCAAATCTTCTCCCTGATAATTTCCATTAAAGAATAGAAACACAGTTGCTTTAACCTTATATCACAATCCATCTATATTTGGTGAAATGTGATCAACCAACGATTGTAGATGATGGTGTGCCATTCTTATTTATCTGTGAACCACGTTTTTTCAATATATGTGACATAAAGCGTAAGCTAGTTACAGTGCCCTGTACAAGGGCAATGGTAAGCAAAGCAATGGAGGCTTAACATGGAAAAGGCACAGAATAGGGAGTTGGGGAGAGGTACAGGATAGGGACTGTGCAGCTTTACATATTGACTTAAGTAACGCAGAAAAGCTGAGAAGCAAAGGGGACACTTCTTCTGAAAGAAGAGGCAGAGATTTTATACTCATAAATGTCATTTCAAGACACTAATAGTGTCACAGTTTATGAGCTGACCAGAGAAGGTTCTTTGTTTTCCTATATTGTTTGCTTAAGCAAAATTTTCCCATTTTCGCGCTTTTTACCTTGATACAAATTTTGAAAACAATACCATTTTGGGGTACATCGCAGGTCAAGATAATACTTTAATTTCCCATCTTACATTTCAAATGGAATGCTGGTTTGATGAGAAGATTATAAGTAAGTAAAAGTTTTGTTGAGCACACGAATATCAAAGTGTATTGGCGCTAGCGGAGCCTCGGAAAACAGCCAAGGTGAACTCAATTATTTAAAGGAGGCAACGGATATCCATGTCTTAAGCAACCTCCTAAAAGAGTATGACATAGTTGAGACCTTAGAGACATAAGCAGACTCGTATACAGTTTACTAGCTATAACTGATAAGCTCTTACCGCCACAGGTGGGCAATCAGTTTTCTTATTTATACTTCAAAGGTCTAAATATTGTATCCCTACCATTTTAATTAAGGCCAGATTTATCTTATTCAGGAGGTATTTTATTTAAATTTGTTACAATCAATTAACCAATAGCAGAGATTGTTCTTATGGGCGTTTATCTCTTTCAATACTTGTAGGAAGACTCATCAGGAGACAAAGCATGGTATGTATAGAAACACACAATAGCTTGCCTGGCAAAGGTGGTGTTCTGGAGACTATTGGTTTGAATCCAGGCAAGAAAGTTGGTATATTGACTACCATAAATTAGATAATGGTAACCTCTAATACGTCCAATGCTCTGAGTGCTGTATGGAAACAAGTTAACTTTATAAATATAAAAAAAATAGAAAACTTACCATCGCCCCTCACGATCCTCCTGTATTAGCTCAATAACCTCTCCTTGCTTTACCATAAGATCATCTGCACTCCTCTTCTTATAATCTGCCAGTGCTTTATATTTACCTGCTGACTACAAGGATAAAATTAAAAATCTCTCTAGTACAAATTACACGTTCTTAATGATTGCAGGTACATGAAATAAGATAATTTATTTTTAAATAAAAACAGAGTGATTTTTTACTGAACAGCTTGCAAACATTTTAACCCACATTTTCAGGAAAATTATATGACATTTTGGACATAAAGCTGTTAAACCTGTGTAACAAAGGTGATGTGTGTAGTGAGCATAAAACAGTGGCAGGAAAAGCATTCTCAGAAACATAAGAAGTTAAAAATACAATTAGTGGTTGAGCATGTAACAAAACAAGTAAGAGTACTGCACATAGAACTCTTCAGCTAGTCTCACTACACAAATCCACTATTACAATACTTTACTGCTATTTTGCTTTGACAGCATCTCATCACAGAACATGTAAAACTAATTCTAAATACTCATGCATTTAAGCTGCATGTGTATGGCAAAGCCAATTTTTGCACACTCTGGTTCATAAGTGACTTCTTTTTTTGCACTAGCACTTTATGCACTAGCACTTGTCTCATAGACAATTAGACGGGGGCAAGGCCCACTTGGGCTGAATTTTCAAGATTTGGCAGCAATAAAAATGTGATAAACCAATAAGGGGTTTATAAGAGCAACATCTTTAGGGTGTTTGGCAGGCATTGATTTTAAACAAATAAATTATGACCGTTTTTAAATATGTGCAATACGTTTTACATTGATCGTCATGCTTTATTGCGTCTGTTCCAAAACCATCTATTTAACATACATATTTATTTATTTATGTGTGTATTGCCTGTTGTCATATTTATTGAATTATACAAAAATGTAATAATACCATGATATTTTAACTGTGCAGCCATAGTGAGTCATTGGAATGGATTTAACATGTGTGTCGCACTCATGGCATTTTGCAGTGCGTCCTCTGTGTCTATAATAGTGTTTGGTCACTTGTTTATGCACTAGCACTTTAAATTGTAAGGATACTCTGCTGGCGTGACATGTGATCAAGGCCCTTTCAGGCCGAAACGTGTCATGGCGGTAATGTATGGTCTTTGAATAAACTCTTCACTTGCACCAGAATAATGGGTTCACATTCGTTTGTTTCCAATGATTAAAACAGAAGTATCACAAATGAATTTCTGAGTGATATATATATATATATATATACATACAAACATACATACATGCATACATACATACATACAGATTCACAGAAAAAAACATAGGTTTCAGGGGCGTTATAGTTAGTTGGACATTTCACTCGTACAAAACCATAAACATTCCCCGTTATAGTTAGTTCTGCTAACTATAACTCGCGCCCCCGCAATGCACTGCTGATGATGTCACATATTACAGCCCTCATAACATGGTCAGTGACATCACTCATGACATCACTGATGACATCTCAAATGGCATCACTGATGACATCATCCAGTGAATGTGTTTTTTTGTGAAAATTAAATATGTTTTATATATGTATATGTTGAGGTTGATGGAAAAATAAGTGGGTATATAAGTGTCTAAATGGAGGATTTTGTTTGTGTGAAACTGATTGTATAACCGATTGATTAGGGTATCTTAGTGAATACATGGGTTAGTGAGTAATCTTTAAATCTGTAAATATCTGTATTAGTCTCTCACGTTGTGTATAAGTGGCAGCATGGGTTGGTGAGTAGCTACACGAGTGTCTATATGGGTTATTAGTTAGTTTTTTGAGTATCAGTATGATAGTCTGAGTGTCTGTGTGGTTCGATGAGGGCATTACTTGCAATGAATGAGTGTGTCACTGTTTGTATGTGTTGAAGACAGCATGTGTGCAGGACTATATGGGTGGATGAGTGTGTGTATGGGTGTGGTGGTGGTGAGTGAATGACTGTCTCGGTAGTGTCTTTATGAGTAACTACATAGGTTTTAAACTAGTATATGTGAGTATTGGTGTATGTAACTGAGTATATGTGAGAGTGAGAGATTGGAAGAGTACCTGTATGAATGAGTATTTGTTTCTATAAGTGATTGTTTAAGAGGGTAAGTATGTGTTTCTATAGAAGTGCTGTGGTGTGTGTATAACTGTATATGCAAGTAAATGGATGTTTGATACTTTCTTTGCATGTGTGACTATTTGTGTGAGTGGCGGTGTGTAAGTGTGTGTATAGGTGTATGAGAAAACAACAATTGATGGACAGAATGCAGAACAATGTCATACATTCACCCCAGTACAGAGATCTGGGCCTAAATCCATCGTTTTTTTACACTCCACACCACCCCAGGTCAGACATGGCTATATGCAAATCAGCCTCGACCCTGTGCCTCATGGGAACAGTCCAGCCCGAACTGCCAAGCCATGTCTTTCCTGGACCGGAATCAAGCATCCAAGGACCGGTTTCTGGCTATCAGCCTTCATCCACCTGGATAGCTTGACTCCAGTGGTGTGGAGAGCATGGGACTCACGTCTGAGCATACCCATCCCACTCGGGGTGACAAATGCAAAAACAACAATTGATGGACAGAATGCAGAACAATGTCATACATTCACCCCAGTTTAGAGATCTGGGCCTAAATCCATCGTTTGTTTGCACTCCACACCACCCCAGGTCAGACATGGCTATATGCAAATCAGCCTCAACCCTGTGCCTCATGGGAACAGTTCAGCCCGAACTGCCAAGCCATGTCTTTTCTGGACCGGAATCAAGCATCCAAGGACCGGTTTCTGGCTATCAGCCTTCATCAGCCTGGATAGCTTGACTCCAGTGGTGTGGAGAGCATGGGACTCACGTCCGAGCATACCCATCCCACTCAGGGTGACAAATGCAAAAACAACAATTGATGGACAGAATGCAGAACAATGTCATACATTCACCCCAGTACAAAGGTCTGGGCCTAAATCCATCGTTTTTTTGCACTCCACACCACCCCAGGTCAGACCTGGCTATATGCAAATCAGCCTCGACCCTGTGCCTCATGGGAACAGTCCAGCCCGAACTGCCAAGCCATGTCTTTCCTGGACCGGAATCAAGCATCCAAGGACCGGTTTCTGGCTATCAGCCTTCATCAGCCTGGATAGCTTGACCCCAGTGGTGTGGAGAGCATGGGACTCACATCTGAGCATACCCATCCCACTCGGGTGACAAATGTAACAACAACAATTGATGGACAGAATGCAGAACAATGTCATACATTCACCCCAGTACAGAGATCTGGGCCTAAATTTATCATTTTTTTGCACTCCACACCACCCCAGGTCAGACATGGCTATATGCAAATCAGCCTCGACCCTGTGCCTCATGGGAACAGTCCAGCCCGAACTGCCAAGCCACGTCTTTCCTGGACCGGAATCAAGCATCCAAGGACCGGTTTCTGGCTATCAGCCTTCATCAGCCTGGATAGCTTGACTCCAGTGGTGTGGAGAGCATGGGACTCATGTCTGAGCATACCCATCCCACTCCGGGTGACAAATGCAAAAACAACAATTGATGGACAGAATGCAGAACAATGTCATACATTCACCCCAGTACAGAGATCTGGGCCTTTTGACTGGGTGTGAGTGTTTGATTGGTTCAGATGCTCCGTCCATCACAACCCCCTTTTGTACCGCTTTGGCCGCCATATGTGTGGCAGGGTATGCTCAGACGTGAGTCCCTTGCTCACTTTGCCACTGGATTCAAGCAAGCCGGGCTGAAGAAGGCTGTAATGCCAGAAATCGGTCCTCGGAAGCTTGTTTACGGTCCAGGGAAGACATGTCTTGGCAGTTCGGGCTGGACTGTTCCCATGAGGCACAGGGTCAGACTGATTTGCATATGGCCATGTCTGAACTGGGGTGGCAGAGTGGGCTAAAGAACGGTGATGGATTAAACCCAGATCTTTTGACTGGGTGTAAGTGTTTGATTGGTTCAGATGCTCCGTCCATCACCACCCCCTTTTGTACCGCTTTGGCCGCCATAAGTGTGGCAGGGTATGCTCAGACGTGAGTCCCTTGCTCACTTTGCCACTGGATTCAAGCAAGCCAGGCTGAAGAAGGCTGTAATGCCAGAAACCGGTGCTCGGAAGATTGTTTTCGGTTCAGGGACGACGTGGCTTGGTAGTTCGGGCTGGACTGTTCCAATGAGGCACAGGGTCAGACTGATTTGCATATGGCCATGTCTGAACTGGGGTGGCAGAGTGGGCTAAAGAACGGTGCTGGATTAAACCCAGATCTTTTGACTGGGTGTGAGTGTTTGATTGGTTCAGATGCTCCGTCCATCACCACCCCCTTTTGTACCGCTTTGGCCACCATACGTGTGGCAGGGTATGCTCAGACGCTAGTCCCTTGCTCACTTTGCCACTGGATTCAAGCAAGCCGGGCTGAAGAAGGCTGTAATGTCAGAAACCGGTCCTCGGAAGCTTGTTTCCGGTCCAGGAAAGACATGGCTTGGCAGTTCAGGCTGGACTGATCCCATGAGGCACAGGGTCAGACTGATTTGCATATGGCCATGTCTGAACTGGGGTGGCAGAGTGGGATAGAGAATGGTGATGGATTAAACCCAGATCTTTTGACTGGGTGTGAGAGTTTGATTGGTTCAGATGCTCCGTCCATCACCACCCCCTTTTGTTCCGTATAGGTGTATGAGTACATATGATGAGTGAGTGCATGTATGAGTGACTGTATAGGACTTTTGGTGAATGAGTGGATGTGTGTGTAGATCTTGGAATTAATGAATGGGTATGTTGTAACTGGTATTGGTGTGTCCATTGTTTTGAAAATGGTAGTTTGTATTTTAGAGTGTGTGTATCAAAGGTTATATTAGGGTGAGAGGAGGTCTGCCACTATCACAAGGATGATGTCATCAGTGATGTAATTTGAGATGTCATACGTGATGTCATTTGAGATGTCATCAGTGATGTCACTGACCATGTCATGAGTGATGTAATATGTGACGTCACCAGCAGTGCATTGCGGGGGCACGAGTTATAGTTAGCTGAACTAACTATAATGACAGAATTTCTATGGTTTTGTACGTGATATGTCCAACTAACTATAACACCCCTAAAACCTATGTTTTTTCAGTGAATTTCTAAGATTTTTGAAATGTTAATTTCTAACTATAACGTGCCTGAAACCTATGGTTTTTTTCAGCGAATTTCAAAGGTTTTTTAAATGTTAATTTATACCTAGAACATGCCTGAAACCTATGGTTTTTTAAGTGAATTTCAAAGGTTTTTTAGTCATAGTGAATATGTTGTGCGAAGCTGGATGTGTAAACAAAGTAGTTTCGGAGAAACTAATCCAACATTGTCATGCATGCAAATGTGTGCAAAAGTTTACAACTGAAATTTTATTTTCTAGGACAATGTAAGGAATAAGCTGCCTTGCTACAAGGGCTTAACTTGGGAGTATAACAACATGGTGTCTCAGCCGTCACTACTGCTCCATTACGGGCTGCAGCTGCGGTGCTCTTGCAGTCAGTTGCGCCTCATTAACTATGATGAGACACCCCAACTTCCCCTTTATGGAGTACATGCTAGCGCCTTAGGCCCCAGTGCTGGCAAACAACTTGTAACTAGATGAACGCATGAACACCCAGTGTCACAGCCCGCCAACCTGTCCCAAGTGTGCTAACAGACCTGGATAGTGAGCTCCAAACACCTCCATGATAGTACACCTTTGGCTGGCTGGCTGCGGCCTGGAGACCCTTACGCTCATAGGTCCCTGAATGGCGGTTGGGCCTGTTCCGGCATGAGGGAATAGCACCCATGCATAGTGCAGAACCGGGCAGACTACAAATGCCCACCTATCCTCCAATCACCTCTATGGAGGAAACAGCACACAAGCATTGAGCGGTGCTGTGCGGATTACAGTGCCCCACAAAATACCCACTGCTCCACCAACACCACTGCTGTTGGAGCCCTCGGGGAGGCACACAGGAGATGCGACCACCCAAGGCAGTACTGTTGCCATGACTAGGCCAGGCCGTAGCAGGCATATCAAGCAAAATCATCAGGCCGATGACCACCAAAGAGGGAGCTCAGGCCATGGTGCAAGGTGGGAGGATCAAATGAGGGGGATAGAGGTGGCATGGGGAGGAGCCGTCCTCATCACCAATAGTTATGATCAGCTTTGTACGAGTGAGCAGTTAGCTAGCACGGAGGAAAGAACACATGCAAGCATTGGTACCTTCGATGTGGCACTTCCCTTATACGGCTCCACTCCGTTTATTTATCCCTAGAGGTCATGTGACCTGAGGGTAGTACCATAATTGCTCATGATGTGAGGGGTGCGCAAAGAAAAACCCCTACGACCTCCACAGCATTACCGATCCTTCAACTGTGTTTTGAAAGAGAAGGAAAGACATTTCTGCTCTGGAAATGGGGACGAAGCAAAATCGTAAGGACTGAAAATTGTCTGCTTGTGCAAAGCTTACAGACTCTGGAATGTGAAGATGTAAATTTAGAACAAGGTGTGAAGTCAGTTAGATGGAGAAACGGGCGTGGATTGAAAAATGGACAGGATAAAGATACTGGTACATACCAACTGAGGTCCGTCTTCCTCTTCTGTGTCAGAATTGTTGCAGAGGTATGTATTGCAGGTCCAGTCTTCAAGTCCCTCACAGATTTCTACAGACTGGGACATTCCTGGCCAACCTTCAACCAAAGTGTTAAAATTAGAACATAATTCCTCATACCGGCCCACCCCAACCATGAAAGGCAATGTGAAAGAACTCATCATCACACAATAAAGCCTGATACAATAAATCCCGCAAAGAAAAGGGCACAATTATCTGCACTAGGCAACATAAAGACAAGCAAAATCCGGGCAGGTATTACAAAATATATTGAGATCAAAGACTGGTGTGCAGATGGCCTAAAGCACACCACTATGCATTTCATCAGGAGCGCCACATCGACATCTAAAGCCTTCATCATGTAGTCTCTCTTATGGAGAGGGAGAGCATGAGGCTGAAACAAGCAGGAACACAAACTTCTGCTCACTGAATTTGAGCAGGGTGAGCACTTTTTATGAGACCAACAACGTAAATCACAGCCACAAAGTGCATTACGCGCTTGAGCACACAATGTAAGAATGTGTGCGAGTTAGTATTGTACACATTTAGAATCAATCAATCAATCAATCAATCAGAGCATTTGTATAGCGCACTACTCACCCAGAGGGTCTCAAGGCGCTGGGGGGGGGAGGGGTCCGCTACTGCTCGAACAGCCAGGTCTTGAGCTGCTTCCTGAAGGCGAGGTGGTCCTGGGTCAGGCGGAGGTGGGTCGGAAGGGAGTTCCAAGTCTTGGCGGCCAGGTAGGAGAAGGACCTTCCTCCTGTGGTGGCTCTTCGGATGCGGGGGACGGCGGCGAGGGCGTGGCTGGTCGATCGAAGCTGGCGCGTTGGAGCGTAGAAGTTGAGGCGGCTGTTGAGGTATCCTGGTCCTTGGTTGTGTAGGGCTTTGTGTGCGTGGGTGAGGAGCCGGAAGGTGATTCTCTTGTTGACCGTGAGCCAGTGCAGGTCTCTCAGGTGTCCGGAGATGTGGCTGCGGCGGGGGGTGTCCAGGATGAGTCGTGCTGAGGTGTTCTGGATCCGCTGGAGTCTCTTCTGGAGTTTGGCGGTGGTTCCGGCGTAGAGGGAGTTGCCGTAGTCCAGACGGCTGGTGACGAGGGCCTGGGTGACCGTCTTCCTGGTCTCGGTGGGGATCCATCGGAAGATCTTGCGTAGCATTCGCAGGATGTGGAAGCACGACGAGGAGACGGCGTTGACTTGTCTGGTCATGGATAGGGAGGAGTCCAGAATGAAGCCCAGGTTGCGTGCGTGGTCAGTTGGTTTGGGTGCGCTGCCCAGGGCGGGGGGCCACCAGGAGTCGTCCCAGGCGGAGGGTGAGGATCCCAGGATGAGGACTTCCGTCTTGTCTGAGTTCAGTTTCAGGCGGCTGTTCGACATCCATTTGGCTACTTCTGTCATCCCTTCGTGCAGGTTGGCTCTGGCGGTGGCGGGGTTGTTAGTGAGGGAGAGGATCAGCTGGGTGTCGTCGGCGTAGGAGATGATGTTCAGGTTGTGCTGGCGTGCGATGGCTGCGAGGGGGCTCATATAGACGTTGAAGAGAGTTGGGCTGAGCGAGGAGCCTTGAGGAACGCCGCAGATGACTTCGGTGGCCTCGGATCTGAACGGGGGGAGGCGGACTCTCTGTGTCCTTCCGGTGAGGAAGGAGGTGATCCACTCCAGTGCCTTCTCCTGGTTTCCGACGTTGCTGAGGCGCTGTACTAGGGTGCGGTGGCAGACAGTGTCGAAGGCCGCGGAGAGGTCCAGGAGGATGAGGGCCGCTGTTTCTCCGTTGTCGAGCAGGGCTCGGATGTCATCTGTGGCTGCGATCAGGGCGGTCTCGGTGCTGTGGTTGGCCCGGAAGCCAGACTGTGAGAGGTCGAGGGAGCCGTTCGTCTCGAGGAAGGCGGCCAGTTGCTTGTTGACGGTCTTCTCGATGACTTTGGCCGGAAACGGGAGCAGCGAGATGGGGCGGTAATTCTTGAGGTCGGTAGGGTCTGCTGAAGGTTTCTTGAGTAGAGCGCTGAGTTCAGCGTGCTTCCAGCTCTCCGGGAAGGTGGCGATGTCGAAGGAGGTGTTGATGATGTCCCGCAGGTGGGGTGCGATGACAGCGTCGGCCTTGTTGAAGACGTGGTGAGGGCAGGGGTCTGTCGGAGATCCGGAGTGGATGGAGTTCATCGTGCGGATGGTGTCTTCGGTGCTGATCGGGGTCCAGGCGCGGAGGGTGGTGGTGGGGGGCGGTGGTTCGGTCGTGGCGTGCGTTGGTTGAGTGCTGAAGCTGTTGTGTATGTCCGTGATCTTGTTGTGGAAGTAGGAGGCGAGGGAGTTGCAGAGGTCTTGCGAAGGGGTGATGTCATTGTTTCCGGCGTTGGGGTTGGAGAGCTCTTTCACGATGTTGAAGAGTTCCTTGCTGTTGTGTGCGTTGTTGTCCAGTCGTTCCTTGAATGCGGTTTTCTTGGTGGCGCGGATCAGCTGGTGGTGTTTTCGGGTGGCGAGCTTGAGGGCAGTCATGTTGTCCGGTGTTGGGTCTGTGCGCCAGGTTTTCTCGAGTGCTCTGCAGTTCTTCTTGGAGCTCTTGAGTTCGTCGTTAAACCATGGGGCTTTCTTGCTGCCGGGTCTGCTCGGCGGGGTCTTCAGCGGGGCGAGTTCGTCTGCGCAGTCGCTGATCCATTTCATGAGGTTGGTGGCTGCTTGACTGGGGTTCGTTGTGCTGGTGGGAGGGTCCTTGCTCAAGGACGTAGTGAGCTGGTCTGCAGTGATCTTGTTCCAGCTTCTGCGGGGAGCCTGTTGCTGGTGATGGTGGAGCGTGGTCCTTCTGAAGCTGAAGTGGACGCAGCTGTGGTCCGTCCATTGGAGTCCCGTGGCGTGGCTGAAGGCGATGTCCTTGCTGGAAGAGAAGATCGGGTCGAGTGTGTGTCCGGCGTAGTGGGTGGGGGTGGTCACCAGCTGCTTGAGTCCCAGGTTTGCGAGGTTGTCCAGCAGGGTGGTGGTGTTGCGGTCGTTGTTGTTCTCCAGGTGGAAGTTGAGGTCCCCGAGGAGGATGTAGTCGGCTGAGGGGAGGGCGAGCGGGCTGATGAAGTCGGCGATGTCCTCGCTGAATTGTGTGCGTGGTCCCGGGGGTCTGTAGATGAGGGTGCCTCTGAGGGTGGTCTTGGGGTTGACGTGGATCTGGAAGTGCAGGTGTTCGGCGGGTGCGATGGTGTCGTCGGTGTTGGTCGTGATGCGGATGGTGTTCCTGTGGATGATGGCGATGCCTCCTCCTGTCTGGTTGACGCGGTCCCTCCGGATGATCTTGTAGCCGTCCGGGATGGCGATGGCGATGTCGGGCGCTGAGGAGGCGTTCATCCAGGTTTCTGTGAGGAAGGCGACGTCTGGGGCTGTGGTGTCGAGCAGGTTCCAGAGCTCGACGGCGTGTCTGTGGACGGAGCGGGTGTTGAGCAGGATGCACTTCAGTTGGGCGCTGCTGGTGCTCGGCTTGGTCGGAGCTGGTGCAGTGCAGGTCCGGATGCAGGAGAACTTGCAGGACTGGCAGATGAAGGGTCCGTGGGTGCTTCTCGGGGTGGCTCGGTAGCATCCAGGGGTTCGGCCGGCGTTGAGTGCGTTGAGGGTGGCGGCGTCGTACGTCCGGCGGGTGGGCTGGGGTCTGCGAGGGCCAGGGGTCCTGGCACTGGGAGCGGTCCAGGCGCGGACGGGCGCAGACGGGCTTACCTTTGGCGCACCTTCGGCGCTCATTCGGTGCTCCCGCTGCGCGCGTCCGCTGCGCGGTCGCTCTGGGGGCGTCATAAGAAGGGGGACGTGAGGGCGGGTCAGCTGGGCGGCGGGAGCGGCTCGTCCAATGGGCCGGTGGTGGGCGGGGCCTGGGCGAGCAGCGGCGGGAACGGGCGAGCGGCCGGCTCTGCAGTGGCTGGGCCGCTCGTGGGACCAGGGGGGCGTCTGCGGCGGCGGGAAATGCGGCTAGGCAGGCTGGCAAGGCTGGCAAGGCAGGCTGGAGCAGGAGGCGGCAGGAGGAGCAAGGGGGTGACCCGGCCTGGTGAGAGGCGCAGCGGTCACTCCTGAGCACTCCTAGCTGTCCCCTTAAGAAGGGGACGTGAGGGCGGGTCAGCTGGGCGGCGGGAGCGGCTCGTCCAATGGGCCGGTGGTGGGCGGGGCCTGGGCTAGCAGCGGCGGGAACGGGCGAGCGGCCAGCTCTGCAGTGGCTGGGCCGCTCGTGGGACCAGGGGGGCGTCTGCGGCGGCGGGAAATGCGGCTAGGCAGGCTGGCAAGGCTGGCAAGGCAGGCTGGAGCAGGAGGCGGCAGGAGGAGCAAGGGGGTCACCCGGCCTGGTGAGAGGCGCAGCGGTCACTCCCGAGCACTCCTAGCTGTCCCCTTAAGAAGGGGGACGTGAGGGCGGGTCCGCTGGGCGGCGGGAGCGGCTCGTCCAATGGGCCAGTGGTGGGCGGGGCCTGGGCGAGCAGCGGCGGGAACGGGCGAGCGGCCGGCTCTGCAGTGGCTGGGCCGCTCGTGGGACCAAGGGGGCGTCTGCGGCGGCGGGAAATGCGGCTAGGCAGGCTGGCAAGGCTGGCAAGGCAGGCTGGAGCAGGAGGCGGCAGGAGGAGCAAGGGGGTGACCCGGCCTGGTGAGAGTCGCAGCGGTCACTGTTTTTGTATTTTCCATTAGTTAATAAAAACTTAAACTCAGTAACTGAGATAGGACATGGTTGAAAAATTGTTTGATTATATTTAGAAGATTAATACTGGTTTTGAAAGATAAGAAGTATGTTGGTCTACAGAAATGGATCAAGTGATATCCAAACTGAACAGATATATCAGGTGTGCCGCACACTGATGAGACGTGAAAATGGCAGGAGGAAGGTAGTCCCCAAAAGAAGAAAATAATAAATGTGAACGTATCAGAAGTTTCTTCGATAGCGTAGTGAACTCTATTTTATATCTTTTTTTTCACAATTATGGACTGTGACACTTTTGACCACGCCAGTATAGGTCTTAACAAAAATGTGTGCTTGGGAGCATTTTGACTTTAAAAAAAAATTATGCAGTTTATTCCAAAATCAGTTGTCTATGTTTTCACAATTAGGAAACAAAGTGGAGTCATCTTCCAAGCGCCACACTTTGACAGTGAGCACTGCCTATGGGATTATGCTGAGTTCTGTGCTCAAGTAGCTAGTTTTCTTAATGCTCTTTGAGGGTATGCTGTAGGCTACTATTACTTTGAGGGGCGCATAAAGGCCCCCACAAAGGTGGATGTATTTCTAGAGGGTATCCACTCCTGCGGAAATATTCAGGCGACTCCTCAAAGGGCAGGCTGCAGTGTGTATGAAGCCATTAGCCTGCTTCTGGCTGCCCTCATGGGCCCTTCCACGAACATTAGGAAGGCCTCCAATGGAAGGCCTCCACTTGAAGAGAGCCTCTTCTCGGTTGTGGACATTCAGTGCCCCACAAAAAAATCTTTTGCTTGCTCATGTGTCCATGTAGGTTGAAAATGTATGCAGTTCCTCCTGGTATACGAAATTCAACATAGACTGCACAAACTGATACTGCTAGTTGTACCCGTTAGTGCACAATTTGTGTTTAATGTCACTTTAAAATAAACATTTGAAGCACTGGTCATATATTTTTATTTCCACACGCTATCAACAGACAGACAAGAGAGTTTATAGAAAAGTTTAATTTCACATACTTCTATTTTGTTTACTCTGTGGTTGAAAAAGTAAACTATCCAACAATGAAGAACTGCTGTATTCAGACTCGTTCTCCTCGGAGCTTATAGAGGATCTTTGTTGTGTCCTGAAATAAAGAGGTTAAATAGTTTTAATATAAAACACTAAAATGTACAATTGTCAAAGTCGTATTTTTTTGAATGCGTGAACAAACTGCAATTTTAGTTTCAGTTGATCAGGATCACAGTGTTTTATCATTATTTGCTGATCACTATTGTCGCCACCCCAGAAGAGGAAAGACAGGCATGGGGAGTACACCCGAAAAGTCACTAAAATCAAACAATGCGAATAACACACAAAGAGGGAACAAGGATTGATTAATCAATGCTTGTTTTTTGGAACAAATGGAGACACTTCAGAAGTAATGAGGTGGATAGTTTGAATGGGTAGTATAATTGAAACATTTCGGAACTGAAATCATTTTATTTAGATGTTTAAATATTAATAAGCACAACAACCGGCGTTTGGAACAGACTCCTATCCTATAATAGCCAGGACCTAAAAAATACAAAATAAATTGTGCAAGGCAACTTAAAGGAGAACCTCAAA
Source organism: Lissotriton helveticus (assembly GCF_964261635.1). Lineage (NCBI taxonomy): Eukaryota > Metazoa > Chordata > Amphibia > Caudata > Salamandridae > Lissotriton > Lissotriton helveticus. The sequence goes on along the minus strand of NC_136063.1, from coordinate 1,931,717,708 downwards.
CTGCAATGGATCCTGAAATCTACAAGAAATTTTACCCAGAGCACGTGTTCACCAGTGTAATATTTAAGCATGGGCGGATTTTGCGGATCCACGATCTGCGGATTTTGCGGATTTGCGGATTGTGGATCCGCAAAATCGGCGGATTTGCGGATCTGCGGATCCACCCTGCCGAATGAGTCACTGCATTTGAGCTTCAACTAGTTTCAGCGACCATGTGTGTGTTACTATGCAATCGCCCCGAGGGGCGCAGGGGTCCCTTGGGTGAGCTGTCCATCATAGTGGGTCAATGGCGGGAAGACGGTGCACACTGCGAGTGTGGGGGGGGCTTCCATGCGAGGGCACATGCACAGCTGATTTTCGACGGTAGATTTGGGAAGAAGGCACACCTGCCTCGACGACGCTCACGATTGTTTTTGGGCAGATGAATGAGTCACTGCATTTGAGCTTCAACTAGTTTCAGCGACCATGTGTGTGTTACTATGCAATCGCCCCGAGGGGTGCAGGGGTCCCTTCAGCTTCCTGGCCACAGGAACAGCACGAGGATTGCGCTCGTGAAAGTCAAGGATGCAAAGGCCTCTATCCAGCATCACAGCTGATTTTCGACGGTAGATTTGGGAAGAAGGCACACCTGCCTCGACGACGCTCACGATTTTTTTGGGGCAGATGAATGAGTCACTGCATTTGAGCTTCAACTAGTTTCAGCGACCATGTGTGTGTTACTATGCAATCGCCCCGAGGGGTGCAGGGGTCCCTTCAACTTCCTGGCCACAGGAACAGCACGAGGATTGCGCTCGTGAAAGTCAAGGATGCAAAGGCCTCTATCCAGCATCACAGCTGATTTTCGACGGTAGATTTGGGAAGAAGGCACACCTGCCTCGACGACGCTCACAATTTTTTTTGGGCAGATGAATGAGTCACTGCATTTGAGCTTCAACTAGTTTCAGCGACCATGTGTGTGTTACTATGCAATCGCCCCGAGGGGTGCAGGGGTCACTTCAGCTTCCTGGCCACAGGAACAGCACGAGGATTGCGCTCGTGAAAGTCAAGGATGCAAAGGCCTCTATCCAGCATCACAGCTGATTTTCGACGGTAGATTTGGGAAGAAGGCACACCTGCCTCGACGACGCTCACGATTGTTTTTGGGCAGATGAATGAGTCACTGCATTTGAGCTTCAACTAGTTTCAGCTACCATGTGTGTGTTACTATGCAATCGCCCCGAGGGGTGCAGGGGTCCCTTCAGCTTCCTGGCCACAGGAACAGCACGAGGATTGCGCTTGTGAAAGTCAAGGATGCAAAGGCCTCTATCCAGCATCACAGCTGATTTTCGATGGTAGATTTGTGACTCTTCCGACTGGAGTGGAGTTGATTTGGGAGCGAGTTAAACTTTGAGAGTTACAACATCAAGAATTAGGAACACTAAACGCCAGATTCGCCAAAGGTCAGATTAAAGGGGAGCTGCAAGGGAAACAATCCAAGCGCCGAAGACAAGGATTTAAAAGACGTGACCACCGCCGGCTGGCGGTAGGGAGCAGAATGCTTACCTGCGCACGACTGAGTGGAATAGACATCCAGTAAAGAAATCATCCAATACTGACTGAAAAAGAACACATGAATTTTTGGAAACTCGCTGCCAACCCGAAAATAAAGACGACTAAAACGAGAAAGCCCTGATGAGAACTTGCCAAATGACAAAGCAAGTTCGAAACGTGTCGGCAAAAGCAGGAAGGATTTAACTGATCGGTGTATTAACCAGATCACCGAGAAATCTGTATTTGTTACAACTAATTTGTCTCTTTATCCTTACTGCGAATAGCTTTACTTTCAAAATTGAGTTTTGCAAACATCATATACAGACTAACGCTTCTCGTATCATTGTACTTACATTTTTATGTACTTTGAATGATCGAATGTTTCTTTGTCAAATGTTTTTTGTCCAATGTTTTTTGTCAAATGCTTTTTAGCCAAATGTTTTTTTGTTAAATGAAGTAGAAAATGTTTATATGTTTTACTGTGTAGATGTAGTGTTTTTCTCATGCAATTAATTTTTAAGTTGATGAGATTTATAAAAAAAGTAAATGGTTTAAATAAATCAGACCATACAAATCAATACAAAGATTTGGTTTGTTGCTTGAATTAAGTAGTCTTCAAATAACTGCAGGGCCGGCATTTCTTTTTCTAAAGATTTGGGAAGAAGGCACACCTGACAGAAGCTCCTGGTCACAGGAAGGGCATGTTGTAAATATTTTACGATGGCGCCGGCAAGCTGCCAGCGCCATCCTAAAATAGTTACTAAATTAGCTTCAACAGGAAGCTCTAATAGATATTTTATCTATTAGAGCTTCCTGTTGAAGCTAACTTAGTAACTATTTTAGGATGGCGCTGGCAGCTTGCCGGCGCCATCGTAAAATAGTTACAACAGGCCAGCCAGGCTTCAACCTTTGCCCCCGGAATCCGCCGCTCACGGATTTGCGAATTCGCGGTAAATTCGCGGTAGTTCTCGGATCGCGAATTTCCCGAAAATTTGCAAAATCCGCGAGCGGAACGGATTTTGCGCCCATGCTTAGTAATATTCCTGGGTTAGGCCCATGTAGTGAAGCAGCTTATTTCTTACATTGTCCCCACAATACAATATCAGCTGTAAACTTTAGCACAAATTTGCATGCATGACAATTTTGGATTAGTTTCACTGAAACTACTTTGTTTACACATCTAGCTTCGCGCATTATCATGATGCCACGAACATCATGTACTAGGCCTTTTTACTATGTACAAATGCCATCCTAGCTTCATCCATGGGGCGACAGTGCTATCTACATATCCATACCATCTCTAATCTATGCGTACATCACAAGGCTGCTTTCTATTATAAATAATAAGCATCCCGATAGAGTAGCAGAGGAGGCACTTCAGCTGACATTGAGGGTCTCTGCAGGCAGAGATTTCACCATGCAGCGGTCTGACATGTCCGTGAGGGGTGTCCAGTTTATGACCAAGACAGGCTCCTACATTCCCTCCGACCAGGTAATGGGGTTGGCTGGTCCCTTGGGGAAATTCTTGGCTCTACACCTACACACACTCAAAGTACATTCAGAGTAGGGTTTACATAATAGTACACTTCATTACTGCCTTGTTTTATATGCCTGCATATATACACTGTTTTAGCACCATGGTAGAACTACATCTAGTATTTACGTTTTTGGTGCTTGTAATCACTTTTATCTGCTTATGTCTATTGATCATTGAAGCATACTTGTTTTATACAAATATATTCTTGGTTCAATAAAAATACTGAAAACGTCCCACAGTGTATCCTTTGTACACCTCTCTGAGAATAAGTAAGCACGAGTGACTAAGTGAAAGGTTCTGTACTGTTTCAACGATCCCTGAGGGATCGGGTTCTCATGTTCAATGGTTGCCTGAAACCATTCGCTCCCTGGGAATGTTAAGGGGGATTATGGTGGCACTGTGAGCTAGCTGGTATATAGGCCAACATATTCTGCTGGGTTGTCCGGAATCAGTCTAGGCACAAAGCCTCTAGTTTATGTTGTCCAAACAAATATGCAGAGCCTACAGATTACTAGTAACTACAGACACCAGGATGACTTAATCTCCTCCTCTTAAGGTGCTGGTGCGGTAGCCTCCCGAAGGGCCATTTGGGTGCGATGCCCTGTCCTGCATCCTGAATGGGGAAATAGGACTAGCACTTAAATTAGGGGAGTTGATAGGCAGAAGTACCTCAACAGAGTGAAAAAGCACATTTGCAGCAGTGGCGGTTGCTATGGAACAAGGGGGGCTGGAGGGAAGAATAAAAAAAATTAAAAAGATCACTTACCTGATTATGGCCAAAGCTTCTCCTTGTCCTATTCTCTATCTGGCTCCCAACAGCACACAGGCTCCCTTAAGCCAATCACGATGCCACTGTCACCAGCATGACAACAGCGTTGTGATTAGTCTGAGTGGCCGGATTGGCCACTCAGACAGTGCCTGGGAGTCTTAGGACTGTTCTTCACCGGCTGTGCGACACAGCCAGGAGGAGACATGCTAAGTGTATATGACTGGCTGTCTCTAGAAGGCCAGCCAAACTGTCATGTGCACTTATGGCGCACGCCGCATAAGTATTTCCTTCTCCCTGTGAACTCAGCCTCGCCGCCCTAACCTGACCACGTAGCTGCCACGGGGCGGGGCGCCTGGATGTTGACATTGATGCTGGTATGGACTGGTGGTCGGCTGTTCCCCCCCTTACGCCCCTGTGAAATGGCCCCTCGGGAGATGACCCCGGGGACACCGTCACGTAAACCACCCGGGCTACCGCCACTCAGACTCTCACCTTTCCCGGCGGTTCCTTCAGCGGCAGCGGCCATGACAACAGAAACCCCTCCCCTCTTTGTTTTGCAGGAACCAACCCGGGAAATCCGAGAACCGGAAGCACACCCGCCTGACCCCGGAAGTCCAGCCTCCCCGCCGCCGGCAGGAGACAGAAAAGACGGAAGCAGAAGACCAGAAGGCGTCGGAAGATCGTGGCAGGAGATTGCGACTGGAGAGGAGGAAGAGAGCGGAGAAAACGGAGAAGCAGACGAGTGGTGCGAGGACTGGTGGAGTCCCCAGGAGGAAGCTGAAGAGCGGCCGCAACTCACCCGGAGAGTTGCGGCGGAGCGCGTGAGTAACACCTAGCCTCTCTGTTGCACTTTAAGTGCCTGTATATAGTGTAGAAAAGGGGGTGGTGATGAACAGAGTGTCTGAATTAAGCAGACCACTCTTACCCAGTCCAAAGATCAGGGCTTGATCCATCACCGTTATTTATCTCACTGCCCCATCCCAGCTCAGAACCTGGCTATATGCAAATTAGTCTGTCCCTGGCCCAGTGCATCATGGGAACAGGGCAGACCAAACTACCAAGCCAATTCTTCACCAGAAAGGAGACAAGCTACCGGGGACCGGTTTCTGGCATTTCAGCCTCTTCGGCCCGGCTTGCTTGAATCCTGATGGAGCAGTGAGAAAGGGACTCATGTCTGAGTATGCCCTGCCACACCTATAGTGGCCAAAAACGATTCAGAAAAGGGGGTGGTGATGAACAGAGTGTCTGAATTAAGCAGACCACTCTTACCCAGTCCAAAGATCAGGGCTTGATCCATCACCGTTATTTATCTCACTGCCCCATCCCAGCTCAGAACCTGGCTATATGCAAATTAGTCTGTCCCTGGCCCAGTGCATCATGGGAACAGGGCAGACCAAACTACCAAGCCAATTCTTCACCAGAAAGGAGACAAGCTACCGGGGACCGGTTTCTGGCATTTCAGCCTCTTCGGCCCGGCTTGCTTGAATCCTGATGGAGCAGTGAGAAAGGGACTCATGTCTGAGTATGCCCTGCCACACCTATAGTGGCTAAAAACGATTCAGAAAAGGGGGTGGTGATGAACAGAGTGTCTGAATTAAGCAGACCACTCTTACCCAGTCCAAAGATCAGGGCTTGATCCATCACCGTTATTTATCTCACTGCCCCATCCCAGCTCAGAACCTGGCTATATGCAAATTAGTCTGTCCCTGGCCCAGTGCATCATGGGAACAGGGCAGACCAAACTACCAAGCCAATTCTTCACCAGAAAGGAGACAAGCTACCGGGGACCGGTTTCTGGCATTTCAGCCTCTTCGGCCCGGCTTGCTTGAATCCTGATGGAGCAGTGAGAAAGGGACTCATGTCTGAGTATGCCCTGCCACACCTATAGTGGCCAAAAACGATTCAGAAAAGGGGGTGGTGATGAACAGAGTGTCTGAATTAAGCAGACCACTCTTACCCAGTCCAAAGATCAGGGCTTGATCCATCACCGTTATTTATCTCACTGCCCCATCCCAGCTCAGAACCTGGCTATATGCAAATTAGTCTGTCCCTGGCCCAGTGCATCATGGGAACAGGGCAGACCAAACTACCAAGCCAATTCTTCACCAGAAAGGAGACAAGCTACCGGGGACCGGTTTCTGGCATTTCAGCCTCTTCGGCCCGGCTTGCTTGAATCCTGATGGAGCAGTGAGAAAGGGACTCATGTCTGAGTATGCCCTGCCACACCTATAGTGGCCAAAAACGATTCAGAAAAGGGGGTGGTGATGAACAGAGTGTCTGAATTAAGCAGACCACTCTTACCCAGTCCAAAGATCAGGGCTTGATCCATCACCGTTATTTATCTCACTGCCCCATCCCAGCTCAGAACCTGGCTATATGCAAATTAGTCTGTCCCTGGCCCAGTGCATCATGGGAACAGGGCAGACCAAACTACCAAGCCAATTCTTCACCAGAAAGGAGACAAGCTACCGGGGACCGGTTTCTGGCATTTCAGCCTCTTCGGCCCGGCTTGCTTGAATCCTGATGGAGCAGTGAGAAAGGGACTCATTTGCATACAGCCAGGTTCTGAAACTGGGATGATGCAATGAGCTAAAAAACGGTGTTGGATCTAGCCCTGATCTCTTGACTGGGTGAGAGTATTCTGCTTAATTCAGAGACTCTGTCCATCACCACCCCTTGTTGTAAATATTTTTGTCCACCATAAGCGTGGAAGGGTATACTCAGATGTGAGTCCCTTGCTCATTGCACCATCAGGATTCAAGCAAGCCGGGCCGAAGACGGCTGTAATGCCAGAAACCGGTCCCCGGAAGCTTGTTTCCTTCCCAGTGTAAGAATTGGCTTTTGTAGTCTGGTCTGCCCTGTTCCCATGATGCACTGGGCCAGGGACAGACTAATTTGCATACAGCCAGGTTCTGAAACTGGGATGATGCAATGAGCTAAAAAAACGGTGTTGGATCTAGCCCTGATCTCTTGACTGGGTGAGAGTATTCTGCTTAATTCAGAGACTCTGTCCATCACCACCCCTTGTTGTAAATATTTTTGTCCACCATAAGCGTGGAAGGGTATACTCAGATGTGAGTCCCTTGCTCATTGCACCATCAGGATTCAAGCAAGCCGGGCCGAAGACGGCTGTAATGCCAGAAACCGGTCCCCGGAAGCTTGTTTCCTTCCCAGTGTAAGAATTGGCTTTTGTAGTCTGGTCTGCCCTGTTCCCATGATGCACTGGGCCAGGGACAGACTAATTTGCATACAGCCAGGTTCTGAAACTGGGATGATGCAATGAGCTAAAAAACGGTGTTGGATCTAGCCCTGATCTCTTGACTGGGTGAGAGTATTCTGCTTAATTCAGAGACTCTGTCCATCACCACCCCTTGTTGTAAATATTTTTGTCCACCATAAGCGTGGAAGGGTATACTCAGATGTGAGTCCCTTGCTCATTGCACCATCAGGATTCAAGCAAGCCGGGCCGAAGACGGCTGTAATGCCAGAAACCGGTCCCCGGAAGCTTGTTTCCTTCCCAGTGTAAGAATTGGCTTTTGTAGTCTGGTCTGCCCTGTTCCCATGATGCACTGGGCCAGGGACAGACTAATTTGCATACAGCCAGGTTCTGAAACTGGGATGATGCAATGAGCTAAAAAACGGTGTTGGATCTAGCCCTGATCTCTTGACTGGGTGAGAGTATTCTGCTTAATTCAGAGACTCTGTCCATCACCACCCCTTGTTGTAAATATGTATATAGTGTAGAGCATTTATCTTACCTACTTAGCACACTTTAGGCACGCTAACCCTGCCAGTTCACTGTAATTACTTGTAAAGCACCGATGATGTAAATAGCCCTGGCATACTAACCATCCCTCCCCGACACGTTTCACGCTGCTGCCCTAGCCTCTTTGTCTTCGTCCATACCCCAGCTGTCCTGAAACCCCATATCCTTCTCCCCTCACGGTACTTTTCAAGCCCTTACGACCCGGTGTTGGTAGAGGTACTTATAGCCCAAAATGGTGGGACTAACGGCTCCTTTTCTGTCTTCTCTTACTGCCCTCCGGAGGACTCCCCGACACAGAGCGGACTCCCATCTCGAGACCCGAACCATCACCCAAGAGCTCGACCTTCACCTAAGACCCGGATCTGCAATCCAAGACCAGCTCTTCATCTCAAGACCCGGACCCCTCCGAATCCGTCTTGGCCTTACCAGACACCCACAGCGAAGCTATCGTTTCTTTGGTTTCTTTCCTCCCTCACATCCCCTGGACTACGTTGTAAGGACTCTCAGTGTATGAAATAAACCACACTATTGCACGCTATATCCGGCCACCTTGCCTGCTTTTCCAGCCCGCCGACCACCCACGATCACAGCCCCTTTCTGTTTCCATACCACAGCCTGCCTCCTCCTGGCCGGAGGTGTGGCCCCGGACGGACAAAGACGCCCATTGGGGAGACGGAGACGAAGACGAAGATCAAACAGCACACGGACCCTTTAAATCCTACGGCAAGGAGGTCGAGGCCCCGCCCCACTGGTTCGTCACGGAGCCAAAAGGAGACACGACCCGGAAGTCGACGGACGGCGTTTCCTGAGGTGGAGGAGACAGCGTGAGTGACCCGAGAGCTGACACCGAGACGGAGGACGGCGGGGAAGAGATCCGGACGAGCCCAGCGGTTGACTACAAGCCAGGAGGCCAACGTACCGGCGATTCGCCGTGCCACGTTCCCACGGGAGGAGAGTGGCTCACAAAGGTACGGGGCAGAGTGGCGGGCTGGGTCACACGTAGTGGCAATTCGAATGTGTAGTCAAACCCGTGTAATTAGTGTACAGGCTCCACAACCCCATCCCTCACGAGCACTAAAAACACAGGATCGGGTGTGTGTGTACTGCACTGCAACACTTGGTGTCCCTCACTCCCCAGGCCCCCATAAACCTGTAGGACGAACATCAGAGTGATTACTCTTTCTTTTTTTGTTTTTCTTCCATTCGCATCCCTGAACTGGGAGAGAGACCCCGGCCCCGACGAGCACCCAAGAACTCTCGGTTTGGGAGAGACCCCGGCCCCGACGAGCACCCAAGAACTATCGGTCTGGCGGGCTCCTATACCTGGCGGGACAGAAACACCCTGGAACGACCTGTGTTCCCCAGAGGCGTCAAGACGGAACCGGGCGAGTTTGCCCGGTTGAGACTCTCCAGTAGAAGACGTAAAGCCTACCTTAAACTAAAACCCTCTTTAAAATCACTACTGCAGGTGTCTGACTCGCTCCCTTCCGCCTCTCCTGATACCGAACCCCTAACAGTAGCCCCTACTGAAAATAAAATGATGATAACGTTGTGTTATTTTAGGATTTAATTTATCCTTTTTTCACTGCTCTGAGGGCGGTGGGGCAAAGTTCCTCCACCTTAGTAGAGGAGCCGCCGCTTACAGTCACTTCGGAGCAGATGAGGCACCTGGAGTTGCGGGCCCTCTGGGTGTCTTCCATGAGAGGTAGAGTGCAAATGGACTAAAAGAAGTGTGGCTGCCTCATGATAACTAGAAAGTCTTCCTGCAATGTTCCTGAGCCTGCACAGATTCATCCTTATTCAGCCTCACGACTACGAGGAGAAGTTTGCAGTTAAGATCGAAACTAGGCAGACATTGGTGACGGTGTAACACAATGTACTCCCTTTAGTTCAGCTTTATTACATTTTGTTGAAATATATGCTGAGATTAGAATATGCACCTCGGGTGGTTTTTGCAGGGGACACTAATACATCAGAAGCCAAAACTTTGAAAAGAGCTAATTGTAGAGCCACATGAAAATAATGGCCAAATTAGGCATTGAGCAACACTGCCAAAAGCTGGGCACCCGAATAATGCCAATGGCTTGTTTCAAAATATCAATGGAAGGATGTACTGTATTTAGATGTGGCATCACCACACTCTGGTCTCACCCACACTGTAGGCTGGTTTACATTACTATCTTCCTAAAATGAAAATGCAATGAACACAGTGATGTACTGTTTTTTTGAGAATGTAAAATGACGAACACAATCAAAAACGTAGTTGTCTGGAACAACAAGTGCTCTGTCTGAGACTGGTTCACCCCTTTGGCTGGCTTAAAATACATTTAGAGGCTGATGTAGTGAGCCACCCAGCTCCCGGCTATGACCCCTGACCCCCAGACAAACCGACAGCCGGGTGCAGCCAGAGGATATATATATATCAGAGACAAAAGCTGCTTAGTCTCATACTCGGCATAAAAGTGTTTGTGTGCCAAGTTTTTAGCCAAAATGACCAGGCCATGTACACACCACAAGCAGGTCGGTCTGCACCACTGCACTGGCAAGAAGCGACAAGCGTGCTCCCGCTGCACCTGTACCCACCCTGGAGGACAGTGTTGACGGCATCTGCCCGTCGGCTGCATTCACAGGCCCTCTCTGCAGGCACATGCAGGCTGCTGGACCTTGGCTGTGCAGCTGCCTCACTGCTGCATTGGGAGGCCCTCTCGAGTACTTTCAGAATCCCCCTCATGGCAGGCTTATTACGTACCACTTACTGGGTTGGTGAGACAAGAGAAAAGAAGCTTCTACTGAGCAATATAACATGAAAGTTATCACAGATGAACTGTGCTAGTAATCGTAAAATCAATCAGCGCTAAGGCAGGACTGGAACCAAGATATAGACTCACTAAGGGGCACAAACTCCTCATTTTACGATAGTGGTGCCACAGTGAATCTAATAGCCCGACTCTGCTACCACACTAAAGGCCTAGCGCTGAGATACATAAGGCAGGACTGGAACCAGTGCACTCAAGCAGTGCTGCAGACGAACGAAAAGGGTACTCCACATCATCATCTCTGTCCCTGGTGCACGTCCTCGAACCTACTGACAGGAACGACCGTGCCACCCCACCACCATACACCTGGTTACTTTGTCATGCATGAGTGCGCACTATGGTGGATAATGCTGCCAATGCACCTGGAGGTGACAACCCCGCAGTTCCAGCTGTCCAACCAGGGGATGCTGCATGGACACACAATCCCCTGTTGGCACTTCAGTAATTCAATGAACTAGATAATCCGTCCACCACCACAACCTGCTGAAAAACTGATTGGCCACCTGAACAGCTATTTCAGGGCCACTTAGGAGATGTACAGAACCATTAGGAGATCTCTTCTGCTACGGGCGAAAATTGACAAACTATTCAAACATCTCTCAGGTACTAGGGCGGATGACAACTATGATGCAGCAATCAAGGCGCTCAACGTGCATTTTGATCGTTAAATATATCCAGACTTCGAACGTTTCAAGCTAAGACAGGCTCAGCAGTGGGAAGAGTAATCCATTGATGCCTTCTACGTTCCCTTATGCAACTAACGAGCACATGCACCGACAAACGTCAAATAAAATCTGGGCCCAACTCAAACAAGGCTGAAAGTCAGTGATGTTATGGGGGCTCATTCTTGTAACAGCCGGGAATCAGCCAGGAGAACATTCTGATCCAGGTGCCCTCACATGACCTGTAGGTTTACCACACAGCAGCAATGAAGAGAGCACTCACACCTGACACTTTTGCATTCCAGACCGGAAAGGTGCCGAATATATTAATAGCAACAGAAAAAGATGATGGATGCAATGCTGGACATTGTCGAACATTACCCCCAGTCACATATCTGGATTAAAAACCATTGTTCTTTTGCTCACCCTATCACCCTAGTTTGGACCCAGTGATCTGCAAATCATTCTTGACCCTGCACCCCATGGGAACAGTCCTGCCCAAACTGCCATGCCTGATCCTCCCTGAATGGGAAAACAAGTAACCTGCGACTGGTTTTGGGGTATCACCCTTCATCAGCCAGGCTAGCTTGAATCCAGTAGCATAGTGAGCATGGGACCCACACCTGGGCATTCCCTTCCCACGTAGGGCAGCTATAGCAATGCAAAATGATGATGGACAGAATGCTTAACATTGGTTTTTTTATTCCTCTTTTTATTAGGAAAAAGGCATGATATGATTACAATGCAACAATTTGCAGGTGATTAGTAGCATTCTTATGGGTAATACATCTATATGGTTTTAAACACATTAACATAGGGCAGATAACAATAGTAATATACAACTAATTCTCAGCGTCAATATCCCCCCCAGCTGTAGGCCGCTCACAGAGGTCCCCAGGATAAGAATTCCATGTCCCCCATATTTGTGACCATTTTTTCGGACACCCTCTGGATTCGTAAATGGGCTTCTCCGTTACCATACTGAAGTCCATATCGCTAGCCCAGTCAGCAATCTTCGGAGGACTCTGGGCCCTCCACAGTCATGCAATATTTCGCTTGGCCACCATGAATCCCAGAGTAACCCAAATTCTCTCCTTGGCGTTTAAGTCGGTGGGACACCATATGTTCAATAATACCAGTTTAATGTTACACTGTATCTGTTTCCCCAATACCTCCTCCATCATGAGCACCACTCCCTCTCAATATTTCAGAATCCCTGCACACTCCCAGAGTGTATGAATGAAGGTACCCTCCTGCCCACACAATCGCACACAGTCACCACCTTGGGTATAACCCATATGGACCAGTGAGGTCCCTGACAAGTATGTCCTGTGGAGAATCTTTAGTTGGACCAATCGGAGTCGGAGGAAATGGCAACCTCACAGGGAGAAGCCACTGCAGCCTGCCACTCCTCATCATCCAGGCTGGCCACGTCGTGGTCCCATTTACCTCTCAGATGAGTCAGGGAATCTGTCATGTTGTTAATGAGCTTTTTGTAGAGAAGTGATATAGCCTTTTAGGGTAGGTCACCGTCTAGGATCCTGTCCTTGAGGGGGGAGGAGTTAAGTAGGACGGTACCGGTTGGGAGAGCAGCGAGAAGGGCGTGCCTAATCTGTAGATACCGGAAATATTCTGATTTGGCCATTTAATGCTTAACATTGTCAAAAATCCAACCCCAGTCACAGATCTGGGTTAAATTCAGCATTTTTTTTGTTTGCTCACCATGCCATCCCAGTTTTTACCCAACCATCTGCAAATCAGTCTTGACCTTGCTCCCCATGGGAACAGTCAAGCCCGAACTGACAGGCCAGGTCCTCCCTGGATGGGAAAACAAGCATTCTGGGACTAGTTTCAGGGGTATCACCGATCATCAGCTAGGCTAGCTTGAATCCATTGGAACCGTCCGCACAGGACCCATGCCTGGGCATACCCTTCCCACATAGGGCGACTATAGCGTAACGAAATATAGTGGATGGAATGCTGAACATTGTCAAATGTTAACCCCAATCACTGATCTGAGTTAAAACCATTGTTTTTATGCACCATGCCACCCAAGGTTGGACCCAATCATCGGCAAATCAGTTTTAACCCTGCTCCCCATGAGAACAGTCTAGCCTGAACTTCCAAGTCAAGTCCTCCCTGGACCGGAAGTGGGCCTCCTGGGACCAGTTTTGATACCCCAAAACCGGTCTCAGGATGCTTGGTTCTTGTCAAGGGAGGATCTGGCTTGCAGTTCAAACTGGTGAGATAAACAACAATGGATTTAACCCAGATCTGTGAGTGGGGTGAATGCTTGACAATGTTCAGCATTCTGCCCATTATCTTTTTGTGTTGCTGTAGTTGCTGAATAAATTAAAACAGAGGAAGTCAATGCCATACGGAGTTGATTAGCCCTGAGATTATCGAGCACAGGTGAGTGCAACTTTGGGAACAAAGGAAAATATTGTGTTTGAAATGTACAAACCCTTTGTAGTGCTTAAATGCTTTGTCCCAGATGGCTGGTAACCCCAGCACGTTGCATTAACACTGTGATGAAATGGAATATGGGTTACCTTGTTGATTATGACTGGAGAAATATTTGCATTTAATTGTTTTTTTGTCTTTTGAAAAATGTTTTTGATTTTCTTTATTAGTATGTTTTGATGTTATATAATTTTGAAGTGCAGTCAAAATCTGTTTTGTGAACTCAAAAAATGAGTCTAAAAAAACGAGTCTAACATAATTAAATGATGTAGACAAAGACATCGCGTGAATTTTGTCCGAGTTTGTAAGTAATTGACAGCATCTCAAACAGTCAGCTAGATATTGTATGTTTACAGTATTTACTGCCCAAATCTAGCTGAATGTAATAGGGCCAACCCCTCTTTATTGACTGCTTTCTAAATGTGCCATTCTCAAAATTGTAATTTAAAATCTGCCTGTACAATAAGTTAAGATTTTTCATTACAATTCCAAGGACACCAAACATAAATAAGTTATGTGTTCCCATTTGGAAATTACAGCTTACCAATGTTATCCTATAGTAGAGGTAGACCTTGCAGTACTGAAAACAAACTTAAGGTTTTTTTCACTACCAGGATATGTACAACTTAAAAGCACCTGTCCTACTTTTTAAATACATTACACCCTGCCCTTTGGGCTGTCCAGGCCCTACCCTATGGGTGACTTATTTGTATAAAAATGGGATGCTTGGGCTTGGCAAAGGATGTATTTTGCCATGTCAACGTAGCAGCTTAAAACTGCACACACAGGCTGCATAGGCAAGCCTGGGGCAGGCTTTAAGTGCTACTTAAGTGGGTAGCACAAGCAGTGCTTCAGGCCCACTAGTAGCATTTAATTTCAGGTCATGGGCACAGGTAGTGCCTCTTTACTAGGGACCTGCAAGTAAATTAAGAATGCAAATTGGGGGTAAGCCAATTCTACCAAGTTTTTAAATAGAGAGTACAAGTACTCTTGCACTGGGTAGCAGTGGTAAAGTGTGCAGAATACAAAAGCCAGCAAATACAAAGTCAGCAAACAGGATGGTTGAAGCCCGAAGGTTAGAGGGAAAACCACACCAAGGATGGATCTCTCCAAAGGTGATTGAGGTGAAGCCCAAGCAGCCTGGTGCAATTAGGTTGTGCAATGTTATGCAACTCACCAATCAAGCCATCAAGAGGGAGGGCCCCCCTTTGGATGCTTAAAATACATGTTGTGGCTCATATAGTGAGCTTCCCGACTCCCTTATATGACTCCTGACCAACCACACAATCTGACATACTACACTATTCAAAATGACTCTTTATTACTGTAAGTCTGAAGCAGATGTGTTGATTAGTTTGTTGTTGTGATGGTTTCCTTGATGTATCCAGGATAGGGAATGTAAAATTATTATTTGTTAATTTGTTTTTATTGGCATTTGTAACGAAAAATAACAATTATATTTTGCAAGACAATCATCAAGCAGTACTCGGCTTTCAGGCCATGTGTATCATGTACATCAATTTCTAATACAGCATATAACGGATAAAATCAACAGCAGTACATTACAATATGACAACAGTGGTTGTCGTATATTTACCTATGCTCAGACTATGCTTTTGTGAGAAGCAGTGGGATCCGGCCTTCAATGGCAGGAAATTATTGATACCATGTAGGCACATTAAAGGTCGTCTATGTTCACCGTGTTAAGCCAGTTTACAACGGCCCCCAAATATCTCAGGCCGGGACCGTGATGGCAGCTGTTCCCATTATGTCCCCAGATGCGTTTTACAATGAGTGACACTAATGATCTAATTTTTAGTGGTCGGGAATGTAAAATTATTATTAAACACTGATCACAAGTCCGTGGGGACTGGAGGGCAAAAGTGGCTTTGTGATATCTCCACCAGGCAGGTGGAGCCTGACTGGTTCAAGAGACAGGTCAAGAAAGGCAGAAAAAGAGCATTCCTTTTTGTGTTATTTTTTGCTGTTAGTTATAGCTTCCCACACTGACCTGGAATTAAGTAAATGTTTGAGGGGCCAGGGGCTGAACGAGGGATCAGCTCACTGCAGTGCCACCACAGTTACCACAGAAACCTCGAAGTATAACTATCTCCAGCTAATTTTTGGGAATGAAGAGCATAAAGGAGGATACTGAAGTAAGTTGCTGAAAACCCTTGATTAACACACATTCACTCACACACACACACACAGTACAATACATACACACAATGTGAACATGGACACACACGTTTCCAGAAATTGATCAACTATTTTCATAAAGCCGCCCCTACTACAGTGGACTATATGTACCCCATGAGCAAACCGCTTGTGGGTACCTTCATCCTGTGATCAAGTGGTGCAGTCATTTGTATGTAGCTTACCAGGGAAACAAGAGAGTAAATTGGCACCTGGCCTCTCACTGTCCTATTGCGAAGATGTGGCCATGGGATGCAAACTAGCATAACCTGTTGGATTTCTGAACTCAACCTGAAGATAGTTTTTCAATATGTTGGGTCCTGGTTTTCTGGACTCTCATTCAATATTCTTCTCCTCCTATGGCTACCTGGGATGCATTGAGGCTTTGCATTATTCCTCTTTTCCTCCACCAACGTATTGTTCTCACTCAAATAAACCAATCCACAAGCACTTGCTAGTGGAAACAATATGGCTGTGCTTCACAGAATGATTTGTATTGAAGGGTTTCAAATTGGTGTATCAGCAACTACTGCAGCTGTACAAAATCTTCATAACTGAAAAGGAGCAAAAACAAATTCTTGTGGGCAGTTTAAACCTTCAGCGCTTCTAGTATTTTGCAACGTACTCTCAACTGAAGAAGTTACGAAAAGTAAAGAGCTAGCTTTGCTAAGGTAGGCCAGGCCTGACACATTCAGACATGTCCAGCATATTACAAAACTGGCCAGGCAGTGCAAGCTGCTAGGGTACCAGTAACATCAGAAACATGAAGAATCCAGAAAAAAGGTGTAGGAGTACAAATGCAGTGGCATCATCCAAATATGATGATAAATCAATACAAATGCACAAACACACAAACACACACAGACAGGGAATTCCTCAATGATAATACCAAAATGCTGAGAAGATAGAGAATAAGCGAGGACCAGATGTTGGTTAAAAGGGCCATCCAGTGAATGATGTCACAATGCATTTCAAAACTCCAGGTGACATCAGCAAAGCATAGTTCTCGAATGCCCATTGTTGGTGATTGCTAGAGATGAGGGACTAGGAGAGGAGAAATGTTTTTATATTTCTGACAAATGAGACAGTTTACATGCTCCTACCTCCAAGCTATGACCTTAACCCTGAACTTTTATGTCCTTAGAGCGCCTTCAACAGTAGCCAAAACAGTGTAGTCTGCATTGTCCTAATTTTATCTTATTCGTTTAAAATAATGCGTCTTAGACTAGCAACCATATGCTCACTGGTTATATCAAACATTCCTGAGGTGATGTTGGAAACTCCATCTTAGATAAGATACAGTATAAAAGGACTGCCACTTGACCATTTGTTAGGAGATGTCCTTAGCCCCAGATTATCACGAGCAAGATACAGCCAAAGAAAACCCTGCTAGCCAGAGATGCTGCTGTTTTGCACTTTCTACTGAAAGCCGACACTGAGCCCCAATCTGGGAGGAGTGGACGTTGATACAATACGTGTTTGCATTTCGCAGGGAACACGGCCTCCTTGACTTCCGAGAATTACAGTGCTTTGCTGTAAACAGGTATGCAGTGCACTCACTCTGCCTTCGAAAAGCTAGATTTAAGTTTTGCTACTCTATGCTCTCCTAGCATAGTGCAAAGAGGTAGGTTTTAAGGTGGTAGAAATTATCATTTTATTCTTGTTCACAACATGCATTTGTGCAGTTGTAATCACATTCTGTGAGGGTATATTAGAGGTGCTGAGCAATAGGGTGCACCCGTTGAAAGTGTCTTTTTCTTAGTGAGGTTTGTGTATTGAAGAGAACGAAAAAGGTTTCTGATCAGCATGGTGTACCTGGATCCCTGTTTAGGGACTGTTAGTAACCCAGAAGCATTTACCAAAGTCCAACTATGTATTGGGTGAGGTTCTATGGAACTTCAAAACACTGTTGTAGTATTCTAGATTATAGAATGTAGATATTAGAATGAGGTTAGGTCATGGGAATGTTGGGGTTATGAGAGTGGCGGTTTGGAGCGGACTGGTTGTGCCACCTGATTGCTCCCTTGTGGATGTTAAGCTGTACTTCAATTTGGAATTAATCTTGTTACCTGGACCTGGGTCATTCTACTCATTTACCACAACTGTCTCTTATAATCAAGCGTTAATGTATTGAATGAAGTGTATTCATGTCACCCGTGGGTGTGAAAGTAAACCTTGGAGATGAGATAGACTCAGTGTTGTATATTATTAATTTATTCTCTATGATCATTTTCTCTATGCTCCTGTTCTGAGTTCTAGATTTTAGATGGCTCTGACTCTGAGTATTCTGGATGAGTCAGTTCTGTGCCTGGCCAGCGAGCGTTAGGCAGACTGTTGTTCCTGGCTCCATTAAATACTGCACAACTACGACTTCTGAAGCGTGTGTGTGAAGTCATTTACTACAATTTTTGGCGACGCTTACCTGGTGCTGGCCAGAAGATTATTGGAGGTTTGTGCAGCGGTGGAGTGGAGTCGGACATCTCTCGCTAGAAGTCCAGTGGTTCAACAGCAGTTCCTGCGCTCAAAAATCGAATCTGCGGTGTGCAGAGCATCGTCGGTGGAAATATCGACTTGTGAAGAATTTGGGTATTTTTGTAGAGGAGACAAGATCGTGTTTGGCTGACCCAGCTCCCACGGACCGTGAGTAGCTCGCGCTGCTTGAATCCCGACAACATTCTACACGCGCACAGCTCTCCTACGCGTCTCGCGTCTCTAGCTTGTGACGTGTACACGCTGTACACTTTGTGACATGTAGACGCTGTGTGTCAAGCTGCGCTCCAAGCCTCACTTTGAATTCCGGCCATTTTAAGTGGTTTGGCTGTGTTTAACGTCTCACACGTCGTCTGTGAGCTTTCAACAGTGAAGTTTATTTGCATTACCTGAGAGGTACGTCTCCTTCATCCAAATTATGAACAGTTGTTTAATGTGATCGCGTTTTAACGCGCATCCTTTAAAAAAAAAAAAAGGAAATTGTGCAACCTATGAGACAACAATTAGCAAGGTGTTGTATGTCATAACCAATTCGTAGCGTTTTTACAAATTTGGTTGTTCTTCATTATATAATGGCCCAACAAGTCAATGTGTCTGTCAACATAACATTACCTCCTCCCTTTTTAAGTGAAGTTGGTAATCCTCAAATCCCATGGGAAGACTGGTTTATTATTTTTGACAACTATTTAGAGGCTTTAGATGGGCAAGAATTCTCTGCTAAAAGGAAAAAAGCTATACTCCTTAGTACTCTGGGAAAAGAAGGACAAAGAATCTTTAGATTTTTGCCCATAGCCTTGCAAGCCAATGGTCAACCTTTACCTGATGAATACAAATAAGCCATTACTAGACTGGAAGTAAGATTTGCAAAGGAAGAAAATCTAGTAATGAGCCGATATAAATTTTACACCCAACACCAGAGAGAGTCTGAATCCATTGATGAATTTGTAGCACGCTTAAGAGAATTATCTATTAATTGCAAATTCGGGGCCATGAATGATGAACTTATAAGGGATCAATTAATCGTACAATGCAAAAACAAAAAGATTCAAGAGCGACTATGGGCTGCGAAGAATCCTACTTTGAAGGCAGCTATTGATCTTGCAAAAGTAATTGAACAATCTGAAGATTGTATGAAGGTTATTGACTCTCATAAAAAAATGAATGCACAACAAGATATTTCAGAAGTCTCGGGAAAAAAAAAAAAAACAGTGTGTGAGCATTGTGAGGATGGTGCTGTGGCAGTAGTAAAGAACAGAAACAAATTTGTTCTTAAAAAGAGTACACCTAATAACAGACAATGCTCAAGATGTGGGAGTTTCAGTCACTCTTCTGAGGCTAGATTTTGCTTTGCAGCGAACAAGGAGTGTTTGAATTGTGGACGGTTAGGACATTTCTCAAAAATGTGCAAACTAAAAAACAAGCAAAGAGTCGCAGTTGTTGATGAATACTTATGGGAAGATGTAAGAGAAAGAGACAAACTGTTAGTAGTAAATGATGTGGATGTAGTTGGAGATGAGAAGAGACTCAACAGACCGAAAGCTCTCTTCTACATAGATGGTCAAGAAGTGTCCTTGATGGTAGACACTGGTTCTCGCTACACCATCATACCTCAAGGTCTATTCAAGAGCATATGGAGAGAGAAACTTGTTTTGCCTGGTGACATTTCTCCTACTGGCTTTCAAGGGGGGAAAATTGACATTCTGGGTTATTTTAATGCTATAATCATTTTTCAGAATAGATCTACTTTTGGGAAGGTTTATGTCTCGATTGATGGGCCACCCATCTTGGGTTGGGTACATCAATACGATTTGTACATTGTCATAAATCCAAGAGCTAAGAACCAGGTGATGGTTGTGGAAGATGAAAGTATGGAAACCATTTTACAAGAATTTAAGGCTGTCTTTGATGAAGAGTTAGGAGAATTAAAAGGGTACTCTCATCTTATTAAATTGAAAAAAACAGTGTTCCTGTACAACATAAATTGAGGAGAGTACCTTTGTCTATTAGAGATTAAGTCAAATCTCTGATTAATGATATGTTACAGAGCGGTGTGATTGAGCCAGTTGAAGCCTCTCCATGGGTTTCTCCTGTGGTCGTTTCGAGAAAACCTGATGGAAAATTGAGGTTCTGTGTCGACCTCAGGTCTTTGAATAAGTGTGTAATTGCCGATACCTTTCCTTTACCTAATATAGGTGAAATGGTGTCCACTCTTCAGGGTGCTAAGTTTTTCTCTAAGCTTGACCTGAAGAGTGCATACCATCAGGTTAAGTTACACATTTCTTCAAGACCACTCACTGCTTTTATAACATCAGAGGGCATTTTCCAATTTACACGGCTTCCCTTTGGACTAATTTCGGCAGCCAGTGTTTTCCAAAGGATGGTGAGTGAAATTTTCAGAGGTATACGCAATGTTGTTTTCTTCCAAGATGACATATTGCTTTTTGGGGATACTGAAGCAAGCCACAATCGTGTACTCAAAGATGTTTTGCGTAGGTTATGTGACACTGGCCTCACTTTGCGCAAGGAGAAGTGTTCTTTTCTTGTGCAAAGCATAGAGTATTTAGGGCATGAGATCTCAGCTGAAGGGGTTAGACCTAAAAAAGACCTTCTGGAGGCAATACGTCTTGCTCCCAGTCCTGTAGACAAAGATCAGTTACACTCCTTCATGGGCTTGATCGAATACTATTCGAAGTTTGTTGAAAAATTCTCTGAGAAAACTATAACTTTAAGGGAACTACTCAAGAAAGGTTGTAAATTTGTATGGTGTAATGAGCAAGAAACTTGCTTCAAGAATATCAAGGAGGACATTTGTAGTGCTGGTATTCTTGCATCCTTCGATACTAGTAAAACGTCTATTCTTATGGTTGATGCCAGTGCATCTGGAATTGGGGCTGTTTTGTTACAAAAGCACCAAAGTGGTGTTCGTCCTATTGCCTTTGCTTCACGTTCCCTCTCTATCTCAGAAAAAAATTATTCTGTTATCGAGAAGGAGGCTTTAGCTGCGGCTTGGGGTACGCATTACTTTCGTAATTACTTGTGGGGTACTAAGTTTTGTTTAAAAACTGATCATAAGCCTCTTGTTCGCATCTTTTCACCTGGTGGATGCAGTTCTGGATCTCCTAGACTTGCTAGGCTTGCTGCGAAGTTACAGGAGTATCAATTTGATATTTCTCATTTGCAGGGTTGGAGAAACTTTCAGGCAGATTGCCTGTCAAGACTCTCTGTTCCTGTGACTACTGCTGGTGTGTGTTTTAGCCTTGACAACACTGACTCTAATGTGGCTTGGATTGATGACGTTGTTCATCTTGGCGAGGGTTCATTCTCAAAAGAGGAGTGGGTTAGTGCTATGTCTAGTGACTGCGTTCTGAAGGAAGTTATCCAGTTGATGAAAACTGGGTCCAGGAGGGAAAGTTGGGTGGGTGTTAATGCTAGACCATATTTGAAGGTAATTGATGAATTATCTTTGTGTGGTGATTTTATCTTACTACGTGGGGAAAGATTCATTCCACCTTCCTCTCTAAGATCTAAATTAGTTGGTCTTGCACATGTGGGTCACCTGGGTCATACACTTACTCAACAACGCTTAAAGGCAAATTTTTGGTGGCCAGGAATGGACTCTCAGGTCTCTCCTTGGATCGAGTCTTGTTCCTTCTGCAAAGAGAGTGAAAAGAGATTGAAAATTGCGGTTGATTCCAAACCTGGGAAGTTGTCCAATCCGAATCTTCCTTGGCATACTTTGTGTATTGATTTTATTGGTCCTATGGGCGAATTACCTCCCTCACAGAGATTTGCCATCGTGTCTATTGACCTTTTTAGCAAATGGCTCTCTGTAGAATTTTTAAAGGATATTACTACTGAAACTACCATTCAACATTTGAAGTCTGTTTTTCAACAGGAAGGGTTTCCTAGTGTGTTAGTTACTGACAATGGCACACAGTTTGTGTCTCATGCCATGTGTTCTTTTTTGAGAGCTTATGGGATCACACATCATAGGACTTCCTTTTACAATCCGCAGGGGAATGGTTTGTGTGAGCGCTTAAACAGACTTGTTAAAGGTACCATTCAGATGGCTCTCACTCAGAGCATGAATGTTAATGACCTAATCCAAGACATGGTCTATGCTTATCGTACTACGTGTCATGGTCTAAGTATTAAATCACCTTTTGAGATCATGCGTGGAAGAGTCCCAAGCACCAAATTGACACCATCATGGCTCAAAAGGTTAATCTCTGATGATCATTTTAGTGTTGATGTTGATAATTCACCAGTTTCTTTGAAAATTAGCAAAGGTGATCTTGTTAAAGTTAAGCCTGGGAGAATTACTGGTGGGTTATCCAAGTTTCGTGGCCCTTTTGTTGTTAAGAACGTTTTTCCACAATATGTTACTCTTTCTAACGGTGAAAGGTGGAATTTACGGAGGGTGGCTCTTTATCAGAAGGGTAAAGGCTGCAATTTTCAAGAAAATGTAAACAATGAAGGGAATAGTGGGTACATGTTCTCTTCTTTTGATGATTCTTCAAGTTTTTCCAACTCTTGTCATTTACCTCATTCCAGGCAGGGTGATGGTGGTGGTGATGCTACGGAATCTCTACTTAGCAGTGGCACTACTAACTCCACTATTCCTGGCATTGCTTCCAATCCTGCTTGTGTCAGAAGTTCAAGGTACCGTAGGCCACCTTTGTATCTTGATGATTTTTACTGTGATTAACTGACTTGTTTTCTTTCCTTTCTGTTCATTTGCTTTGTTTTATTTTAAAGAAGGGAAATGTGTTGTATATTATTTATTTATTCTCTATGATCATTTTCTCTATGCTCCTGTTCTGAGTTCTAGATTTTAGATGGCTCTGACTCTGAGTATTCTGGATGAGTCAGTTCTGTGCCTGGCCAGCGAGCGTTAGGCAGACTGTTGTTCCTGGCTCCATTAAATACTGCACAAATACGACTTCTGAAGCGTGTGTGTGAAGTCATTTACTACACAGCTTACGTAATGTAGTTCCCTGTTTACCCTTTCATAAGTCCACATCAAAATGAGTGACCACCATCAATAAATGAAAGTCATAAATATTCAAAGGTATTTACTTTGCATCAATTTAATGTACTACCACAAATCAGAGTAAACCAGCAAAAAAGGATCACAAACATTTTTTGATGCTAAATAAGTCCAGCTTCTACCATAGTGCCCACACTGGACCTGTGTGAAAAACATACGACATTGTAGTGCACAAAGCATCTAAAGAGACAATTAATTGCTGTGAATATATGAAATCCAGTGCAGAGAATATGTGCATTGCTAATAGCCCAGTTAATAGATAGTGAGAATTTAATGAAGATATCTCTGGGCCCCAACGCATGTACAGAGTTTTGAGCTGGAAAAAACCTTAATGTGGACAGGGCCACTCTCACTCACTCACTCTTATAACTACTGCTCCAAATACAGGTCAATACAACTATTAACATGTGTAAACATGACTGTTTCCCTCTCATTGCCAATATTGCTTCGTCAATACATAAAATGAACATTACTGAAAAGTAATCATGCAGATAAGCTAGATTACAAAATGATGTAGCACACACAATTAAAATTTATGTTTATAGTGCAACAAAATGTACCTTTCGCTGAGCTGTGGTGACAGCTGGGTCGGATCTGTAGACTGATTTTGCTGCTTCTTCTCAACTGCGAATTAGATAAAGGTTTTAAAAGGTTTGTAGCAGGCAAGGCAATAGGGTTTACAGAAAGCCTTCTGAGGACAATGCTCTTCCACCTTTATTAAATCTTTCCTTATTTAATTTTATATCAGTCTTTAAATACCTTTGTTGCACTCATTATGCAAGTAGTCTTTTGTGAGATTTAGAGCAATGTATATATAGATTTAATAAAATTACCTTTGATAAGTTCCTGTTGTTTTGTCAAAATTGTTCTTATTTCATTTAACCAAGCCATCTTCTGATCCACTGTTGGACTCTAAAAAAAAGAATGACTGATTTCTTAATATGTGAATATTCCAGGTTAGTCAAACATCTATTAAGCACTATCTAATTCAAAGCAGACTATATTCAGTCTCTAGTCAGACGTCCTTGGCCAGGCCAATGCCTACTGTAATTAAGTGTGACAATTATGGTTGCCAAAGAGTTCATACACCCCCAAGATGCACTGTGCAGACTAGGTATTACCAAACAAAGCAGAGAGGTAATAAAACAGCCTTGTCTCCTAATCTGCAGAAATAATATAACCCAGGAAACAATCAAATATCTTGTTAATAGTCTCGTAAATTATTTCTTTGATGTATTAGTTTAAAAATATTTTGGCTTATTAAGTACGAAATGCAATTAGACAGTTGCAATGCATACCATTTCCAAATTTTAGCCTTATGAATATCAATCAAAGCAACGTTCCTTAAAATGTTTCATCATTTTCATGTTTTCTGTAATATTCTTAAAACTGAGTTTAGTCAATCTTCAAAGAGGACTATAAACTAATTGCAGAATGGAAATGTCATCTCTTACAGCAAACTAACAATTTGCTATTCCAGGTGCAGCAAATTAGCCCTAAGTGTTGATAAAAGTCAAACTGAAAGGCTGAAGCATGAGAGAAGCCAAAGACTTTATCAATCAACATTTGCAAAGTGCAACACTGTCACCCCTAGAGGTATCTGGACATTGAGGATTCAATGATTCTGTTTCTGTTGAAAAAGTCAAGTCTTGAGTCTCTTTCTGAAGTCTGCCAGGGAGGGTGGTGTTCGGGTTGGAAGGGCAGGTTGTTTCAGATCTTGGCGGCATTATCGGAGAAGGATCTGCACCCGCTGCGACTGATGCAGGGAATGAGGGCAAGGATGAGTGAGGCGGAATATAGAGGTCTGTAGGTTGATGGAAATTCAGTCGATGGTTGATGTAGGATGGTCCTTCATTGCTAATGATTTGTAGGTGTGTGTGAGGATCTTGAACTGCCATGTCTTCTGGATGGGGGAGCCAGTGGAGTCTGGGAGGTGGGAGGGTGATGTGTGACCATTTGGGAACGTTCAGGATGAGTCCCGCTGCCGCGTTCTGTATGGGCTGGAGTCTTCTGGGTGGAGATGCCGGCGTAGAGACCTCTACCGTAGTCGAGGCGGCTAGTGACGAGGGCCTGAGTGACAGTCTTTCTAGTGTTGATTGGGATCCATCTAAAGATTCTGTGGAGCATGCAAAGAGTGCAGAAGCAGAAGAAAGTGACTGTGTTTACTTGGTGTTTCATGGTCAGTTGGCTGTCGAGGACAATCACCAGGTTACATGCATGGTCTGTTGGTGTAGGGGTTGGCCAAAGTTCAGCTGCCACCAGCTATGGTCCAATGCGGAGGTGTTGATCCCAAAAATCAGTACCTCTGTCTTGTTGGAGTTTAGTTTGCGGTAGCTGTTTCTCAACCAGGTGGCTATGTTGGTCATGATGCTGGAGAAATTTGTTTTGACGTTGGTGGGGTCCTCGGTGAGCGAGAGGATAAGTTGAGTGTCATCTGCAAAGGAGATTATGTTGACGCAATGGGATCTGACGATGTCTCTGAGGGGGGCCATGTAGGTTTTGAATAGGTGGGGTGATGATCCTTGTGGTATGCCACCTATGATGCTCTTGGGTGCTGAGGTGAAGGGAGGCAGCCAGATACTCTGCATGCATCATGTAAGGAAGGAGGCAATCCACTTGAGGGCATCATGCTGCATGCCGATGCTGTAGAGTCTGTTCATGAGGTTGTTGTGGGAGATGGCGTTGAAAGCAACAGAGGTCAAGGAGGATCGGGGCCACAATTTATTTGTGGTCGAGGAGAGGTCTGATGAAATATGTGGCAGCAATCAGTGTGTTCTCAGTGCTATGGTTGGCATGGAATAAAGATTGTGAGGCATCCAGTAGGTGGGTATGTTCCAGGAATTTGGTGAGTTGCTGGCTTTCTCAAGTACTTTGATATTGGGTAAGGGTGCAGGGAGATAGATACGCAACATGGCCTAGCTAGGAAATTGGGGTACTAGTTGCGGGGGTAAAACCATACCCATTCAGCAACCATAATTCTTGTCAGGCTCAAACACAAGGAAACCCCAAATGAACCTGTGCTTAACACTCTCTGGTAGTATGGCACAAGAGCAATCTGTAATGTATGAATGCAGCCTTTCAAACGGTAGTAAAGTGAAAATACCACACAAGAAGAATCGCACACCAACTTTGAAACAGAGTAAAATTGAATACGTTATTTGAGACCAAAATGACAAAAATACAATTAGTAGAACCGGAGATATGCACTTTTAAATGTTTAGATAAAAACAGAGCTAAAACGCCCAAAGGCCCAACTGTGGTTAACAGGTCACGCCAAAAGAGGACAAAGTCAAACGATCAGGCTGACTTTGGAGCACAGGCCAGCCACAGAGATCAAGTTTGCCTCGCTAAACAAAGTATCTTATGAGCTTGGTGAATGATCTGCGCAGCTTTGCGAGGCTCACGTTGTCCAGAGTCAAGTTACGATGAAGCTGTGTGGCGAGGCTCTGTGGGGGCTTTGCGTTGCTCTGCATTGGTTCCAGTGAGCTATGTAATGAAGCGGGGAGGGGCTTTGCATTGGTGTGCATTGATTCTGATGAGGCTGGCAGCTGTGCAGCAAAGCTTTGTGCAGCTTGACATCCATTCTGATAAGGCTGGGTGCTGTGTGGCTAGACTTGGCGAGGCTTCATGTCGCTTTGTTTTGGTTTTGATGGGGAAAACAGCTGGGTCCCGGGCAGGTATGGCACTACTCACAGAAGGCAGAGTCCATGTGCAGGGTTCAAGGTGGCTGGAGCCTTTCATGTCCTGAGGCTCTGATCAGGAGGCCCGCTAGGTAGCCCTTTGAGTCACTCGGGTGGTTCTGGCTTCTATATGCAGGTCCAGTCCTTCTCACTCAAGATGCAGGGCAGCGAATTAGCAGTCCTTCTTGCAGCAGAGCAGCACAGCAGTTCTTCTGAGTCTTCCACAGGTCCAGAAGGGTATTGAGGAAGTGGGTCTGTTAGTCCAATATTTATACTGGGTGGGAGCTTTGAAGTAGGAGACATTTCTAGAGGTTTCCACCCCCAAAGGTGCTTAGAATTCCTTTCCTCCATGCCCTAGCCCCAGCTTGTCTGGGGGCACAAAAGACTAATGTGAAACCCTTCGTGAGTGTGCAAGGGAAGGGCCTCTGCTACGTTCAAGTGTGGTAGGTGACAGCTCCTCTCCCTGATCAAGTCAAAGATGGCCCATACTGCCAACACCTATTCCCCCCAAACTGTTAACATCAAATTGTTAAAACAGGAAAATGGCAACTTACTAAAAGTGGCATTTTCAGAATGGCGACTTAAAATTCAACTTTACCATTGAAGAGGGTTTTAAATGACAATTCCTTAGACAGCAAACTCGACATGCCTTCTTGCTTCCAATTGTTAAATGTAATAAAGTAACCATTGTTATACTATGGAAGAAATAGGCCTTTAGGCAGTGAAAAAATTCTTTTAGTAGTTTTTCAAAATGCGATGCAGTGCGCGCTACGAAATTCGTTTTAGTAATTACATTGTTTATTTACCTGCAGTTATCAATATGCCGGTTTTTAGCACCCCCCACCCTGCCCCTCCCCCTCCCTGCCTTCCTGCCCCACCGTAACTCCCTCCACCAGCCGCGGCTGGTCATATACCGATCAAGATGTGCTAAGTCTGGGTGGGGAGTCTGGGTGGGGGAGGGGGGGAAGATATTGTTGAGAGTTTGACTTTATAATTGTGTGGAGCAATGGACTAATGGAAAAAGACGCACAGACTCTTAGATATCTTTTAATTCTTTCATCTCTAGATTAGTGGGAATATCAACAGGTAAATTAAAATTGCCATGTACCATGACATTATTGGATTGGGCAAAACGAAGAAGGAGAGTTTCCTGGAGAGAGAGAGAGTAGAAAGCTATTTGCATGGCCTGGAGATCTGTAAACTAGGGCAAGTTTAAGAGAAGACTGATGGGATGGCCAATCGATAAGGGAAAGGAAAGGATTCCCAGTCTTGAGGAAATTCAATCTTTCAATATACCACAGGGAAAGAAGATTTGTAAATAAGCAGAATTCCTGCTCCAGGGCGGTTGGTATGAATAGAGTGACCGATAAGGTAGCTTTGAGGAACATCCAGGGGCAGTTACTTAATTAGGGAGCCAGGGATATACCCAGCATCAATTCCTGCCTGAATTGCTGCCTCCATATTTTTTTTTAAATGTTTAATTCACTTAATCTTGAGAGAGTGCGACTCGTGCTCTGCGTGAAGGTTAGGCAAAGCCAGGCACTTTTATAAGTCTCATGGGCTAGAGTGCATGCACCAGCCATCGCAGGTTTTATAGGGCTTACTTGATTTTAGCCCTAGCTCCCGGTGGCTTACAAAACTGTGAGCCACTGTCCCCGATGAAATGAAATGAAATGAAATGAAATGGATTTGTAGAGCGCATGTCTGCCCGGGAGCGTCCCAGCGCTGTAGAACAAGGAATACCAAAGACAGTACCAGCGTCTAGGAGTCCTGGGGGAACAGAAAAGTTTTAAGGAGCTTTGGGAACTTCGGATAGCTCGGCTCCATCTGGATCCTGGGGTGGAAGAGCATTCCACAGGGTCGCTGCGTTCACTGAAAAACGGAGGCCCCCAGTTCGAGTCCGCCTTACTCTCTGAACAATGGCCAAATTGCCATGATCGGAACGAAGCGATCTAGTGGCCTTGAATGGGCAGACAAGATGTCCTAAAATGGGGGGTCCGTTCCCCTGCAGGGACTTGTGAGCAATACATAAGGACTTGAATTTGACCCTTTCACGAATTGGTAACCAATGGAGGGCTTTGAGTGCAGGTCTGGCTGACGATCTGCTGGAAGTGCCAGTAAGCAGTCTTGCTGCCGAGTTCTAGACTCGTTGGAGAATATTAATTGTAGATTCGGGAGCAGCCAAAAAAAGGGCAGTACTGTAATCCAGTCTTGATAGGATCAGTCTCTCAATAAGTAATCTCCTCGAGTGCTCTGGCAATAGGGGAAGAATCTTACGAGCAGAGCGAAGTAACCCTATACAAGTGCCCGCTGTCTTTTTTGCTTGGGTCCTAAATGTAAGATCCTGCTCCAACCAAACCCCCAGACTTTTTAATTCATTCTTTGGGGTGGGTGCAGGTCCCAGACAGGCAGGCCAGATGTTATTTGGTGGCCTAGCAGCATAAGCTCTGTTTTAGCTCCATTCAATTTAAGACGTGAGCCATTCATTCAGGAGTGGATTACTGAGAGACACGAGTGAAGATTTTCCACGCAGTATTTTTCTTGGGAGAGCGAGACGACCAGTTGGGTGTCGTCAGCGTAGGTTTCTATTTTAATTCCAAATGGATTCACCACATCCTCCAGGGGGGCTATATAAGCATTGAACAAGGTAGGGCTCAATGATGAGCCCTGTGGGACCCCACACACGAGGGGGGTTACTTTGGAGCGGTTTGCACCCTCCCAAACCTGGAAGGTTCGGTTCTCCAAATAAGATGTGAGCCATTGCCGGGTTGTACCTGACACTCCCATGTTACTCAGGCGGTGGATTAAGATCTTATGGTCCACCGTGTCGAAGGCTGCACTTAGATCCAGGAGGATCACCATCGTTGATCCCCCTGAATCCAAGATGCATCTTGCCTCCTCCACGACTGCTAATAGGGCAGACTCTGTTCCCTGCCCTGGGCGGAAACCTGTCTGGGAGTTGCGAAGCAGCTTATTACTTTCTAAGAAAGATGAAAGCTGCTGATCGACTATTTTCTCCGCCATCTTGCTTATCCCCGGCAGCAGCGAGATTGGTCAGAAGCTAGCCAACTCGGCGGGATCGAGCTCTGGTTTTTTAAGGAACGCTTTGACCATGGCCCGCTTCCAGCTGGGCGGGACAATTCCCTGAGTCAAGGAGGCATTAAGAAGATCTGTGATTATTGGGGAGATGGTGGCAGTTACCCGATTCATAATATGCATAGGGGCAGGGTCATTGGGAGAACCACTGTTTACGGTGTGCAAAATTTTTAGGAGGTCTTCCTTTGAAATCGGCGCAAATGAATCAAGACAAGGGCCGGGGGAGAGGCTAAAGAGTGAGCTAGGTCAAAGGATTGGTCATTCTGTGGCAGCGTTTTTAGTATATTTTGAATTTGGCTTTCAAAGAAGGCGGCAAATTGATTGCACCTCACTTCCGATGCCTCTTGCACAGTCGGGGGGCTTGGTGCTTTAAGGAGATCTTGAACAATCTTAAATGTCTCTCTAGATGAATTAGAAGAAGTTCTGATTTTCTCCTCATAGTAAGTGGCTTGAGCCAGTTTCCGGGATAATTTGTAGGTCCTCATAGCTGCTCTATACTCGGATTTATTGTGGGAGGCCCAATCTTTTCTCCAAATGCGTTCGGCCTTTTTGCGTATTTTCCTTAGTTCTCGAAGTTCAGGGGTGTACCATGGAGTTTTAAAAACCCTGCTCTTCTTTTCCAGTGTTTTTTAGGAAGGACAGAGTCAAGGGAGCTATTAAGCCAGTTTGAGAGGTTTTTATCCGCCTCTACGGGGTCAGGATCCGAGGGGGGAATTGTCTGCTCCAGTCTGTGAGTCCAGCTTTCCACAGGGAGTTTGGACCACACTCTCTCTAAAGTGCGTGGCGCCTGTATCTGTGGAAGGTCAGTATTAATTTGCCACTCAAATGGGACCAAAAAAGGGTCAGTCCAAGGTAGAGGGAGGGGGGGCCTTGATACCAAAGGTAAAACATTCGTAAATATGGGGTCAAGAAGATGCCCTTTAATATGGGTGGCATCTTCATTTTTTGCTCCAGCTCCAGGGATTTTAACTCAAGCTTAAGATCCATAGTCCCCTTATCACATGGATCATCAAAATGAAAATTGAAATCCCCCAGTAGGATAAAATTGGGTGCGGCTAAGGCGATGGTGTTCTCTAAAAGTGATCCTGTGAATTGACCAGGACTGCCCGGAGGGCGATATATTAGTAGGCCTGATAGTGATTTATTCGGCATAATTTGCAAATTAAAACGAGAGCTTTCGCAGTCATTGACGCACCGCAGCCTCGCTGACTGGAAACTGCCTGGGCGCTTTAAACTTAAGCTCAGGGTTTCCAAGGCTGTTTGTCAATCAGTAAGGCTGCACTGTATACTGTAGTATTCCATGTTTGTACCTCTTGCTGGAAGTGGTTGTTCAAGCTGTCTGTTGAATAAACCCATTGATTTCTACTTGGTCTCCTTGGACTTCATTACAACACAAATTTGGCGACGACCGGGATCTTCAACTATCCATAAGGAATCTACAATTAATTTTTTTCTCAAGAAAAGAACCCGTCTTATTCAAGAATCCTTTCTGATGAAGTCAAGAGATGTTAACAGCGTTCACCTTTACAGCATAAAGAAAAATTAAGGTATTTCTGTTTCGTTTGTGTACAAAGATTGCACCAGCGGCTGTTTACCTCCTTTCTGTGCCCTGATTGCACCAGCGGCAGTTTGTATTCATTGCCTTTATATTACCCTCGTTTAATCAGAGTTGCATTCCCATTTTAACCTCCCAAACTAATCAGCACTGATTTTCTTTCCACTCTGATTTTAACGCGATAAATTTTTGGCAACGCGTTACAATTTTCTGCCTTTTTCTATCTTATTAACTATTAGACCTCATCTGCATCATTTGAAACTTACCAAACGAACGTCTTTTCTTCCACGAGCCCCTCCGTCTTCACGAGCGTCCATTTGCACGACGTCTGCAACTTCTGACTCATCACCACGTTCCTTTTGTCATCACGCACGCAACACGCTCTCGCGTATGCGTCCCAGCAGCCACTTTGTTACTGCACGTTTCCATGGTAACAACCACGATCGTCTTCAAATGACAATCACGATCGTTTTTCAGAAGTTTACTCATCATTAACACCTCGTTTCAAAATTAA
The DNA here is from genome assembly GCF_964261635.1 of Lissotriton helveticus. Classification (NCBI taxonomy): domain Eukaryota; kingdom Metazoa; phylum Chordata; class Amphibia; order Caudata; family Salamandridae; genus Lissotriton; species Lissotriton helveticus. The sequence goes on along the minus strand of NC_136063.1, from coordinate 1,931,685,584 downwards.
TTTTATATATTCCTTATTACACAACGTACCTTACTGAATATACTATTATTTCTACATTGTTTTTTAAAAAAAAAAAAAATAAAAAAGAAAGGAAAGAACTGGAAGTGAAAAGACTTAACATTCTCTTGGAATTTCTGCCTCATGGACAACGGTGACTACTTTTATTATTTTATGTAATTCATGTATATGAAACTGTTGATATAACTATTTACAATGTCAAATAATATTCCTTCACCTGCACATTTTTTACCCTCAGAAGGTGATCCAAAAATAGAATGGGATCTTTGGTACCCCACATTTTTGGCTTATGTAGACGTTGTTGAAGAAGATGGGTGCTCTCCTAAAAGGAAATTAGCATTGTTAAAGAATTGTCTGGGTGGTGCCGGCCTTAAAGAATTACAAAGTCTACCTCCCATAGAAAGTACTGGTTCAGGGGATGTAAATGTTTTTGACATTGTCATAAAACAACTAAGTACTAGATTTGGAAGGAAAATTAACGTTGTGATGGAAAGGTTTAAATTTTATTCCAGAGTACAAAAAGACGATGAGTCCATCGAAAATTATGTAGCCGCTTTACGCACTTTAGCTGGGTCCTGTGCTTTTGAAACCATCAATTTTGAACAGGTCTTGAGGGACCAAATTATGATGCGCACTAAAAGCAAAAAGATCCAAGAACGTCTCTGGATGGGTACAGACTCATCACTTAGTGCTGTCCTGAATATCGCCAAAGGCATTGAACAGTCCGAACTATTTGTGAATGTGATTAGAGGTCAAGATGTTAAAAATAAAGTAGTTATCCCTGAAGTCTCGTTAGTTAAAAACTTCAATAATTTTAAAAAGAGTTCTTTTCCTCCAAGAAAAGATTTTTCCGGGAGAGAAAGTAAATTTCCTATTAAAAAGCCTCAGATAATTTGCTATAGGTGTGGTGCTAATGATCACGTAGGCAACTACAGAGGTTGTCCTGCTTGGAATAAGATTTGCATAAAGTGTAAAAAATCTGGTCACTATAGCAAAATGTGTAAGTCTGCTCAAAGAGTAAATTTTTTGTCTTATGAAGAATATGATGATACTGAACAACCTTCTGAGATAAACACTCTGTTATGTGTTGGTGACTCAGAGTGTAAAGGTTTTCCCACTGATATCATCACTATCAATGGTGAGAAAATCTCAATGTTGATTGATTCATGCGCTTGGTATACCATAATCGGCAAGAATGTTTTCAATCGTCACTGGCAATCAACCAAACTATTACCACCAGATGTAAATCCTGGTGGATATACGGGTAAGAAAATTGATATTGAGGGTTACATGTGGGCGGATATCAAATTTAAAGATAGATCCATTAAAGGGAAGGTTTATGTATCCTCCAAAGGGGCATCTATTTTGTGTTGGCCCCATCAATATGACCTTGGCATTAAACTTGACCCCAATGCTTCCCCTCCTGTATATGTAGTCCCTCCTGAAAATGACTTCATTACTCTATTGAAGAATACATTTTCATCCATTTTTTCAGATAATTTGGGAACCTTTATGAATTTTAAACACCGTATCATTCTCAAAGACTCAGCCTTACCCATTCGACATCCCTCTGACTTATCGCGAAAAATTAAAAGGAATTCTTTCGGATTTGGTTGATAAGAAAATCATTGAACCAGTAGAGTCTTCTCCTTGGGTTTCGCCAGTGGTTTTATCACTTAAAAGCAATGGCGAACTCCGTCTGTGTGTTGACCTCCGGAGCTTAAACAAAGAAATCTGGATTGATAGACACCCTTTACCCCATATCCATGAACTCATCTCCACCCTGTCTGGGGCATCGGTATTCTCCACACTAGATCTTACTAGTGCATATCATCAAGTTTTGTTGCATGAGGAGTCAAAATTCTTAACAACCTTCATCACACCGGAAGGAATGTTTCAATATTGCCGCATGCCTTTCGGCTTAGCCAGCACAGCCTCTGTGTTCCAAAGGCTTATGAAAACTGTATTGGAAGGTTGTTTGGGTGCGATTGCATTTCAAGATGATATCCTCATTTACGGCAAGAATCATGAAGAACACGATGCTAACCTTGAAAAAGTTCTAAAGTCTGTCCAAGAGAAAGGTTTAACGTTGAAATTATCCAAATGCAAATTCAGACAGAGCAAAGTAGAGTATCTGGGTCATGAGATTTCTTCTGAGGGTATTAAACCTAAGTTTAACCATATACAGAGTATTTTGAAAGCACCGACACCGTCAACCAAGGAACAATTAGTCTCCTTCTTAGGTTTAACCGAATTCTACAGTAAGTTTGTTCAAAATTATGCCTCCAAAGTTCACTCTTTAAGATCTCTATTAAAGAAAGATGTAAAATTCAGCTGGTGTAAAGACCAGCAACTTGCTTTTGATACTATGAAACAAGAGATAACTAATGCTCCATTTCTCAGACCTTTCAAACTGAGTAAAGAATGCATAGTATGTGTGGATGCAAGCAATAATGGTTTGGGTGCTGTTTTGATCCAGAAAAGCGAAGGCGTAGAACATGTAGTTTCTTACGCTTCCAGGACATTGCGTGGTGCAGAATACAATTATTCCACCATAGAGAAGGAACTTCTAGCATGTACCTGGGCTTGTGAACATTTTAGGCAGTTCATTTGGGGTACCAGTTTTCGTTTAAGAACCGACCACAAGCCTTTAATACACATGTTAGCAGCTGGAGGTGGCAGAACCTTAACTGCGCGTTTGGCCCGTCTTGCTGCGAAACTACAAGAGTTCCAGTGCATTGTGGAATATATTCCTGGTCGCTTAAATGTACATGCCGACTGCATGGTCAGGTTACCACTAGCCAATTCTATTTGTTCCCACTTTTCTGACTCTGATGTAGTTTTTAACATTGATGATGTTAATGAATGTAACGGTACAGGTTTGTCTACTGGCATATCAGAGATTGCTTGGAGAGAAGCAATGTGTAATGATACTTGTTTATCTAGCGTGGTGGATTATTTACAGCATGGTTGGCCTCAAGAAAGGTATTTGTCTGGTGATGTTCTCTCCTTCTTTAAAATTAAGGATGAACTTATGTTTAACCAAGGTTTTGTGACTCGAAGTGACAAGATTGTCCCTCCTTTTACCTTAAGAGAAAAGATTGTTTCCATGGCACATGAGGGCCATATGGGTATGTCCAGTACCAAAAGGCGTATCCGCGAATTTTACTGGTGGCCTGGCATTGACGGAATGGTTGACAGGTGGGTAAATTCCTGTTCTCCGTGTGCCAATAGTGATAAAACTGTAAAACCTTTATCCACGGACATTTCTCCCATCGAATTTGTTAGCTGTCCCTGGAAAAAACTTGGCATTGATATTGTCGGACCTCTATTTTTATCTCCCAACAAAGAGGTTTTTGCACTAGTATTAATTGACTACTTTTCTAAATGGCCAGAGCTCAAGATTGTAGATAAGATTGGCTCTACGCAGGTTGTTCAGTTTCTAGACGAAGTCTTTTGTAGAGAAGGAATTCCAGCCGAAATTGTATCTGATAATGGTCCGCAATTTGTCAGCAAGGAGTTTGGATCTTTTCTTGAAAGATGTGGTATTGCCCACAAAAGAGCATCCAACTATAATCCCCAGGCCAATGGTCAGACGGAACGCTTTAATAGGGTCATCAAGGAGTCCATCCAGTTAGCAGTTAAGAGCAACCTTGATTGGAAGAAAACTTTATGTGCTACACTGTTATCCTATCGTACCTCCCCTAATTCTGTTACAGGTCTCTCTCCCTTTGAGATGCTTAGAGGTAGAAAACCTGGTTCAAAGCTTCTTCCTTGGTGGATGAAAATTAAATTTCCAGTTGAATCTTCCTTTGACCATGATGAAGTTAGAAATAGGGTGTTGAGATACCAAGAAAAAATGAAAAACAGTTCTGTGTCTTCTAGCAATCGCAGTAGGAAAATCAGTGTGGGTGATTTTGTACGTGTAAAATTTGGAAGGTCAGTTGGGAACAAGTGGAACAAATGGTCTGACCCTTGCAAAGTTATTGAAGTTTTTTCTAAAGCTGTTCGAGTTGATGGGGGTAAAGTATGGAATTTCAGGAGAGTTTCTCTGTGTAGAAATCCAAATCTGTCTGTTCCTTCTCCGATTAAAAACCCCATTATTAAGGACCAAGTACCTTACTCTGCCATGGTTGACACTTTCATGCCAGAGGGTCAAGATTTAAATGTTCCTGTGAGTAGCAGTCTTCCTCTGAGTGTTTCTTCTACACCTGTTATTGAAAGTAATGTTCCTACACCTGTCAATGAATGTAATTTTGGCAATACTAGTTTCCGAGAAGATGTTCCTGTATCTCATAATCCTGTTTATCAAGAAAATGTTGTTCCTAATTTTGTTCCTAGGAAAAGTTCTCGTGTTAAACAAATTCCTGTGAAGTTACATGATTATTGTTGTTGAATTTTCTTTTATTTCTCCTTAAATTTTTTGGTTTATTTTCTCTCATAAATTAATTTTTTTCTCCTATTTATAAAAATTTTTCTTTTTGTTTTTTTCAAAGGGGGAAGGTGTGTAGTATTCCATGTTTGTACCTTTTATGCTAGAATGGTAATGTAGCATTCTCTGTTAGAATTATTATCTTACATGTCCACTGTAACATTCTATACAAGGATTAACGATTCTCTACTGAGCTCTTGCTGGAAGTGGTTGTTCAAGCTGTCTGTTGAATAAACCCATTGATTTCTACTTGATCTCCTTGGACTTCATTACAACATATACCACTGCACCCCTCCCATTTCCTCACAGGGTGGGATAGGAAGTTGACAAGCCTCCATGGCCCACCCCATTCAGGGAGATGTTGGCCCAGGCTTGAGGTGCATATGAGGCTTGCTGTCCACTACGTGATCTGCAGCACATGTGCCTCATGGATTAAACAAGCAGCAGCCTTGATTTAAGGACACATGCCAGTTAATTTGTCACGCAAGTGTGTTCACTCGGCCGGGGCTAAGGAAGGAGGGGTCTAGAGCAGGGTTTTAACGCCGGGTCATTCAGGTTGTGAGTACCGGCAATGAAAAAATAAACGGCCTTGGAATGTACCCTCCCTCCCCCCAGCAGGCCTGCATTTTGTATTCTTCACTCACCACCTAAAACAATAAAAGTATGTCACTCAGTTAAAAGGTGGTATGTGGCAGGTAATGCATAGCTCACTTCTGTCAATACCGTACCCAACACGTACTTAAACAGGAGAAAGTGAAAGCTCAAGATATTTTTTTTAACTCGCCCCCTGCCTTCCATTGTTTCATTTTTTGGGTGTCTAGCTGCAAGTGAACAAGCTTTAGCGATTTATGAAGTGCGAGTGGCCCTAACATTTCAACCCCACAAGTCTTCCACCGAAATGATGTTGCTCATTCACCTTCTGAACTCGCACTTCTACTTTCAGCACCTATTGTCAACAACTAGCCCTCTCAAAGTCCTGTGGTTTTTTTCTGTCATCAGTGGGCAATAAAGGGCTTCTGATGAGAATAGGCATATTTGCGTTTAGTTTTTCTAAATTGATTTAAAAAAATGAAAAAGACATGCCTTCTCTCATTCACAATGTTGAATAACTTATGGGGCATGATGTTACTTCCGGCAGCAGATCATCAGAAGTTTTGTAATGTGTTATTTCGTGAACTTTCATACAAGGTGTTCCTTTCATTTGTGTGTTAATTTAGCCACCTTTACAGAGCCTACTTTTATTTTAAACTGAAGTATGTTTGGTATTGCTGGTATGTGCGAGTTGAGTATCTTGTTTGGTATCATTGCTTATTGTAACACGTTTGATGGCCCACTCCTTGTTCTGCTGCATCTGCACGTTCCTGACATAATACATCAGAGGGTAACCACTGACAAGTACATTTTGAGGGCAACGTAAAATGATGGGGCCCCCCTGCGGAATGTGAACAGGGGCCCGGGTCTTCCATATCTCACAACTATTCATTGGTCTTGAGGTGGAAGGGGCCTCCCCTGAGGATTAGGTGTCCCTGAAATGCTGGGCCCCCTGAATGGCTGGGGCCCCCTAAACCACAGGGGCTTGTGTTATGCTCCTGCACTCATATAAGAAATGTGCTATGGCTTCAACAGAAGTCGGGTAGACGTTTGGTCAGTATGATCACTGTTCATGTCTGTGTGACATTTCTTAAATAATTTAACATTATGGTGAGTTTCTCTCCACTGTCTGGTTTAACTCATGCATCACAAAAGCAATGCCAGCAGAAATAATGTGTGTCCAACCAGTCTACATCCAGCGAAGTGTCCCATAATATTGAGATGCCTAGACTGCTACCAGAGACAAGATGCTTACAGAGTGTAAAGCAACACTATAAAAACTTTTTATGATAATGATTCTGTTAGCTATTTTATTTAACATTTCTATAATGAATAATCCACCAGTGGTAAGGCTTTGCAAGTGCCTTGTCCTCCATGGCTAAAGATTCCATTTGGCTTTTTAGTTTCTTGGAAACAGGTATGGATACCTCATGCCCAGTCATCCTCGAATGGTCTCACTCCCAGACAATCCTTTAGGAATCTTATTTTCAGTTTAAGGTGTCTTAGGTTGAGCTCTTGGGTGCCTAACACACAATCACTGGGGTGTCACAGAAACACTCCTTGAGTTTCTTAGGCACCGTCCGTCTGGGCGGTCCATTCGGAGTCCTCTAGGTTTCTCAGATGCAGTCATCAGCGTATATTGGAAGTTGCCATTGGTGTCTCAGTCACATTTGTCTCCTGGATGTCTCGCTCCCAGTCACAGTCCTCTGGGAGTCATAAACTCAGCTTCAAGCACAATCTCCTGGGTGTCACCTGTTTTTTGGGTGAATCTTTGCATAAATTCTACTGGTGTCTCATACACAATTACCAGTGTAGCTGGAGAACAGCCCAGGATTTCTCAGGTACAGTCATCCTCTGGATTCTTACTCTGAGGCACTGTACTTAGGGTAACTTTGCCATGCTTTCCCTGGTCTGTGCTGGCAAGAGTAAGAGCCAGGCTCCATATAAGGATTTACTCAGTATCTATTGCAGTCCCTTTCATCCACTTCAAAGGTGCCTGGGACAGCTGTGCTCAGTCATGCAGGCATATTTAGGATTTGGTCTTACGTCTCACCACCTTTAAAGTTCACCAGCTGCCACTGGGAACAGCTACAGCAATATCAGACATTTGATGGTCCTTTAACCCCTTCGCTGCGGGGGTAACTCCCCCACTGAGCTGGGGGGCGGGGGGTGCGCACAGTGCCCCGGTGCTGATGACGAGCTCAGCTCGTCATGAGCCACGGTGCTCGTGTGCTCATGATGAGCTGAGCTCGTCACGGCCACAGCCGTTCCTTAGAACGTTCAGCACAGCAGGGGAATTATCCCCGGGTGTGAGCGTTCTAATGGCCATGACGAGCTGAGCTCGTCATCAGCACACGAGCACCGTGGCTGATGACGAGCTGAGCTCGTCATCAGCATGGGAGGGGTTAACCATGTTTCAATTTGATATGCATAATCAAGGTCCGAAATGCTAGCCCATGTTTGAGCAGCGAGTGTACATTGATCAATATAGATTGCAGGTATGGTCTTAAGAGAAAACATTAAAAGGAGAATTCTTTAAAGAAATGGTCTGAAACTATTCTAAAATGTAATCAGCGTGGTTGGTAGGGCAAAGAAGGAATCTAAGATTAGGTAAAGCTATAGAGGGAATTATAAGCAGTTTTGTGGCGTTGAGAAAGAATTGCAAACTAGCAGGACGAATGAGAGTTAGGGGTGCTTGTTGTAGTTTAGGAATAAAGTTGCACATTTTCTAAAAAGCTTCAAAGGCAGCGTCTCAAGCCCTAGGCCAGGCCTAGGCACGGACAGGTGGACTTGCCACTGGCACATCTGCTGCACATTCTGCAGTCCAGTCAGCCATATATAGTGAGCAAGAATTTTGCTCATGACGCAAACACCAGAGGGAAACTACAGCACGTTTCAAAATGGCACCTCTCTATGGCAACCAGGAAGTGTGAGGCCAGGAGGGACTCTATCTGCAACAATGCAGACCGCACAGCAATCAAAATAATGTACCTTGCAGGCACTTTCTTAATTTGATTCTGAAGGAGTGCTTTCAACTTGGTAAAATTATGAGAAAAAATAGAGGCAGCATAATTGTGACTTTTATGAGTAGTCTAAAGCAAAGATCGCTCTCCTTATGAAGAACTGTAGTGGGGTATAAACCTTGCTTGTTACTCTTGGCAAACAGTCAATTCAATTTCAATTCAATAATCCTTTATTCGGTATTTAAAAAACACCAGAAAAGTACATATTTCTACAGTTAAAAAACTATTAAAATACAATTCATGAACGCCACCTGCCCGCAACAAGGTTGATTAGGAATGATAGATGGAAAGTTCATTCAGCACAACCCTCTTGTATTCCTTAGTCTCTTAGAGCAACCTTAATAAAATTCATAATACCAAACAACGTTTGAGGATCATTGGCCCTTTGCAAGAATAATAGGGCGACCTTAGTATGTCTGAACATGACCTGTTTTAAAATACCTACTAAAAAACTGTGCCTAGGTAATACATAAAATGGGCATTATAATACAAAATGAAGGTTGTCCTGCGGAGACCGGTTGTCGCAGCCGCAGGCACCCTTCTGCTCAACCGTTAAAGTAAAACCTGGCGGATCGGCCAATAAATGATGTAAAAGGTTGAGCCTAAAACGAGTGATTAAAAATCTGTCCTGCGCACTAAACATAGGAGCGAGATAAGGTTCCATGCCCTCCCCTGTCTTAACCATACTGTGAGCGCAGACTGTGGGTTTGCCTCCTTCCACTGCTGCTCTACGTGAAGCTACCTGATCCAGGAAAATTTTCTTGACTCTGTGTTTATCTTGAGGGATAATTTCCATTGGCTTTGTAAAAAGATCCTTGCAGCCAATTCCCTCAGGGGAAGTCTTCCCGTATTTTAACCATGGGATACTCATTCCTTTATCCCTGTCGAGGCAATCTCTGATGATTTGTCTACTCAGGTCTGCCTCCATGTTGGTCCAAATTTTTAGCCAAGCCATAAGGGGTCTTACCTTTACCAAGTCCTCAATGTATACCCTACCCAATTCCTCATGAATAATAAAGGCGGATATGCTTTGTGGGGTTTTGAGCACCTTTCTCAAGTATTTGTTCTCCTCCATCTGTAACTGGCGGGCATTTACAAAACCCCAAACTTCAGACCTGTAGACCACTTTTGAGCAACATATTGAGCTATACAAATTCATTATTTGCTCCGGTGACCACCGACCCAGCCTGTGCCCATAATTCATTATAGCTCCGGTCGAGGCCACTAACGTCATACACCGCTCTTCAATTAATGTTTTAAAATTTAAAAGCCCATGAAATAACAGGCCCAGATAGGAAAAGGTCTGCCCTATTTTATGTGTGCCTATTTTATAGGAAAACTTCTTGCAGGGTTTAGTTCCAGCTAACATAACTTAGGACTTGGTCAGGTTAGCCGATAAATCTAGGGTATCCTTAAACTAACAAACCCATCTATCAGACACTGAAGTCCCTTAGGGGTGCGGGCTAAAAGTACCGCGTCGTCTGCATACAGCAGCACTGGAATGGGTCAGGTACCTACTCTTGGGGAATCCACCTTAAGCTTGCCTAGCACCTGATCTAGATTATTATTATACAAGGAGAACAGAAAAGGGGCCAGAATGCATCCCTATCTGACCCTGCTAGTGCAGGGGAAAGGTTCCGTAGTGCCCCCATCCAGATTGAAACGCACTTTGGCGGAGGTATTCCAGTGCAATGCTCTAAGGATGTTTACCAAACCCTGGTCAACCCCCAATCTATTCATCAGGGCCCACAGCTTCTCTCTATTCACATAATCAAAAGCGGTGGTGAGATCCATGAACCCTAGATATACCGCTTCATTACTGGCTACAGTATATTTGGCCACCAGTAACTAAAGGTTCAGACACTGGTCCGTCGTCTACCTCCCTGCCCTAAACCCGTACTGGGCATCAGTAATAATTTGGTGTTCGTCGGCCCATTCCATGAGGCGTGTTAGGACCACTCGGCCCAGGACTTTGGCTGTCACATCGATCAGCGATATAGGTCGATAACACTGGGGGTTGTCCCTGTTCCCTTTTTTAAAAATGGGAACTATTGTTGCCGAAGACCATGAGAGCGGAAGGCCGGTTGCGACAGCCTCATTTATCACCCTTGTAAGGATAGGGGCCCACAGCTCCACATTACGTAAAAAGAGATCTGGTGGGATACCATCTGATCCCGGCGCTTTGTTTCGTGTTAGTCCCTGGATACCCACTACAATTTCCTCCAACGTAAATTCTACTGCGGAAACCCACTGGCAGCCCCTCCCAACATCCTGATTGTTCTCCTCCGTGTGGTTATACAGGCCTTTAAAATGGTCATACCACTGTTCTGGCAAGATAGTTGTGCCGATTTCTTGGGTATTAGTGTCCTGGAAGCACGGGTTATTAATTATTTTCCAGAACGCAGTCATGTCCCTTCTATCTGCTGCGTCCCTTAAATCTTCCCAGGCTTGTGATTGGAGGGAGGTCTTCCTGCCTTTAATTGCCTTTTTATATGCAGTCCTACACTGCGCAATTCTTAACTTATCCCTTGGAAGGGTTTTCAGACTAGTTTTTAGAGCTTTCTGTGCTCGGGAGCATTCTTTATCAAACCATCTGGGAGTAATATTTGCCCTCCCAAGCGTAGTAGATTTTAATAGAATAAAATAGCAATGTCCCTAGCACAGAGTACATACACAGGACCTAATGGTAAGGTGATATTAAGGTTGGCAGAGCTCAAGGAAAACACACAATGCCACAATGTCAGAAATAAGATCAACAAGGTAACTGCAAAATATAAAAACCCAAAAAAATTTATAAAAATATATCATTTATTACAAGCATGACAATTAAATACTCATATCAATATTATAAAAACAAACTCATATTAAAATCATATCCCAGAACCAAAGGTTCAATAGAGAACAGTTGTCGACGCAGCATTTCGGTTGTATGCTTTAAAACACCTTCATCAGGACCGTTATTCTCAGTATCACACATAAATTGTGCAAGAAAGGATGTCCTATATTTCTTTCTTTTATATACTTCTAGTGACATCCCATGAGCCCAGATTTATAAGATAGTAAATATTCTTATCTGGATGACCACCTTTGGACAGTTAGGAACCAACATGAATTAATGTATGCTGGACCCACCGATATCTTCAGATTAAAAACAGGTTCGGTTTTGTTAAAAATTGTTGGCCACACATAGTGCTGCAAATGATTATTTATCGACTTGTCAAAGTGCGCTATATTCAGGGGAAATCCTCCTGAAGGGGGTCTTTTGATGCGACCACAGTTAAAGTGTAATCCGGACTCCCTGCCCCTACACGACTGGTTTCTGTTCCGAAAGTTGGACTACAACTAAGGAGGATTTCCCCTGAATATAGCGCACTTTGACAAGTCGATAAATTAATCATTTGCAGCACTGTGTGTGGCCAACAATTTTTAACAAAAACGAACCTGTTTTTAATCTGAAGAGATCGGTGGCTCCAGCATACATAAATTCATGATGGTTCCTAAATGTCCAAAGGTGGTCATCCAGATAAGAAGATTTACTATCTTATAAATCTGGGCACGTCACTGGAAGTATATAAAAAAGAAATATAGGACATCCTTTCTTGCACAATTTATGTGTGATACTGAGAATAACGGTCCTGATGAAGGTGTTTTAAAGCATAAAACCGAAACGCTGCGTCGACAACTGTTCTCTATTGAACCTTTGGTTCTTGGATATGATTTTAACATCAGTTTGTTTTTATGATATTGATATGAGTATTTAATTGTCATGCTTGTAATAAATGATATATTTTTATTAAAAAAAATTGGTTTTTATATTTTGCATTTACCTGGTTGATCTTATTTCTGACATTGTGGCATTGTGTGTTTTCCTTGAGCTCTGACAACCTTAATATCACCTTACCATTAGGTCCTGTGTATGTACTCTGTGCTAGGGACATTGCTATTTTATTGTGTTTTCCCCCTGTCCCGGATTGGATACTAAGGGGACCTCCTTTGCTTTTTCTTATAGATTTTAATAGACCATCTATCAGATGCGCCACTGCCTCAAATGTCCTAACCACAGAGGGCCCCTCCACGGAGAGATCTAAACACTCCCCAATCGGTTCTTTCCCACTTTCCATTAAGGATTTATAAAAGGAATCCCCGTCAACTTTAGACCATCTGAGTTGTCTACCCTGGTCCGTTACGTTCTCGATACTGCCTGCCACCTCCCCTCTCCTATCTCTTCTGGAGGGCAGGTCTATTATCTCGAGAACTATAGGGTTGTGGTCGCTAAATACACTCCACTCAATCTCAGCCCCTCTTATCCAGTCCTTGAATAGTCTAGAAACCACAAGGTAATCTATATAAGAGCTACACCCTCTGCCCTTAAAAGTTGGATTAACGGCTCCTTCCCTACCAATAGCAACCAAATCAATGGTATGTTCCAAGGCATGGCTTTTCAGGACCTTACCTAATTCGATCCCCTCACTTGTGTGCTCAAAATGCGGGCCTTCCTCCACCGGGCAACGAGACCACTCTTCGTTAAAAGGTAATAGGTTAGGGCACAAGTGACAGTTAAAATCGCCAGCTATTACCACAAACAGGGCCACCGCCCCCTTCCTCCGAGCTGTCTCTACACTTAGTCTGTTATCTAATTCACGTATTATGGATTCATTCCCCTTAGTTGCAACGGCATTATACAAATTAATTAATATTACACTTAACCCATTTATAAGGAGCCCAAGAGCCTGCATGTTGTATGTGGTCCAAATTAAGTTGGTCCACACTCCTTCCATCTGCAAATCCACAAATATAAATAGTCTTCCCATGGCTCTCCCTGATACTGGTTTCTGGGCAGGCACAGAGAAACACTTGTACCCCGCTAAGTGAAAGGGGCTGCAATCTACCACCCAGGTTTCCTGCAAACAAATTACCTGGAACCCGGTTATGTACTGCCTCCATTCCTGGTTATCAAATTTGGCTGACAAACCAGCTATATTCCACGATACTAGTTTGAGTCCCCCCTGAATTTGTTTCTTTGTGGGCTGAGGTGTAACGGGGATTTTATCAGTTGGTCTTTCGCCATTTAAACCATCATTGAGCCTTGAAAGATTATGTTGGCTCACTAGCCGCTGAGGAGGCAGAGAAGTCTGATCTGACCCCGTGCATCCTCACTCCCTATTGTCCTTGCCCAAGGCCTAGAAGAATATCCCAAGAGAGGGGAGGCAATAGTGGGATCGGGAGGACTCCTAACGCAGTACTCTATTGCTGGGAGGACCTCCTCTAATGTTGGTAAATTCAAGATGTCCTTCTTATGCCTCGACTGAAAGCCCCAAGTTAGGTTATCCCCCCCCCGCCCAACCCCCTTGGGGGTGCCACCGAGCTCCTTGCCGGGGCCGGTTTTCTGCCGATTTTGTTACTGGGCCGATTTTGCAGCTATGCTGCAAAAACGGCCCTGTAACAAAATCGGCCCCCAGGGGCCCAAAACCGGCCCCACCCGTGCGGCGCAATGGGGGATTGCCCGGTGCCCGCTACGGCCAGTCCGGGCCTGCTCTTCCTGTAAGAACTTCTTAGAAAGACCTCAATTGCTCTTTAGTCAATCAAGCTCCTCTAGTGACATCAAGGGGTCAAATCTATTCCTCAGACTCAATACACCCTGACTTCCCGAGAAAACACCTGGCATTGGGTGACAAGAGCCCGTCCCGATGTTGGAGCTATCCATTCTTCCTAGATGTACGGGACCTTGGCCATGACTCAAAGTCCCATCAGATAGAAGTAACCCAAGGGCAAAGGTCTTATATTACTTGATTGGTTTACAGGGCCCCCTCTTAATATGTGGTCGACTACTCTGCGGTCCCTAAAGTTTACTACCACGCAATTACCAGTGATGTCCTAGTGCCTATTCCCCAACCAGCTCACCCTCCAGGCAAACAAAATTTCCCCCTGTTCATTCCCTGAGAGCGGCCTATTCCTATTCAGCCAGAACGTGGTCTTGTTCTTTAGTTCAACGTAGGATTCTGTATGGTCTGGCTTCAGCCCTGGCCCCCCCCGTAAGTCTAACTACGTATGGGGATACCTCTGGGGGTAAATTTATACATGGTAGTTGATTGGTGTTCGCCTTGGAGGGTGGCCCTCTTGGTTGGCCCAGCGATGGGGGTTCTTGGGTAGTCTGCTTGTGCATAAGGACTTGCGCAATGGTTGTTATGGGGCGGTGATTACCTCACCTATACTCGGGGTGTTTCTAATTGGGACACTACTAGTACTTTGATGTTGGGGGATTAAAGGTGGTGTTGAGCCCATAGTGGAAGTCGTTTGCACAACTGGGAGTCTGCTAGATTGTGCTACGGGCAAGTTCCTGGCGATGGTGTCAGGAACATTAGTGTTAACTACTGTGGGAGGAGGCATAGTACCACCCTGGCCCCCCCCTCGTTTTCATTAGGGTTACCACTTTATCTAACCAAATCACAATTAGTTTCATCTGTGTGTTAACAAGTTGCTCAAAATGGCTCTGCAGATCAGTTATTAATTGGGACACCCAGCTAGGGGGTGCTTGCGATTGCGGCACATGCCCCATATTTTCTCCTACTTCCACACTAATTGCTTCAGTCGGGAAAGGAATAATTTTGCCCTTCTTGTACCTGAGTTTCCTAAGGTTGGCCCCCTTTTTCTTGGTGACACATGCCTTTCCCCCAGCTTTGGGTTTCTCAAGATCATCTTTATTCACCATCTGTGAACAAGGGATCTCCGTGGCTGGCGACGCTAGTAAATTATGTGAGGAGTTAACTGTAACATCAGTCTCGGGCTCTTGAGACATGGAAGTGAGGTCAATTTGCGGGGTTAGCGATAAGCGCCTTTCGGTACGCTCTATTTCGCTGGATACCGCACCAATAGCTTTTCGCAACATTCTGTCAATTGCAGTGGGCTGTACAATTGTAGGTGGGAAAGTTCCCTTTTGTTTGGTCGCAGAACGGGAGTTAGGTGGGGTTTTATGACCCAATTTAGATGACCTTGTTTGTACAGTGCTAGCCATTGTTTTGAAGGTCTACAGAGTAAGATGACTAGTATGCAAACCTAACCGAAATGCAACTCCAAGCCCCAATGACAGTCTGTGTAACGGGTCAGAACCACCCCTACTGACCAATTGATCAAACAACCCGACTCCACCCACCTATTTATACCAGGAGCAAAGGTTTTTTGGGGTAGTGGCTCAGCCCAGTCACTCACAGTCAAAAAACACCACCTCTTCTCTCGTCGGCCCCGAATCAGTGCAAATGTGACCTATTGCGCCCTCAGTGTTCCACAAGGTCTTCTCGAAAAAGGGGGGCCCAGCCCAGCCTCTTCCGGCCACAGACGGCCCTCTCTTTTGCCGGGGCTTAGCTTGGCGCCCGCCCACGCGGTGGGGAGAACTGGTCGATTAAATCCTTCCGGTCACAAGGGGGAGGAGCAAGCTGTCAGGTGGTAGCCCCGCTGCGTCCTGGGGCTCGAAGTTCCTTGCAGGCACGCCACAGGCTCTCAGTCAGTGCGAAGTGTCTCCCGCGGAGCGGGACACGCGAGAAGTTTATGAGGCCCCGGTCACGAGGAGGAGGGGCAAGCTGTCAGGTGGTAGCCCTACTGCGTCCTGGGGCTCGAAGTTCATTCCAGGCACCCCACAGGCTCTCCGCGAGAAGTTCTTGAAGCCCCCGGTTATGAGGAGGAGGGGCAAGCTGTCAGGTGGTAGCCCCGCTGCGTCCTGGGGCTCGAAGTTCCTTGCAGGCACCCCACAGGCTCTCAGTCAGTGCGAACTGTCTACCGCGGAGCGCGAGACGAGAGACGTTTTTGAAGCCCCCGGTCACGAGGGGGAGGGGAAAGCTGTCAGGAGGTAGCCCCACTGCGTCCTGGGGCTCGAAGTTCCTTGCAGGCACCCCACAGGCTCTCAGTCAGTGCGAAGTGTCATTGGAGAAAAGTCACTGGAGAGGCAGAGAGAGAGACAACATTTTTCTATCCTTTGATGGCTTTTGGTAGATAACATTCATGGGGACAGTATAATGTATTTGTGGTTATCTGTTATACCCGTAAAAATGTCATCAATCTTAGAGGCAATGAATCACATGTGAGCATCACAGCTAAGTGTGTGTGTGTGGGTCCCCTATGCTTGCTGCTGGCCCGCTTCGGTACCACAGGTGTTCAAAGTAACCTGACCTATGGTGCAGGTGACCCAAACTTTTGTATGACAATAAATATGTTTTTGAGGCTAGCTCTTCCATTGTGCAATGCTCTAGTGATTGAAGCATGAAGAAACTGACATGTTCCGCAATACTCCACCCACCTAAAGAGGTAAAGGGAGTGATACAAACTATTTTCAGAGTCAAATGTTCATATCTGAAAAGCTGTCAAGTTTGAAGAAGATTGGTTAAACATTACTGTGCCTATAACCCTATAAAATATCAGAGTGTAATTAAAAATAACGTCAAAAATTGTGAAAAGCAAGTTGAACAGTGGGGCAGTCATGTGACATGTCAGTCTCTGACAGATTTAAAAGGCTGTGGCAGTGTCTAGATTCATCGGCGGCGCTTCCCCCGCTATAGTGGAGGAGCGTCAGCCCTCCGTCAGCAGAGGCAAACGAAAAATAAAATGATGCTCATTATATTTTTTGTCCTGGGCCTCAGTCTTGGGGAGGGCGGGGCCACAGCACTGCAGCAGAGGGAGGAGGAGTGGTGGGCACTGCTGTAAGTGAGCATGACAGTTTGGTCGTCCGTCATAAGACGGTCAAGCCATCATGCGCACTGACATCTCTCCCACCCAGCTGTGTTGCTGGGTGGAGAGATAAGCAGCCACATGTAGTGCAAGACAAGCCTTCTTCACCCAATCCTGACACTGCTCTCAAAGGAATGCAAACAGTCTCTTGATTGGCCATAGGAGAGTCTGGGAGATTCCGCCTGCGCCCAGATAAGCAGAAGAGTGGTGTGCAGAACTTTTTTTTTTATTATCAGTTTTGTTACAGGCCCACGCGCTGCCCCACCACATTTCCCTGACAGCAGCTGCTACTGAGATTTTTACCGATACAGTATTGCGTCAGGTTTTCTTTTTAAGATTAATTTTAAGAGTTGAACAGTCAGTACATCAAGCCAATGTCTGACTGACTCCGAAACAACACATTCGTATTACATGCTGAAACAATTATGCAATTATTAGAGCACATTAAGTACCTCAGTATTAATGTAAAAAAAGCATTAAATACCTACAAATACATTTAATTCCGACTTTAAAACAATACGGCAAAATCGAGGCATTAAATATGCTGCAACTTCAGAAGCTCCGTAGAGCAGCACAAACCTGCACAACATAAACTTCTTCCCGGCCACTGTACCAAATTTCAAACTTCCGAGGATCTCCCTTTACATTTTCTGTGATGCCCACAGCATTCATCTATTAAATAATAAACACGAGAGTGACAGTTTTAATATTTAAACATTATTTTGCTGGCTTTTTAAACACAAATAAGGTGCAATTTGAATGTCCATTTCGCATCCCTTTCATAATTATTTCACCAACAAGCATATTTAAATATGTCATAGTTGCCCCTTTTTAGGTCTCAATAAAGCCAGCTTTAGCAGTCTAGCAGACCTCGTGTCACCACTACATACTACACACAAATACACAACACACACACAGCACGTAACCCAACACACAAAACGTAACATGCAGAAAGGGGCTCTGGATCATTCCTCTTCAGAAATTGCCTTTTGAGGGCGTGTTGCCCCCAGGCATTGACTCCAAAGTCCTCAATCTTTGAAACTACTGAACAAAAACAAAAGTTTCTAGTGTTTGTATTGCGTCTACTGGCACGCAGGGCGATCTCTATAAAGTGGATACTTCCCACACCCCCAGTAAAGAGGGAATGGCTACTATCTCTCCAGATGGTGAACTCCTTGGACCGTAGGGGTCCCCCACCAAAAGGGTTACTTTTTGGGATATGTGGGAAGACCGGCAAACCTCTCATGATATAAGAGCGGGTTAAAGCTTGGGATAGCAAGACAATGGACCAATGATTAAAAACATCAAAGGTAAATGTCATGTCCTACCACCCAGGAACTCACACAGGGCACGATGTGCATCTTACAGGTATTCTTTTATTTGTTGGTTTACATCATGCTTGGATCATGACCTCCTGCCTCGAGGTCTAGCATCAGAATGCTGTTCCTCTCCACCCCTTGACCGGATGTGGTGTCCAGTGTCCCCTCGCCCTTGCGCTGTCCCAGGGTCCTAGTGCCCTTGTCCTGGACACGATATCTCCCCCCCTTGTTGCAAAACAAACATTTTTTTTTTTTTTTTTAAGAAAGAAAGAAAGAAAGAGAGCGAGAGAGGGAGAGAGAGAGAGAGAGAGAGAGAGAGAGAGAGAGAGAGAGAGAGAGAGAGAGTTGATGATGTGCGATGGCCCATAGGCCTCTTCCTTTACACCTCTTCAATTAGTCTCTTTGGTTCCATCTGTTTCCTTCTTGATCGCTGTTTTCTGATATCCGCTTGAGCTTCTTCCTTTTGTGTGTCTTTCTACAGTTCTTTCTTTGACCTTTCCGCTTCTCTTGCTTCTGCCTTGCTGACGTGACACTGGCCAAACTGCCGCCTTTGCCATCCGTTCTTTTGTTTTTGTCATCTTCAACTTTGCCTCCGGGGGTCTCGTTGCCACATTTCCTCGCTTGTCCTTCTTTGACCGTCGTGATGTCTCCTTTCTTTTATTTGTAAGTCCCTTCGGTGTGCACTTATTTTGTCTTCCACTTGTGGCCGTCTCGTCTTGCTCAGCCTGTAGGGTGTTACTGTCCGTGCCTCTTCCATGGTGGTGTCTTTCTTTGCCTCTTGTTCTAGCTCTGACGTTATTGCTGATATCGGTGCGTTGTTCTCTAGGATGTACTTTAGGTGATCTTCCGCCCTTATTCTTGCGTCTTTTTTGTATGGCCGTGGATGTCTGGACATGTAGTCGGCTAGATTTTGTTCTCTTTCGTGCTTGTTAATTATTTTCAATTCGTAGTCCATCAACCTTCTTTCCCACCTTTCTGTCCTTGGTGGTATATTTGCTTTTCGGTTGCCATAAATCATTCTTAGTGATTGGTGGTCCGTCACTACTGGTGATCTTGGTGATTCTTTTTCTGCTTTGAGTCCTCTTATTTGTTTCTGATATTCTCTTGAGATGTTCGTGGCCCTGCTGTCGAGCACGAGCCTCGCTTTGTGGGGCCCCACCTCTAAGGTCACGGACTCTGTTTTTTTGATTGTCTTTTTGTCTGCGGTATTGTGTACTTGGTCTTGTTTCACCCATGTTACTTTCCTCTTCTCCTTTCCTTTTATGTTCTTCTTTTCTATTTCTAGCGCTTATTCACTGACTCTTCTTGCTTTCTGTCATTTATTTTTGTCCTTTTGCTCTTTTTGGCACTTATTTTCTTCCTTTGTTTTGCTTTATTTCGCCTCTTCTGGGCTTTCTTAGTCCTTTCCTTATATTCTCCTTTTCTCTTGGTGACCTTTTGTCCCTTTTTCTTCCTTTGTTTTACCTTATTTGGCCTCTTCTGGGCTTTCTTTGGTCTTTTTTTTCCTTTTATTCTCTTCTTTTTCCTGGTATGCACTAGTATTATTTCTTTGTCTCTTTCTTTTATTTCTTTGTCTTCTCCTTTTCTCTTTATTTCTCTTTTTTAGGTGCGCCTTTTCTGGCACTTGACCTTTATTATAGACTTGCATGCATTCGCTGGCCTGCGTTATCCCTGACCTCTTGCTCCGAGGTCCTGATCCTTATTTTCTTCCTTTTTTTTGTCCTTTTAGGTCACTTCTGTGACTTATTTCCCTTTAACTTCACTTTAAATTACCCTTTTTGACACTTCTTTTGAACTTTTCTTTTATCACCACTTGTTGTTCTTGTATTCTTTCTTTTCCACTTCTTTTGTCCCTTTAGGTTACTACTGTTGCTTATTTTCCTTTAATTTACTTTAGATCACCCTTTTTTGTCACATCTTTTGCACTTTTTTCGTCCTTTCTCGCGCTTTGCCTGGCCTCAAAATGGCCGCCGCGCTGTTCATCGCTTCCTATTGGCTCCCGCGCCTGACTTAAAAATGGCCGCCGTTGTTCTCGCGTTGTTTCCCATCCAATCGGGACTCTGCCTGGCTTTAAAATGGCCGCCCGTCTGTTCTCTGTTCCTATTGGCTCTCACGCCTGTTTCTAAGATGGCCGCCGAGACTCTCGCGAGAGCTTGCGCCGATTCTTTCAAGTCTTCGCGCTTTGCCTCGGCGCTTACCGCTTCACTTGGTCTTCTCTCTGCAGTGCTTGGGGTGGGCTCCCACGTCGCTGCACGTCTTCTTTCAGCACTTCCTTCTTCTTCTTCGCTGCACTGTTATCCAGGGTGGGCTCCTTGTTTAAAATCACGATCTTTTCCACGTCGCTGCTGGCCTCCTGATGATGCCTCGCCTCTACCTCTTCTTGCTGCACGTCTTCTTTCAGCACTTCCTTCTTCTTCTTCGCTGCACTGTGATCCAGGGTGGGCTCCTTGTTTAAAATCACGATCTTTTCCACGTCGCTGCTGGCCTCCTGATGATGCCTCGCCTCTACCTCTTCTTGCGCTGGATACCGCATCCCACTCTTCGTCGCCAGTTGTCGTGTCCTACCACCCAGGAACTCACACAGGACACGATGTGCATCTTACAGGTATTCTTTTATTTGTTGGTTTACATCATGCTTGGATCATGACCTCCTGCCTCGAGGTCTAGCATCAGAATGCCGTTCCTCTCCACCCCTTGACCGGATGTGGTGTCCGGTGTCCCCTCGCCCTTGCGCTGTCCCCAGGGTCCTAATGCCCTTGTCCTGGACACGATAGTAAAGACCCTGAGTAATGAGTTTCGAAACAAGGGGTTAAAGAATGACTTCCAAAACGCATCTCAACTAAATTGCCTAGGAGGTTTTGGAGCCTTTCGGGAGGAACATATAGCAGGAGTTTTATTCCCCTGCCCCAGTCTCTGGTAATTTGGGGGAGGGTGACACACAAAACGTAATATGAAGAAAGGGGCTCTCGATCATTCCTCTTCAGACATTGCCTTTTGGGGGCCAGCTCGCCCCCAGGCATCTGCTCCACGGGGTACCTGTAACACCTTGAATCGCCTTTGCAGAAAGTAGTTCCTGCCCACGCTGCCAGGCACTCGCTAAAGTGGCACAACATTTGCCGGGCACCAGTCTGTTCCTCCTCGCTGCTGGCTGGAGTCAGTGCGGTGCCTAGTCCCTCTCCCACACTGCCCATAGCTCTTGGTTCGCTGCCCTCCCGGAGTCAGCGCTATGCACTGTCCTAATCTAGTGTGAATGATATGGTCCATTCCTCTCAGTCAAGAAAAGGGCCCGAGCTACAGCACCAGGACACCAATGTCCTCCAATTTCTGGGTACTGCATCAAGTCATGAAATAGTGAGACATGCGGCAACATCCTGCAGCGACTGACTGAGCCATCCCGACCCACGTCGACCTAGGGCAGGGGTCTTCCAACTGTGAGGCAGCATTCCATAGAGGGGCCTCAAGTGATCCGAGGGGGGAGGGGAGGCGGCGCCAGGCTCTGGTCAAAAGAAACATTATGCTTATGACAAAGCTTTGCTTTAAGGGGAAAAATGAGCGGCAGTGAGACAATCTGTAATGGTGATGAATCCTATGATTTAAGAGAAGAACGGGGTTTTTTAAACTCTGGAGGCAGTGACCCCTGACGAAGGGCATTTCATGCCCGAAATGCATTGGGTGTTATTTAAACACTGCCTTCTGACGAACTTCGCATCAGTCATGTTCTTATAAGAGGTCCGGATGGGCACAGTCAGAACAGCAGAAACTTGGAAAATAAAGGCGTATGATATTGAGTGGGGATGTTTAATTAAGAACAAATCGAAGAAGAGGAGTACAAGGATGAACGAAATCATTTGAAAGCGGTTTAAAAGGAACGATTTTTTCGCCAATGTGGCACATTTCGCAGTGCGTTTGGTTTCGGGCGCAGACACGCCCGGTATTCCAGTGATGTCAATCTGTAATGGGTCATCACTAACATCTTTTGTTATTTCTATCCTAGCTGGGAGCATGAGTCGAAAGGGGAGGGAGGTGACTCCAAATAATCTTCAAAACCCTCACCCTGTTTCTGATAATCACACTGTGGATACATTTATACGTCAGTAAGGCCTGGCTGACCAGAAGAGTATGTTTATCAATAATGTATTTGATTGCATTTTTTAAAGGGGTTACAGAGCTCAACTGCAATGCTTGAATAAGTCTAAAGACATTTAACCATTGCCAATTTAATAGAATAATTGTGAAACGTTCTGAGGGGGGCCCAATATTTTTTTTCCGTTTTACACTGGAAGGGAAGCAGCTTTAAAAACTTTGAGGACCACTTCCCTTGGGCATTGGGCGCCCGCACACCTTGAGCCGGCGGAGCCTGCACCTCAGCTCCTGTAACAGGCTTCTGCCGAGTCTCCACTCCTTACCTCTGGAAGGTACATATCCAGGCTGTGCCAGGTGGTGTGGGTGGAAGTGGAGAGCACTGGGCTGAGAGCAGGCCACTTCAAAACACAGCCTACTGGGGAAAGTCAATCAATGACCCAAAACCAGGTCAAGATTAAATATCACCTCTAGCTCCCCTACTGCGCCCCAACCTGTGCTACTGCTGAGTGCTCTGAGGCTGAAGCGGCACCACGGACCGCGCCACAGGGCAGATGACAGTGGCTTTCTATGGTCACCTGGGCGGCACCTGTTGACTTGGAGGCAGTCAACTTTGGTAATGGTAGGTGCCCTTCTGCTTCTCCGGGCTCTGCTCTGCCAACCGTCCAGAAGCCATATACATAGGGGCCCATCTGGTATTACAAAATAAAAACACGGCATGTAGGGTTCAATGCCAGTACTGGCACTATCGCCAGCCCCTACACTCACGTCTACCCCCTACGGCCCCGGCCGCTGCTGAGACTCCCACTTCCTACTGGCTCTTGAAGCCTCCTCGCGCTTCCAGTGCGCGTTGAGGAATACTTGCCATCTTCTGTAGCATCCCCCAAACAGGAAATTAAACCAGGATAGTGTCTGGTGCAAGAGCAGCATGTGAGGAGCAATGAATGACCAGGGGCCCGGCTTTCACAGATGCAGGAACCCTGGGCAGGACTTCCTTTAACAAGCACTCGTCTTTCTCTTCAGTCATTGGGAAACTCAACAGGCGTCTGTAACTTCTGCAAACGGTATTGCCTCGAGAACATGTTAAATGTAATACTTCTACACGTAACTTTTCCCAATTAGTAATTCCAAAGTAAATACTTTGAAAAAGAAATAAGGTGTTTTTCCAAAAATATATTGCAGTAAGGACCGTTTGAATGGGGTGCTGTGGTTAAAGTATAGGAGTGCAAAAGTACTTGGTAATGGGGTAAAGAGTTTTTGATAAGGGGTTACGATTATAGGGTTCATGGTATGGGGCAATAAAGCGTTGGTGCCTATGGTTAGGGGTTGGAAGTAAAGGGTTTTAGGAGATAAGAGTTAGGGGTTTAGGGGTTACGGGTTAGGGGCACGGGGGTAAGGGTATGTGGTGTGGGTTTAAAGGTTTGGGGTGTAGGGTGATGGGCTAAGGTTTCAGAATACTCAAAACGGGAATCTGTGCTGACTTTGAGGTCGCACATTGAATACTGGTGTCCCCACTCAGCCTTTCATCCGCAGAGGTCAAATGTCATTGAGTTTGCTAACAATTAACATCGGGTATTCAGTGCCCCCAGGGATAGATTAATGCGTGCTTTGTAAATCCACATGTTTTGTAGTGCACCAGAAGGGAAAGGGTGAGAATATCTACGGGTACACTAACACTGGCGAGAGGAAAACAAGAAAATAGAACGGGTAGGGGATGAACTAGGACAGGCAGGGCTCGGAGAAAGAAAATAAACAAGCCATATGATCCAGGAAAGCAATAAAGGCTTTTTTTCCTTCACAAAGCTAATTCGCCAGAATATATTAGACTTCTTGGAAATACCATTATATTGAATAAAAATCGAGTAATCTTGAGAATTTTGCGTACGTTGCTTGTCTATGTGTACATACGTGTGTGATTATATCTTGCTAGTATGTTTGTGCACTTTGCACCAGTGTGGCTCTGCATGTCTATCTGTACATGTACTCCGACAGGCAGACAGACTTACAGCCACGGCAAAGAGTGTTTACCAAATGAGTTCTTTCACTTTGCACAAGTGACGTCTGAACATTCTTCCGCATGACGTGTTTTGTTTTATTATTATTACGCCCCAGGCTTCGATGTGACCTTTACATGGGGTGAATGTGTCTGTTAAACGGATTGCTTAGATTGACGTTTTCGCCACCCATTTCCAGTAAATCACAAGCTCTATTTATTAGCTTGGTTTCCAGGCAGCAGGAACGGAGCCTCCCATTTGTCCAAATGCACATATGCGATTTACAAGATAAGGGACATTCCTGTGACACGGATACTATATCCCTTCTCTGTGTGGCACACTGCCAAAGAACACGCCTGCCACGCCATGCTTACCTTTAGAAAGTGCTTAAAACTATAGGACGGCGTTTTATCATAGCCGTATCCGTGATCTTCTCGCTTCTTGCAGAAAACGATGGCTTTTTCGTAGAGAAAAAGGTGTCTCTGCATTGGCTTAAATCGAGCAAGGTCCTTCATTTTTGTGGGTCCCTTCTTGTGCCCCGTCCACACGCTGAAGGAGCCCTGCATCAGCACCTTTCCAAACTCGTTGAAGTCACCCTGGAAGACAAGACCGCAACAGGGAAGTGACGTGCAATCCGGTTTATTTACCATAAAATAGTGCACCTTACACAATACTTTACAAAAATGATGATCATATACGACAGTGTTCAATAAGCGTTAGAATACAAATGTACCACAGGTCTAAACAGCTTTTTAGTCACGCAATATATTGAGATTTCAAATGAATGCACACTTTCGGTAGCCAGACGTGTTTATAAAACATACTTTCTGAGCTTACTTAAGGCCATGGGCCTGGAAAAATCAAACAAAATCCAGACACGGCAGATAGCACGCAGGGACCTATCCACAAATGATTGAGTTATGGGGCAGATTTTATAAAAAATATCTTTGTGCTAGGGGTTTTTGTGCCTGGTGGGGATGATAAGGATGAGTTGGGGACCAAAGTAGAGACAGCCACATCACCACATATGCACATCACACAGTTCAAAACATTGATACACTGTAAAGACTAATTTACAGAGGTTTTTTCTCACCTTCAAGCACAACTAACTTGTTCTTAATCATTCTTCGGTCTGTTTTCATGGAGATTCAGAGGACTCGCAATTGACTCTCAGTCACCTCCAGATAACCCCCAAATACCATCATCTCGCCTTCAAAGGCCCTCAGCCCTCTAGACACATCCCATTGGTGCTGCCTTCAGCGCCCACAGATCTGCACTGAATCAACATGACCCACCATAAAACACCCCTAACCAGCTTAAAGAGATATTTCCTCTGTCCTTAAAGCTTCTAAGGATTTGTCAGTCTTTAGTCAAATCCATCTCGTCATTAAACAATCCAGTCATTATTAGGCACACCTTCAGAAATCTAGATGTCACATCAGATTTCAATCTGAGATTCTCTAACTACTTGCAGACACTGCTAGCAAGCCCTTGGTAACTCCCAGCCAGCGCACAGAGATAATCAGTCTTCCTTCAGACAACCACAATTTACTCACAGAAGGTCAGCCAGATCTTTGAAACATTTCAGCAGGCTCTCATAGATTCTCACCTGTCTATCTCAGAAGGGCCCGCCATCCCTCAGAGTAGTCCAAGCCAACCCTTTGATTCCACATCTAGACAAAGCTAGCTGGACCACAGAGATCATCAACCCCCCGGGGGCCATTAGGCACTCCTTCAGCTGGCCTTCATACATCCTCAGAGATTTGGTGCCTAAATGGTATTCACACTCTTCAACTGGTCATCAAAGTGCCCTCAAAGGCCCCATCTAAATGATGGTGCTACTGCTATAGTTTTTCTCACCCCTTTTTCTTGTGGAGCCACAGCCAACTTTTTCTACACACACCATCTGTTTGTGTGTTCACAGTTTTTTCCTTCCACGGACGTTTGTCACTTCACTCACTTAGCTGTTGAGCTGTGTGTGGATATCTTTGTGGTGTGTTGTCTCATACCAGTGGAAACATTCTCTCTTCCTGTGGGTAAGACTAGTCCACTTCACCTGGATCTAAAACCATTAAAAATGATATCTGGTCTTGCTGTATCTGTGCACACACTCTGAGAAGTGTGCAGCACTAGGAGAACCACCAGAATGCAGGTCCAAGTGTGACAAATATTTTCCACAAACCCAATTGCACCTAAAATGTTATTGATACTGTGTAGGACAGACAAGTCCATTAACAAGTTGGTTCATAAGGAAGGTCATTGGGTGGTAGGTAAGAGTGTCAAAGCACCATAGAAATACAGGCCTCCTCTGATTCTGTTCCAACTGATACTTCTATCAAACACAGACACACCAGTTCCGAAACTCCACGATTCCATCACACATTCCACATTCCCCCACCTTCCACACACACAAGTCCAACCAACAAGCTCAATACTAAATACCTCCCTTGTTTGGAAACAAAGCACATTACAAAGACGACAAACTAGGTCATCCAGAACAAGTATCCACAACTGAGAACACACACAACAATCCTAAAATATATCCTGGTATCTGGCAGGTACTCCACTAATCGTTAAACCTCTATTGCTCACACCACCTACCTCTGGTCATATCCAAAACATACCACATGATTCCGTCACTCAGCCTCTCTGTATTAAAATCAATATTTGTCATTTACACTCGAAAACACATTCTCCTCAGAACCACTCTTTCACATGCCCTCAGGGACCTCCTTGTCCATGACCCCTTTGCACACAGATACTCTTTCTAGACTCCACACTTTTCTATCCTGAACTCTCACCACAGACCTTTGACAATCTTCTGAGGCTCAAACCCTATGGAATGGTCCTTGGTAATTAACCCTAGTTTCCTGATCTAATCAATTTCCCACACAAACCATGGGTAGAATAGCACTCCTACAACCACGAGATGCCCACTCTATGGCCAAGTTGGTTCATAACAACGTTTATTAGCTCGTATGTAAGGGTGACAACGTGTCACAGAAATTCCAGTCTCAAATTCCCTTCCAACTCATCCCCCTTTCAAACACACGCGCACGTTCCAACATTCCATGCTTCCATTCAACATTCCTACACCCTCCTCACTTACACGTTCCATTACCCAGCTCTACATCACACACTGCCACAACCAATCAGAAGTACTAGTTTGATAGAAACTGTTCCGATTTATATGGGCATACAGACACATATGTAGTGTTCTTTACAAGGGTGCTTCAAGATGCTAGCATAAACTCCGAGAGTTCAGAGCCCATCTAAATCCTGGTGTTATAGCTATCTGTTTCCCTGAGTATATTTTAAAATACCATTAAGGTGTCTTGTGTAAAATGATAAGAATTATTTCATGGGGCACCTGCTTTCGATAAATCAGCACAATTCTACCTGGTATGTAAAAATAGCCTTTGTAGTGGAAAAAAAAAGTCCAGACTACATTTCAAAAAGGGCACTCAAAAAGACTCTCTGGTACAGGAAATTACATAATTGACAAATGATTTATGCACAAGCACTAATGATAAAACTGTCAGATACACACAATTTGTGCCCATTTTAGCCTTAAATAACCGTCACCTCTCTTGCCTTTATACGGACAGTCATCACAAGGTTTTTTACCTGGTGGTAATTGCCAGTGCAAACCACAGCTTTACTGGTATTAATGTATATATGGTACCTGCAATTAAGGTTTTGTGGATAATTTCCTACTTTTTGCTCCAATTTCCCCAATGGGGAGAGGATTTGTCCTAACGACTAGGGCGGTCGACCTTGAATCTGGGGAACTGGGTTCGAGTCTCAGCAATGACGCTGAATATCCTGTGATTCTGGGCAAATCACTTAATCTCCCCGTGCCTAACACAAATGAATGTGTCCTCATGTAATGCAACTGGTGCTTATGTAAAGCGCTCTGATACCCGATTTGTGTCAAGTTCGCACTATATAAAACGCTGTAAAATAAAATAAATCTGTAAATCAGATGCAAACATACCTGTCACAAGGGAGCCTGTGCATTTGCACTGAGGTGTTTTTTTGCTGCTTATTTTATCTTTTCTTTATGATGGTGTAATTTGTGAATGGTGCTGCATTATAACCTTCCACTGTAATTATGTGACAAATGTTTTTGTGCAGAATCTGCAAATATGGTACAAAAGGGGGTGGTGATGGACGGAGCATCTGAATCAATCAAACACTCACACCCAGTCAAAAGATCTGGGTTTAATCCATCACCGTTCTTTAGCCCACTCTGCCACCCCAGTTCAGACATGGCTATATGCCAATCAGTCTGACCCTGTGCCTCATGGGAACAGTCCAGCCCGAACTGCCAAGCCATGTCTTCCCTGGACCGGAAACAAGCTTCCGAGGACCAGTTTCTGGCATTCCAGACGTCTTCAGCCCGGCTTGCTTGAATCCAGTGGCAAAGTGAGCAAGGGACTCACGTCTGAGCATACCCTGCCACACTTATGGCGGCCAAAAGCGGTACAAAAGGGGGTGGTGAGGCACAGGGTCAGACTGATTTGCATATAGCCATGTCTGAACTGGGGTGGCAGAGTGGGCTAAAGAACGGTGATGGATTAAACCCAGATCTTTTGACTGGGTGTGAGTGTTTGATTGATTCAGATGCTCCGTCCAGACCACCCCCTTTTGTACCGAATCTGCAAATATGGCACTACCAATTTATGGCCCTTCTCCCTTTTCATAGAACTTAAAACGAGCCTGTAGTGTTGTAGCAGTATTTAAAATACACCTTTCTATATTCTGTCAGTGGTTCTCTTTTTGTGCATTATTCGTTTTCACAGGTGTCTATGTTGGATATTCATTCAAAGAAACCTTATTTCGGTGAATGTGACCTAAAAAGTGCAGCATGTAAAAACATTCATTTGTGCAAATACATCAAAAGAGTTTAAAAGATAACATTTCAAGAAAGTTAAAAACATTATAGACATTACTTAGTGATTACATTAATTCCATAT
Organism: Lissotriton helveticus; assembly: GCF_964261635.1. NCBI lineage: Eukaryota > Metazoa > Chordata > Amphibia > Caudata > Salamandridae > Lissotriton > Lissotriton helveticus. The sequence continues at coordinate 1,931,656,433 of NC_136063.1, read as the reverse complement.
TAAAAAAGAAGGGGAAAAACGGAAAGTGCGATCGTTACACACACAAGTTTGTGGAAAGTGCATAGTACAATAAATAAATAAATAAATAATTTAAGTAAACAACTTTGATAAAAAGCAACAGGAAAACCCTTCAGTACATAATAGTATGCTATGATATAGAGGAAGATTATACCAGATAGCAATAGTAACCATATCATTTACTATAACGTATCCAATGAATCGTTAGATGCTTTCAGTAAAACCCTTCTGGTGCACCACATAGAAAACAGGAATCTTGCAACTGAGTACACAACGGAGATATTGAGGTCATACTTCATTATCCTAAAGACTTCAATACAGCGCCTACTACCCAGGTTCCTGCAAATCTGCACCAACCATCTTTTCCTCGCTTTGTTATAGCCTGGGCAACTAAAAAAAACATGCAACTCTGATTCATCAGGGTAATCACAGTCAGGGCACCATACCGCATTCTGGGATCTCCACTTCGATGTGAAACAGCAAAGAGGCGTGACCCCAAATCTGAATTGCAAATAACATTTTCTTGCAGTCACAGGTTTAATAAGATCTAACACTATCTCAAAGTTAGCAGTAGCTTTTATTTCCAGAAAGGCTTTAGTTAGTTTGCCTGTTTTATAACTGGTATGGAGTAAAGCCATTCTATAGTTCTCATAATGAGCCTTCATTTGTTTCCTGGAAATTAATGGACAAGCCAACTCTGGTTGAGCCCAGCAATCCCCCAGGCCCATGTCTATTAGCAAATGTTTAATGTGGGCAAACGAAGGGAATCTAACAGCACCCCTCGACTTCAGGACTTCAGACAATTCTTCCTTGTATGGGAGAAGTTCAAGAGTCGACCACAGACGGCGCCAATACAGTAAGGGTTTAAGACTCAGCACCTCTGCTATTGCCATTAGTCCTGCATCTAATCGAAGTGGAATTAAAGGAGGTCTGCGCGGGAGCCTATATAGATTCCTAATATAGTGGTTCTCAACCTGTGTTAATGGCTCGGAGTTAAGATGACCCCAGAGCTCTGCGCCATATAATGCGCCCCCTCGTGCCTGGGCCCTGTACATTTCTAGTGCTGGGCTGACAGCACTCTTGCTTGACTTATTAAATACCTTCATGATGTCCCCTGAGCCAATTTTAGTGTTGACTTCGCAATGTGGGCCCCCCAATCCATAGTTTCAATAATGGTGATGTCTAGATAAATAAAAGATGAGACTCTTTCAAGGAGCTTACCATTTAGTGAAGGGTTTGGACGGGTGCTCTTTGGATTGTTAAACACCATACATTTCGTTTTCTGTAGATTTATCTCTAAGCCTCTTTCCCTACAGAATAACTGAAATCTATCCAAAACCCTTTGAATCCCTATGGGTGATTTGGCTACCAAAAGGGTGTCATCGGCGAACATCATTGCTGAAATTCTATGAGAAGCTAATTTTGGGGCATCTAAATCTCTTTCTGATGACAGGGCATCAATCAGGCCATTAATATAGAGGCTAAACAAAGTTGACGCAAGACCACAACCCTGGCGTACGCCACGGTTAATAGGTATGTTATTGCTAAGGTTTTTGTAGAGCTGTGGAAAAGTAAATTTTGCCATGTTCTGTGTCCCTACGTGTCCTCCATCTTATGTTATGTGTGCATGATTAATATGCATATGTATTCCCCATGTTTGATTAAAGACGCAATTATAGTTGTGTCCATCTCTAGTATGCCAGTTTCCAGTTCTCGTGAAAGCTACGAGTATCAGGCCTATGTAAAGTTACGTTGCCACGTTTCTCAGTGTGCACGTTATTTCATTGTAAAGTCCCCGTTTCTAGGCCTCGAAAGGGCCCGGACACCAGATTCAGCTCCTGTCTTCTGAGTCCTCGCTGAGGAGCGATACAGCCCCCACCTGTATCCTCGACCCTTCACTTACTTCCTGCCTCGCAGTGCCCGGCTCAGCCTGGCTCTGCCTCTGAGTCTGCCAAGAGTATGTTATGATTCTAGTTATCAGTCCAGCCCTCCTTCTCTGCATTCCTAAGCTACTGAATCGCATCAATAGTTTCCGTCATTTTCTAGCCTTTACGTCTCCATGTAAGAGAAATACTGCATTTAATGGTCATTTAATATTCTTCATCACGCACTACATGTAGAATAATGCATGCACCATTCTTAGAGTCTGTTAGCCTTTACCCCGATAACTTTTAGTTTATATCAACATGTTCTCTAAACATCAGATACTAGATAGGGTTTAGGTACATGTCGCCCTGACTCTCCAGACTTCAGTCTCTGCTCCTAGCACAGAGTTCATAGCCCCCAGCTTCTCCTAGTAACACGTCATTGTCAGTTTGCGCGCACCATTAGGTTAGAGGTCCCGGCTCCTTAGGTAGCCCCCTCCATGTTTCCGCCCCATTTATGACATATTCTGTTACGTTTACATCACATGTCTATGTATACGCCCCTGTTACACCCATTTTCACCCTTATCTTTCGCGACTGCTATTGACCACACCCACTGCTCCGCCTACTGTAATTCATTGTAATGTAACTGTTTTAGTATATATATTGGTGCACTGTTATTAAATGTTACGCCGATCCTGATCCTGCCCCCGGCAGCGCTGCCATCCTGTTCCCGTGCAGGTTGTCCTGTTCCTGTCCTTTATGCTGTATTAAACCTGCAAACTCCTACTACCTCGAATCTTGACTCTTATTTATTGAGCTATCTGTTATTGCTATGTCCAGTAAAACCTAGATCCGGTATTATTTATTTATATACCACATAATGGCGCCCGAACAGGCACTTGCCCTTTCCCCACGCGCCGGTGAAGCCACGCCAGCCCCCTGACCCTCTGCAGCCGTGACGGAACCATACCGTGCACGTGCAGATATTTCTGCTTCAAGTATCCCTCAGGCCCACGGAGGAGATGGAGGTGGCGGTCCAGCATCCAGACGAGGCGGTGGAGGAACGCGGCGAGTCCCGACCAGAGCCCAAGCCGAGAGTCCAAGGTCCGAGGTATCCGGAGGCCCACCCGTAACAGAAGTCCGAAGTTCGTCCGTCCGGCGTCGAAGCAGTCCAGTCCAGTCCGAGGCCTTCCGTTCTTGCTGCCCGGTGAGTACCATTGCTGGGGTAGTATCTAGACAGGGTCAATCTAATTGACTCTGGTCCGTGGGTTGGTGGTACACAGACCCAAAACGAAGTGTCCACTTCGGTGGATGCGGGTCCTGACGTGTCTCTTTATGAGACCGGTAAGTTTCGTACTGTTTTAGCAGTACATCTAGTTTCTGTTCTAGTCAGTTCTGTTCTCGAGAAAATTCATGTATTCTGTTTTCAGTATTCCAGGTAGTATTCTGTTCGAACTGTTATTTTAAAATGTTCTTCATGTATTTTAATGTCGTGGTATGAATGTGGAGTAATTATCGTGTTCATTGTGTATTGTATTGTGTCTAGATTACAGTTCAGTCATGCCTTTATTCTCGAAATTACGTCAGTTAAAAACCAGAAAAGGTCTGCTAGAAGCAGCAGTTCCTGTCCCGCCTAGGGACAGTCCAGGTCATTTTATGTATCAGAAGCATGGCATAAGTGCCATATTATATCTAGATTTATGGGTAGAGTATACCAAACAGTTAGAAGAAAAGTATAGATGGCCCGTATCAGGTACGTGGGATGCCGAGTGCATCATAAGAGTAGAAGAAGCATTATGGAAAAAGAAAGCCAGACAGTCACAGAAAGATGCCATCGAGTTATGGCGCAAAGAATCTCATAAAAGAACCGAAAAAGAAATCAGAAAGTCAGAACTAAGTAGAGAATCCTTAGAACGAGCCAAGAAAGGGAACTAATCGAGATAGGTGAACGAGTTAAAACAGAACAGTCAGACAGACAGAGGCATGCCCTTATTAAGGGTATGTATCCTCTTCTTGCCGAGGGCTTGCCAAAAGCGACCCCGGAGGCATCCAGTAATTTTCCGCCACCACTAGTTCCGACTAAGCTACGTCACAAACCGACCGCAGCTGATATTTTTATCTCGTCCTATTTGGACGACACAGTCCCGGAATATGCAAATCCTGTTCCGCCAGTCCCTGTAAATCAGGCAATTCCTGCTCCCCCAGACACCGGGGCACCTCTTGCAGTACCTGCTACGGTACCCCCGGTCCAGCCTACATTACAATTTCCCGCCACGCTAGTACGAAGAGTATCAGTCGACGATTCCAGTTTAGGGGCCGCAGGAGGAGGTCCTCCTGGTACCCCGCCACCGCACCAACGTAGAACGTTGGCCGAGTTACATGAATGTGCGTTACAGCGTACGCCCAAATTTAAGTCCGTTGCAGAAATCCGACGAGCTCTTACTGAATGCCGCTATGATCCAGTTGCAGGTGATGATAGTACAGTAATATATTCCATCCGTGTAAGACGGGTGACCGGGTATTTAGACACCCTACCAGATATGAAAGGAGATCTAGACAGAATATATCGTTTCATCCGTACAGGGGATGATCCAGAAAGTATTGGTGAAGCCATGTCTCAAAGGAAAGCTGAGATCCAGCTCATGATATTAAAGTTTCTGATTAATTGTCTAATAAGAGAACAAGATTACCCAACTAAAGATCCGGCCGAAATGAAAATCCTGACAAGGTGGAGTGATAATATAGCCGAGGGTAAACACAAGACTATCAGTAGTATAGAGAGTATGTACAAGAAAATTCGTAAGGAAATACTAAAGTTACACGAACAACGTAAAGCAGCACAAGTGAGCGAGAAAGAGAATGACTCTTCTACTGAAGAGGTAGAGGACGAGAATCCCATCAGAATAGCGTATGTAGGAAAATCTAGATTTCCAGACCGACATTTACGTCTAGACTACAAGAAAACTGTACATCATCCAGCACCAGAACAAGGTTCTCTGGAACAAGTATTTCAAGCTACCGATCACATTCTGAAATCACGAATCGGTTACAGTGAGTTAAGTACTATGCATGAACAAGAACTAGTCCGATCAGCGGTCCGATGGATTACTGATTCTACCACTTTTCCAGACGAAATAGTGGCACAAATGTTTCTGAAACTGCCCCCAGCCGAGCAACGACTGGTGGGTATGTATATGATTCAGCACCTCATTACTCTGTATGAGGGTCAACATTCTGATCCAGGTCCGTTACACGATGTCCTGAACGAGTTACTCCAGTATAGATGGAAAGGTCTAGGTACCGATTTAATTAGTGTTATTCTAGAACAGCGCCACAAATATAGAACGTCTTTGAACCCGCATTTTGTTCATGTCTCACCTCCAGAAAGTAAACCCTTTTACATAGACAGACAGAATCCGTTACGAGAAGTACACCCAGTCAGGACAACAGATGGTGAAATGCAACGAGTGTTTGTTTACACTCCGATTACAAAGATGGAACTCTTAGAGATGAAAAAGTTGATTCCCTGTCATGATAAAGATCCAGCAGGGTTCCACCGAGAATTAAAAGACATGCTCCGTATGGGAGAATACACGTATCCAGATATAATTAAAATGTTAAAAGTCTTATTGCCCGCAGGGGTATACGAGAAACTCAAGGAAAAAGATTGGGAGGTGGGAGAGAAGAAGATCGATTGGGCAGTTCTAGAAGCTGAAGATAAGATACGAGTACCAGGTACCGGTCTAGGAGAAAAATGTAAAGAATTACCAGAACTGTTAATACAAGTTTTGCCAAGATTATTAGCCACTAAAAAGGAAGACTGGGATGCAATCTCAGCCTGTAAACAGAAACAAGATGAAGACACTAGTGATTTTTATTCTAGATTCGAGAAATGCTTTAGTATCAACAGTGGCCTCAAGACAAGTAGCGAGTCATACCCTCATCTTTTTGTTACTAAATTAGTCGAGAATTCAAGTCCACAAGTTAAGAATCGAGTTTTGAAAGTCGAAAGTACCTGGCAAGCTAATACCCCGTCCCAGATGTTACAGATGCTCCAGTACCACCAGAATAGAATCAGAGAAGAACAAGATACACGAAAGAAAACGTATGAAAGACACGAAAATGAAAGTACTGGTTGCACAATCTATTCCACAAGACAGTCAGAAGAGGGGTACGAATCAAGCCAGTCATCCTGCAGTTCCCGTTAAAGGGACATGCAATTATTGTAAACAGCCAGGTCATTTTATAAACGAGTGTGCAGTTCTGAAACATAATATAGCTACCGGTAAGACTAAAGAAAGACCACGTCCGCCTAGACAAGAACAAGTTTCACAGACTTCTCAGCCACAGAATGCACAACAGACAGTTCCAGCACCGCAGCCTATTGCTGCAACACAGCATGTTACACAGCAGATGTACCAGTATGCACAGTCCGAGTATCCAGAGTATCAGCCATATTCATGAAACAGCCTAGAGAGGGAGGTAGGCTTGCCTCTCATCGAGATACCTGTAGATCAAGAGGGTCCCTATGTTCATAGTCAAGTATTAGGGAAAGACAGAAAGTTTTTGATTGATACAGGGGCAAGTAGGACCACCATCAGTCACGCCGAAGTTCCAGGGGCTCCGCTCTCAGGCTCTAGAAATGTTTCCCTTGGATTTTCAGGAAAGCCTATTGTAAACGAGATATCTAAGCCAGTTACTCTAGAAGTAGGTCCATTGTCCCGCACTACTGATCTGTTACTTACTAAGTCATGTCCAGAAAATCTGTTAGGCATTAAAACACTGAAAGAATTAGGTGCAGTCATATGCTGTTCCCCAGAGGGAATACGCCTGTTTCTACGTGACTTCAAGGGTCACTATGTATTACGAGATTTTGATCCGAGATTGTCTAATGTTCCGCAGCATCTATGGGCACAAGGTCCAACTGATGTTGGTTATATGCAAATCACACCCCATCGTGAGACTCTCAAGCCAGGTGTAGTGTTACCACGAATCAGACAGTACAGATTGCCACCTGAGGCTGTAGCAGCCTTATCCAAAATTATTGACGAGCTCATCGCTCAAGGAGTAGTTGTAGAAACTGACTCCAATGTATGTAATTCTCCGATCATTCCAGTCATGAAACGTACTGATCCAAATGCACCCCCAGTATATCGATTAGTGATTGACCTACGAGAACTTAACAAATGTATTATTCCCCAGTACCCAGTTGTCCCAGATATCTCTTCCCTATTGACAGCCATTGATTCCGAAGCCTCATTTTTTACAGTCATAGACCTCAAGAACGCGTTTTTCAGTGTCCCCATTCATCCAGACAGCCAGTTCCTTTTCGGATTTTGTTTAAATGGAAGGAGCTATATGTTCACACGAGCTCCTCAAGGTTTCACAGAAAGTCCTAGTATTTACAGTCAAGCACTTAAGAGACAACTAGACAATATTCACATGCCAACTGACACTGCCCTGCTCCAGTATGTCGATGATCTACTGATCACAGCCCGTTCTGAACGTGCTTGCGAGCGAGCATCCCTTACAGTCTTGTATTTCCTAGCCGAGATGGGGCACAAGGTGTCCCCTTCTAAGCTTCAATTCTGTGTCCAGCAAGTGATCTACTTAGGCCACTTGCTGTCCAAGAGGGGTAGGCAGTTGACACCCGACCGTATCCAGTTAATAGCGAGTCTTCCTCAGCCCAAGACCCAGAAGGAGGTACGTGCTTTTATCGGCCTCACTTCTTACTGCAGACAATGGATTCCTCAGTATGCATTTCTAGCTAAGCCACTGATACAGTTAACGACACAGGAGGCAGCCGTATCGACTGTCCTCCCTTGGACATCTGAACATACACTTAGTTTTAATGAATTAAAGAAAGCTCTATGCCAAGCTCCAGTTCTAGCAACACCGAACTACAGTAAGCCTTTTACACTTTTTGTCACTGAACGCGAAGGTACAGCATTATCTGTTCTCACACAAGATCAAGCAGGACAATACAAGCCCTGTGCTTATTTTTCAAGCACATTAGATCCAGTAGCCCAGGCGCTGCCTGCGTGCCTCAAGTCAGTTGCAGCCACAGCACTAGCTATCAGACAAAGTGATTCCATAGTATTAGGACATTCCTTGACAGTACAAGTTCCACACTCCGTGGAAGTTCTTTTAAACCGAACACAGACTCAGCACTTGACAATTGCACGTTTAACAGGTTATGAATTGACACTGTTCCAGCCACACATAGAAATCAGACGCTGCAACGTTTTAAATCCTGCAACACTGTTACCGTCAGTTAATTCAAATCCTGCCACACACGACTGTGTGGAAGTAGTTAATATTATGACTAAGCCAAGACAAGACTTGACAGATATTCCATTACCAGATCCCGACCTGACACTTTATGTGGATGGTTCATGTATGAGAACAAGTACAGGAGAACTAGTAGCCGCGTATGCAGTGACTACTGACACTGAAGTTATTGAAACACACCGTATTGACACCTTGTCTGCTCAAGCAGCAGAGCTAGTTGCTCTGACACAAGCCTGCATACACGCCAAGAACCTGAAAGTTAATGTTTACACAGATTCACGTTACGCATTCGGAGTTGTACACGACTTCGGAGTGCTCTGGCAGGAGAGAGGTTTTATGACTTCTCATGGAACCAAGATTCAGCATGGTCTCCTTATTCAGGCTCTGTTAGATGCCATACACTTACCGACATCCATTGCTATCATGAAATGTAAAGCACATACGAAAGTTACTGACACTATTTCTCAAGGTAATGATCTAGCAGATCGCACAGCCAAGCTTACAGCACAGACACCAGACATTCCAGTTAATAAGACACCGACATCCACTCTAGAACAGACTACATGTATGACAGTTAAGGACCCCACTCAAGATGTCATAGATATCCAGTTACATGCTACTCCCGAGGAAATCAAGAAATGGTCCGAACAAGGAGGGGTCCAGACAGATCAGGGATGGGTGACGAAGGGTAAAGCCACATGGTTTCTCCCCGACTCTATGGTTCAAGTCATTATCAATACCGCACATAGTCCAGCACATTTAGGAGAAAAAGCTATGTTAGACAGTATCCAGAACATTTGGTTCAACAAGCATTTACGAGCTGCAGCCAAGCAGAAAGTCCGTACCTGTATGATATGTTGTCAGTTTAATCCAGGTAAAAGTGTCCCGGTGGAACAAGGTGGATTCCAGCCCCCTGACCACCCTTTTGAAGTCCTCCAGATGGATTATATTCAGATGGAGCGATGTCGAGGTTTCAAGTATGTCCTCGTAGTTGTATGCGCTTTGTCCAGGTGGACAGAAGCATATCCAGTACCAGATTACACAGCCGCGACCACTGCCAAGCAGTTGGTTCGTGAATTCTTCCCCCGCTACGGACTCCCTAGAGTCGTATATTCTGACAACGGCCAGCCATTCTCATCTGAGCTCATGAAACATATTTCCCTTTTGTTAGGGTACCAGTGGAAGTTCCATTGTGTACGCCATCCAGAAGCAGCCGGTCTCGTAGAGAGACATAATCAGACCCTGAAAATCCGAATTGCAAAAGTATGTAAAGAGAAAGGTGTGGACTGGCTAGTAGCTCTGCCAGTTGCCTTGTTTTATATGCGCATGGTCGCACATTCCAGATCAGGTCTGTCCCCTTATGAGGTCGTATTCGGCCGCCCCCCTAACATGTGGGGTACACCTAGACCTCGAAGTATTACCGATGTTTCAAGTAATATGCTGACAGATTACCTAGCTTCCTTGATGTCTGCCCTCAACTCTTGTCGTTCACAGGTTGCTGCCGCATTTCCAGACAATACCGAGGTGGCACCGCATGAAATCGTTCCCGGATCCATGGTTCTCGTCCGGAATTTTGATCGTTCAGGTCCGCTGGAGCCTCGCTGGAAGGAACCCCGACAGGTCCTCCTGGCCACCCGTACTGCCGTCAAGCTAGAAGGCAGGAAGGGCTGGGTCCATTTGTCACATGTGAAAAGATTTTTTGGATTGAAACCTGTTTCAAAGAACATTTCCGAGGATCTTAAAGACTGCCAAAGTACTATTCTTAAGGACTGTCCCGCAAAAGACATTGCTACGAACCCTTCCCTGTTAGAGAAAACTCCGCAGCAGGAGTATAAGCTTAAACTAAGGTCTAGTAAAATAAGTCAGCCAGTTTGATTGTCTAAGTCCTCCCCTAGGTGAAACGGTTAGACCGGTTTCTGACATGTATATAATAGACCCCCATAGAGAGAGAGTTAGTGAGAACTCTAGAAGTTGCACTATTATTTTATGTTTTCTGCTATATTTCAGCATTATGATTTCCTGCACCAGTTATGCATTTTATTTGTATTTTCCAGTTTCTCATGTAAATAAGTCTGCTAATGCTACAGTAGAGCACACGTTTAGTGATCTGCCTCCTCATAAACTCTCATATCGTCTCGCTATGCGAAATAATTCTTTTATCCGCATGTTACATTATTCACACCAGACCAGCAATGCCACAAATTGTTGGGTGTGTGGTCGACTCCCCCCTTTCCAGACACCGAAGGGAGTTCTGCCACTCTTTCCTTATCCATTTTCACATAATGGTTCGTGTGGAGCATGGTCCACGTTAACGTCATCCTTAACAGATATGTCTTTTCTGAACAGTACATGTTTCCCAGACAAGCAAGGTCTTCCCCACAGAACAGGGTTAGATCTAGAAAATGAAGTTTATAATTTGGGTAATTATTCTTCGAATTTCATGGTCCTGAATGTTCAGTCTGATTCTACTCCAGACTTACCTGCTATTTCAGTACTACCAGTCAAAGGTGAATTATGTGTCCGAAATAATGGTTCCGTACATGTAGGCCATAGTGATTGTACTACTATCGTCAAGTATAGTGACAGTGGGAAATCTATTTTCAAAGCTTCACGTCATTCTTATTTTGTTTGTGGTCAGACCGCATATGTTCGTCTGCCCCTTGATTGGGATGGTACATGTTACATTGCCTTCCTACTGCCACCAGTTTTCCTAGCCCCACCTGACTATCATAGGAATTCCCACCTAGTACATACTAGACACAAGAGAAATTTCCCGATTGTCGATTATACTGAAACTGCTCTAGAACAATACATAGATATCAATAAAGGTGTCTTCCCCTACTTAGGTACTGTCGTGAATAGTAAACTGATACGTAGATTAACCAGAACCCTTGAAGCAGTAGTGATCGAGACTACTTCTGCTCTAGGTAACTTAACCGAAGAACAATCCTTTATGAGAATTGTCGTGCTCCAGAATCGTCTCGTCCTTGACGTCATACTGGCCGATAGGGGCGGGGCATGTAGAGTCATCGGATCTAGTTGCTGCATTTTCATTCCTAATAACGCGCCGTCTGTTTATTCAGCTATTACCAGACTCCATAAAATTGCCCATATGTTACACCAAGATCCAGGCACCTGGACATGGTCCGGTTGGTTCTGGAATATAATTTCCGCCTGGGGATGGAAAGTATTGTCATTTCTGGGTATTGCAGTAGCGATCATATTCAGTTGCTGCCTCTGTTTACAATGTGGCCCTGCGATTTGTGGCACTTGTGCTACCTCTTGTATTCCTAGTCCTAAGTCCCGTCCTAAATCCAGTTCCAAGAAAATTCGAGACGAGCAAATGATACTGTATGAAATGATAGATGGTATCATGAATATTGATGTTTCCTGATGGAAACGTAGTGACAAGGAGGGAATGTGGAAAAGTAAATTTTGCCATGTTCTGTGTCCCTACGTGTCCTCCATCTTATGTTATGTGTGCATGATTAATATGCATATGTATTCCCCATGTTTGATTAAAGACGCAATTATAGTTGTGTCCATCTCTAGTATGCCAGTTTCCAGTTCTCGTGAAAGCTACGAGTATCAGGCCTATGTAAAGTTACGTTGCCACGTTTCTCAGTGTGCACGTTATTTCATTGTAAAGTCCCTGTTTCTAGGCCTCGAAAGGGCCCGGACACCAGATTCAGCTCCTGTCTTCTGAGTCCTCGCTGAGGAGCGATACAGCCCCCACCTGTATCCTCGACCCTTCACTTACTTCCTGCCTCGCAGTGCCCGGCTCAGCCTGGCTCTGCCTCTGAGTCTGCCAAGAGTATGTTATGATTCTAGTTATCAGTCCAGCCCTCCTTCTCTGCATTCCTAAGCTACTGAATCGCATCAATAGTTTCCGTCATTTTCTAGCCTTTACGTCTCCATGTAAGAGAAATACTGCATTTAATGGTCATTTAATATTCTTCATCACGCACTACATGTAGAATAATGCATGCACCATTCTTAGAGTCTGTTAGCCTTTACCCCGATAACTTTTAGTTTATATCAACATGTTCTCTAAACATCAGATACTAGATAGGGTTTAGGTACATGTCGCCCTGACTCTCCAGACTTCAGTCTCTGCTCCTAGCACAGAGTTCATAGCCCCCAGCTTCTCCTAGTAACACGTCATTGTCAGTTTGCGCGCACCATTAGGTTAGAGGTCCCGGCTCCTTAGGTAGCCCCCTCCATGTTTCCGCCCCATTTATGACATATTCTGTTACGTTTACATCACATGTCTATGTATACGCCCCTGTTACACCCATTTTCACCCTTATCTTTCGCGACTGCTATTGACCACACCCACTGCTCCGCCTACTGTAATTCATTGTAATGTAACTGTTTTAGTATATATATTGGTGCACTGTTATTAAATGTTACGCCGATCCTGATCCTGCCCCCGGCAGCGCTGCCATCCTGTTCCCGTGCAGGTTGTCCTGTTCCTGTCCTTTATGCTGTATTAAACCTGCAAACTCCTACTACCTCGAATCTTGACTCTTATTTATTGAGCTATCTGTTATTGCTATGTCCAGTAAAAACTAGATCCGGTATTATTTATTTATATACCACAGAGCGCGCAGTAACCCTGGGGCATCCTGGCGCTAGAACCTGGTAGTCATGAGGGAGAAGCAGCGGGAGGGAAGGGGGGATCAGGGAAACAGATGGGTTTTCAGTGCTTTCCTAAATTGAAGGAGAATTGGTTCGGTTCTCAGTTTCCGGGGGAGACTGTTCCAGAGCTTTGCCGTGTTCACTGAGAAGCGGCGGCCTCCCGTTCGGGCTCTTTTGACTTTATGGACCGTGACGAGGTTCTCATGGTTTGACCGGAGTGATCTGGTGGCTTTATAGGGGATGATACAGTCTTTGAGAATGGGTGGTCCTTTGTTGTGGAGAGTTTTATGTGCCAGGCAGAGGGCCTTGAAGACTACCCTTTCTCTGACTGGCAGCCAGTGAAGCTGTTTCAGGGCTGGTTTGGCCGAAGATCGGCCGGGGTGTTGGTCCTAAGTCGGGCGGCCACGTTCTGGATTCTCTGAAGGGTGTTGAGTGTGACTTCCGGTGCTCCCAGATAGATTGCGTTGCTGTAGTCCAGCCGAGACAAGATGAGGCCCTGGATCAGCAATTTTTGGGAGGTGAAGGGGAGTAAGGGAAGCACCTTCCTGCATTCCCTGAGGAGTCCAAAGCATATTGCTGTGGGTGCATGGGTGCTGTGAGTTTTCCATCCCTGCAGGGATCTCATTTGCGCATAATTGTTTTCGTGTAAGCGCCTAATAAGTTGAATTAGATACACAGGGGGGCCATCTCAATTAGAACTGACCACATTTTTTTCCCTTGGCACCAGGTCAAAATCTGACCTCAGGTCTACAAATATTAAAAAGAGGCTACCCCCCTCCAGGCAGACCGTCTTCCAGTACAACAGTTGAAGCCTTAGTAATTGGTCCAGGGTCGACAGTTTTTCCCTGAACCCTGCCTGGAGGGGGGAAAGTACACTCTTATCATCCATCCAGGATTGGAGCCTGAGGAGCAAGACACGTGCAAACATTTTTTGGGGGATGTCAATTAAACTAATTGGTCTATAATTACTACATAATAGTGGGGAGCCCTTTTTAAAAATCTGGATTATCTCCGCGCCGAACCAGCTAGCGGGAATCTTCATACCCATCATAATTGCGTTAAAAAGGACCCAGAAATACGGAGCTCATATGGGAGGTTCACTCCTAAAGAGATCCCCAGGGATCTTATCCAAACCTGGGGCTTTACCTGGGACTATTTTTGCCACTGCTTCCTTTATTTACTGTAGACTTATGCTCAGTCCAGAGCTGCCATCAGAATAATGATCTATGTCCCTTATAACTAGGGGATTATCCACTACTGGGGGGCATCCAGCTATTGGGAGTTCCTCAGACCTCCTTTCCTCCTTATAAAGAGATTCGAAGTATTCCCGCCAGACCTCTTCATCCAGATTTGGTTCTAACGCTCTTTTAGGTATGGTCGAACCAGAATTTACAACTCTCCAGAATGTCCTCATATCTCTATCGACTAGTGCGGTTTTTAATAGATCCCAATTTTCCGTTTCCCACCTATGTTTCGCTTCATGGGCAACTAATTTATAAACCCTTCTCAAAATTTTGATTTAAGGGCAATCCTTTGCTTTAATAGAAGCCACTAACGCGCCTTTAGCCTTACGGTAAGATGCGTTGTACCAAGGGTGGGGCACTGGCCTACCCGTTCTACTAGTTTATTGGGAAAAACTAAATTTAATACGATTTATTTAAATTTTTCATGATTTAGCTCAATCGCCTCATTATCCATAAGGTCCCTATTATGATTGTATAGGGTAGAGGCTTCTATAAAAATGGGTAATAGAGCATCATAGAGACTGCTCATGTTTTCCTGTGATTGGTTAAAATTAATCCAACGTACTCTCTTCCTGCAGTTCGAAACAATTAACTTAGAATCGCTGGGAGTATCATCAGAATGAGCTCTCTCTGGATTAATATTTGGAGATCTACTACTAGGGCATCATGGTCACTGTCGACACGTGGAAGAATTTTAAAATCAACCATCCTATCCCAAAAGTTAGTGTTAATAAGAATATAGTCTAGTATGAACCCTCGGTCCTTGCTGTGGAACGTGTAATCATGTGATGTTTCAGAAACTGATCATCCATTACACGCTCTTAGAGAGTGTTTAAGGACATGGCAATTTAACTGAATTACGAGGGGGGATCATTTATTTACTTTTGGGCATCTAGATTCCGGTATTTCAAAGAGGAGGTCCTCTTCAAGAAGACTGTCAAGAAGCAAGCCCTCAAGAGGCTAGAACTGACAGTTGAGGTCCCCTCCTACTATGACCATTTGGTTTAAAGCAATACTGGATAAAAATATATCTAAATCCTCCACAGTAGTGGACTCCTTTCCCTTAGAGGTAGGCCTCGAGTACACATTGATTAAAACAAATCGGGGATTTAAGAGGGAACTGCAATCAAACGCATAATATATCACTAGAACCTGTATCAAGTTGCACAACCGTGCAACCTAGGTGAACACCTACCCATGTAGTTAAGCCCCCTGATGGTCTCCTTACACCACCCGATATTGCCGGGATGCTAAAAGACGCTTAACCCAGCTTGATTACCTCTCCTCTTGCCCAAGTTTCTTGGAACAAGAATATATCATATTGACTAATAAAAGATCTCCAATCAGGGTCTTCTATTTTGTTATTGATGCCCGCAACATTCCAAGACAAAACCCGTGCAGCCTGGGAATTAAATATATTCTTGTTGGCAATTTCCAGGGACTGGGGATTCATTTTCACTCTACCTATTTCTGAGTCTACCTGCTCGACTATCCCTTCTGCTGTAGACTGATGGAAACTTTCATTCAGGGCTAAACAACCCTTAGTAGGGTTACTGCTTCGGGAGCCGCTCATGCACTCTCCGACCAGACCTTCCTCTCTTTGGGGATGTAGCCCTGTAGGGTAGCCCTTATATTCATGATCAATAGACACGGCGGATGTTTCTCCCTGAACAACAGAATTAATACATAGGGAGTTGAGGCAGGGGAAAGATTTATGTTTGGTGGACAATATGTTTGATCATTGTGCTCATGTATCGGTCGCGTTACTTCCTTCACCTGGCCTGGTTTATTAAGAGATTCCCCTGTTCTTTTAGTGGCTAATGGATAATTATTTGTTGCATTAGTTTGGTTTGTGGAAGACTTTGCCGCACTGTTTTCATTATGCTTCCTAACTTGTTGTGGGCATTCTGAGTTTACATTTATTTTCATTCTTTCATTTGGAATAGAACAGTGTTTGTCTACTGGGTGGCTATTTGTGGCCTGCTTACTTGTCATGGTATCAGAGGTGGTGTTGGCCTTAGTTATCTCCCTTGGTTTTAACCCTTCATTCAAAATTGCTTTCAGCCCTTTCAACCTTTCTAATATGGGTCTGAACTCCTCTTTGACAATGACTCTCATTTGGGTCTGGAGATTTAGTACCAGCGCTGTCACCCACACAGGCTGATCGGTGGCCTGGCATGTGGAGTCCACTGCTATGCTACCCGCCAAGGGCTGGTCTATATCTGCAATGGGGCCCTGTCGTTTTTTCTTTTAGCTGGCGGCTTTGTTTTGGATCTTACTTTAGCTTTGGTGTTGATATCTAACTGGATTGGAGCACTACTATTTGGAGATTCCATGCTCGTTATATCTAGATCTAGCAGTGGGTCATTAGACAGCTCTATAGGTAGGGCTTCTAATTCACAAGAAGGGCTGGAGATCAGTGATTCAGATTCTAAATTTGGTGTAATGGATAAACGCATCTCAGTCCGTTCCATTTCTGAGGCCACAGCTCCCAGGGCTTCCTCCAACATCCTGTCTATGGATGTGGGTTTGGCGCTAGGTTTGGGCGGAGCTGAAATTAGTTTCTTGGTCACACAAGCCCTTTTACCCATCTTTAGAACTTCCGAATAATTTAGACAGTTAAATAAACGTACCGATGTAGTATGCAAAATGGGGCTACACACACAAAAGATTCAGCGTATCCTTAGTAGGCCCTTGATTGTGACAAATGTATAAGTAAACAGGTCCTGGGGGCTTTCGATCCAAATAGTAAAATGGCAGGCAACAGTACCTTTTTGTCTGAGACTCTCTTTACAAATAGCAGGGGGGTAGCCCAGCCCAGCCTCTTCTGGTCACAGACGGCCTGCCCTTTTCCCGGGCTTAGCCCGCGCACGTCCTGCGCTGCGGGAGGAACTGAGTGTTTAAGTCCTTCCGGTTGCAAGGGGGGAGGGGCAAGTGCTCGGCTGGTAGCCCCGGTGGTTTCTGGCTCCTGGAGTTGCTGTCGCGTTACCCCACAAACACACAATCCATACGAAGCGTCTCCCGCAAGGAGTCTTTAAAGGTCCCGGATGCAGGGGGAGGGGCAAGTGCTCGGCTGGTAGCCCCGGTGGTTTTTGGCTCCTGGAGTTGCTGCCGCATCACCCCACAAACACACAATCCATACGAAGCGTCTCCCACGAAGTGGGAGGCGCAAGGAGTCTTTAAAGGTCCCGGATGCAGGGGGGAGGGGCAAGTGATCGGCTGGTAGCCCCGGTGGTTTCTGGCTCCTGGAGTTGCTGTCGCATTACCCCACAAACACACAATCCATACAAAGCGTTTCCTGCGAAGCTGGAGGCGCGAGGAGTCTTTAAAGGTCCCGGATGCAGGGGAGAGTGGCAAGTGATTGGCTGGTAGCCCCGGTGGTTTCTGGCTCCTGGAGTTGCTGCCGCGTCACCCCACAAACACACAATCCATAAGAAGCGGGAGGCGCGAGGAGTCTTTAAAGGTCCCGGATGCAGGGGGGAGGGGCAAGTGCTCAGCTGGTAGCCCCGGTGGTTTCTGGCTTCTGGAGTTGCTGCCGCGTCACCCCACAAACACACACTCCATACAAAGCATCTCCCGCGAAGCGGGAGGCACGAGGAGTCTTTAAAGGTCCCGGATGCATTCGGGAGGTGCAAGTGCTCGGCTGGTAGCCCCGGTGGTTTCTGGCTCCTGGAGTTGCTGCTGCGTCGCCCCACAAACACACAATCCATACATAGGAAGCGTCTCCCGCAAAGCGGGAGGCGCAAGGAGTCTTTAAAGGTCCCGGATGCAGGGGGAGGGGTAAGTGCTCGGCTGGTAGCCCCGGTGGTTTCTGACTCCTGGAGTTGCTGCCACATCACCCCACAAACACATAATCCATACAACGCATCTCCCCATGTTGAATATGCACTTACAAGAGCATACAATGAATTAGCGCTAGTGACAGACTACTTCAAGTGCAGGCAACAGCTTAAGTCCTCTGCCTAGAATTGCAGACTTTGGCAAATCAGGATGCAAATGTATATATTTTTTTTAAGTAGCAATCATATGAATTATTTTTGCGCCTTCATAATTATTAATTGTTGAAAAGAAAAGATTTTATACTTACATCATACCCTGTTATGGCTGTCTGATGCATGGAGTCATTAACCGATTTTAGCAAATCCAACATGGAATCTAGAGCCTCTTGTAATTCTTGAATGCCATCAGAGTTATTGCTAAATTTCAGTAGCTCCTTTAACAAAGCAGAGTACATTATTAACATTCAAATTCATTTCAAACAAATATCACAGAATGCCATCTTCAATGCGGAGATAGTAGAAAGTTACATTTTACATACATATATATATATATATATATATATATTTACGCATTCTTTTTTCCAGTAGATCTTCAATGCAAACATAAGAAGCGAAACAATTATGCCAGGTTTTCTGGATTGGTTTAAAAAATTTTAGGGCCATTGGTCTTCTTTTATAAAAACATTTACAAAAAATCTAATACTGCTAGACACGAGTAAGGCGAATTGATGGGAAAGGGGACATGTAAATAAAAATTTAAAAATACTGACTACCAAAATAAGGACACCATTTCTGCTTCTCTCTTTGGGGGACGTGAACTGGAAAGGGCAAGAGTCACATATAGAACAGGGAGTTAGAAATGTATCTCTAAAGAGTGTTTCTTGCCCTCCTCTGAAATTCTATGTTTGTGAATCGCCAACATAGATGCTAGATGTGGTCAACAGGGTATACGTGAATAGGCGGAAACGGACAGGACGGTAAATGCAAGGCACTAGAAGCATGATATGGAAACCAGGGCTTTTACTAAGAGATCAACATAAGAAGCCATGTGATTGCTTTGTGGAAGGCATAGAATCCAGGAAGCTTTTGAAGGTTTTACACTAAAGACACACATTTTTTTAAGGTTGGCATTGGATTCAGCTCTGGATTACTTGTGGGATGGAGGTAAAACTCACAGCTGAGGCAGAGACACTGAGGAAGAACTCCTGTACTATGACTTGTCCTCATTTAAAGCTGAGGGGGGAAATACAATTAAGATAAGCACACACCTTGTGGTCATCTGATGACTAGCCTGCCTTAAGACAGATACAATGTTGACAAATGGTGAACAGCATCATGGTTCTCTGTATATTTCAGGAATTTCCAGGTTCAAATAGAGAAGGTGAGTAAAGTTTTGTCTCAAAACAGTTCTCAAACCGTCTGCTGCTGTTTGGAAGGAGAGCTCTGACAGTGTCCTGCAACTAGGGTATCCTTCAAGTGTTGTGCCTGGCGTATCACTGAAGCAGTAATGCAGGCAGTCTCTGGCATCTGGCATCACAGCGTCACTGTCCCACATCCTCAGGGTCAGTCTCAACTTCTCTGGTATAGAGGCATGGCCTGCTGGTATCAGCAAATGTAACAAAGGTGGAAATATTTAAACTGTCCAAGTGTAGAGGAAACTGATTCAAGATTTTTATGTTTCCTTGAGTTTATTGATTCAGCTCTATTTTGAAAAGGGGGGGGTCAAAGAAGAGAGCTTTAGGTAAGGCCACAAAACTGTGCTAAACTGCAAATGCCTCTCTAGTTGTTAATCAATAGTCCCTTCTTGCCGCTTGTCATGCTCAGAATAGTGTGACCAGTATGGGGTCAGAATGAGGCTGAATACTGAGGCTGGGGTGGGAAAATAACCAAAAGCTTCAGAATGACAGCTTCTACCACACTCTATTCTCCAATATGCCCACTTTTATTGGCCTAATTGATAATCCAAGCACTCTCCTCTCTTAGTCCTGGTCCCTTGATATATCTCCATAAAAAAATTGATGTCCAGAGATTTTCATTTTTGATTTGTGTTTTTATATCATTAGAAAAGTAAATTAGCTTGGGTAGACATTGCTAATCTGGGCCGAATGTTTTCTGGAACGATAAGACCTATATACTCCATTTTGGTGTCAAAACATAGGTTTTGAGGGTAAATTAGTCTTATAGAGACAGAAACTAACTCCTCAGAGCAGGTTTCAGGTTCTCCGTTGATTCAAATTCGTAAACATGAGCAAAGCAGGTGGTAGCAGAGGCTGTTTACCTCCTGACAGAGTATTGCTAACTACAAAATCTGAGGACTCCTTCAACAAAGAAATATGTGTCATATGCCAAACTAATCTGAAAGAATAGCTAACATCAACTGAGGCTGGACAAAAGATAATTTGTGATGCTGTAGAAATACGCCAAGACGAAGTTCACAAAAGATATATGGGTGAAGAGGAACAAATATTTAATCATTTTAACAACAAGGGCTACAATTTGTATACAATGGAAAGAAGCCTAGAAATAATGTGTAAAAAATAGCCAAAAAGATGGCGGCGTAATCGGACGCAGGTCTCCGAGGCTCCCTGCCCGATTCCGCCTACACGCCGCAATCCTTGCCGAATCTCCCCTAAAAGCAGGGGAAAGCACAGGGAGAAGAGCTTCATAGCAGCGGCAACCCCAAAATCGAGCCACTGATTTACTTGCCTCGTGGGGGGCTCCGAATGCGAGAGGACGTCTAGCCGTGGCCCGTAATGGCGGCCGCGCCGGGGATCTGACCGGCTCAGACGCCGCTGCTCCGGGGTCTCTGGGGGCAGGCCTGGCCGGCTTGACGGGCTGAGTGCGGAGCCTGCTGACTCGAGTCCCCGCTGCGTCCCTGGAGCTGGGGACCCAGGACCAGTCGTATCGCCATCTTCGCGACTCGGCCGGTGTTCAAGGGAGACCCGGCCGGACGTCACGAAAATCGAGGCCCCGGCTTCGGGCCTAGCTCCCAGACGCTGGCGGTCTTTGGCGCGGCCGACCGGAGCGCCTCTACGGTGGAAGACCAGACCCTGCCAGCAATGGACTGCGCGCCGCGCCCCCCCCCCACGGTGAATTGGGCTTGTGAGTGCCCTAAGAGGACCAGCGTGCCCCAACGTGGCCGACGGGGATGGCGCCGAGGTAGCCCCGTGGCCCCACAGAACCGGGGTACACTCCATAGGAGAGCGTAGCGGCACTGAAGGGCCAGAATCATGGCAGAGGACCGCTCCTAGCCCTGTGGGCATAAAGGTGAGGAGAGTGGAGGTGGGCACCATAGAAAGCTCACGGGGCACAATCGAGCCCCCGGCGTGGGGTTGACTGAGGAGGCCAGAGCTGCGTCACACTTAAGGACTGCGGGCCGGACGGGGCACACTAACATTGGGCTGTTGGAAGCCGCAATTCACAAGCCCCTACTGCACAATACTGGAAGGTGGCCCGGCGGGGGGTGTATGATTCACTGCACAGGGACCAACAACGCGGCACTCTTGGCTGGCTGGGGGGCGATTGGCCGCATCAGCCGTCTTGACCCCGGGCGTCGCGGGGGGGGTGCACTGAACTACGCCGACACGACTCGCCCCTAACTGCTGCACCACCGGATTCCTGCACCTACCACAGGCCCTGAAATCCATCGCCTGCTTGTCTCCGGGGCTGCCCACAACATGGCGGGACAGAGGGGAAAGAAGGGGACCCAGAGGCTCCCTGAGCTAATGGCTAAGTCCCAGGCCCAGCCCAGCAAAGACCCACCCTCCCCGGTGACCACGAGATCACTGCCACAACCTGCAGATGACCAGGTACCCATCACCAGATCCTTTCTAGAGAGATTGTTTAATTCACTTAGAGAGGACTTAAAATCCTTGAAACAGGAGGTGGCGAGTGAAGTCCGAGAGCTCCGGCGCGATGTGGAGGGCCTGGGAGAGCGGGTGGCTGCCGTTGAAGAGGCTGATCAAACCAGAAGCAGCGAAATTGAGCAGCTCCAGCAAGAAGTCTTACGCCTCACAGACCAGCAGCTGGACCTCCAAGCCCACGCAGAGGACCTTGAAAACCATTCCCGTTGAAACAACATACGGTTCCGGGGGGTCCCTCAGAAAGCAGAGGCACTGATTTACTTGCCTCGTGGGGGGCTCCGAATGCGAGAGGACGTCTAGCCGTGGCCCGTAATGGCGGCCGCGCCGGGGATCTGACCGGCTCAGACGCCGCTGCTCCGGGGTCTCTGGGGGCAGGCCTGGCCGGCTTGACGGGCTGAGTGCGGAGCCTGCTGACTCGAGTCCCTGCTGCGTCCCTGCAGCTGGGGACCCAGGACCAGTCGCATCGCCATCTTCGCGACTCGGCCGGTGTTCAAGGGAGACCCGGCCGGACGTCACGAAAATCGAGGCCCCGGCTTCGGGCCTAGCTCCCAGACGCTGGCGGTCTTTGGCGCGGCCGACCGGAGCGCCTCTACGGTGGAAGACCAGACCCTGCCAGCAATAGACTGCGCGCCGCGCCCCCCCCCCCCACGGTGAATTGGGCTTGTGAGTGCCCTAAGCGGACCAGCGTGCCCCAACGTGGCCGACGGGGATGGCGCCGAGGTAGCCCCGTGGCCCCACAGAACCGGGGTACACTCCATAGGAGAGCGTATCGGCACTGAAGGGCCAGAATCATGGCAGAGGACCGCTCCTAGCCCTGTGGGCATAAAGGTGAGGAGAGTGGAGGTGGGCACCATAGAAAGCTCGGGGGGCACAATCGAGCCCCCGGCGTGGGGTTGACTGAGGAGGCCAGAGCTGCGTCACACTTAAGGACTGCGGGCCGGACGGGGCACACTAACATTGGGCTGTTGGAAGCCGCAATTCACAAGCCCCTACTGCACAATACTGGAAGGTGGCCCGGCGGGGGGTGTATGATTCACTGCACAGGGACCAACAACGCGGCACTCTTGGCTGGCTGGGGGGCGATTGGCCGCATCAGCCGTCTTGACCCCGGGCGTCGCAGGGGGGTGCACTGAACTACGCCGACACGACTCACCCCTAACTGCTGCACCACCGGATTCCTGCACCTACCACAGGCCCTGAAATCCATCACCTGCTTGTCTCCGGGGCTGCCCACAACATGGCGGGACAGAGGGGAAAGAAGGGGACCCAGAGGCTCCCTGAGCTAATGGCTAAGTCCCAGGCCCAGCCCAGCAAAGACCCACCCTCCCCGGTGACCACGAGATCACTGCCACAACCTGCAGATGACCAGGTACCCATCACCAGATCCTTTCTAGAGAGATTGTTTAATTCACTTAGAGAGGACTTAAAATCCTTGAAACAGGAGGTGGCGAGTGAAGTCCGAGAGCTCCGGCGCGATGTGGAGGGCCTGGGAGAGCGGGTGGCTGCCGTTGAAGAGGCTGATCAAACCAGAAGCAGCGAAATTGAGCAGCTCCAGCAAGAAGTCTTACGCCTCACAGACCAGCAGCTGGACCTCCAAGCCCACGCAGAGGACCTTGAAAACCATTCCCGTTGAAACAATATACGGTTCCGGGGGGTCCCTCAGAAAGCAGAGGCACTGATTTACTTGCCTCGTGGGGGGCTCCGAATGCGAGAGGACGTCTAGCCGTGGCCCGTAATGGCGGCCGCGCCGGGGATCTGACCAGCTCAGACGCCGCTGCTCCGGGGTCTCTGGGGGCAGGCCTGGCCGGCTTGACGGGCTGAGTGCGGAGCCTGCTGACTCGAGTCCCCGCTGCGTCCCTGGAGCTGGGGACCCAGGACCAGTCGCATCGCCATCTTCGCGAGTCGGCCGGTGTTCAAGGGAGACCCGGCCGGACGTCACGAAAATCGAGGCCCCGGCTTCGGGCCTAGCTCCCAGACGCTGGCGGTCTTTGGCGCGGCCGACCGGAGCGCCTCTACGGTGGAAGACCAGACCCTGCCAGCAATAGACTGCGTGCCGCGCCCCCCCCCCCCACGGTGAATTGGGCTTGTGAGTGCCCTAAGCGGACCAGCGTGCCCCAACGTGGCCGACGGGGATGGCGCCGAGGTAGCCCCGTGGCCCCACAGAACCGGGGTACACTCCATAGGAGAGCGTATCGGCACTGAAGGGCCAGAATCATGGCAGAGGACCGCTCCTAGCCCTGTGGGCATAAAGGTGAGGAGAGTGGAGGTGGGCACCATAGAAAGCTCGGGGGGCACAATCGAGCCCCCGGCGTGGGGTTGACTGAGGAGGCCAGAGCTGCGTCACACTTAAGGACTGCGGGCCGGACGGGGCACACTAACATTGGGCTGTTGGAAGCCGCAATTCACAAGCCCCTACTGCACAATACTGGAAGGTGGCCCGGCGGGGGGTGTATGATTCACTGCACAGGGACCAACAACGCGGCACTCTTGGCTGGCTGGGGGGCGATTGGCCGCATCAGCCGTCTTGACCCCGGGCGTCGCAGGGGGGTGCACTGAACTACGCCGACACGACTCACCCCTAACTGCTGCACCACCGGATTCCTGCACCTACCACAGGCCCTGAAATCCATCGCCTGCTTGTCTCCGGGGCTGCCCACAACATGGCGGGACAGAGGGGAAAGAAGGGGACCCAGACGCTCCCTGAGCTAATGGCTAAGTCCCAGGCCAAGCCCAGCAAAGACCCACCCTCCCCGGTGACCGCGAGATCACTGCCACAACCTGCAGATGACCAGGTACCCATCACCAGATCCTTTCTAGAGAGATTGTTTAATTCACTTACAGAGGACTTAAAATCCTTGAAACAGGAGGTGGCGAGTGAAGTCCGAGAGCTCCGGCGCGATGTGGAGGGCCTGGGAGAGCGGGTGGCTGCTGTTGAAGAGGCTGATCAAACCAGAAGCAGCGAAATTGGGCAGCTCCAGCAAGAAGTCTTACGCCTCACAGACCAGCAGCTGGACCTCCAAGCCCACGCAGAGGACCTTGAAAACCATTCCCGTCGAAACAACATACGGTTCCGGGGGGTCCCTCAGAAAGCAGAGGGGACTGATGTCGCCGAATACCTGCGAGCCCTCTTCAGGAACATCTTGGGGGAGCCGGCGGACTTTGCTATTCGCATCAACAGGGCGCACAGGGTTGGGCTGCCTCGACGAACCTCTGCCCCACCACCGGACATTTTGGCCTTCCTCCCTGATTTTCCGTTAAAAGAGCGGATTCTCAGAGAGGCCCGGCGAAACCAGCCCCTTCAGTATCAAGGTCACCCCATAGCCCTATATCAGGACCTCTCCGCCATCACTCTGCAAAAACGCAAAGAATTCAAGAGAGCGACGGACTTCCTATGACAACACGAGGTCCCCTACTCATGGGGTCATCCGTTTCGACTAATATTCAAGTGGAACGGATGGCTGCATCACCTGCGGTCGCTTAAGGACATCTGCACCCTCCTGGGACTTGAACAAGAAGTTGATGAGCCTATACCGGGAGCATCGCAAGGGCCGTCCAGGGACAGATGGCACACAGTGAATCGTAGACTATCCCTGTCGCATCGCCTAAAGCCAGACGCCTCTGTCATCTCACAGGAACGCGCAACAGCGGTGGCGGAGGTGGCCAAGGAGACCTCTCCCCCTGAGTGATTGGTACTTTTTCTTGGGAGGCTTCTTATAGCACATGCTCTGCACATGCGGTGGGAGGGAGTCGGGCGGGGGGCCGGAGAGGCCGTCATCGGAGATGACCCGCACAGGAAACACTACCACAGTCCTGTGTGAACTACCGGGACTGGGACTATGCTTCTTCTTGGTTTGGGGGAGGGGAGGAGTTATTTCGATCTGGAACAATGGACTCTGAACTTGAACATAGAGTCTGACAGTTGGATTGTTTGGGGTGGTTTGAGGATAGTTCAGGGGAGGACGGGGGGTAGGGGGTAATCGGTGGTGGCAGCCCACTTTTACCTGTGCTGGATGTCCCGCGTGGGCAGAATGTTGGGTGGAGGATGATCTGGCTGGGACGGCGTAGGGCCTTTCACTGCAACACGAGAGGGTGGACGGAAGTGACACCAGATGATCGGCCCCCGGGGAATGGTGGGGTAAGTCACGACATGAGATGTATGCCTGAGGGCCCGAGTGCCCAATTCCATATAGATACCCTGGGTTACATGTTGCAATGCCTATTACAATAGGTACTTGGAATGTTAGGGGGCTCAACTCCCCCCAGAAGAGGCAGAAGGTTTGGAAGTACATCCTAGACCACCATAAAGACATTATTGCGCTTCAAGAAACTCATCTAATGAAAACTGAGGACTTTCGCCTGAAACATAAATTGTACCCACTTATTTATAAATCTTCCGCTCCTTCCAAGTACAAGGGGGTAGCACTCCTATTTCGCTCCTCCACTCACTTTCAGCCCCTGGGCATACTAAATGACAAAGACGGTCGATGGCTGATGGTCAAGGGACGGCTGAAGGGGAAGCTGTGCACATTTGTGACGCTGTATGCCCCCAACAGCGGGCAGAGAGACTTCCTACACACACTCTTGGGTAAGATAACGGACTTTGCTGAGGGCCCTCTATTTCTACTAGGGGATTTCAACTTGGTTTGGCACTCCTCCCTTGACAGCACACACACTAACTGCTCTGGCCTGGGCTCCTTCCATCCTGACACTCAGGGACTCATTCAAGACATGGGCCTGTTGGATACCTGGAACAGGACCGGCCCAAGAACGTCTACCTTAGCACCCCGACACATACCACTTTGACGGTTTGGGACTCTGTGGCGACACTGGAAGGCTGGTCTTCCTTTCCTTCGCCCTTTACTCCTATCCACTTCAACCTGGCCTTCCCCCCTGCACTCCAAGAAGGGCCATTTGACACCTGGAGGGAGGGCGGTTGACTGGCCTTGTCCCACCTGTTCCACAATTATGATCCCCTCACATTTGACAATTGTAAAAGAGATTATGGGATAGGAGATTCTGAATGCTTCCACCACACTCAGATGCTACATTGGGCCCTAGGTCCTCAGATACGGGATGGGGCAACTCAATCCCTCACCAAGTTTTAATCCTTCCTAGTTAAATCTTACAGCATGAAGGGTGCCATTTCCTTCCTTTATAAGCTCCTGCTATCCTCAACAGCGACCCCTCGGCCACGATACATGACACTGTGGGAGGGGTTGGACCAACGGTACATTACTGACGAGGAGTGGTCACATCTATGGTCCGATATTTTTAAGTTTAATCAATCTGCAGATTTACGGGAAGCACATTTAAAGACGATGACTGATTGGTATCTGTACCCCTCAAAATTGGCTTGTATCTTCCCGGGGACATCGGATAGGTGTTGGCGAGGGTGTGGTCTCTTGGGCGACTTTCAACACATTTGGTGGGACTGTCCCTCTATTAGACCCTTTTGGGAAGAAATATTAGCCCAGGTGAAGGACTTACTGGGGTACCCTATACCGACCTCCATGACTGAGACTCTTCTGGGGATCCGGGACCCTATGTTAGAACACCAAACCAGGGTGGACAAGAGAATCATGTGGCTCTGTATAGGGGCAGCTAAAATCACTATCGCGGCGGCTTGGAAGAAAAAGGAAGCGCTGGCGATGTCCCTGTGGCATTCCCGCCTCTGGAGGCTACTCAGTATGGAGTGTATGTCGGACATCTTCAGAGAGGACTTCAAAAACGTTGAATTTAGGTGAGGTCCGCTGGTCGCCTTCCTGTCTCGTGGATTGCCCTCAGCGGTCTGTCCCCCCACAGTTCGGGCTTTGCATCTCTTCCAACTCTAAGTGTTCCTTTTTTTGTGACACCAATCAGGGACGACGCCACCACCGGGGGGGGGGATGGGGGGAAGGGGGATAGTGGGGGGGGGGTTTGGGGGGAGTTCAGTTCCACTGTTTGACCTCATGGTTGCTATCAATGGTTTCTTTCCTCTTTTTTTCCCTTTGTGAGCCCCAGGGGGCGACCCCTAATCGCTCGAGAGCGATAGCCTCTACCCTCTGATGGACCCATTTGTGCACAAGCTCTCCCCCAGGGTCGTGAGAGCCCAGTACACTGCTACTACCATTGCTGCGGAGAGAGACTTACTGGCGCACTTGTTACCCTTTGGAGCTGTAACTTGTCACTGGGTCTGTTCATGGGGACCGGGATACGTGGACCTAGATCTTTGGGCTCCTTTTTAACTTGGTTAGCATGTAGGCTTTGATCTGGTCGCCCCTGTGTGGGAACATGGGCGGACTGTGCCATGAGTTGTTTTCAATCAAATCAATAAAGATATCTTTGACATAAAATATAGCCAAAAAAAGCATTGAACCAAAACAAGAATCCGAGTCTTCTGTGAAAGCTATGACAACCAAACCCAATGCCCATCCACATAGAAGATCGATGGGTACCTCTCTTCCACCTCGAACAACTGATGAGAAAGCAGAGGATCTTCAATGTGTTATCTTTGGTTTAGTCAGAACAAGGGCCAAAGGGACTGACGAAAGAACAAAGTACAGAGTATGTCAGTCTCAAAGGGCAAACATGTTTTTATCTGCAGCTAGTATCTTCCAAGATACAGCTTTCAGCCGAGCAGCTGATATAAATAGCGAGGTGAATGTATTTTCAGTGGATTTGTACGCCCACCGGAACTGCATGCTTGCATACTTTCGAAAATATGAATGTACAATGAACTCCCAGCAGCAACATAACCCCAAGCCTTCAGTTAAGTGTGCACTCCTTGAAAAAGCAAATTAAGTTTTAAAGCCACTCTTGGGTGCTGGGTACAGACGCGCACTCAATGATATCAGAGAAAAAATGGTCATCATTAATGAAACTTTATTGTTTCAGAATAATGAAATTAACATTTATCTGGTGAGAATGTACAATGAGGAATTCGTTTTTGTCAGTCTAACAAAAAGAATGAGCCACTTATGGTATTCGCAGCTGATTTAATTCCAGACGTTCTTGTTGCCAAAATAAGATCACAGGATGCAGTACAATCAGCAGGAACAATTTTAAGAAACTTCCTGGAGGATTTTGATTTGGGACTTAATATCAAATGTTGTGATGCTCCGGAGCTCCGCAAGTTATGGGTGTCAAGAAGAATGCCTGATGTTGTATTAACATTTTTTACATCATTGTTTAATATCAGCAAAGCAAAACTGTTACAAACTAAAGTTCTTGGGTTGGGAACAGAAGCAAACAATATTGATAATGGCATTGAAGATATAACCGAAGAAGTGGAAGACAAACCTCAAAGCATTCAGGAGATCAATGAACCTCAAAAGTATTGTCAGCTCTATGAGGCACAATTTTGAAAGGTATAAAAAGCATCACATCTGTCCTAAGAGCTCAAAATGAGGCACAAGACCATGCCATGGAGGAGGTTGACTTACAGTATGAGGAAGTGTTTGATGAATATATTTTTGATGTAGATCAGGGTGATCTGAATGTTGAAGGTCTCTTTGCAGACAAGGAGGCTCCTTCCACATCAAAGGGAATAGTCTTAGATACCTTAGGTCAAGAGATGTTTTCCCCTCATAGTATCAGGCACCCCAGGAGTGCTGAATGGTGGCCTCAAGATGTAGGGAAGGTAATTAAAAAAAGATTAGAAATCTACTAGAAAAAGAGCCACGTAATATTTTGCAAGTTGAATACTCAAGACCTGTGATCCAGGAGAAGCTCTGTTTGACATCCAATCTAGACCCAGAACTAATGATCTTTTTATATAAACTAGGCAGAGATCCTAGAAAAGGGATGGAAAGATCCCTTAAGGCCTGTTAGGATTCTTCTCAATGTTTTAGGACCCCTCACCAGAATAGTTGACATGGAGAGGTGTCCTATGCCAATAAAACACCTGTGGATATTATGCTACTCGGAGGATGGAGCAAGAGGGCGTCGGTTCTCTTGGGGAATGCTAAGGATGGCATTAACGCCGTGCAACAAGTGGTTATTGTATCCAAAATTAATCTTAAAGTGGAAGAACTGGATCATAAGAGCCTTGTGTGAACCCCAAGGGCCTACTCTTTGGGAAGACACGATAATATCTCTAGGGAAATATGTAGCTACAATTACGGCACAAGCCAAAGCCCAACCGAGTATAAGAAGAGTCTTTCAACCAGGGTGTTTTTGGCCACCAGAATAAAAGGCATTTCTGCTGGCTGGATTTCCTACAGGCCCTACTACAGACACGGCTTTGGTAGGGGTTACCAGCTGGGAGCATCATCACCTTTCTACCCCCAACGAGGACAAGTTTCTTGTGCAAGAAGCTTCAAATCCCGTGACAAAGTCCAGCCAACTTTGAGGGTGAGTGCAATGATTTCTCCTTTCCTTTACCCAGAAAAAGGTGGGGGGCTGCCTCAGGTTCTTTTCCCAGGCTTGGGAATCTGTTACTCTGGACCCTTAAGTTCTGGAAACCATTCAGGGGTTCATAATAGAATTCCTAGGGGTACCTCATCAGGTTTATTCTCCCAGAGAACTAAATCGGTCTTTAGATGAGCAGAAGGTGATAGAAGAAGTGGTGACTTCCAGACAGACTTGCAAGCCCAAATCCTAACTCTAGACAGGGAGGCTGCGGAGACAGTTCAGAACCTAAAGAAATTGACGGAAGTGAAAAACCTGTACAGTGCCACCTGGGACAGACTGAGAACCCTAGATATTAAACAATATCGGGCCACACAGAGGGGGGAAGGGCTGGGAGGCTACTGGCCTGCTTAATCAGACCCGAGAGTAGAGGTTCACCCATAGTTAGTGTCACAGATTTTTGGGGCCACGTTCTTTCCTCCCCGAGGTCCATCAATGACTCATTTCGGGCCTACTATGAATCCCTGTACGGTCCTCCAGGGCCATCCCAGGAGATAGAGTTACAGGTCTATTTAGACGAGCTACGACTGGTACAATTGAACCAAGAGGCCCGGGACCAGTTAGCCGCACCTATCAGGGCAGGAGAGATAAGAGCAGCTATTAGACAAATGGCTAGAAGTAAAACACCTGGGCCGGATGGCCTCCCAGCTGAATTTTATAGTGCCTATATGGACATTCTGGCCCCGCAACTGGAACACGTGTATACTGCCGCCCTCCGAGATTTGCGCCTACCGCCCTCACTCAGGGAAGCGTTAGTGATCTCATTGCGTAAAATCTAAATTGGCTCATCCCAGTTTGATGGAATTCAGGCCATTGTCAATATTAAATATGGATTTTAAAATTTTAAGTAAAGCATTGGCCCTGAGACTCCTACCCCACATGAGCCGACTGGTACATGACGACCAGAGCGGTTGTATCCCCTAACGCTCCACTTCCAGTAATCTTAAAAGATTGTATCATTTTGTAATTTTTTTTTTATATTTTAAGACCTTTATTAGGCAACAGGAGCGTTACACAGCGTTCTGCTTACAACCCATCCGGGCCAGCCGCATGTATATTGAGTCGTTTCATAGGCATTTAGTGAACACAGCCTCAAGGCCGACAACCCTGAGGTTCGGCGGCGTAAGCGGTCGATTTGAACATTGTACAATTATACATACATTTGGTGATGTGAAGAGGTGGGTCTGTAGGGGTTTTTTCTTTTTTGTGTGTAGTATGTGTGAACCCGTGGGTATAGGGCTATGCTAGTACTCATCAATGTCTTCAAGTGAATTGTGGCTCGTTTCGATACACATGGGGCATGAGGAGGAGTGTCAGTGGAGCTCACCTCCCAAGGGGACGTGAGGTAGAAACAGTGAGGGATGAGGCTAGTCAGCATCCTAAGTGTGTCGATGAGCGAACATTTATACAGCTTATCACCTCTGTTGAGGGTGTCTGGTGTTTGTACCTGTAATCAGAAAGGATCACTTCAGCCATGACTGTTACTCTCGAAGACCCCATGGTGTAGCGTGTATAATATCCAATTTGGAAAGGCCTGGTCCAAAGGGGAACGGGACCAGTGTATCAATAAACTTTAGAACAGGAACATGGAAAATATATGTTAGCGGGGAAGGGAATGGAGGTAGAGATTGCCATGGGTGTGAGAAGGGAAGTGCGGCGTCGATGTGGCGGCAGTGGTCCAGCGGGCGGGTAGGCAAAAGACCATGGCGGGTGGCTCGCCCGCATGTCAAGTGTGTAAGGGGGGGTCACCGTCATGGGGACGTGTTAGGTATGGTAATATAGTATTGGTCGTGTGGCAACCGGTGGCAGAGCCCCCAGTGAAGTTTGGATGTGTGGGGACGTGGACGCAGGAGGGGCAACACACTCGCCAATGCGGGACAGTCAGATTCGTAGCGTGCGGCGACCAAGGCATGGTGGACATATAGGCAGGGAGCAGTGCGGTATATGTGAAGATGCAATCGTACGCCGGTGGTGGGGGAGGGGGAGAAGGAAGATCATATGCGTAGTGGAGTCCGTTGGGTGTGGTTGCTTCTCATGGTGTCCATTGTAGGGAAGGGGAAGGGGGGGTAGTGTAAATCACCTCACGTTATACCTTGTTCCACACATTTCTGTTGAAAGGACTGGAGGATGTCATCCCAGTATTGTGCAATCGGAAATTTCCTAAGGCCTGCCGTCTCTTCGCGGTGCAGGACAGCACTCTTCGCTCTTGCCCAGTTTGTGAGCGATAGGTACCAGCGATGGATGTGTGGGGGTGTGGCTGCTTTCCAACGCTTGGTAAGCAGTCATTTGGCCGTGATTAGCCCAAGATCCCAGTACCGGGTCGGGACCCTGTTCAGCCGTGTGCGTTTATATAATCCCAATATGCAGGCCTCCCAAGTTCTCGGCACTTGTTCTTTGGTGCAATGCGTAAGCAGTGTGGTTACCCCATCCCAATAATGTTGAAGGGCAGGACAGAGCCAGAGCATGTGGAGGAGGTCCGCTCCCACCAAGGAGCAGCGGCTGCAGGCAGTATCTGTGACCAAAAAGTACCTATTTATTTTGTCCGGGGTGAGGTATGCACGGTGAAGTATGTAAAGTTGTATGATTTTGAAGCAAGGGTGTCGTGGGATGTTAACTGGGCCAGTCAGGATCATCGCCCATTCCTTATCCGTCCAGTCCCTCCCCCTGTCTGTCGCCCATTTCTCCCTCAGTGGCGCAGTGTTGGGATGAGTGTGGAGAAGGAGAGCTTGTGCCAGCCAGTGGATTATGTGCGTGCCATTGCTCATAACATGGAGGTATTGTATAAAATGGTGTGTGGGCAGCTCGTCAGAGATGTCGCCCCAGGCGGCAGTCAGCGTGTGGGTGAGGGACGCGTGTAATAGGAACTGCCCAGCTGGAAGAGATGTATCTTCTACGAGATTGGCGAAGGGGAGGAGGGCGCCATCAGAGTACAGGTCCCCTAGTGTTTCCACTCCCGCTGCGGTCCAGCTGTCAAGCTTCACGGCCGTCAGGGTCCCCGCTGTAGTCGGGGTGCCCAGTAGAGGGAATATTGGGGCATACGGTACTGTCTTCCGGGTTAGGCGCAGGCAGCGGAGGAAACATCTGCGCGCCACCGCAAGATACAATTGTGAAGGGCGGGGAGTCTGGGTCAGCGGGTGAAACAGGACTTGAATCTGTAGCTGGGACCAGACAGTGGTGTCCGTGGCGGTGTCTCCCAAGTTCTTACCACCTAGCCATCCTGACACCCATTGCATTTGTGCCGCCAGGTAATATAGTTCCATGTTGGGAACAGCCAGTCCCCCCGTCTCGGTAGGCATAAACAGTTTCGCCAACGCAATGCGCGGCCGGCCCTTATTCCAGATTAGGTCGCACAGCAGGGTTTCCAGATCGCGAAACACTCGGTTAGGGACATACGATGGAATATTGGCAAAGTAGTACAGTAGCCGTGGCAGGACTATCATTTTTGTTAGGGCTACGCGGCTGGGAACGTTCAGTGGTAACGTTTTCCAGAACCCTATCTGTGATCGGATGGATGCGATCGCTCGCATCAGGTTTCCCTCCAGTATATCTTCAGGGTCACGGTAAATGTGAATCCCAAGGTATCTGAATGTCATGGGATACCATTGTAGTCTCTCGCCACCGATGCGTATCTGGCTCTCGGGAGATTTCGGGTCAAAGGAGTAAGCCCCTGATTTAGCCCAATTTACTTTCAAGCCCGACATTTCCTCAAAGGTGCAAAAGATGTCAGTTAGGGACGCTGGAACATCACTCAGGTCTTTGATATAGAGGAGGAGATCGTCCGCATATAATGACACCGCATGTGGGCCATCCGCCATCAGTATACCCCACTCCGCCCCGCGGGACCTGAGTGTCGCAGCCAGGGGTTACACAGCTAAAGCGAACAGTAAGGGCGATAGGGGGCAGCCCTGCCTGGTGCCCCTCTGTACTCGTATTGGGTCAGAGAGCAGTGCACCAGTGCGGACGCGGACCGTGGGTCTGCGATATAGGAGGCCAACCATGGTCTCATAATCGTCCCCCAGTTCAAATTTGTCCATGACTGCTCATAGGTAAGGCCATTCTACCGAGTCAAACGCTTTCTCCAGGTCTAGTACCAGGCACCCGGCGCGTGGCCATCGGTTTGTGGCGTACTCTTGTATGCGGAAGAGACGGCGGATGTTATGGGACGTGTGGCGCGTCGGTACAAACCCATTCTGGTCGTGGTGTACCAGTGTGGGCATCATAGGGGCTAGTCAACGGGCAAGCGTGGAAGCGAGAATTTTATAGTCCGTGTTGAGGAGGGCTAAAGGACGGTAGGATCCCATGCGTTCGCCATCTCTGTCGGGTTTGAGCAGGGATACAAGGGTGGCTTCATCAAGTGTCGGGGGCAGGGAGAAGTCGTCTGTGGCCGCAGCGTACATTTTCAACAGGTGGGGGATAAGGATGTCCGAGGCGGCTTTTTAGAATTCGGCTGGTAAGCCATCCGGTCCTGGAGACTTGCCATTCGTGAGATTGAAAATGGTGTCGCGGAGTTCCTCGGGGTCCAGAGGCGCCCCAAGGTCATCTTGCTACGCATCCGTTAGGGTGGGCAGTTGCAAGTGCGAGAGATATTTGGCTATGTCAGACAGTGGGACACGCAGCCGGGAACGGTACAGCCCCGAGTAGTGACCAATAAAGGCCTCGTGTATATGGTGCTGGGTGTAAAGTGTACCACCCCCTCCGTCTGTATTGCTGAGATGGGGGTCGAACGGTCCTCCCGTGCAATCAGCCAAGTCAACAGTTTGCCAGGCCTATCACCTTGCCGATGCACGCGGGCAGAGTGCGCCGCGAAGTTAACGTTACGTAAGCGTTCCAAGAGGCCCCAGACAGTCGAGTGCTCTCATCCCCTTCCGCTGCGCGTTCAAGTTCCAGTAGCTCAGTTTCCAGTCGTGTCAGGTCGTTTTCAAGCTGCCGCCGTATGTGCCCCTGTGTACCTAGTCATATTCCCCGGGTCACCACTTTGAACGCCTCCCATTCGGTCTGTGGGGAGGACGCTGTGCCAGCATTGAGCTCAAAGTATTGAGCCGTCTGTGCGAGTAGAGAGTCACGGAAGGTCGCGTCTAGCAAGAGGTCCGGTTGGAGGCGCCAAGTGGGGATAGGCGGGTGGGGGTTTTCCCAAACAATTGTCAGTGTGTGGGGGTTATGATCGGAGTGTGTGCGGCCCATATATTGTGAGTCGTTGACCAGTGGGAGAAGAGCGGTGGTGATCATGTATCGATCTAAGCGTACATGTAGTGCATGCGCATCTGACCAGTATGAGTATGTTCGTGTTGTGGGGTTGCGTGTCCTCCATGGGTCTTGTAGATCCCATTGCAAGGCCCAAGTGAGGAGAGTTTTCGTGGTGGTGTGTGCCTGTGCATTGACCGGGGGTGCAGAAGATCTGTCCAGGTCCACATCTAGGACGCAGTTGTAGTCGCCTCCAAGAATCCATGGGATTCCATGCCAGGACGCCAGTGTCGTGGAAAGGCCATCGAAGAATTTGCCCTGTTCAGTGTTCGGGGAGTACAAAGAGGCAAGTGCCACAGGGTGTCCGTCAAGGTTGCCTCGGGCTATCACATATCTACCCTCTGTGTCAATCTGTGTGTCAGTGACCGCCCACGGTGTGCCCGGCCAGATCCATATGAGTGTCCCGCGAGCGAAGGAGGAGTACTCTGTGGCATAAAGTTGTCCGCGCCATCTGCGGCGCAGTGCGTGTACCTCTGCCCTGTTAAGGTGCGATTCCTGTAACAATGCTATATGAAAAGTGTGGCGTTTCAGATAAGAATAGATTTGATAGCGTCTCGATGGTGTGTGCATGCCCCTGACATTCCACGTACATATCCTGATCTCAGCCATATTCATCGTTTCGGCAAGGAGTACCCGCCCCACCCACCACTCGTCCCCCAGGCGAGAACTTCCACTGGTCTCCTGGCCCCCTCCCCCCGCTCAGACCAGTCACAGGCACCAGCACATGATGGAATAGTCCAGGCAAATCTCCAAGGGTTAGGGTGGGATAAGAGTCATAATGTCTAAACATTTCAAAACAGTGACAAATACCAAAAGGTCGGCTTCGTAACATGACGCCATCCAAACACACCAAAGAGGCAAGAAAACAGTACTGAAGTCTAGGGGGTAACGTGTGCTAGTCGCAGACTCAGAGGTTTACGTATTCAAGTAAGGGAAGGGGATCATTGGGCCTCCCCTGGGACACATATTATGTACTCCAAGCAGCCAAAGTCAGTACTCGGGGAAGCAGTGCCGTCCCTTGTTGCAGGGCCTCCATATATCTACTTAGGCGAGGAGGAGAGGGAAGCAGACCTTGCTCCCCAATGTTCTGTGGTAGGAAGGTTTGTAGGCGGGAGGGGCAGTGGGTAGGGAGGAGAGAGGAGGAGAAGCTGTGGCATGTTCCCATCGCCACCTCACCTTTTCAGTGTCCATGTGGCTGGGGGTATACTCACTGCATCAAGATCGCTCCATTCACCACCAGGGCGACAGGAGACATCTCGAGCGATGGTAGGCAGTCACAAAGCTCCATTGTTCATCCGGTCCCCAGGTCCATCCCCGTCGCCCCGGCAGGGTCTGCCAGGACCACTCGTGTGGTTTCAGTGGGGCAAGTCAGCCGTCTGCAGTATGATATCCGGCATGTCCACGGACAGCTGGGAGTCTGGTATTCCGTAGATAGCGTCATCATCGCTCGGCTCTACCTGTGGGTTGGTATCCTGGATGACGTCCGAATTTGGTGAATTGCTCAGCTGGGAGACTCTCCGGAGCGCATCCCGTTGTTCCTGGATCACTTGGTCCGCTGGTAGGGAGTGGCGTGTCGCTTCTTCTGGGCAGCGGATCTGCTGGTCTCTGTTTCTTCGACGACGACGCGGCCCACGTGTACGTGGTCTCGCCTCATAGCTCTGTGCTTGCCTGGGTGTCGTGTCCGTGCCACTGTCGAGCCAGTCACTGACCTCTTCAGGAGTGTTAAAGAAGTATGTCTTGTCCCACGCCACTACCCTCAACTTCGCAGGAAAGAGTAGGGAATATTTGAGGCCTGACGTGCGTAATCGTCGCTTCACCTCCAGGTAATTGTGTCTTTGACGTTGCACCTGGACAGTGTAATCCGGGAAGAACATCACGCTGGCATTATCGATACGAATGTCTCCGAGCCGTCTAGTTTCTCTCAGGATCGTGTCCCTGTCTCGATAGTTCAGTATCTTGAAGAGTAGCGGTCTCGGGTTCGAGCCAGTGGTGTGTGGTCTCGTGGGTACATGGTGTGCTCGTTCCACCACGAAGTAGGGCGAGAGCGCACCTTCGGGTAGTATGTCCCTCAGCCAGTCCTCCACACGTTGGTCAGGATGGTTGCCCTCCCATTTTTCCGGGACCCCCACGAGCCTGATGTTGTTGCGTCTCGCCCGTCCTTCCGCGTCCTCAGCGCGGTCTTCCAGGAACTCCACTCTGTTCAGGAGGTCTTGTATCTGCTTATCCGTGTGGGTGACTCTGGGTTCGAGTTCCGTCACTGTTCCTTCCAGAGTCTTGGTCCGATCAGTCAATTTCCTGTGGTCATCTCTCAGGTGGGTAAGATTATTATTATTATTATTAATTATTATTATTAAGATCTATGGCCACGCTGTCTATCTTGGATTCCAAGGACGTTCTGGTCAATTGGAGCGACTGTTCCATGCGTTCCATAGCGGCCAGCACACTGTCTAGCCTCGTGGTTACTTGATCGGCAGCCATCTTGTTCAGCAATTTGTCAGTCTTCCCTTTTGGCGGGGCTCCTCCAGTCCTAGTTCGAGTCCTTACCCCTCCGGACATGGGCAGAGCTGCCCGGCCAGCAGTACAGTTTGATTCACAGGAGGATGTGGCGCTCCTGGGCTGCGATTCCGGTGGTACCTGAGGCCAGCGGCACGGCGTTGCCCGCGGCAGTTCCCGCGTGAATGGCCAGCCAGCGCCCTACGCACCGGTCGTGTTGATCCGCAGAGTAGGCCGGTGTGGCAGTGCCACGGGGTAGACACCCGTTAATAGCTCTCAGAGGGCATGCACACGCTGTAGGTAGCTGGTCGCGTGGTAGCAAACTATCCTTTGCCAGCGAAAGTCACGACTCCTCCGGTGCGGGCGAGGCGGGCACAGTGGCCTCGCGTGTCTGTTGGAGGGCCCGGGGACACGTGGTAGTGGCCACGCCGTTCCTTCGTGTATCGCAGGGGCGCCAGGCTCTTTCCAGCTGCGGAGATCCGGAGCTCAAGGCCCGTGTGTGTCTCTGCCCCCCCCACCGGGTCCAGAGCCCTCGCCTAGCCACTCCGTGTCGGTGGGGTCCGTCCTCCGGCAGAATCGCAGTCGGATGGCTCCCTCCGGGGCCCCACAGCCAGTCAATGCAAAAGAGCCCGGGGGAAAGCCCGCAGCATACTGAGTCCAGTAGTGTCCCCACCAGTGGAGAGTGTGTCCCACAGCGGGCGTGTGGCTCCAGCTGGTGCTCGGCGCCTTGCCCGCGCGAGTCTCAGCGTCTGTCTCGGGACCCCAGTAGAATACGCCACTCACCACTGCGACGCCCACATATGAGGAGGGATCTCGCCGGGTGGTCCTGGTTGTTTGGCCAGGTCCGGAGGGGGGGTCGTTCAACTGGCTCTCTCGCTGCACCGGTGCTCCGCCGGTCCCACCACGGGAGTCACCGCGGCGCTGGGCGCGGTATCATGCGGTCGTCATCAGCATGCCAGCTGTAATAAGCAGGTCGGGTCCTCACCTTTCTCCAATGCAGTTCTCCGTAGGTTCCTAGGTGCAATGAGGAGCCAGGGCTGGAGCGGCAGGAGGGCACCCAGGAGTTTGCCTAGGTGGACGGGGGGGCCGCGCACGTTAGGCAGTAGGCCGCAGGTTGAGGCCTAGGTGCCAGGCCCAAGCCGCGCCCTCCCGTTATCTCTCTCGCCAGCCGGGAAGTAGCAAGTCCCGCAGGAGGCCCGCAGGAAAGTCCAGTGCGGGCAGTGTCGGGTCCCAAATGCAAAAATCGGTTGGAATGCCGAGAACAGCTCCGCGAAGGTCCGCTTGCAATTTCAGGTGGCTGCGAGGTAATGTAGCAGAGAATCGGCCCAGGGAAGGGGAGCTCGAATCAGAGCTCTACCCGATTGCGACCTCCGGCATCGCGTGCCTAGCCACGCCCCCCTTAAAAGATTGTATCATGTTATGTTTCATCCTGAGTGACTATCCTGATGCAGTAGTGGTGGCGATCGATTTGGAAAAAGCCTTTGACTCCGTTCACTGGGACTTTTTATTAGCGGTCATGGCTGCCATGCAGCTGGGAGATGGGTGGTTCCAGTGGATTAAACTGCTCTATGGCAACCCCACGGAACCAGTGCGAACAGGGACCACGATCTCGGCGTCCTATCCCATTTACAGGGGGATCCAGCAGGGGTGCCCCTTTTGCCACTGGTTTTCGTCCTTGACATGGAACCTTTGGTGGGGAGGACGCGGAGGGAATGCAAATGTTTGGGGGTGTCACTCGAGGGTATTACCCATATCATTTCACTTTACGCAGATGATGTGCTGATCTATCTGCGAGACGGGACTTCGGGAGTCCGTCAAGTGTTGGACATCCTGGATGAGTTTGCAGCACTGTCAGGCCTACGGGTGAATGGGAAAAAAACATTTGTGTTCCCGTTGCACCACACCATGAATAGGCCTCTGAGCCTACTGGCTACCCTGGCGTGGGCACAAGTATCTGTTAAATATCTGGGGATACAGATCTACCACACACAGGCAGACCTATTCAACGGGAACCTTGGAGGCACCTTAAGGGCTTTGGGATCACAAGTGACCTTCTGGAGCGCCCTCCAGCTGCCCCTTATGGCTCCACTAGCGCTATCGAAAATGGTCATTCTCCCCCGCCTTTTGTATTATTTTGTTAATCTCCCAGTATTAATACCGAAATCATGGATTACGACGTTAGACGGGCTTTTTAGAGAACTTATTTGAGATGGCGGCCGTAATAGAGTCACTGCAGACCCTATATCTCCCACTAACAGACCGAGGTTTGCAGGCCCCAGATTCTGAAGCGTATTACCTGGCGGCCCAACTCCTAAGGTTGGCGAAATGGTTGGATGGCAGGGATTTAACTACACTCTCCCTTCCTGCCGGGGTGTTGTATAGAAAGCTACTTCCCAGGATTCTTGACCATCGCCAGAAGATACCGCATATGGGAACACTGCTTTCGGTGGCGGTGAAGTGCTAGGACAGGGGTACGGCCGCTCCCGGGATAGACTGCTCTAGGCCCCAGGCCTTCCACTGGTGGGCGTCCTTATGCAGCGACACTTGCAGGGCTGGGCAGAGGCGGGAGTGTCTACGGTGGGTGACTTCTACTGGGACAAAGAATGGCTCCCGTTGGCTGATTTTCTTACATGTGACAAACTTCCCCTGGGTCAATTCTTAAACTATTATAAGCTCCGAGGGGCAGTATCAGAACTCTGGGGTGCTGCCACAGGTGAGCCAGACACTCACCCAGCACTGGAAGTTGTAGTAACTCTGGGTTCCGCGGGACACCTGTTTTGCTGACTTTAATTAGCAATACGGGAACTGGAACCCAAGACCCCAAGACGTTGTCGGGTCTATGGGATAGGTGGAAGGGACAGTTGTCGCGGCCATTGATGGAAAAAGAATGGCAGAGAGCCATAGTGAGCCCGAAAAAGGTATCAAGGAATACAGCCTTCAAGGCCCTTCAGTTCAACATACTTCATAGGACTTACCTCACGCCACATCGGTTGAACGGGGTTTATAAAGGGGACGATCAGGCCTGCGCCAGGTGCCTGTTGGGAGATGTGGACTTTGGACATATGATCTGGTCCTGTCCAATGCTCTCCGATTATTGGAACAAAATTGTAGATTTGGTCAATAAAGTGCTGTCTCGCGCTCTGTCATATAGCCCGGAGGTCTGTCTTCTGGGCCTTTTTCCGAGATCCAAGTCCCGCAAGTTGGGACACAGGTTTGTAGATCTGGCCTTTTTCCTGGCCAAAAGAAGAATTGCGCTCCATTGGAAGGCTAAGACTCTGCCTCTGGTTACCACATGGGAAGCGGATGTCACTAGCTGGGTCCGCACAGAGGAACGGGCACTAATTTCCAAGGATAAGACCACTAGAAAGCGTAAACCGTACACGGAGCCTTGTGGCGATATCGCCAGATCGTGGGACACACGGCATGAATTAGACCACGACTCCCAGGGAGACGGGACAGAGACTGCAGAATAGGTACCAACATGGAGACTGCCCTCCCCCTGCCCGGGACCCCCCCCAATACATTATCAACATTTAACTTCTTTTAAGTAATTGCACCAAACTGGTAGTTGTTGAATTTTTAGGTGTTTCAGTTACGTTTATTTTCATGCTATCATACAGAAGGATACTTTTGGTTTATGATTTGGGACTAAATGTCTATATATACAGTGGAGAGAAGTGGACAAAGAGCACGCAGACATTGAAAGTTACTCACTGTGGCATCTGATATGGTGACACCCCGTCCCTTGAGTGAAAACATAACTTCTACACTGTTTCATGTTTTTTGGTACATATGTATGGTGACACTTATTTCAAGAAAAAAAGTGTATCAATGTAAATGATGTAAGCAAACATGTTCTTTTCATGACAAAATGTAAAATACATTTTAAAAAAAAAGGTTGGCCTTTTGAGTCACCATCTGGTCTTCTAGCAACGATATCCGCGCCTCCGCTTCCACCATTCTGTCAGTGAAGTTGTTGCATGTTTTAGCCAAGCGTCGAACAGTATTTTGTAACTTCCTACATGTAGTGTGTGTTTTCAAATGCTCAGCTCGAGCCTCCAACCTATGATCGTTAATAGATCTATAAATTTCCTCCAACGACACTTGGCTAGACACTTGACTAGGTACCGCTGCATCTGCACCCCCACAAGCTTGACCGAATAGGTCCAGTCTCTCTAGTAGCTGTATGCCGACAAAAAGATCCCAATCAGTTGTTTCGGTGATAACCAATCCTACGCTGCCTCCCCTATTTTTCTTATGAATGGTAGAGCCCTGAGCTGAAGTGCCCCCGGATAAACCATTTTGATATTGACTACCTTCCAACATAGAAGGGGTATTATCTCCATCTCCGTCTTCTGGAAGCGAGAGTTCTGCTTCCAAATCTGACCCTTCGGAATGTTCCGAAAGTGAATAGAATTCACCATCCTTGCTGCTTAACGGCTCATGAGCTTCTTCTTCTTCACTATCGGCACCCTCTCCATCCTCCATTACACCCACATCTTTAATCCCTGCCCCAGTCTGTGCCAGAATTTGGGGTGTCTCAGAAAGCGGTATAGGTACATCCGGAAGTATTTGAGATGGATGGTTCTGTTCCGTACTTTCCGGTTGCATCAACCTCAAAGTTAGAGTTGCAAATTTTTTTCCCTACCACCGACTGAAACATTTGTGGTATCTTAGGATTGCCTGGAGTTGCGCCTTTACTCTGCCCAACACTCCCGTAGTCTTGAACTCCCTGCACTTCTTTATATTTTGCAGCAAGCTCCTTCACCGACAGGTCTGGTTTTCCCCCCACAAGCCACCTTAGATGCCATAGCGAATCAAAGCCATCAACGCCAGTCACAGAAAAACATATGTAGTCAAGCAGCTTGCTACTGCGGATTATTAAGCTTCCAGGGTTCAGCCTGTGCAGATCCCGAAAGTCAAACAGAGCCGCTTTCAGGCAGACCACCAATTTAATCAAACAGCGACCAGCACCAAAGCACAGTGGCAATCCTTCTCCACCAATATTACCCGCCCAAAGGTCGCTACACCACCAACAAAACCGCGGTGCTTTCCAGCCCCAATAGCCATACCTGAGGGTCACTTGCGGATTTATCCTTCACTGCGTTGCACTACAAGAATTAGTGGAGTTTTCAAGCGTTTCGCCAAGTGAGACCCCCGCTGTTATCACCAACTGCATGCAGGTGAGTACATACCGCTCCAGTCTCCACCACAGCAATGTTGAACAGCAGCTTCAGCGTTTATTTTCCTCAACTACGGTAGCTGAGCACAGGTGAGCACAGTTGAGCGAATACCGTTCTCAGAAGTGTTCTCATCTGTAAAATAAACTTTCGCGGGATCTCACTGTCCACCCGTTGGTTCCGGCACCAAAACTACAATCACATTTCTCTCCACTGCAGTAGCCCCAGGTGTGTTAGCGCGGCTGGCATGCATTCATCCGCCGAAGCGCCACTCCCCGCATTAGACTCGCGACTCACAATTTGGCATTTTCGGAAGTCGGCGTCCTCCACGGTCCAAGGTCCATCAAACTATTCCCGCTTTCTCCCGCTTCTTCACCGTGCTCCTCCACACTTCTCAACCGGCAACCAGAGAATCCGACTAGAAGCAAAACCGCCGTGAGCCTGTACCGCTCTGCAGGCACAAACAGCTTACATCTACAGGTGAGTCGAGTCCAGAGTAGCAGAGCTCCTCACACACACGTCCGCGTAGCGTACGCCATCTTGCCCGAAGGCTGATGTTGCTGAAATGAAGGCACATAAGGACGATGTGTATGATAAGATTGCCAAACTGGA
The DNA here is from genome assembly GCF_964261635.1 of Lissotriton helveticus. Classification (NCBI taxonomy): domain Eukaryota; kingdom Metazoa; phylum Chordata; class Amphibia; order Caudata; family Salamandridae; genus Lissotriton; species Lissotriton helveticus. The sequence continues at coordinate 1,931,612,815 of NC_136063.1, read as the reverse complement.
AAATCATCTTCGCCGTAATAATTTACAAATTCTTGGGGTCCCAGAAGGTCTTGAGGGACAGGAAGTATGTAAATTTGTGGCAGAGCTATTTGAGGAAGCACTTCCAGAAGTAACAGAATGAGATTCAGCGGCCTCACAGATTTCCTTATAGGCAGCGACCGGCAAGAAGTGGGCAAGCCGGACCCCTGCATCCGCAGGCCATACTGATATCTTTGAATACTTTTTTGGCAAGGCAGGTACTGTACGATATGGCTAGACCTGACAGGAAGAGAATTGGAAAAGGAATACAGTTTTTTGTTCGGCCGGATTTTTGCCATTCCACAGTCGATGGAAGCTACGGCAGCTAATTGTTCCTTTTCAAACACAGGGTCTAAAGTATTCTTATTACAACCAGCAACTTTAAAAACTGTTAATAAGGGCCAGGCTCGTTTTTTCACATCTAAGGCTGCTGCGAGAGAGTATTTGCATACTTTGGTTTGATGGACTGGTATACTAATCTGGCCGTTGCTGATCTAATACTGACTTTCTTGTTCCCTTTTTCCTTTTTTTTGTTGGTAAATGCTTGATTCATTAAAGAAGAAAGGGAAAGGGAAGGGGGAAAGGAAAAGTAAAAATAAAAGAAAAGAAATGGTTTTTTTGTGGATTTAGTGAGCAGAGTATTAAGAGAGTCACTCACCGAGCATCACAAGGGCGTCCAGCCCTATTGCCTTAGTTAAGGGGGGTGGGTGGGGTCACCTTGGGGGCATGGGGGGGTTGGTTTGGTGGTGTGGGGGTGGGCTAGGGGGCACTGGGGGGTTAGTGGGAGAGGTGGGGTTAAGGGGGAAAAAGATAAAATGTCAGTTCATAGCATCTGTTTTAAACATTTTGGAGTAGATCTAGTCTTTTTTCTATTTGTTAACGACCAGCAATATACAAGCTTCGATGTCTGTTAGGAATTTACAAATTTGCTCCTTTAATGTATCCGGTCTCAATAATGCTTTGAAAAGGAAACGTGTGATTAAGGAGCTGCGCTTAATCAACCCTGACGTTCTCTGCTTGCAGGAAACACACATTCCCATGTCTAATTATAAGATCTTGTCCGAGCTGGGATTTACTTTGCTAGCTGTATCTATACAATCTACTATGAATAGAGGTGTGGCCATAATGGGCAGTCGGGCTGTAATAGGTACGGGTAGGGTGCAGGCTGATAACCTTGGGTGGTGGGCGATTACTGAATGTACTATAGGGGCTACCAAGGTTACAATATGCACAGTGTACGGATCTAATTTAGATGAGGCAGAAATTTTGGAGTTTCTGAATGTTGAACTAGCACAATGGGCAACCCCTCTGATACTACTCGGGGATTTTAATATACATGGAGACGCCCAAACATGGGATCCTCACTTCAAGGACTATAAAGGCCGCAAGCCGAAGGTATGTAGGGCTATATACAAGTTGATATTACAACATGGACTAGTTGATGGGTGGTCGACGTTAAATCCTGGGAATCCAGGGTATACTTTTTTTTCTTCTCTCCGCTCCAAATTTGTTAGGTTAGATTATATTTTTTTACCCGATTTTTAACTGTTGGTGCAAAGATGCAGGTAATGCCTCGAATTACTTCTGATCATAGCCCGGTAATTATAGATTTGACCTGCTTTTTACGAGCATTCACCTTTATTAAAAAGCTTGTCAGTGACGAGGAATATATAATCCATATTAAGTTATGGGCTAAGCAGTTTCTAGAATGTTATAGAGGCACTGCTACCCAACCAATGGTTTGGGACTCCTTTAAAGCTTGTCTTAGGGGTGAACCATGTAGTTATGGCCTGGCTAAACAAAAGCAACAGAAAGCTTTGATAGTGGGTTTGATTGAGGAACTTAGAGTGGCAGAGTACAAGCTTATTTCTGTAATTCGATCTAATGCCGACTGTCAAATTGTACAAACCAAGGTCGCTAGTTGTAAAGCTAGGATTAACAGGGTCTGGAGCCAGGATATAGCTACTCAGTATAAAATCCATAAGGCTGAAAGATATGAGTATGGGGAAGCAACGGGTAGATGCTTGGCTCAAAGAATGCGGGGTAAGCAGGCATCTCAACGTATTGAAATACTGGAGAATGACAGAGGGGATACGGTTGAAACCATGGATGGCATTATGGAGGTATTTCGTATATATTATAAAGAACTATACACCCAAGATCCTGTTGCTGAGGATCAAATAGAATTATATCTCCAGGACTTTGACTTCTCTAAACTTGGGCCTTCTGAGAGGGAAATGTTGGAAGCTTCGATTTCCATGCAAGAATTGCAGACAGCAGTAGAAGATTTAGCGTTGGGGAAAGCAGCTGGCCTGGATAAACTTCCTTTAGAAGTTTATCAGCTGTTGGTTTGTACTATAAAGGAGGATATGCTTGCTACCTTTATAACAGCTCAATGTGGACACCCTCCGGTGTCTTGGGATGACGCAAATATAGTGGTTTTTAAAAAACAACACAAACCCCCAGATCACCTGCGTCATACAGGCCCATATCATTAATGCAGATGCAAAAGTATATTCCAAAATATTGGCGACTCAGCTTGTGCAAGTTCTTCCGTCGCTTGTATCTCAACATCAGCACGGGTTTCTCCCAGGTAGAAGCACGGTTAATCACTTGCACAGGGTCATATCGTTAATAGACTATGCAACCGCACTCCAAAAGAATATTGGCATTATTTTTTTAGATGCTGAAAAAGCATTCGACCGTGTCACATGGGCTTTTTTATGGGTTATAAGGCGCAAGATGGGGTTCGGACCTCAGTTTCTGCAGGCATTACAAACTATGTACAAGCGCCCACGGGCTAAAATTTGCACCATGAGGCACAAATACGAATCATCTTTTGTTTATATTACATGGGGAACAGGGCAGGGATGGCCATGCTCTCCCTTGCTTTTCGCTATCTATATAGAGCCATTATTGCAGTTTCTGGGGTCTACTAATTCCATACAATCAATGCCAGTGGGCGAGTATGAAGTACGCGTTCTTGCTTACGCCGATGATATCGCGGTTGTGACATCGGATCCCGCGCCAGCATTAAGTGAGGTTGAACGCTTGACGCAAGCGTCTGGACAGGTCGCTGGGTACAAACTGAACACCTCCAAAACCCAGTTTGTTTGCACGATGGGGCTGTGCCCAGGCGAGCCACGAGTAACACCAGAGGCTAAGTATCTGGGGATTAAAATTAGGATGTCAATTCAAGAGATAATTGATCTAAACTGGGCTGATATATTAGGGGCAGTTAAAAGACAGTTAGAAAAGGTAGAATGTTTACATTTGGCAATGGTTGGACGTCGTAATGTGTTAAAGATGTGTATACTCCCCAAAGTGCTCTATTACTTTTGGACGGTCCCCCTGGAGTTGACAAAGGTACAATTAATGCAGCTTCAATCAATTATGGATAGGTTCATTTGGGGGTGGAAGAAAGCACGTCGGGTTTCAAAATACATGACGTTACCATTGGCACGTGGTTGGTGGGGGGTTCCAAATTTTATCTTTGATTATTTATTATGCCTTATACAAAATATGAAGTATATGGTAATAGGGGGGGAGACACAGCAGTTTGAATCGCCTAACATCTATCAGATGTTATTAGGGAACCAGGCGTGTGAAGCTCTGCTTAAATTCTTTGAGCCAAGCTACTTTGAACACACTAGATTTAAAACTATGATCGCAGCTTATAAGAGGTGGAAATGGCTTTGTAAAATTTTGGCTATTAGACAGATTAATTTCTATACACCCCTTAAATACTCCCGTTGATATTTTGGGATACAAAGATGAAAACATGGAGATATAAAGGGGTTCGTCGTTTAGGGGATATTTTTAAGGATCAAGCATTGGTATCGTTTATGGATTTAATGGAAATATATGCAATATCCAAGAATGATTTCTTTAAATATCTAAAGTTACGCGATTTCTTATATAAACATTACAGACCACAGGGTATTTTATGTAATGAATTTATTGAAGCTTTGTTAAAAGGGGCAAAGATTGGGATTTTGTATGAAATATTACTTTTAAAGCAACGTGATGATATCATAGCTCAAGATATGAAATGGCAGACTTGACTGGGCTAGTCTGGTTTATTTTTGCAAGAATCAATCGATATGGTGGGTGAAGTGATGTTGACTGCAAATTTACGCACCCAACACTATAAAACTCTGTTAAACTTATACCATACGCCAGTTAAAATGATGAAGTGGGGGGATATCCATGATGGAAAATGTTTTAGGTGTCAAACGGAGGAAGCAGATATTGTTCATGTATTTTTTAATTGCAACGCACTTACTCAGTTTTTTTCATGTATTGAACAATTTTTGTTAGAAACAACTAAGGTCCATTGCTTTATAAGTCGGGAACTGCTGCTTTTCGGGGAATGTAAAGATAAAGTATACAGAATTGCTATCCTCATCGTTATTTTATTTTTATGGCAATGGCTGTAGCTAGATTATGTATTGCCACGATGTGGCTGAAACCAGAGACACCAGCCTATGAAATGTGGCGAGATAAGTTCTATAATGTGTTTCATCTTGAATTTAATTTGTACCATATCAAATCTTTGAAGAAAAAGCAATTAGGGCTGAAGATATGGCAACCTATGCTTCAATATTTGGAGATCTCTCTGTGAAATCATGTTAAAATGCCATCTATTTCTTTGCCTTGGATTTCATTTATTTTCTTGCTTTTTGTATGCTATGAACTGAACAATAAAGAGTTAAAAAAAAGAAAATAGGTTGGGCACCTGTAATAAATCTCAGAGATCAACAGGTTTCTTGTTTCCAGGCACTTCAAGATGGAAGGTATCCATCTTTTGAGGGATATATTATAGGAAAGAGATTGACTGGTGAAATTGGACCTCAAAGATGCCTACTTCACCGGTCCCTTGCCATGGAATGCCAGTGTTACCTCAAGTTCTTCTAAGGACACCATTGTCATGCCTCGAGCCTCCTACAACACTGCCCCTTTAATTTCTCGCTATTTAGGACACCATGACCTATGGAGCGACGCTTCACGTTCTTGCGTCTAGCTCCGTATGGTACAGTGTCCGTCCTGTTCCTGATTGCCTGACTTCCGCTTTTGAGTACTTCCTGCATTTTCAAATCGGGGAGGGCGTCCCCGGTCCCCGTGTTCCTGTACGGGCGCTGGTTTTCTCTCTCTCTCTGGAGCGGCCAGTATCTGCGGGCGTTCTCCTATTGCGCCTGTTTTCTGGTTGCTGCACGTTTACGGGTTCTTCCGTGAACATTCCTCCCCGCTCTAGAGTCCCGCCCGGTGGCCGGGTTTTTCCCCGTCATCCGGCTGGGCTCAGCCTCCCTGTTTCCTCCTCCTTCGTATTGCTCCGCCCGACAGCCGGGCCTGTTCTCCGCTGTCCGGCCGGGCATAATCATAAACCTTTCTCTTTGGGGCTCTGCCATACAGCCGGGCTTGCTCTCCGCTGTCCAGCCGGGCTAATTCCTGGCAATCCCCCACCAGAGTTGCTTCACCCGGCAGCCGGGCATGGTCTCCGCTGCCCGGTTGAGTTTCTCTTGTGACCCTTTTAGTTAGCTAGTTAGTTTCCTTTCCCTTCTTTTCTGGGTTCCCCTTGCCTCCTTAGTTACGCCCCCTTTTTTGTTTAAGCTCATCCCCCTTGTTGGATATCTTGTCCTGGGGTTAGCTTCACGTGTTTGGTGGGATTCTTGCGTGGACCTGAGTGGGTGCAGCTATTTCTTCACGACGTAGAATCACGGTAACAGCGCTTTTGCGCTGCACATTATATTGGTTAAGGTTCATGTCATAACAGAAGTCTGAATACATGTTTTGTTTTCTTAGATGTTCGTACAACCGACAGGGGTGTTGGCAATAGGTTCATTGCATTCCATCATACTAGTGGATGTTTTCCTCGAGCCCTCTACAACTGCCAGAGTGAGAAGTGTAACAAGTCAGATCATATTGCACTCATTTGTATTGAAGTAAGAAGTTACTTACTGATATGTTATGTCATCTTTGCTACAGCTCCAGACGAGTTCCCAAATAAGATCATACATATCAATTCTGCGACTTTTCAGTAAACCCTTTGGTATGTAATGTTTATATGCATAAAGGTGTCATAGTGGATGTAGGTATAGTGTGTTCATTAGATAAGGGTACTTACTTACCTTTTATTGCAGCCTACCTGTTGTCCAGTACCCAATTGGAGTTGCCACGCATCCATTCTGAAGACTACCATCAAGCACTTTTTTCCCCAATCTTTCCTTGTTTTGTCTCCCTGTTTTCCCCTGGCGCGTCTCTCGTACTCTAGTGTTTGATAGAGTCGGAAGACCGTAGGGGAAGGCTGTGGAATATTCTTCGGATTCCTGGCGCTCCTGCGGAACCTACTTGCAACCACTACAACCATCTCTTTCAATTCCAGGTACTTCCCTTTGTCCTCTCTTCGGCTGCTCGGTGTTTCACCAAAGTAATGAGAGCGGTTGCAGCATTTCTCAGAGGGAGAGGGGAGTATGTCTCATTGTCTACCTGGACGATATCCTCCTAATGTTCCAATGTCAATTGCAGATTGAAAGATTTGGAAATAGTTGCTTCTCTTCTAGAGAATTTGGGTTTCATTATGAACAGGAAAAAATCTATTCTGATTCCCTCAACGTCCCTAGAGTTTTAAGGCTTCACTGTACACACAGTGAAGGCTCTGCTACTCTTGCCTCTGAAGATGATTACCAAGATTTGCAAGGATATTTGTTTTGTCCTAAGACAAGACACCATGGCTTTGAGAGAACTTGCCATGCTTCTGGGCCTCCTCTCCTCTTTTATACAGGCTATAATTCCAGACCCATTACACTATCGCACTTTACAGAGAATAAAAGCGAGAGTGCTGCAAAAAGATTTGTGGTATGGGGACAGGATTTCCCTGTATCAGGAGTCCAGATTGGAGTTGGGTTGGTGGTTGGGATGCCTGGAATGGACGAATGATTTTTGGGTCGTCTCCAGATTTCATTCTCGAATCGGATGAGAGTCTATTTGGTTGGGGTGCACATCTGGGACCTCGAATACAGGGGGGCGAGACATGGAGTGGTCCCACCATTTACATTTTCTGAAGTTAACCACAGGCCTTAATGCTCTGATCAGTTTCAAGCATTCTCTACACGGCAGAGCGGTTTAGCCGAAGATGGACAATGTTTCAGCTGTTGCATATATAAATCATTTAGGGGGTACGAAATCCACAGACCTATTGTAACTGATCGAAAGGCTTTGGATGTTCATCTGTAGTACAAGATCAGACCAGGGCAGAATAACTTCCTGGGAAGGCAAATGTATCAACCAATTGGAATTCAATATGTTTAATAGATTACAGCGATTGGAACCTGAACAAATCCCTCTTCAGAATTCTGTGCCGCTTAAGGGGTCCATTGAGGCTGGATCTGTTTGCGAGCATGCTGACATTTCAACTGAATAGATATTGCAGTTGGACCCGGGGGCACTGGCAGTAAACGTCTGCCTGCAGTCCTATAAGGGAATTCACGTTTATGCCTTCCCTCCTTTCGCAATGATTCAGAGGGTTCTTTAGAAAGTGAGGCAGGAGGTATGCTGTCTGGTTTTAATAACTTCCTTTTGGCCATCGCAGGCATGGTTTCCAATGAACTTGGAACAAGCCTGGGACATTCCCTTTCTTCTGCCTGCAGAGGAAGGTCTCTTAAGAGACATGGATTGAAGGGAGCACACCCTGGTTCTGACAGGGACTTTGAACCTTCTTGCGTGGATTGTATCAGAAGATCTAGGGAGATGTCAGGCCTTTTGGGAAGGGCTGAGGAGCTCTTTAAAGAGTCCTGAGCTCCAAATACCTGCAGTAGATACAATGTAATATAGAAAACATGGGTACATTGGTGCCTGGAGAGGGATTTGGATCCTGTTAAGGCTCCTATAATTGAAGTTGTTAAGTAAGACATTATGATAAGGGACGTAGTTACAGAACGCTCAATTGCTATAGGTCTGCAGTATCTGCTGGTCATGCTTTGGTGAGTGGAAGGAGTGTTGAAAAAATGTCATAGTGTGTAGGATTCCTAAAAGTATCAGGTTAAAGAGACCCCCTAGACCCAAATATGAGTCTCTTTGGAAGGTAAATCTGGTTTTAGACCTGTCCACCTTTTGGCAGAGTATAGATTTTTGGATAAGAAAAGACTTTCTATGAAGTTAGCTTCGTTACTCTGTCTAATTTCTTCTTGACGGGTGTTGGATGTTAAAGCTTTAGAGGTAACAAAGTTTATGAAGTGTTTGGGGTGGATTTTGAGATCATTAGAAGAACTAAAAAAGTCTGATACCATATTTTACCCCAATTTTGATTCATTCAAGAAATTGTTTGTGGTTAATTGTATGAAGGAATATGATGTCAGAATGAGTTAAAATCATCCAGACAGTGTTAATCAACTTCTCATTTCCTTTGTCAAAAACTTCAGAGCAGTTACCTCTGCAACATTAGCAAGGTGGGTTAAATGGACTGAGCAGCTAGCGGGAGTTGACCTTAATACGTTTCAAGCTCACTCTGTGAGAGGTGTTATGGCAAGTTAGTCCTTCTGGAAGGGTGGTAGGCTAGAGGACATCCTTAGGGATGCTGACTGGTCAAATTCTACTACTTTTGCAAAATATTATTGTAAGCCAATTAAGCACGTCTGATGTGGTTTTGCAGAACTGCCAACATGCATAATGGTAGCCTCCGGTCTTGTAATGAAATACTGATTCTTCTCATTAAATGCCAAGAGAATCTGAATTTTATTAAGGAAACGGAAGCTCACATTATCCCCCCTCCCATCCAAGGAGTAGGGATGGGTTGCTTTAATAATAAAAAATAAAAAACATTTTTGAAAGTTAACAATTTATGTTATGTTTATTAAATACACTAATATGTTAATAATCGTTTGTCCTTTTGCACAATTGGGTATTGAGGATGTGTGAATGTCCCAATTTAATTTCAGATAATATCTAGTTGATTGGTTCTTCATGGATTTTCCATCACCTGGAAGTTTGGCACGTTGAGTGCTTTGCTCTCTATTGATCTACTATAAAGTTTCTTTGTTGTTTATGAAGTTTTTCTTTAACCTGTTGTTCTCATGCCATTTCCATATACTTCGTGATGCATGAAGGAGGATTTTGGAGCGTATTTCAAGCAGCAGATTGTACTGTGTGCTTGCCCATTATGTCAAACACAACAGAAAGTTTCATCAATCCGTCCATCATCTTGTTGTGTTTAATTTGTTCACCCTAAGTGGCCAATGTTATGGCCAGACAGGGGTCCCTAGCTTGCTGTGCCACCGGATTCAAGCCAGCCTGGCTGACGTGAGTTGATACCCTGCAACTGGTCCCAGCATGCTTGTTTCCGGTCCAGGGAGGACCGGGCCTGGCAGTTCGGGCTGGACTGTTCCCATAAGGAGCAGGGTCAAGGCTGATTTGCATATGGCTGGGTCCAAACTGGGGTGACATAGTGAGCACAAGAACAATGGAATAAACCTAGATCCCTTTACTAGGGGTGAGTAGTTAAAAGTTTCATCACTCCGTCCATCATCCTGTTGTATTTGCCATGCCTATTATGTTCAAGGAGTATTCTACTTTGGAATAGTTTTCTTTATGATGTAATACTTCGAATTGGCTGTGTGGAGTTGCATTAAAGGAATAATGCATAATGGTAGCCTACATGTCTTTAATCAAATTCAGATTCTCTTCACCTTTAATTAGGAGAATCGCTATTCTGGTCATCAACATCGAACAAGATGAACTTGGAGATGTTAACTTGCCAAAATATTGTTGGTGCTTCAGTGATTACTGAATTTCCAATGTTTTCAAGCGGAATGATTGTCAATGAGGAGTTGGTGCACGCAGAGCGATATTTAAAAGGTACGGGCCATATTGTTCAAGAACTTAACAGAAAATTGGAGGAAGCTCACTTTCATGTTGTGCCACATGCTAAGTGGGCCATTCAAAATGGTTCCAATCGAGTCACGGTAGTGTCAAATGACACAGATGGTATTATTGTGTTACTTACATTTGTTGCAATGTTCATAAGTCAAACATTGTCAGAGTTATGGATACGTTATGGAACAGGCGTGAAAACAAGTCACTAACACATCTGACTGGTTGTCACCAGAAGCTTGACTCTTGGGCCTCCATTGACGCCCCAAAAAGCAGAAGGAACGACTCAAGTTTGCGGACTTGGCAGTACTCATTGCTAAGCGAGCGATTACAATGAGGTGGAAGTCTGCCTTTCCTCCTACGCCAATATATTGACACACAGAATTGAAACGATGGGGAATGGCTGAAAGTGCTACAGTCCGACAGGAGGAATTCCAGGGCCTGCGTAAGACTCCCATCTCTTTGGAATGGGATCACATGTTGGAAATTTTCAAAGCTATGGATTTCTTTACACCCCCAGCATCCCCACTAGTTCGGACTCACTCCACCACTCCTGCAGTCCCCTGAATGACTTGATTATCTCTATTTGGTAAATGTCAGTTATTTATTCATTGTAATGCAAGTATATGGAACTTTTTGCCCACCACAGTTGTCGATATATGTCTTCATGCACCACTATGTACCACAATCTTTAACATACCAGAGGTGGTACCACAGGAGATTGGATAATTCCTCTGTATTTACAAACCAGCGAAAGGGGGGGCAGGGGGGAGTTGGTTCTCTTCTTATTTATTATTTTATGAGTATTAGGACTGCTGCGACAATATACAGGGCAATCTTGTTTATGCTCAGACTGTTTCCTTTTTCCGATGTTCACGATATGTAATTTGTATGTTTCCTATTTTATTGTCATTATGTATTGAACGGATGTCTGACTCTTTTTATTTCTTTTGGAAATATGTCGATATATATTTACTATGGACAGTGCTTTTGTGTTCTTTGCTACTGCTCTTTGTAATACACATCTACTATTGATATGGACAGTCATCCTTCTTATGTTGTACTATTTGTAAAATTAATAAAACTATGTTTAAAAAAAATACTGGAACAGGCGTGAAAAGACACTTAATCCTGCTTCATATTCTGTACAAGGATCTTGATCCAGAGATGCCCAGTGCTCTTATCAAGGCACATATTCTTACGGGTGATGAAACTATGAGCAAAATTGGAGCAAAGTTTGGAGCTTTAACTGCTGAACCTGTGAAATTTCAAAAAATATTTGCTGAGACAAAAGAAGAATAAGACTTTAAAGACGTAGAAAAATACTGTGTGCGTGTGCGGAAAACGAGTTCTGATTGTCAAACATTTGACGATCTTTGGTACAGTGACTTCAAGAGATCAGTCCCGCTAAGTCACCTTCCACCAACGTCATATTCCGTGCATGGACACATTAAAAAAGCATTCTACTTGATCAGATGATGTGTAAATATTTTGAATCATTCACATGTAGAGAAAGATCCATGTGAATTTGGTTTGGAAGATATTTATGGGGTGCTACAAAAAGAGGTCCCTGCCGATGGGCTCTTCTTATATGTTCAACATTCTGCAAATGTGCGAGTGATCGCGAAAGAAAGAAATAAAGTGAACTATGACTATGTGTCTAAAACAGGAGTGATAAACATTATTTCTTCTCATATTCATTTCATAAACATTGTTTGGTGTAAACATAAAAGGATTACAAAACATTATTGTTTCATTTATATATATGTCACTTCTACCTCTATTATAGCCGCTATTTTAGAAATTGGCAGAAGGGTTGCTCTGAGGAGATTTTTTCCATCTCTATAAGACTACTTGACCCCCAAAACCTATGTTTTGATTCCAAAATGAAGCATATAGGTCTCATGGTTCCTGAAATATTATATCATCACTGCAACACATCCGCCATTTTTAAAAAGTCACCCAGGAAAATTCGGCCTGGATCAGCACTGTCTACCCAAGCTAATTACTTCACTAATGATACAAAAATGCAAATCGAAAACGAAAATCTCTGGACAACAATTTACAAAGATATATAAGGGTCCAGGATTATCAATAGATGAGGTGACTTGTAAAAGCAAGGAACACTGAGCCAGCAGAGTCATCATAGTTTGTGGGAAAGACTCCAGGCTATCTTCAGGGTATCAAGGTTTTTGGGTGATTGCTGGACTGTGGTAGCAGGGGTGCCTCCACTGGATGCTAGGGCAGGTGTGTGGTTTAGCCTCCCACTCCTTGTTTAGCAACCCTTTGTCTCCTACATGCTTGTGACACCACAGCCAGCATGGAAGGTGCATGGGAAGGAACATCAGCTGCACTACTTTGGTACAAAGAAAGGCACAGTACATATTACTCAATACATAAAAGAAGCATGATAAATTAGCACAAGTAGTTTTTATGTATAATATTTATTGCAAAAACAAGTAGTCCATTTCAGCACAGAAATAGCACTCTTCATTCTTGGTAAAAAACTGCATGTGCAACTTAGCAGGACAACATCGCAGGGTTTTATTTAATAGGAGTGGACAATCAACAAATTAGCTTCAAAAGCCTCTGTCAGATTTGTCCCTTACTCATACGCATGAAGATAAACAAACATTTGCCATCTGAAGAAAACCCTGAGCCTAAAGGCAAATTCAGAAACTGAATTCACATTTTTATTTTTTAGGATACTCAAACAGAACAGTTTGCTAAGTCTTAATGGCCTCCATGTTCCAGATTCATACCGATAGTGAGAACGTGGTTCATTAGTTGGAATGGAATGTTGTGCACCACAAGTTATAAAGCCACTGACTCGCATGGTACACTCAAAGGATTCAGTAAATTTAACCTGGAGTTTTTCCCCTGGTAAATGTGGCGCAGAGAGGCTTAACTTAAAATATGTGTAAAGCATTTAGAAGTACAAAACAAATCAGAAAGTTGAAAATGCAACACAACAAAAAAGGAGTAAGCAAAATGACACCAAAACAGCCAAACTCCAATAAGGAAAAAACAAGATATAATTTTTTATTTTAAAAAGCGCCATGGAGCAAAAAGTGTATAAGGTAGTCAAATGTCCTGGTAGATCAGGCACTTGCTGCAATTTGAAGCTGACTGTGATGGAGCGTGAGTTAGATACACCAAGCAGAGTGGTACCACTAGGGTATAAAGGTAGGGAAATTCAAACAAAACTATTTCTACTTCACAATACAAAAATGGACTTTGTTGGTTTTCTCATGAAAATCTCTTCTCTGTGCTGGAAAAATTGAAATTCAGTTTGAAGCTGTAGCACACTGCTGGTCAGTCCGAGTAAGCTCTGGACCAAATGTTTTGGGAAAGTGCCAAACTTCTTATAGTGCCTAAACAATCACAGGAGTGTGCTTCTAAGGCTGCAGAGTCTCAGAGGGAGTACTTTGACACTCTTAGGGTATCAGACAGAGGGCAACAGCAAAGTTCAAAATAGGTCCAGCTGCCACTGATCATGTGTGATTCTCCACAGGAATATCTACTGCAGCTTTGGTATGTTCCTGGAGCCACCAATGGGAATCGGTCTTATGGTCCTTGGAGATCGTTCGGTCCTCCAATTTCAAGCAAAACATTCTGAAGTAATTAAGCAGGAAACTGTTGTTGTCTTGAGATGGTTTATTAAGATTACATGGATAAAGAGCCAGTGTAAAAATCAACCAGCTCCAACAGATCATATCCCAAGAATGCCAATAGGACATTCTCTGGTAACTAAGCATCAGTAAAACATTCTAAAAACAACATTACATTAATTTAAAGGGAAAGAGATCAAATAGAGATAGCAGATTACTACATTATCTCCCCTTCTCAGTAACAATAAAAAATAAAAAAAACAAGTCCACAAGAGCAAAACAAAACCTCACCAAACATATACAAAATAAATTATCATTCTCTATATCTAGAAGGTCTAACAATAGAAAGACTCTTCCTAATGACAACATTGGAAACAGGCTGAAATTTGTTCTTACCAGGTTGCTCCTGGTCAGAACAATTAACTTTAGCAACTTTACTCAAGTTCCACCAAAACCCACCTTCAACTTTAACAGCATTCCCACTTATCTTGAGAACTTTGACAGGGGGACCAAATTTACACTCCCCTTTATTAACATGAGTGGATTTCCTAATTCTAACACACTCTCCAGCATTCAAGGTGCACAATGTCGCTCCTTTCTTATAATCAAAGGTTGATTTTTGTTTCTCTTGAGTAATAGTTGCACTTTCCTTTGCAAAAGACATCAACTTTTCCACATCAGATTCATTCTTGACCCACTTTGACATCCAACCCGGACGAAAAGAAGTGTTCGGTTTCCTTCCCCTCATTAATTCAAAAGGGGAAACCTTTGTGGAAGAATGAGGAGTAGTTCTATAGAACCAAAACATGCTCCTAAGGGATTTGACAACATCACAATTCCTATCCTTAGCCCATCTTACGCAATCACCAACCACCCTATTCATTCTCTCCACAAGACCATTTTCTTGAGGATAATATAGGGAACTTTTACTATGTTTGACCGCAGAAGTGGACAAAAAATCTTCAAATTCTTTAGAAACAAACTGTTTCCCATTATCAGAAACAAGAATTTCCGGAAAACCTTCTCTGCGCCAAACATCACTCCAGAAATCAATAACAACTTTCGAGTCAACATCCTTGACTAATTTGAATTCTGGCCATTTTGACGCATAGTCAATCATCACTAAAATAAACCTAGTACCACCACTAAGAGTACTATAAGGTCCCATCACATCAACACCAACATTTTGCCATGGATGGTCTGGACATTCCGCCGGAATCAGTGGAGGAACACAAGTCTTGAGAGACTTGTCAGAAGACTTGCAAATACTACAATCCAAAACAAACTCATCGACCTCAGCATCCATGCCTGGCCACCAAAACGTATCACAAATACGCCGTTTAGTAAATGAACACCCTAAATGCCCCTCATGAGCTCTCATTATAATACCTTTCCTGAAAACTAGTGGTGGAACTAATTTGTCATTACGTAAGAGAATATCATCTTCAACAGACAACTCGTCCTCGACCTTACAAAAAGGTTGATGAGAAAGTGACAGAACTTTCTCTCTTGGCCAGCCAGACCTAATATAATTACAAACTTCTTGAAGAACAGAGTAGTTGGCAAAGGCCTGCATCCACTTCTCCTCAGAAAAAAATTTAAGTTCAGGGATATCAACACTGGCAACAAGACAGTCCTCGCAATCTTCATCAATAAGATCCGCAAAAGACACATCATCATCGAGTGAGTTTGGAGCAGGAAATCGTGAAAAGAAATCTGACCTTCCGTTCTTACCACCGGGGATATGCCTAACATAAAAATTATACTGTAATACCCTGCTAACCATGCGCATAATCCTGGGGGTAGAACACTTAGTTATGGTCCCATTCAAAACGTTTACAAGCGGTTTGTGATCCGTTTGCAATAAAAACCGTTTTCCCCACACATAAGAACGAAACTTATCAATGGCCCATGCACACGCTAAAAGTTCCTTTTCTATGACCGAATATTGCAATTCAGGAGCACGCAAAACTCTGGAAGCAAATCCAATCGTTCTTTCCACACCACACTCCACCTGGGTCAAAGTGGCACCCAACCCCACTTGACTGGCATCAACCGTTAAACAACACGGTAAGCTAGGATCAAAAGGCTTCAAGATAGAACTTACACTCAGACTGTCTTTGACCCTCTTAAAAGCAGAAACAAATTCTTCACACCATTCAAATTTAATTCCCTTCTTTAATAAATTGCTGATGGGGCGAACAATAGTGGCATAATGTGGTATGTATCTCGAATAGTATTCACAGAGACCCAAAAGAGATTTTACACCGGTTTTATCTGTAGGAGTAGCAGCATTAGAGATAGCTTCCAAAAGTCCCGGTCTAGGCTTAACTCCATCTTGGGTAAGAATATGCCCTAAATATTCCACTTCGGTGCAACAAAATTTACATTTTTCTAGCTTGAGAACAACCCCATGTTCTTGAAAAAGACCCAAAACCTTATGTAGGATCTTGTCATGTGAATCAGAATCCTTAGCAAAAATAAGTACGTCATCTTGGAAAACCAAAACTCCATCTACTCCCTTGAGAATGTTAGACATAACACGCTGAAATACCGACGCAGCAGATGCTAATCCAAATGGCATGCGTCGATATTGGAACATTCCCAAGGGAGAGACAAAGGCCGTAAGATGACGTGATTCTGGGTGCAGCTCGATCTGGTTATACGCACTGGCCAGATCAAGCTTAGTGAAAATCTTGGCACCCTTTGTAGAAGCAAAGAGATCTTGGATCTTAGGTAGAGGATGTGAATCGACCCAAATCTCTTTGTTTAATGACCTTAAATCTACACAGACGCAAAGTTTGCCGTCCCTTTTTCTGGCTACGACTAAAGGACTAAGCCAAAGGGATGACTCCGTAGGCTCTATAACACCTTTCTCACAGAGCATTTGCAATTCTTTGTCTAAATCATCCCTTACACTATAGGGTACACCCCTTAGTTTGTGTTTAATTGGAATTGAACCATCTTTGACAATAATTTTGTGCTTAAATCCCTTTATTTTTCCGAACTCCCCACCAAAAAGTGGGTTATCTTTCCTTCCATTCTGTGAAACTGTTTTCATTTACAATTTGTTTTTTTCTTCGTGACCCTTTAAGATGGTCGCTGTTTATGTCTTGCTTTGTTATTATTGATACTGGATTGTCTGTCTTTCACCTAGGGACAGACGGCCGCTGCTTAGTGTAAATATTTTTTTTATGCCGTAACCCCGTCTCATCCTAAACTTATGTTTATACCTGGGACTCTCTAACATGGCCGCCGTTCATGTTTTGAGGGGAGATCATTTCAGCTGGGTGGTCTGTCGTTTATGTTTATGTTCTCGACATACTCCCTATGGCTCACCTTTAATATGCTTAAACCTGTGCTTTTATCTAGGACTGTCTATGTTGGCCGCCATTCATGCCTTAAATAGAATTTGGGGTAGTTGGGTGGTCTGTCGGTTATCTCTTTGATAGACCCCGTATGTCTTACTTCCAATTTGCCTATATTTGTGACCTTCAAAAGATGGCCGCCGTTCATTTCTTGTGCAGTGATAGTTATAAGCCGCCTGGTCTGTCTTTGACCTTCATGATTCTCATGACTTGTACTTTGTCTATGTCCTAACTCCGTTTGGTGTTTCCCGCATTATTCACTTCACGGTGTATAAAATGCAGTTTACTCTAATGCTTCAATTGTTACTGCGGGCGACGAAACGTGTCACGAGCGCTGCTGCCACTTGGCGGGTGAGTAAGCAGTTTGGGTAACTACGTATATCGGATAGGGGCACCTTTAGTTTATATTGCTTGGTGTACTCGGCACCGAGTAAGAAGTGTTTACGCTATTGGTTTTTATTATCTTTGTTACTGGTGGCATTACCGATTTGATTGAATCCTAACATGCCGCTTTTATACACCTCCCCTCTCTAGACTGCAACTTATGGTTGCGAACGCGGACCCCACCAATACTGTAGGGAAGTTTGTTTAACTTACTAGCATTCTTTTGAAACATTTGATACCTACTTTATGAAAAAACTTTGGACATCGCCTGCATGAGCCCGCACCTGTTCTCGCCTATGGTGAGCCCTCTTTCTACTTCTTACATATAATGCTGTGCTTGGGGGTATCAGTCACTTCCACTTGACTATGGCACTGATAACTAGCTGCCTTTTCTATAATTGACAGTCATGTTAATGTGATTACCTGCACTATAAGTGATAAGATTGGGTATATTAATTCCAACTTTGCACAAGCTCTATGTACATATACAGCTGTATTCAGGGGTGACAGTCAACCCTGCCTGACTTCTTTGCTTGGATTATAGGCTGCCGTTCTTACAATCGATAGTCGAATGTTTATATAAATTCTTGCATTATAATGAATGATATTGGGTACATCATCTCTAACTTGGTATAACTTCTGTTTAGGACCTCATGGCTCCTATACGAATATGCGGAGCGTGGGTCTCCGATATATTTATATTTATATATGTTCAAACTAGTGTATTGGGTAGCTCTGAGGATTGCCCTCTTATATATTTGTTGTTTCATGCATTGAAATTACGAATGTAATGTGGGTTTTTGTGTACTTTATGACGTTGTACCATGTTACCCACTAAATAACCAATTTAACCTTTAGGCATAAGATTGTTATTTTATAAAAATAACAGGTAATAGAAAATTTATATTTTTTGTTTCTTGCGTTTAGCTACATCTTCTTATCAATGATTGATGATACTCTTGCTCTGACTACTATGTCGACCTACAAGTTGAAGTGAATGCAAGTTTGTACTTTACCCAATTCTTAATCTCTGGGGTAAGTTATTTTTTCTCTCACTACCCTCTTGTGTAATTACTGCCCTGTTTATATACATTTCTTGTATCTGCAGCTCCTTGTCTCTAAGATTCGTATAAAGAATTCAGTGCCCGTGTTTTTTACATCTTTCCAATCTATGATTGGATTTTATTTCTCTCTTCAGTATGGAAATATTCTTTATTTGTACATTTACCTGGCGTGAACAGCTTCACAGTGTTGTTAATTTCCTCGGAATTGTAATTTTGTCTTAGGTACTACTTTTTTGGTGTGTGCTATAAACTTGTGATATGCCTCAGATCTCTTCTCTGGACATTTGATTTCATTTTTATATATATTCTTTCTCATTCTCTGTCCTTCTAGGTATCCCACTAACAATACTCAACGTTGTGTCCTTACATCTTGAGCGGATTACTAAACATCTTCCTACTATTTCTATGGTGGGTGTTTCTCTTGGAACTGTAGTAATAATGTAGTGACTTTTAGTCCTGTTGCTTTACACAGGACCCCCTAACTGGTGTCTGACCTGCCCATTTCTAATGAATTCTCTTAGAAGTATAGACTCCCATCAATTGTTACTTCCCTATAATAGGATTTTGTATATACGTGTATTGTTGTTTACACTTGCAACAGGTTGAGTTATCACACTTATATTGTATGCTATGAGATGTAATCTCTGCTTTTCCATGTGTTTTGTATATAATGCTTTTGTACTGCTAATATATAATATATGTTTATGTATGGATTGTAATATATATGTATTATTTAATTATTCCAGCCTTGATGAAGTCTCTGTGGGAGACGAAACACGTGTTGGCGATGTATATGCTGGGAGAACCTGTTTTTAATGAAATTTGAATAAAGGAGAAAACATAAATAACGCTATCTGAAGAGGACCCCTTTTTTTCACTCTACATTGGACTACTAATTCACCCTCATGCTATTTGACTTGTAAACTCTACTGGTCACATCAGTTTGAATTTTCATCTGTGCAATACGCAAACAAAGACTGAAAGAATTCAAACTATTTGGTGTGCTGTAATTAGAACCTCACTTCTTCAAAGCATTATTTCCGGTTGTACATTCTTGTGCACCGATATAGCACCTTTAGGTAGTAGGTGCCTTGAGTGTCTGGAGCACCCATTATACATAAATATAAAATCTGACTTTGTCTATTTTTAACGCGTATCCATTTATCTGTACTACATAAAATCTTTCTTCATGAAAGTTGCGGACTTTTCCCTTTTGGACACTACTACCTTCTCTTGTTTAAATCCCCACCAAAAACTGATGGGGAAACCTTTTGAAGAGATAGAACTTCATCGGCACAATCCACAACAAGAATGTGGTCTTTAGCACCAGGCCTTAAAATCATCTTAAACAAACCCTGATGGAACCAGCCCAAGATATCGAGACCTTTGACCGCCACATACATTTTGCCCCTTATCTTCCTTCCTTTAAAGCACAATTCATCTTCAAAATAACCCAGAAGGTCAATCTTCCTACCTTCATAGGATACAGGTGCACGGTCAGGAGGAAGAAGAGGTTGTGTACCTTCCCAAGTTTCGTCAAAAAGTTTTTGTGTTATCATAGTTACTTTTGCTCCAGAGTCAACTAAAAGTTTAACAGATTTTGAGCCAATTTTAAAATCACCAATAGGGTCAACACAATCATTAGGATCTCCCACAACAACATCAGTAACTACAGAAATTACTTCCCCATCAGAAGAAGAATCTGAATCAATTATGCAGACAGTAGGTTTTTTAAAACTCTTTTGTGCTAGCCCCTTTAATTTGAGGCAAACTTTAGCGAAATGTCCAACCTTCTTGCAATAATTACAAGTGACATTGGAAGCTGGACAAAAAGAACCCTTAGGGTGAGAAATATTTCCACACCTTATGCATTTATTAGCATCTGCAGTATTAGGTTTGGAAGGTTTAAATGACCTCCCTGGATTGGTATACACACCCCTAACCGAAATTGATGGCATTCACAGGTTCAATGATTTTCTCCTCTAATTCTTTTAAAGATACCATTGAAATTTCGATACTCTTAGCAATCTTAAAAGTATCATCCAAGGAAGGATCACCTAAAGAGAGTAACTTTTGTCTAATGCTTTTCTCTCTACAATGACATGCAAATTGATCCCTGATAAGCTGGTCAGAAAAATCTTCAAACTTACAATCACCAGCTAATTTTCTCAATGCAGATATGTAAGAATCAACATCCTCACCATCAAGTTGTTTCCTTTTAAAAAATGGGTGCCTAAGAACCATGAGGCTAGGTTGCTTGTCAAAGCGTAATTTCAGTTTTTGCACAGTCTCTAAATACACATCATTTAAGGGGGGATCCTCTACAGGAAGATCTGGAAGATGTTTGAATACTGATCTCCCTTCAAATCCTAAAGAATACAGTAATAAACATTTTTTCCTTTCAGCAGCAAATCTTGATGCACCTATAGCCCCTAAATATGTGTCAAATGCGTCATGCCACACCTCCCACCTTATTGTAGGTTCACCAGGTGTATCAAGAAAAGAAGGAGTTGGGTTGACAGATTGTAGAGTGCACATAGTAATTAAAATGAAATTAAAACTATGCATGACTAAATGACAAGCACTATTAAAGCAAAACGTCAATAAATGAACATGAAATAATAAGAGCGCTAAAACAACAAGAAGATACTGTATGGTTGAAGCAAAAGAATATAAAAAAAACGAACTGCTGTGTGGATCAGCGAAGAAATAGGAAATTACGATCCACTTTTGAAGTATTGTCCAGTTCCAGTAAGCAAACAAAGATAATCTGCTTTGAAAGAGTAATGCGTTACAGATTTAACTTTCCGAAATTTCTTGACGAGAAAGTAAACGCAAATGTCTTCATTGCTAGGTAACAGAAGTTACAAGTTCATTGCGTCGTTCACGTCGTTTTGTATCAGGGCCAATAAGAATTGTGGAAAGACGGCTGGAGCGTATCCAATGGGTGACTTCGTGACGTGACTCCGACTTCGCTGAGTGTAGAAAAAAAAAACAGTTGACGAGAGAGCGAGACAAACGGACGTCACGAGAAGTATCCAAAGCGCGAGTCAAGCATGAAGTAGGTAAGCGCTGTTCGTTTTCAAAAAATGCATTTCGTGTCACAGTCAAAGTTGTGCCAGAGGACTCAACAAGGAAATGCTTTATCCAAAAAGGAAAAACAAACGAGTATCACGTGTAGGAAGGAACACACAGGAACGGAAGTAGGAAACAAATATATCGAAACAATCCTACCGTGTGTTCCTTTCGTGACTGCTCTTCCAGAGTACTTAAACAAATTCCAGCAAATCGAAGCCCATAGTTGATGTTTATCTTCAAAAGTAAAATCGGTAGAAAAGAGAAACGTATGATGGAGTCATGAGTATTTCACCACGAACTTTCAAGGAAAGTGAAATAATATCCAGTAATAAGGCACGTAGGTTCATCCATGTAATCAGCTCCGTCGCCAATAAAATGAAGTAATTAAGCAGGAAACTGTTGTTGTCTTGAGATGGTTTATTAAGATTACATGGATAAAGAGCCACTGTAAAAATCAACCAGCTCCAACAGATCATATCCCAAGAATGCCAATAGGACATTCTCTGGTAACTAAGCACCAGTAAAACATTCTAAAACAACATTACATTAATTTAAAGGGAAAGAGATAAAATAGAGACAGCAGATTACTACACATTCCCTTCCCAAGCACACTGAAAAGGGGTCTGTTGCTGGTCGGTCTCAGTGGCTTCCTATGCTGTCAAACTATGCATATTGACTTACATTGGTGTTTACTTTCTATAGGGTTGTTAATAATTCCTGATCCCTGCATTTGATGTTCTTTAATTTTTTCATAATTGTAATCATTATATTTTCATAAGTAAATTGATTTCAATAAACCGCATTCAGATTTTTCTGAGGGGAGCCCATGCTGCTGTGCAAAACTACCAAGACGGAGAAGACTATTCCGGATAAAACGTTTGTTACTTCTTGGGAATGAGATTATTTTCGATTTGTGGGAACTAAGCCAATATTTACATCAGAGGGTGATTAACTCTCCATAGATGACTACACCATGCTGCATCTGGATGTTACTTTTAAATACTGAGCTTATGCTTATACTTTTTTATTTAATTGTTTAGTATTATGCACCTTTAACAATGATGCTATCTTCATGATCTGATGCAAGCGCTTGACAAAACACACTCTCCCCTCCAGTGAGAATTTTGATATTTGCTATTACTTCAATTTGTGAGTTTAGCCTGTTCTCTTCCTCTTTGCAACAATTCCAAAACAGAGCGGATCCTCCCTCTGCTCCAAGTTTATGATATGGTGCTTGTGTCCTATTTCCTTTCCAGTCATTCCATAAAGGTGAGTCACACTTCCTATATATTTTGTCCACAAGCTGTTCCATCCTGTGTTGAGAGTATACATTTCTCCCCCTACACAGTGTATTTATCTCTTCCCTTGCTTTGCCAATTTTCCTCAAATTCTTTACCATGTGTCTGCTTGATACCGAAAAACAAACAGCAGAAAGCACTTGAATAAACTTGAACTTATAGTTTAGACAATGACTAGACGCCCGAGAAGCTACTGCCTCACCTTAGCCTTCCTGCCTTCGGCTAAACAGTCCCGGGAGGACAGCAACATTTGCTTTCATCGCCCGATCAGTCCCGGAGGTGCTGCATCATCCCCCGCGTCCTGCTTGTTCCTTGCCACCAGTGCAGAGGTGACTCCAAATACCAGAGTCCCTCTTGCCACACCCACCATCGAGTCAGCCCAGCAGCGCCAGGAGGTGCCATAAAATCACGTGTGGGCCGCCGCGGCGTGGGACGCGTGCGGGGGCTGCCCGGGCCAAGGGCGGGCCCGTCCGTGCCTGTCTGGGCCAGGAAGGGACAGGGCAGGGCCACCCCACTTGGGCGCATTTTCTGGGACTATTTCTTGAGGTGTGGTAAGACCATTAATGACTTTGGCCCTGTTCTATGTTTACACCTACTGCATTATTCATCTTGAACATTTGCCAAGTGATTTCTTCAATTGTAGGTTATCTTACAGTTCCTACGTAAGCTTTTATTCTTCTTGTAACATTGTTTTTGGGGGTTGTTGATTGAAAAAAGTATTTGGAATAATCCCCCCTAGTCTAGTGGCATATAAAGAAGAATCATGGTAAGCTCCAGCGTTTTGTATCTTGACCTCAGAACTTGTTTGTTCTCACTCCCTTTTCTGTTGATTAGTCTTTACTTTGTACTCGCGTAGGTTAATACAGTAACTCCTTATACAAGTGATACTATTGCTATTACGAATGTGAACGATGGAGAAAGGCAAGAGTATTGTAGGTACTTTAGACGCCTATCTGGTTAGAGCCGAGTCCCTTCTCACTCATGAGATTCAGCTAACCGAGCGGAGGCTATCACTTGATCCATCTCAGCTTCCATTGACCAGGGAGGAAGAATCTAACAGATCCTTAACACCTAAGAATATTATTCAACGAAAAAACATCAACTCCCACCTTGGCAAATCAATCCCTACCCCCATTGAGTCAAGATAGGGAGATGGAAAATACCACATCAGTAGGGACAGGATCACAAACCCGGAAACAATACAAACTGAGGAAAGGGACCGTAGTCAGAACGAGGCAGAAGAGTGAAAAGGGGGGTAGGGATGGTAGGAACAAAGATTCCCCTGGTTCTGGCTCACCAGTAACTGTTCAAGCAGAAACTCAAGCAGAGGCATCTTCTAAAAGCTTTGGCTCCCAGACAGAAGTACTCATCCCTAATTTTAATGAATTCTTATTGGGTACTAAGGTTCCCCTTGAAGATTTAGTTAGAGGGTTGCTAGAAACTCAGATCAGTGCTATGATGACCCAGATGAGTGCTCTCATCGAAGAAAGATTCAGTCTCATGGAGGAAAAGAATCGAGCAGCTGAAAGAGGTTGTAGGGACATTTAGTCACTCACTGGAAAGTAGAACAACTGCCCACAGTAGTAAGGATTCCAACTGCACACAAACGGTGGGACCCAGGCTCCTCATCCAGGAAAAAACCCTGGGAACGCCCAGAGAATCTCAAGCAGTAACTTTACCCAGACCTGTAGCTGAGGTCCCTAAACTAAATGCCCCGTCCAGGGTGGAGTACAAGAGTAGACAAGGGCAAGACAGAGGGGAACATTTAAATAACACAAACATCCACCTTAATACAGATACTCAAGATTTACCACCTGCTTCTTGTCCTTATGTATTAGTTCTAACAGGGGCTCTGGCATTAAAACAGGGACAGAGTGAATCTTGGTCCACCCACCGCAATAAAGTGGTGGATTGGCTGACCAAATTTAAGAATTTTAGCCCTCAGTATATAAATGAAATTTTGATGGTCCGCAGAGTTGGGTGGGTTGGCACCTCATCAAAGTCCATCCTTGGTGATTGCATCGTAATACATTTTCGATCCCCCCAAATGGTTCGGTCTCTCCTAAAGCAAAAAGAGGAAATCCTTCCTCTACATTCCAACATTATAGCCCTGCCTTTGGGTTTCTTCTACAAACCTACTATAAGGCCCAGAGGAGAAGGGAACGGATCTATAGTAACCTCTAATAGGTTTGAGGTGTTATCCCCTCTTGAAGAAGTGGACTGACAACCAATTTACCTTATTAGGAGTATGCCCCACTCAAATGAAAAACACTTAGAGGCTCATTTAGAAATCTCCTCTCCCATACTCCAAAAGATGGAGGAGCGGGTCCTAAACACTTCACCTCCTATTCTCAATCCCTCTTCGGTCCTAGTTGAGATGGAGCAAGAGCCTGCCACAGTTAACTTTGGTCTCAAACCAATTGGAAAGGTGACTCCGCACTCGAATTTCTTCGTTATTGTGGGTTGTTGGAATAAAGTTTTGGAAATGTGGTTGGTGCTAAATGTGAATCCCTTCTGAGCCACGGGGTTGAATATAGATGCAGATGCGTGTTTCTTGATTCACAAGATTCACATTCACATGAGCACTCGTGTGTGTCTTTCATAAAAAGGTAGATAAATGATTTTCTCTATACCGGTTTGGAAAAAAATGTTCAACAAGTTTCTTAGTTTGTTAATTCCATTTAATTCTCATGAAATTATTCTTTCTCAAATATTTCAATTGTTCTAAATTATCATGATAATATATCAACTTTTCATGCTGCCCGATGCATTTCGAGCTACACAGCTCTTCCTCAGGGGACTCTTTTGTCTGAAAGAAATATATACGTTTTTTCACATACAGGTGTACCATATAATCAAAGCAAATCTCGTTGTAATAACATTTTAACATTTCAACACGTTCCCTAATACATGCAATGTCACCTTATAGCCCTTCATTTTCGTGATTTTGTGCATTATTCGTGGCTGCCTGTGGTACAATGCACGAGTGCCTGGTTATCTCGTGTCACTAACCTGAACCCTTGTTACTCTGCAATGGTCATGGAGCTGTAACGATAGATGCGGCTTGTTGTAAAAGAATGGTCTGTGCCACTGTCAGCGAATTATCTCCCCCCCTAAAATCTACTGTCTGTCTCTTACCGTGTGTGTTCTTCGTTCGATTTTACTGATTTCGCTGTTGGCGTGCGGCGCTCTATCCGTGTATGCGTCTATGATTATATGTGCTGGTCACGAGGTGTGTACGCTCTGGGTGAAACGCACGACTTTCTATCTACCTTCCTCTATGCTCGCTGTTTAACCAGTCGCGTGTTCTGTTGTTATGGACGCTCTGGGTGAAACGCGCTGCTCTATGCTCCCCATTTGTTCGCCGTGTAATGTGTGTAAGGTGATTCGATGCACTATAACCATGAATTTTTAAGGTTAACCCCTTGTGACGGGAACGTGACCGTGACTATGTGATCATTCTGTCATTATCACGTTGATACTGCACATGTCAAATGCGATCATAATACAAATGCGGTCATAATACAATGCGTCCTATTCATTATGGTCACTGCATGTCTCAAAACGATACTAAAAGTTACAAGAAGCAACTAAGTTCAATCCGTTCGTTTAACCCTTTCGGGTGTAGAGTACAAAGAAAATTAATCCAGAATGTCTCCCTCCTCAATAAATGATTGTTGTTGCCTCTTCCCGGCAAAATTGCGACTGTCTCTAGGATGCAGAATTTTAGTTGAGAAAGGTTATGTTTTGCTTCGTTGAAATGTGTTGCCACAGTGGATTTCTGATTTTTTAGTCTGATATTACTTTTATGTTCTACCAGTCTGGTTTTGATTTTCCTCTGGGTTTTCCCCACATATGATAAACCGCACGGGCATCTCAACATATATACAACATTGCTGCTGTCACATGTGCCTGATACTTTTAGTTTAACTGGTGTTCCCATGGTGGGATGGTTGATAGTATTCCCTTTGATAATTGCTGAGCGATTCCCACAATTGTAGCAAGGTGTGGTTCCTTTGTATGTCTCTGTTTCCTTGTGTTTTGGTTTTTTGATCAGTTCTTTGAGGTTTTTTGTCCTCTCATATGCAAATATAGGAGGTTTTGTAAATGACCCTTTAAAATCTTCCTCGAGTGCCAGTAGTGGCCAGTGTTTTGTGATTGTTTTTTTGATAGAAAAGCTTCTAGTCGAGAATTTAGACACGAATACCGTTCTTTGTTTTTCAGGTTTTATGTGTGTAGATAGCAAATGTTGTCTTTGTAGTTTGTCTGCTCTTTCTGCAGCGGCTTCCAGAATGGATTCGGGATATCCTCTGTTTTTTAATTTGAGTAAAGTTTCCTGTTTGTGTTTGTTGTACAAAGCTTCTGTTGATGCTATTCTTTTGATTCTGACCAGTTGTGAAAATGGTAGGTGCTTTTTTAATGATGGCTGATGGAAGCTTCTGTAATGTAATAGATTATTTCTGTCTGTGGTCTTTGTAAATACACTGGTGGTTAGCTCTCCTTCGTGATTTGATATTGCTACATCCAAGAAGGATATTTCTTCTTTGTTATTGGAAAAGGTGAATTGAATTATTTCGTTAATGTCATTGAGTTGCTGCAAGGCTTCTTGTAAGGTGTGTGTTGTTCCCTTCCATAATACAAATATATCATCGATATACCGTTTGTAAAGAATTAAATTGTTTTGCCATACCTGTTGGTTCAATATGTGATCAAGTTCAAATCTGTGCATAAACGTGTTGGCGTACGTGGGCGCCGCACAATTGCCCATCGAGGTTCCAGAAGATTGGACATAGAACTTGTCTTTCCACACAAAATAGCTATGGAATAGAGTAAAATGGATACGTTCCATTATGAATACTTTCAGGTCCTCACTTTTCTCTTCATTCACCAAAAAACTTTCAACAGCAGTCATACCCAGGTTGTGCGGTATGGAAGTGTACAAAGACTTCACATCTACTGTGGCCATGATCATCTCCTTGGTGTAATTAGTTTTGTGTTGTTCAAGAATGTTTAAAAAGTGGGTTGTATCCTTGATGTATGTGGTGGATTTTTGGACAATGTTCTGTAGGTCTCTATCAATAAACTTTCCAATCGGCTTGTGTATAGATCCCACGGTGGACACTATTGGTCGAAGTGGCGGCTTTGTGGGGTGTTTATGGATTTTTGGTATCATGTAGATATACGGTGTTGAGGGATTTGCTTTCAGGTGGTAGTCTTTTTCCTTCTGGCCTATCACACCCTTTACTATTGCATTTTCAATGATGTTGGATAAAATTCTTTCAAATTCTTTGATGGGATCTGTTTCCATCCTCATGTACGTGTCTTGATCTTGGACGTGCATGTCCACTTCCTGTTCGTAATACTCTGTGTCCATTATGATGAGAGCACCACCTTTATCCGCTTGTCGGATTGTTATTTGTTGGTTGTTGGCCAAATTCT
The DNA here is from genome assembly GCF_964261635.1 of Lissotriton helveticus. NCBI lineage: Eukaryota > Metazoa > Chordata > Amphibia > Caudata > Salamandridae > Lissotriton > Lissotriton helveticus. Next base: position 1,931,584,691 of record NC_136063.1, on the reverse strand, counting down.
GTAGAATTTGTTTGTCTTTTTGAGTTAGGTTGGTCTGTTTTGATCTGGGTTTCCTGAAAATGTCTTCGATTTCTTTTGTCACCACTTTTTCATACGTATTCAATACTTTGTGACTCACCGGAGGAGTGAATTTACTCTTTGATCTCAGGCCCATTAGTGCGTTCACTTGTGTTGGTGTGGATGTCTCAATGACGTTCGAAAAGAAATGGCGTAGCCTTAGTGATCTGAGGAATTTGTACAAACACACTTTAGTCTCCAATAAGTTCGAGTGGTACGTGGGTACATATGATGATCCTTTCTGTAGAGTTTGTATTTCGTTGGTGGTCATTTTGTATTTGGATATGTTGATTATTAAGTTTTCTGGCTCCTGGTGTTTTGGGCCACTGTTTCTTTTACTGTTGGTCTTTTTCCCCCGCCTGGTTCTGTTTGAGGTCCAGGGCCTCTCTCTAAAAAAGGTACTTGGTCAGATGCAACCTGACTGGTGGATGTTTCAGATGTAGTATGTGTTGTTTGTTCCGTACTGTTTGTTTGTCTGCCTCCTGGGGCAGTTCGTGCTGTTCTGTTGTCAAAAGGTCTGCGCCTTTGTTGGGAGTCATCGGAAGATGTTTCATCAGACGATTTGTCATTGTTTGGTCTTTGTTGTCTCCTTCTAGCATAAATGTCTGCCCATGTATATACCTCCCCTAGGCGATAATCGGTGGTGTCTCTTTTGAATTTTCTGAGCTTACGGTCATTTATTTCCTTAGTGTATTTGTCTATTTTTTTGTTAGTTTCCATTAGTATCTGATCCCATTCTTCCTTAGTAACCATTTTGTTTAGATCATCTTTTAGAAGATTAATTTCTTTCGTCAGTTCCTCTAATACTTTAGCCAATTCTTCCACAATTAATAATATGAGACCTAGGGAGCATTCATTTAGTATCGCGTACCATCCCTCAGTGAATCTTGCGTTGTTTTTGCATAAAGTTGATTTGAGTGATATCCTTAGCCCATGTGGAATTCGTTGCACTTTGTGATATTTTATTAATTTGCTTGCGTTTAATTTCTGGTTAATGATCTTCTTTGACATGTACAGTAACTGTTTTATGTTTGCTTCTTTCGATCCGGTACCTGGACATATTTCCTCAGATTCCTCTATCAGTGAGTATATTCTGTTGATATCATCTTCATTGAAAGCAAGTGTTTCTGCTCTTTGTGCTGTAGTATGAGATATTTCATCAAATTGCATTATGGCGGTGCCAGGAGTCCGTGTGCTGAGTTTTTATAGACTCAAACCAATTGGAAAGGTGACTCCGCACTCGAATTTCTTCGTTATTGTGGGTTGTTGGAATAAAGTTTTGGAAATGTGGTTGGTGCTAGATGTGAATCCCCTTCTGAGCCACGGGGTTGAATATAGATGCAGATGCGTGTTTCTTGATTCACAAGATTCACATTCACATGAGCACTCGTGTGTGTCTTTCATAAAAAGGTAGATAAATGATTTTCTCTATACCGGTTTGGAAAAAAATATTCAAAAAGTTTCTTAGTTTGTTAATTCCATTTAATTCTCATGAAATTATTCTTTCTCAAATATTTCAATTGTTCCAAATTATCATGATAATATATCAACTTTTCATGCTGCCCGATGCATTTCGAGCTACACAGCTCTTCCTCAGGGGACTTTTTTGTCTGGAAGAAATATATACGTTTTTTCACATAAAGGTGTACCATATAATCAAAGCAAATCTCGTTGTAATAACATTTTAACATTTCAACACGTTCCCTAATACATGCAATGTCACCTTATAGCCCTTCATTTTCGTGATTTTGTGCATTATTCGTGGCTGCCTGTGGTACAATGCACGAGTGCCTGGTTATCTCGTGTCACTAACCTGAACCCTTGTTACTCTGCAATGGTCATGGAGCTGTAACGATAAATGCGGCTTGTTGTAAAAGAATGGTCTGTGCCACTGTCAGCGAATTATCTCCCCCCCTAAAATCTACTGTCTGTCTCTTACCGTGTGTGTTCGTCGTTCGATTTTACTGATTTCGCTGCTGGCGTGCGGCGCTCTATCCGTGTGTGCTTCTATGATTATATGTGCTGGTCACTTGCCATAACAACAGAACGCGTGACTGGTTAAACAGCGAGCATAGAGGAAGGTAGATAGAAAGTCGTGCGTTTCACCCAGAGCGTACACACCTCGTGACGAGCACATATGATCATAGACGCACACACGGATAGAGCGCCGCACGTCAACAGCGAAATCAGTAAAATCGAACGAAGAACACACACGGTAAGAGACAGACAGTAGATTTTAGGGGGGGAGATAATTCGCTAACAGTGGCACAGACCATTCTTTTACAACAAGCCGTATTTATCGTTACAGCTCCATGACCATTGCAGAGTAACAAGGGTTCAGGTTAGTGACACGAGATAACCAGGCACTCGTGCATTGTACCACAGGCAGCCACGAATAATGCACAAAATCACGAAAATGAAGGGCTATAAGGTGACATTGCATGTATTAGGGAATGTGTTGAAATGTTAAAATGTTATTACAACGAGATTTGCTTTGATTATATGGTACACCTTTATGTGAAAAAACGTATATATTTCTTCCAGACAAAAAAGTCCCCTGAGGAAGAGCTGTGTAGCTCGAAATGCATCGGGCAGCATGAAAAGTTGATATATTATCATGATAATTTGGAACAATTGAAATATTTGAGAAAGAATAATTTCATGAGAATTAAATGGAATTAACAAACTAAGAAACTTTTTGAACATTTTTTTCCAAACCGGTATAGAGAAAATCATTTATCTACCTTTTTATGAAAGACACACACGAGTGCACATGTGAATGTGAATCTTGTGAATCAAGAAACACGCATCTGCATCTACAGTTAACTTTGGTAACAGCCCCTCATCACAGAGTACTCACATAACAAACAGAGTAGATCTAGGCTTGGATACCCATGGTGACGGAATTCTTTCACAGGAATCTGGACGTCCTGTAATAGTCCCTCCCCGTGACATAAAATCCTCGAGAGGGGCACCACTCAGCATTATTTTTTGGAACATAGCCGGTCTATGTTCAAAGGTCAACCTTGGCGAGTGGCTTACCTTCTCGCGGACCTGCGGCATTCTCTGCTTTCAAGAGACATGGGCTGTTTCACCTATCCATTTAAATGGATATAAAACCGTTTTCTCCCCTGCAATTCCGTCTATTTCAGGGCGCGCAAAAGGAGGGTTGGTGGTTTATATTTCCAACTTAATCTCACTCCGAGAAATTACTCCCCTAAAAATGGAGGCTAATTTTCAGATAATCATTCTTGATATTAACAAATTGGACTTTCTCGTGATAGTCAATTTTTATAATAACTTACCGCAATCCCTGCTGATCGACACTCTGAAAGAAATTTGCTCCCTCCTTTTAGAACTTAATAACAAACACCAAGGGAAAAATACCATCATTATTTGGGGTGGCGATTTTAACTTATCTCTGTGTGCCTACAATGACAACATAACCTGTGGCCTAATAAATGAGAAAGACAACAACTTGACTCATTTTACTCATTGTCAAAGTGGAGCTTGTTTGAACGAGACCATCTTTATTCTACAATTGGTCTTGGCAATGAATTAATATCACCCACGGTTCCTCTTACTCCAACCTTAAACCGTAGAGGAGCTTCTAGCTGTATAGATTTTATTTTTTTGACCAACAGGGCTTCATCCCTTATTTTTTTTTTTTTTTTTTGCAGAGTTTTATATAGCGCGAACTAGACCCGAACCGAATCGGGTATCAGAGCGCTTTACATAGCACCGGTTACGTTACATGAGGACACACATTCATTTTTGTTAGGCACGGGGAGATTAAGTGATTTGCCCAGAATCACAGGAAGTTTGGCATCGTTACCGAGACTCGAACCCAGTTCCTCCAGGTCCGAGGTCGAGCGCCCTAGCCGTTAGGCCAACCCCTCTCCCTCTTATTTCAAACTTTACAACTCACGACTGTGCTTTCAGTGACCACTTCCCTATCACCATTATGCTTTCTCTCCCATTGATGCGAGGAAAGCCTAATTGGACGAGTTATTATGGGGAGGAAAGCCTGGTCTTGAACAGACTAAACGGTTATTCAATTGAGTGGGTACATGCTGACCCGGCAAAGATCACTGAAAAAGTCATAAAGAACTTATGACAGCAATTACGACGGTTTGGCCGACACATCAACCCCCCAGGGGATCCTTGATAACTTTTTGGTTGTAACCAAATCTGTAAAAGAAGCTTTAAATATTAAACCTAAAGGGGAAAGGAAAGAGAAGGTGGGTTGGTTTATAATACCTGTACTAAAGCATATTCAAATCTTTAAAAAAACCCTTCTTCCTTGCTCCCCCTGTGCCTTCCCCTGCCAAAACCTACAAGGGAACTTGCCCTCTCGCCAGCCACCCTCGACAGGGCTCCCAACACAGACTGACAGAGCCCCCTTACTATGCATTCAGCGCCTACCAACACCGGCGAGCCCCTACCCACTACCTCCACTCCCCATCCTTCTCCTACGGATCCTGTCACCACCCCCTTGGTCCAACCCTCTAGTCCGCCTAGCCCATCTACTTGCTCACCTATACAAGCCATCAGTAGCCTCCCTAAACCTTCTTCCTCAAATCCACCCTTCCGTGGGGACACAGGAACTGAGGTCTCTGGTCGTCTTAGCCACACTACTAAGCCTAATCCCTCTACCTCAAATCCTCCTGACCCTGAGGATACTGGAACTCATGACTCTTGTCGACTTACCCACACCACTAAGCCTACTGACACCCCCTCCCTGGCCTTACCCTCTAGACCTCATAGCCCGTCTACCAGACCACCATCACAAGCCATCAGTAGCCTCCACAAACACTCTACCCTAAATCCTCCCTTCCGCTGGGATACCGGAACCCATGACTATGGTTGTCGTAAACTCACTACTATGCCCACTGCACGCCCCACCAAGTCATTTCCCTCACCGCTGACCCCTTGCCCGCAAGAGCACCCTTCTTTTAGGGATTTGGAAACTCTCCACCGCAAAGCCACTGAATTAACCTTGAGCATCCACAAGTCCTTTACGGACATCAAAAACCTCCTGCACCTATCCGAGCTCACTCTCCCTAAGATCAGACTCTCACAGAGCCCTACACCCCCCACATCCGACTCCAAGCCCCTTCTCCACTCATTCCGGTCACCCCTGATATACCTTCGCCCTCACAGGCAGCCCTGTTACCACTCAGAGGAAGAAATACAGGCCCTCCTCCTATCCTACAATCCTACCCTTGCTACGACTAGCACAATGGAACTCTTGGAGAATGAAATTGCTGACCTCCTCATTAGCTATGAGCCCCCATGTCCCTCTGATCTGAAGATTGATCAACCCATACGCACGATTGCAATAAATCCTTATAGATTAGCCACTCTATACAGCAGGGGAATAGTCAACAGTAAGCTAGCGCCAGTTCCAACCTCCGGACCCAATCACGATTCACATAACGTCCCCTCTCTATCTGGTCTCCTTATCAACTGCCGCTCTGCGGTAAAACATGCTGCCGATGTCGCCAATCTCATTATGAACCTAAACACAGATGTAGCGATCTTGATGGAATCCTGGCTAAATGAATCCGCTTCGCCCTGCCTAGACCCGCCCAACTATCTCATCATAAGATTGGACAGGCAATCACAAAAAAAAGGGGGTGGCATTGCCTGCATCTACCGCTCTAACCTCCTTATCACTGAACTTCTGGCCGAACCTACTGATTCAGGCGAATACCTTGCCCTTTCTGTCTGTAACAACACCTCCCGTCAGTGCAGGCTGCACATCTTTTACCACCCCCAGGCAAGAATGACACCTTCATAGACTACCTCATGGAAATCATCACAGCCAAGGCCTCTCAGAACGCCAATTACATTTTTCTTGGCGACTTCAACTTGCACTGGAACGACCCCAAGGACCCGCAGGTCAACGCCATCAGAGACTTCCTGGCCAACCAAGCCCTTACCCAAGCCTGCTCCCTCCCTACTCACTCAAAAGGGGCCGCATTAGACTGGATCATCTCCAAGGAATCTGCGGTCAAACTAACTTCCATAGATACCGGCGACTGGTCTGACCACCAAGCTATCACCTTTTGTCTTCCTGGCACTCACAAGACATGGACACCGCAACCGGTGATCCCCAAAAGATGGATCAGGGACACCATGAACCTGGATCACGAGAAATTGGCTGCCCGCTGTGCAACTGACCTCCCTCCTCCCCCCCATATCACCACGGTCGACAACCTCTCTGAACATTATTCCACAACGATAGCCAATATAATCGATGACCTTGCCCAGCTACAACTGAAACGAACACAGATCAAAGTCAGGAACCCCTGGTTCAACGGTTCCCTTAACAATGAGAGGAGGTCCCTCCGACAAACAGAACGGAACTGGAAAAAACACCCTGCCGCCGACCATCTTAAACTTCTCTGTCTGGCCAGAAACGCCTACAACAAAAAAATCATCAATTTAAAAAAAGAATTCTTCAGAGCTGAACTGAATAATGCTAAGAATAGACCTCACCAATTATTCGAGTTGGTCAAACACCAATCAAACAAACTTGCTAAATCAACCAAAGAAACCCCTATTTCAACAATCCCATGCGAGCAATTCTCCTCCTTCTTTCGTGATAAAATCTCTGCCCTAGGAAAGGAACTCATATTGGCTACCTATTCCCAAACCCCTCCTGTTCTGCATCCCCTCTCAGCGCTGCCCTCCCAGACCTCCCCCAGGAACCAAGCGTCAGGGTCCAACATCAATGTCTATGATGAACACTCGATCTCAAAAACTCTTTCCTCCTTAAGCCCCAACAATCACTTCAACGACCCTCTCCCCTCAAACTGCCTTGCATCTGTTTCTCAGGCTATCATCCCTTCTTGGACGACTATAATCAACTCCTCTCTCCTACACGGATCAATTCCGGACTCTCTGAAAGCCGGCCAGGTGGTCCCCATTCTAAAAAAACCCACTTTCGATCCTGCCTCCCCTGACAATTACAGACCTAACTCTAACATCCCTCTCCTAGCTAAAGTACTGGAAAAATGTGTAAAGCAACAGCTAAGCAGACACATCTCCAACTTCCACCTTCTAGATGACTTGCAATCTGGTTTCAGACCTGGGCACAGCACGGAAACCACACTCCTCCACATTGTGGATGATGCCCTGGAAGCCCTTGACCAAGGCAAAACCTGTCTCTTGATACTCCTTGACCTATCCTCGGCTTTTGACACAGTTAACCATGAAATTCTCCAGAATCGCCTCAAACTAAGGATGGGCCTGGATGGCACCGTTCTGGTTTGGTACCGATCCTTCCTCCAGAGCTGCTCGCAGAGAGTCCTGATCAACGGCAACCTATCCGCCTCCTCTCCGATCACAGTTGGTATCCCCCAAGGATCAACCTTATCCCCTACCCTCTTCAATCTGTACCTCGAACCACTCTCAGAGGTGCTGCGCACTGCCAATATCTCCTACCACATGTATGCCGACGACACACAGCTCTACATCAATATCTCTTCTCCAGAGGATATCCATTCCCTGAATGAGGCCTTGAAACGAACTGTCCACTGGCTCACATCCAACCAGCTTAAACCCAACGCCAAAATAACAGAGTTCCTCTTAATCTCTCCACCCAACGCCAATACAGACATTCAAGTGTGGACCAAGGCTATCACAGCGCTAAACTGCTCTCCTACCATTGTGGACTCTGCTAAATCCCTAGGATTTACCTTAGATGGCAACCTGAACATGCGGGGCTATATCAACGCGATGGCCAAAACCACCAGATTTCACCTGAACTACCTACGAAACTTTAAACCTTTCCTCGACCCGCCTGATCTAAAATCGGCTATATAGGCCTTATTCATCTCTCAACTAGAATATGGTTGCTCCACTCTCACAGGCCTACCCAAGATCTCTCTAGCACCCTTGAAAGCCTGCCTCAAGCCACCGCCAGACTTCTAACTGGTTCCAAGAAGTTTGACCACATCTCACCCCACCTTAAAGCTCTGAACTGGCTTCCTCTTGAGGCCAGAATCCAGTTCAAACTGGCTTGCATCACCCACAAAGCTCTCTATTCCAAATCCTCTGCTTTTCTCGCACAGAAATTTGTATTATCCGGAGGAATCAGAAACTCCTGGTCCGTCAAAACCCTTTTGCTCCAACCCGCGTGCTTCAAGAAAAAAAGAACATACAATCGGGCTTTCTCTGGGGCCGCCCCAAGAATATGGAACTCACTCCCACCCACCATTAAAAGAATGCCGTCTCTAGCCCACTTCAAAAAGGAGACCAAATCTTTAATAATGGGCAAATTCCTCTCCTAAAGCTCACGCTACAATCACCCCCTCAACCTGACTTTACCTATGATCACTGCATTATTCCTTGGCTGCCTTCCCCTATATTACCCACCCTGCACTTTGAACAATCCTTCAGGGTGATGAGACTGCTTTTCTAGTTTACTGCATCGTTTTTGCTCCTATCCCTTAGAGTAGACGAATATTATGACTGTTTGTTTTACCATATACTGTTTCTATTTGTTTCCTTATCCCTGGACTCTCCCCCCCCTTTGTTCTGTATCCAACCTGATACTACTGTAAAGCGCTCTGATACCCTGACAGGTCTGGTTCGCACTCTATAAAACACTAAATAAATAAATAAATATAAATAAGAACTGAAAGAGGAGCTATGGACGGAACTACATAAAAGTTGCTTAACGAATGATTGTGCCACTTTTTGCGAGGTGATTAATACCCCATTTTTGTCCGGATCCAGGGAATCAAGTAAAATTGAAGTTACGATTGACGAATCGTCATGGATAGCACATTTTTGCCAAATATTCGGAGAAACTGTCCGCATGTCCACAGCTCAGTGTCACTCAGGGATGAATATTACCTGCATTAAGTCTTCCTGTACCCCACTCATTTTAGACTTTTTGTTGAGCAAGCTTTAAGCGCTAGTAAAGGGGTTAAGGCGCCAGGCCCTGACGGGGTCCCGGTGGACCTTTACAAATTTAAAATGGACCTCTGGGCCCCAATTTTACTCAGGGTACTGGAAGCTACCTGTATAGTTGGACTGTTAGACTCTTGGTCAGAATCAATTCTGGTCCCAGTTTTTAAGAAGGGAGATCGCCAAAGCCCAACATGTTATCGTCCCATCTCATTACTGGACTCTTTGGGAAAAGTTGTGGGGCGCATTATATTAGTGCGCCTACAGCAGTGGGCTGAATATAATATGATTTTATCGGACCTCCAGTATGGATTTAGGGAAGGTTTGGGCACCATCGAGCAAGTTTTAAATCTGACTTTACTTATGGGTAAACATGTAAATGCCAAAGGCTGGAGACTGTATATGGCCTACATAGATCTAACATCAGCTTTTGACTGCGTAGGCCATTTGAAGCTCTGGGGTATTTTAACAGCAATAGGTGTCGATCCTCCACTAGTACATTTTCTTCGTGAATTATACTCAAATGCTACGGCCAGAGTGAGATTTGGAGTGGGAGGAGAGTTGACTGCACCATTTAGGGTCGAGCTGGGTGTCAGACAGGGCTGTGTCCTGGCCCCCTTCCTCTTTAATCTTTACACCAATGGCCTTGAAGAAGCCATGTTGGAGGGGTGCCAGGACCTACCTCAAATTCAAAATCGCCCGATCCCCTCTCTCCTCTACGCGGATGACGCGGTGATAATTGCCCGCACTCCCCTGGAACTCCAACGCTCACTTAATAGATATAACTCATTCATGTCCAAACTAGACTTAAAAATGAACATCAAAAAAACTTTTACTATGAACTCTGGGCCAAAGCATACAAAAGGGAGAGACATCTATATTAATAATTCCAGGGAGGAGAATACAACTACTCATCCCTACCTTGGAATAATAATAGACGATCAAGGCTCATGTACAAAAGCTATAGATGCCAGAAAATTGCTGTTTTTAAAGTCAACCATGGCTATAGTAAATTCCTAACAGAGACTAGAAAAAAGTCCCCCGGGTGAGTTGATCCGCATCTATAAGGCAAAATGTATTAGCACTGCTATTTACGGAGCAGGGGTGTGGGGTTATGTACAGGCGGAATCCCTCCAAAAGGTGGAGAACAGTTTCTTGAGGTTTCTCCTCGCTGTTCCCCAGGGTACTTCAACCTTCAGCTGTCATCTAGAATTGGGTTTGCCTTATATTACAGACACTATAAAAATGCACTAAAAATGCAGCTAATCTTGTTATGGCATCGCCTTTGGTCATCAACTAAGTTAGTTTTTACTCAAAATATTTTAAAGGACTGTCTTGCACTTGATAACTCTGGTTGGCTTCAATACGCTAAGAAGTTTTTATCTGACCTGGGCTTAGAGAAATATTACCATAACCCTCCACAAATAGCAGAGCTTTCAAGGAAAACGTTAAAAACCCAGTGTTTATGCCACCTAGCGGATCTTCGACTGGCCTCTGAAGCTAATAAAATCTCGGTTCAGCATTCTTTGCTGAGCCAATCTTCTCTGGTTATTCAGCCTTACCGAAACTGGGATTTAAGCAGCTTATGAGAGATTTTTGATTACCCAGTTTAGGTTTAACATTTTCCATCGTTTAGTTAACTTTCCAACCGTTAACGACTGGTCAAAGCTGCTTTCCCTTTGCCCTTGTGATGGTGTCTCGCCCCAATCTCTTATTCACTTGACCCTTTTTTGTAAATGTTATATTGAACCCAGAAAGCGTTGGTTAGTTCCTATTCTAAAAAGCTTAGGCTTAACACCAATGCCGTCCTGCTTTCATGGTTCTTCAACTCTTGGATTTAGATTTTTTAGCTTCAAATATTGCTAAGTTTTTAAAATGTTGTCTTCGTCATAGAAGTAACATAAGCGAATATTGATGTATCTTAAGCCTCTTGCTGTATATATCTATAATATGAACCATGAATGTTAATTTATTCTGGTAATCTACTGTGTTTTTATAAATCTGTTCATCATTCGTGATAAATGTATTTATCTGACCTGTATATACTTTTATGGGTTTCACCTAACTGCAACCGAATAAATTCAATTTTGATTTGGTTTGAGTGGACATCTGGCATGAAAAAGAGAAAGATGGTGCAGGAATCACTGAAACTCACTCAATGGTGTTTATCAGTGGCCAGAGTTTCTGGGACAAAGATAACCATTTTAAGTTTGAAGTATTCCTAAATTGTTTTCATGCATGGTAACATGCATGTCAACCGGAACACCCAAGAAAGACATTTAGAGAAAAACATTTGAGTATTTTAACTTGAAATGGAGCGGAGGAATCTTTATAGGGAGAAAGCTACATTTTTTTCGTTGCTACCAACATCATGGGGCCATGTAATGCATAGGGTGCACTGCCCTGGTAGGTGTGGTCCAAAGCGCACTTTTAACTGGGTGTGCCAGGCACAGACATGGCCCGTGTGTCCTATTACAGACAACACGATGCCCATAGGAGCTACAAACTTGCACTTGACCTGGATGCACTTACAGCAAAGATCACCATGCAAGAGGGTGTAATTATTAACTGAACCTGCATGCAGGGTATGTGTGGGTGTTCATGGTCCCCACTTCCCACCTTAGCCACCTTTCAAGGGTCGCTTATGTGGGTACACTAACTTTAAGGCACCTCTTTGTGGTGCACAGGCAGTGCGCTCCCCGACAGCTCCTTTTCCCTCTGCATCTGTGTTCCCTCTGCATCTGTGTTTGTAATAGGGCATGGGTTATGAGGCAAAGTGTTCCCTCAAATGCATGGGGCCACATCCCTCCCTATGCAAATGAGGACAGGCCCCCATGAGATCTCATAGGCACATATGTAGTACAAGCGTAATCTGTATTACAGAAAGGACTGTGAAAACATATGCCGCCCTTTCTGTAATACCATAGCTGACAAACAAACCTGTTCTGGCCCCAGGGCACTCGGTGTAATAATCCCCGCAAAAGGCTCCCGCTTAAATTGTGAGTGTTGGCATGTAAGGGACAGGGCATACCGAAACAAGCTATTTGATATTAAATAAAATGCCAGGTAGATGAGAGAGCGCTTCACTGAAGTGTAAGATAGAGTGGGGGGGGGGGGTCCAGATGTATTCTGAGCTGATGGGTTGGGGTTTCAAAGTTAGACGGCTGGGAGGGGACTTGTGGGCAGAAGAATGCAAAGTATAGAATATCATGATCAGCAACTCCTTGAGGTCCTGGGTGGTTCACTCTTGGAGCCTTCCACAGAATGGTGGCCAGCCTAAAGCGATCCGGAAAAGTCATTTGTCACTTGTTGCAATGTCACAACTCCTTATTACAGTACATGATCCTTTTCTGTCTACATACAGTGTGTGTCGCATGTATGTATTATTACATCGAAGCATAGGCAGTTTTGTTCAGAATAGGGGGAAACCCCAGGGGGGAGTAGGGTTTGCCAAATGTTTATTAATGGGGAGTTGCATATTTTATATTTGTAGACTGGTGATATATTTGCAAATTCCATGACATTTCTAATTTTGTTACCGGACTCTACCTGAGGTTATTGTTGTTTGGATTGAGAGCCAGGTCTGTGCCTTATGTTTATGGCCTATTGGGCTTGCTTTATGTTCAGAGGAAGGTATATTTTGGTTTGCTTTTAGACATGATGAATACAGACACAAACTACATGAGACGTTAGGTGTGATTATCTTATCCTGCTCATTCATTGGCTACCGGTATTTGCAATTCTGAGTTTATTATGGGAAACCCAAAACCACAAATCACAGAATGTATACAATAAAATAGGTTTAAACTCACAACTGCCATTCATCAGCATGTCATTTTTGAGTATATTGCCAGATACAATACAGAAAATTAAACATGTATCTATAAGCCTGACGGTAAATGATGCTTGAATTACACAAATATATACACTACGTATTCATAAGAAGAAACAGGCACCAATGCTATTTAAATATAAATACATTTTCTTTAACTATTAATATTTGGTAGCATATTTACCTTGAGTAGTAGTTGGTATTTCGTCAGACGTTGCACTGGTTTAAGGAGGTATGAATCCAGTCCAAGTTTGTGCTCTAACTTTCTTTGGCATTCCTAAACAAAGTAAAAATGATAAAGACAAGAATTAAAATGATTTCGTTGGCAGCACGTACCAAATAGTCACTGGCCATAGGAAAAATAAAATATTTTAGCATTTCAAGTATTTCTCCTGCATTTTAGGCTTTTATAGGAATGCGTTTTAGATTTATGGTTAATTGTTAAATGTATTATGTTGTAAAATTACAGGAATGTGCTGCTATTTCAAAAATGTGAATTCCTTTAAAAACTATGGAAATCCATCCGAATTATTAGTTGGAGAATCGAAATGTTGGTTTAGTTGACTTAGTAAAATATTACGAAAACTCTGTATACATTATTTCTCCTGGATGGTATCAGCGTCTGATGTATTGTTTTATGTCACGTCTTTATGAAAATGCTATTGGGATATAAATGTGTTACTAGATCTCTATTCAACACAAAAACAGTCATGTTAACCCTATAATAAATTTTATTTTGAGCAATAACCAATGAGGATTTTCGACCTCATATAAGATATAACTCTAATTACGTGAATTACTCTTGAGAATCATTTGTGTTCATAATTGCCTATACCCATTTTTCTCACGGGCAGCCAGGCTATGCAATGCTTACAGCCCTTCAGCCTGAGGTACTGATATACTCTTTTCCACTGACTGAATGATCACCATGAAACAAGCAATAGCGGTCCGCCCAAGTAAGAGAAGTAGGGGCGGGGCGGTGGAGTTGGGTAGGGCTTCGGGTAAGTCGACATAAAATGGAAAATGAAATAAAAAAAATAAAACCACTTACCCTGCAACCACCGCATTCGGCAATGTGGCGAGTGCCAGGTGAGTGGTTTTATTTTTATTTTGTATTTAATTTTACTACTTCTGTTGCATGTCAACTTACACCTCGCCCCGTCTCATCACTCCTTACCTGTGTCAGCTGCCACTGGAAACAAGTCCATGGAAACAGAGTTCCCAAACAGGAAGCGAAGAACAAGGCATTTCAATTATATCATTTTATTTATACAGAGTTTTGCACTAAACAGTTACCATAAAATGAATTAACAGTATGAGGCAAGTGGATTAATTAGTAAACATAAATGTTTTGTAAGTGCGAGGAAAACAACAACAGAGGAGACAAAAATCTAGAAGAAGGAGAAGAATATTTCATTGGTTAGGTGCTTGGGGGAAAAAGCCATTCATTGCCTCTCACAGCAAGCGTTTGAACAATATACACATAGACAGATTAAGCAGAGTGTTCACTTCCTCCCAGGAATCGTTGCCCAGGGAGGCATTTTGTAGACCAGTTTGCCTCAGTAAAGATTGCTTAACTTTCAGGGTTTTGCTCCTGCTTTCCTTTCTCCTGGGCTTGGGGTTGAATGCTCTAGCTTTACTTTGGCCTCATTATCTGCTTTATGCCTTCCTTCCGATCCCATTTATTCCGCAGTTACTGCTGAGTATTCAAGAGAAACCCGAAGCTGCGATTCTAGTGGGCCTCTATTGGCCTTACAGATCCTGTTTTTCCCTTCTTCTGTCCATGACTATATTTCTGGTTAGGAGAATTCTTATTGTCTCCTTCCATCTATTTGTTTCTGTAGTTTCATAAAGCATTAACTTGGTCCAAAGGTATCAGAGAGCTTTACATGAGCACCAGATTACATTACACAAGGTCAATTTTTTTAGGCACATAGAGATTAGATGATTTGCCTAGAGTCACCGGGTATTGAGACAAAACAGGGACTTGAACCAGGATCCCCAGGTCCAAAATTGGCAGCTCTTACCCTCAGGTCACATTTCCTCCCTTCATTGGATATCTATTTATGGGTTATGAGATGGTAGCGGTTTGGAAGGTGAGAGGATCAGGCTGTAGAGCAGGGGAAATACACCTAATTGAAGTTATTCAAAAGTCCAGATTTCCCTCTACTGTGCCTTTTTTTGTCATTGCAGACATCTTCAACATTGTTGTCCTTTGCACTTCAACTCCCCTCTTCGATGTGGGCTTAAATTCTTTGGGAAGAGTTTGAGAGGAATCAATTGGTTTGTTCCCTGAAAGCTCAATTGCAAATGATTAAAGGTTTCAATGAACCTTGTAGAAGATGAGTTACTTGTTTCCCATCTCTTATAAGGGGTTTCCTTATCTCTCCCTGTGGTTAATAACATGATCTTTCCATGGGATCTTTCTTTGATTTTACACTGTCTAAAGGATTCCCTTGGCAATCTAATAGCTCTGTAGATATAACATTCTTGACAATGAGGGGGGCTTTTCATATAGCATTTACCTAAGCCGGTATATTATACAGCCCCTCTTTTACAGGATTTTGGCTGATAAGACAGTACTTTGGCCTGATACAGAGTTTATTCCATAGGTTGCAATTTTGGCTCATAAAGGTCAAGAAATTGTGTTACCTGTGTTTGTTCTTTAACCTTATCCTCCAGAAGAGGGGTTACTTCAGTCACTGGATGTTAAGAGATCACTTTTGGTTTATCTGGTGAGTTCTAAGTCTTTTTGTACATGTTACCATCTTTTTGATATCTTTGCAATTATAGGGAGGAGTCATAGGTTACTTTCTTGTCTACCGCTAATTTGATTAAATCTACTACTGCCCTTAACTATTATTTGGCTGGGATTTATTTTCCTGAGGGTTTTCAGATTATGTTCACTCTTGATTGGATGCTTACTGAGTATAGACTCAGAGTTTTTCTAACTGAAATATACAGGGTAGCAATTTAAGTTTCTTCTCATGCTTTTGTTCAGCATTCTTGTCTTCAGACTCATGTTAGAAGGTATTTCTGATTTCTATTTGGTTCTAGGGTTTACAGTTCTATTTTTTCTTGATTATGTCACTAATAAATTCACTGGGTGTTGCATCACATGATAAAGAATTATGGCTAAGGATTGTGCATTCTTCCTTCAAGAAGACTGCATATTCTTCGTCCTTAGCAGTATTGTACACATGAGGAGGCACTGCTGGTGCATGAACTATGGAACTACAAAATATTGGCGAGCGAGGTGAAATTTATTACTAATGTGACTGTTTCAATCCCTAATATTAATTTCAATATTGACGGCAGTGGAAGATAACCCAAGTACTCCACCCGGTTAGTGAACAGTTCAAACAAGCACAGGTAAATTGTGCTTCCTGTTGACACAGGTTTGTTTAAAGTGTGAGGACGGATACGCAGTGACCAAGAGAGGCTATGTGCTGGGAAAACTTACCGCTGCCATTGTCATGGTGTGCAGTACCTGCAAACAGTAGTTCGGTTCATTAATTTACATTTTGTATTGCTAGTTGTATACAGCCATCTGGACAGCAATTATGGTTATAAAGAACTTATCAACAATTAACAGAGAACCTCTGGACCTACTCCTTCTATTGTGCTGGACCACCCAAGTGAATGTCTGGTTTATGTTTTCATGTCCAAATTCCTACGTGTTTTTTAATTAACTAAACATCCAAACATGAATGTTATCAAGTGGTCAGATTATTAGTTTGTGATGCAGAATATGTCAAATTCACCCATCCATCAGCCAGGAAATACCTCTAACCTTGCTACTTCTCACAATAACTTGAAAACAACATGCATACACTCCAAGCAAAATGTATGTTTGATATTTTTGCACTCTTTCTTCAAGATAAACAGTTAAGTGTAGCCCACAAAAAATATCATACCTGGAAAAAAGCACTGTCTGAAAACTGTCTCCATAAGGATTCCGAACGGGGCTTGTTCTGACAATACTTCTCATACATCTGAAAATCTTTGCGCTGTAACGAACATGACTTGTAAATTACTTTGATGACACAGCAGCAGGGTCTGAATTAAAACATCCAACGTAACATTCTTCTAATAGTTATTTTCATACATGTAATAATATTACGATAAGGTGATAAGATGGCATTTCATGTTTTAGTGTTATTGTTACAGTATACTTTTTTTATAATATGATTTGCCATGGTAGCACATATTATATAACGTTTAAATGAGTATGTATGCATTATATATTTTTCTGTGAATTAAAAAAGTATACAAATATATTAACACAACTTCAAGTAAAATATCAAATAATTTCTCTTGTTCCCCTTCTGAGTGGATAACCAGAAGGTAACTGAAATGAGGTCCAATAGCTTTGCAGCTTTAGCAATTGCATGCGTTTCCTTGGCTGCTCCATAGACACTAATGTTTGTGGTGGCGTACGGACTATCTACCAGCAAATATTTTAGGCTCAATCCTGAATCAAAAACACAGAAAGGAGAGTCTGAAGGACCAATTAAAGACTCATGGATTAAATCCCCCTAATTCTATTTTTCAATAACAAAGTAATCCATGGTCTATTCACAAAAGAAGCGTCTGTGGGTATAAAGACACTACAAGCCTTAAGTGCTCAAAAACTAAAATACAAAAAACAAACAAAAAGAAAGGGTTTATATGGAAGACAGAGTCAAGATGTAGGATGGAAGGCCATCACTTGGATGACGTAAAGAGGAACAGAAAGAATCCGTCAAGGATCATTGGTGTCCGATCATTACACATTACGTGCCCAGTGTCATCGTCTGGGATGCCAAACAACTTTACTTCGCCCTTCCTCCATCCTGGAGGGGAACAAAAGAAATAAGTTGTATCCTCTTGTAGGGTTCTTTACACGAGAATAGTGTAAGAGGAAAAAACTCTCTTATATAAATGGTGCAGTGCAAAATAATAGAGAAAAAAATGTGTATTTAAAATAGGATACACACCGGAGACTAAGAGTAACAATAACCCTCTTGATTACAATCTCACAGTTGTATTCCTATCTAAAAACAGTGAAAAAAAGTGATTCAAGAACAGTTTAAATTCGACACTGCTCTTCTGGTCGACATGTTTCAGCTTATAGGGCAAACCTCCCTTGCTTTCTTCAGGACCTGGATGCTTCAAAAAAGCTTTGACACTGCCATATATAAATTCTTATACATACTGTTTGTCAAAGTCACACCATATGTAATCCAATTCCAAATCCTCTATGTCGACATGATGTATCTGACATCTGAAAAATAAGTGAGGAAAAAACTACATCTCTTGTCTATCAAATTAAAACCCCACATTCATTAAGTATGATTGCAATGGTAAACTTACCAGTGCACCACGAGGACTAGACCTCACCTCTCTTGGCACCATCGTTTGTTAAAGGGGCCCCGCTCTGTGGACAAAATATTAATCCAAATATGCAGGGAAAAAATATAATTGCTTAGAAAAAAACGGTTATTTAGAAAAAACATTGTTTCTATCAATTACAGTTATGATTATAATCCGTGTGCATTTTTACTAACAGGGATTTTACCTCAGAATCTCAGTAGTCAGTAATATTCCTAACCCATATCACGGCTAGTTCACGGTGTAGCATATGAACCAAGTGCTCAGCTGTTATATTATTTGGCAACATTTGTGATGATATTGAAACGACGGATGAATTCTAATTGCATTGTAACCCCTCTAACAATCCTGAAAAGAAGGGTTTCCTATGTCTATCGCAAATCATGTAAAATGAGATGTTTACAGTGTTTTAAAATAAAGGGAGTCTTAAACGTAGAACGTTCTAACAATCGTGTATCGCTTTCATAATTGAATGCCTGTGTTGAAGCAGTATATTGCATACTGTTACGTCCCCTGTTATAATGGGCCTCTTATAGGAGCCTCTCAGTTAATGCGACAATAATGCTCTATATTACAGTTAAACTCCACTGCATGTAGAGCCGGGCAAAGACTTGTCTCACGACAGGCGCGCTATTTAATGTCTAACAAAAGTCTTTCTAATCAAACAAATCTTGTAACATAGCCCTTACCTGTCTGTCGTTGACTCCAGCTGGGACAATGCTGGGATGGAGGTAACGGACTACAAACTTGTCTCTCTCTTTATATAAGAAAGCAAACACCCATAGGTATGCCCAATTAGCATGTCTTCGGCATATAGTGATTACGTCATCGTGAACTACCGAATGTCGTCACTAATAATGGGAATTGTAGTCTTTTAATGATCATATCTCGATCAATTATAAAAGTCTTCTTTATATTGTACATCATTCTATTGATTTTGTCACACATAACTGTATCGTTTAGTATACATCGGTGTTACTAATTTGTACATTTATCGTACTATAATAGTTACGACACCATGAACTACAAAATGTCCTCACTGGGAAATTTAGTATTCTGAGGGTTATGTCTCAAACAATTATTCTTGATCTTACTTGTTGGACGATGTTACAGAGACATGGACAGGTAAGGGCTATGTTGCGAGATTTGTTTAATTAGAAAGACTTTTGATCGACATTAAAAAGCGCCTATCGTGAAACAAGTCTTTGCCCGGCTCTACATGTAGTGGAGTTTAACTGTAATATAGAGCATTATTGTCGAATTAACCGAGACGCTCCTATAAGAGGCCCATTATAACAGGGCACGTAACAGTATGCAATATACTGCTTCAACACAGGCAGACAATTATGTAAACGATACACGATTGTTAGAACGTTCTACGTTTAAGACTCCCTTGATCTTAAAACCCTGTAAACCTCTCGTTTTACATGATTTGCGATAGACATAGGAAACCCTTCTTTTCAGGATTGTTAGAAGTTTTACAATGCAATTAGAATTAATCTGTCGTTTCAATATCATCACAAATATTGCCAAATAATATAACAGCGGAGCACTTGGTTCATATGCTACACCGTGAACTAGCCGTGATATGGGTTAAGAATATTACTGACTACTGAGATTCTGTAGTAAAATCCCTGTTAGTAAAAATGCACACGGATTATAATCATAACTGTTATTGATAGAAACAATGTTTTTTCTAAATAAGCGTTTTTTTTTAAACAATTAACTTTTTCCCTGCATATATGGATTATTATTTTGTCCACAGAGCGGGCCTCTTTGACAAACAATGGTGCCAAGAGAGGTGAGGTCTAGTCCTCGTGGTACACTGGTAAGTTTACCATTGCATTCATACTTAATGAATGTGAGTTTTTAATTTGATAGACAAGAGATGTAGTTTTTTTCCTCACTTATTTTTCAGGTGTCAGATACATCATGTCCACATGGAGGATTTGAAATTGGATTACATATGGTGTGACTTTGATAAACAATATGCATAAGAATTTATATGTGGCAGTGACAAAGCTTTTTTGAAGCCTCAAGGTCCTCAAGAAAGCTAGGGAGGTTTGCCCCATAAGCTGAAACATGTCTACCAGAAGAGCAGAGTCGAATTTAAACTGCTCTTGAATCACTTTTGTTCACTGTTTTTAGATAGGAATACAACTGTGAGATTGTAATCAAGAGGGTTATTGTTACTCTTAGTCTCGGTTGTACATCCTATTTTAAATACACATTTTTTCTCTGTTATTTTGCATTGCACCGTTTATGTAAGAGAGTTTTTCCCTCTTACACTATTCTCCTGTAAAGATCCCTACAAGAGGATACAATTTTTTTCTTTTGTCCCCCTCCTGGATGGAAGAAGGGCGAAGTAAAGTTGTTTTGCATGCCAGATGATGACACTGGGCACGTAATGTGTAATGATGGGACACCAATGATCCTTGACGGATTCTTTCTGTTCCTCTTTAGGTCACCCGAGTGATGGCCTTCTATCCTACATCTTGACTCTGTCTTCTATATAAACCCTTTCTTTTTGTTTGTTTTTTGTATTTGAGTTTTTGAGCACTTAAGGCTTGTAGTGTCTTTATACCCCAGACACTTCTTTTGTGAATAGACCACAGATTACTTTTTTATTGTCAATCCTGAATCACCCAAATGTTTATGGGATTTGGGGGTTCTGCATCTGACAAATTAATCCAAAGCTCAGGGAGCTGAGTTTGCAGGTGAAGTATTTAAACAGAGTTCTATAACTGTTCCATGTTGAAGGACAAGCAACTTCCGGGCTGCACATAGGCTCACTACCATTCCCTTCTTGTCCCCTTCAACTGTAGTGAACATGGTGTGCCCCTGCCTCGCTCACCCCAGCTAGCACCAGTACCTCACGTTTGCCTAGCAGACATGATGGAATAACTGTCCTCTGCAAGCACAAGTATATCTTCTATTATGTTAAACCCCTCTACCGTGGGGGTGAGTGAGTGGGAGGACCCAGTGGGTACTGCAGTAGAAGTGGGAGCAAATGCACAGCTAGGCAATGGGCACAATGCACCCCTTCAAGAAATATTTCATTATAAATCATCACAAATACGGAGGTGAATATTCGGTGACAAAATTGATAGATTAATATTTGTAGGGAAATATCAGCCTGGTATGTAGGACACTTCCAATGGAATTTGACATATCTTTTAAAGAAAACTAGTAATTGCAGTTTGATTAAGATCTATTTTTTAAACAATCATAAGGCTGAAGGTTCAAGTGGGTTCTGCAACATTCGAACCAGCCAATTCTGCCTAATTTTTGCTCATTTTCTTGGGTAAAGTGATAGAAGTGATTGCCACTAGAAATGCTGTTGTTCAGGTCTGGCATCTCAAATCTAAGAAATACATGGTCTCAGACAAAAATGAAATCGACCATGAAAACAGCACGCTAATCTCAGAGGTTTTAGTCAAATTCGACCTAACAGAAGGATATTTATGGAAATCCTTCTGCATAGAATGTGAGAAATGTTTTCTGGTTGGACTTGCTGTAGTGCTAAAATATTGCTGTGTGCTATAAAAAAAAGTTATAGTCCTAAAGAGCAATACATATATGATATGTAAAACCATCATGTGGCTCACAAGCCACTCAGTCTAAATTCTTGGTTAGGTTGCAGGATTAGTGCTGGTATTGCTCATTTCCCGGCTAAAAAAAAATGACACATCCCAGGTGTTCTGGCGGCGGTGAAATACCTAGATGTCTTAATGATAATCTTCACTTCTGCATAGTCAGGATTGAGCCTAAAATCAAGTGTAGCTTTTAGTACATAGGATATTTCCATAGAACAATATAAAACTTACTCCAAACTTCTCATCTCATTAGATCGTTTCATTAAAACTATTTAATTAACAAGCAAGTATAGTTTGTTAGGGCCACCCCTATTGACTGTATTCGATTCAAAGGAATGGAAGGTATTGTTTAAGACAGAACTGCTACACCTCTGCAAATTAAGATGACATCCCAAGAAAACTGCAAGCCTAATGAGCAAAGCCCCAGAATCCTGTATCCCAAAGCTATTCTGAGATACATTCTGAAGGGAATCATTATGTATGCACAGATAATGCACACTACATATCCCAGTAATGACATACATAAAAAACCCAATGATAGAAACAGAGCGGCTGCACAACCTTGGGAATGTGTTTAATAAGGAGGTGCACACATTGATGAATGAAGCAAACTTCCACAACAGAACCACTTCAACGTACTGTAGCATGATATTTTGATGTACCCAGCTCACTACTCTGATTAGTGTGGGTGACCAAGTGTTTAGAACTGCCAGTTAGGCTGTCAGTAGGAGGTGGCTCCTTATGTGCATCTGGAGAAGATCCAGAAACAACACCTGCTTTACCGCTTGAGCATCAGCAGCATTTAGCAGCATGATCCCTTCAATCTGGTAGTCAAGTAGAACAGATAAAGGCCTAAAATGCTTCTTTCTATTGACTGATATGTTTCTTCAAAAAGGGTTCTGTGGAAATCTGTCTGTATCGCGTATGTATTTACCATAAGAACTAGCTGCAAGCACTACTGCAACTAGCTGTAAGAAACGGTGAACTTCATTAATAAAATACAGAGACCATTATTAAATAATTCAGATCGTACTGTACAGCTTTGTTTGCTATTCTCCTTACATAGTATTTCCTTATACACTTATAGAGAGTATATTTAGCTGACATACTGATGTATGGCAGTCCACACCCACAGTTGCTTTGCCTCTCAATTAATGAGGATGGGTGAATATATAAAAAACAGACTCCCCACCCTTTCTTTAATCACCTGAACGTGACACAAGTAACCTTATTTAGTCACTGTACTGTAGCGTGTGTGTAGGAATTGTATTTCTATGATCTGCTAGTCTTATTTTTCTAGCAATGGTACTACGTCTTGCAGCTAGGATGATGAGAAAATCGTAATGTAGGAACAGATATGTAACTGCTTCAGGTACAGTTGCTTTGTCACTGTCACTTATCAAACATTTGATGGATATGTGCAGGTCTCAAGTGATCAATGAAAAAAAACTCTGGGAAAGCAGTCTGATATGGCAAGCTGTAGGAGGCTTTCAAACCTACCATATTTGTATAAATTCCTTGGACAAGAAGTGAGAACTCCATTCCTGCTTATTAGACTTGGCATCTTTTTGCATGTTTCCCCTGAGTTTTTGCTTTCTGACCTCCCGGTTTGTGCTGGCTTAGTGTTTCTGCGCCCCTTTCTCACCGCTGATCAGTGGCAAAGTGCAAGTGCTCCTGTGGTACAATGTGTTATGGATTAGTGTTTCCATGAGTGGCCTATTTGGTTTATGTGTCAGTCCCTAGTAAAGTGCACTGCAGGTACCAGGGCATGTAGATTCAATACTGTTGGTGGGATGCAGCCCTGGATTGTGCCACCCACCCAAACAGCCCATAAACGTGACTCTGGCCTGCCAATGCAGAGCCAGGGAGCAATCTGGCACTGCCATGTTGACTTGGCAAGTGCACCCACTTGCCAGGCCCTAACCTTCCCTTTTCTGACATGTCAGCCACCCCTAAGGTAGGCCCAAGCTACCCCTGTGGGCAGGGAGCAATGTATGTGAAAGGTAGGACATGCCCTGGTGTGTGTGGCATGTCCTGATAGTGAATTACTGCCAATTTCATTTTTTTCCAATTGCAAGGCTACCTGTTCCCTATAGGACAGTAAGGGAAGTTTGTTTATAACATCTTATAAACATAACTGGCCCTGGGAACCAGGTAGGAAAATAACGTTTAGTATGCCTGAACTCAGAATCTAAATATGCATTGTTAGTGAAGGTGGTTTTTACACTCTGTTTTTGAAAATACCACTTTTAGAAAGTAGGTGTTTTCTTGCTCAGTCATCCCGTGTGCCTCTGCTGAAATGTGGATTGCCTGTCTGGGTTTTGGATGACAGAAGGCTGGGGAGCATGAGTAGCTCCAGATAGTCTAGGTGGTTCAGGAAAGGGCTAAATCGACCTGAGCTGCAATTGGGGAAGGGGGAGGAAATTTCCTCACACCTCAAAGGGCCTGGTCTGTCTCTGACAATGCCGTCTCCACCTCCTGCCAGGAAGTCACACCAGAGAAGGCAAACTGGTTCTGACTGCGCATAGACACTCTCTCCCTAAGAGATCAAAGGATTTTGGGATATAAATATTGGGGCCCAGACCCATGAACTTTAGAACTCTTTTTCGACCAAGAAGACTGCCAAGAAGAAGAGCTGGAGAAGCTGTGAGGAGGAACTACCACATTGCTGTGTGCTTTGCTGTGTTGGCCTGCAGTGGCTGCTTCTGTCTTGGGCAGTGAAAGGACTGGACTGAGCTTTCTGCAACCTACTTTTGCGAGTTTATCCAAGGGCCTGAGGTAAAGCTTGCCCCCTGTTCAGGAACTCGCAGGAACGGCAAAGACTTCAAGCTCTTCTGCCCTCAGCCCTGGGGACTGTGTTTTTTGTGCTGCAACAGAAGAAAAGCAACCTAAAGCCATCTACAATGGAGTAGTGTGGCTCACTGGTTAGAGGCGGCAGACCCGGAAACAGAGAACGGCCCGGGACCAGGATTCAATTCCCGACGCGGCAGGGTCGTGGACCAGGGTCAGCGGACTCGACAATTCTCGCCTTGGTGCCTACTCTAACCAGGGATCACACTCGGCAACTCTGGGCATTAAGCTTGCCTCAACTCTACAACGGCCCCCCACAGACGCCGGGGATGCCTGGTTTCACCTTGGAGATACCCAGAAGGGACCATCTCACAGGGAAAGCCAGGACGGGTTCCCCAGCGGTCTCCAGCGCCGGGACGCTTACGGGCAGCCGTGCGCTTTACAAGTCCAACAGATTTACACATTTACATTTACAACGCTGCTGCTGACTCCGTGTCCTGAGGTCACCGCAGAGGGCAACCGCCGCAAAGCGCACAGTGGCCCTGGTCTCACCGACGACGCCTGCTGATGCCACCACCGAAACCCGTGGGCACCGCACTCCGCACCTCCTCGCTTCATGACGACGCCTTGGTATCCCCGTTGACAACGCTCCACGTTGAAATCTATGCTGCTGCTTGCACCGTGGTTCTAAGGTACAGCTCGTAAAGTTACACAATGCATCACCCTCATCCCGCACTGCAGCCTTGGCCTACCGACGCCGGCGCCATCAACTCCAGTTCGTCAACCGACGATAGCACTTCAGCAACAACGCCGCTGCTTGCACCGCGACCTGCTAACATGGCGACGAGCACCACATTCACTTTGCACTGTGACCCTGGTCTGACCGACGACGCTATCTGATGCTGCCACCGAGCCGCTGCACTTGGCAATGCAGCACTAGACGCCTGCCAACACCAGCGCTCCTGACTTCATCAGAGAGCAGTTCGATCTGCAACACGTGTGACTTCAAGGGACCAACGACTCCTGCACCGACCACCGGAACCGACGCCTGCGGACGCTGTGCTTTCGAAAGCTCAACAAGAAGTCGCCGATGCCCTGCATTTCTAAAAGGTACGGTTTGTGGGCCTCCCTGACACCGCAGCTGGCCCACAACACTGAGGTCAGCCAGAACTGTTTGGATTTGTTTGTTCACGACGCCGTGATAGTCTCGGACGGAGCTATCAACATCAAGGAACTGTTTTTCAAGCATATGTTGATAACTGAAGATTTTTAAGTACTGTATTGCAGATTTTTATCGTTTTTGGACTTGTCTTTAAGTATATAAAAATATTGGATATTTTTCTAAACTGGTGTTGTATCCTTTTGTAGTGCTTACACTGTATCACTGTTGTTTATGTGCAAATGCTTTACACACTGCCTCTAAGATAAGCCTGACTGCTCATGCCAAGCTACCAAGGGGGTGAGCAGGGGTTATTTTACGATTGTACTCCCTTACCTCACTAGAGTGGCGGTTTCCACCCGACTTTGGCACATGCCCTAGCCGACCAAAAATCCAATTTCTCCAACACTGCCCTTTGCAGAGAACCTTATTTTCCTAAATGAGTACTGAACTGGATTTTAGTCTCTCCAGAACACTGAATCTGTCACGACAGCAATTATGGACAATGTACAGATGATGGCAGAGACTTTCCTATATCAGATTTATCTGTGGTTTTCAACACTGTCAATCCTACACTGTGCATTGTAGATTGGACAAGTGTGGAGTAAAGAGACCACGTTTACCTGGTTCAGCTTTGTTCTTGCAGGGAGACCACAGGCCTTGCAACTTAGCATTTACTTCTCTACGTGGAACCCATAGATCTGTGGTGTCCCTAAGGGGACAACTGTGTTGCCACACTATTTAAATATATATCTTCACACCCAGACAGAACTGTTTATGTTTTCGAATACTTTTTTTTTTTTTTAAACATTCTGTTGATTCTGAGTATATTGTTATAAATGTTCCTTCCACCCGAGAAGAAAAAATAGTTTTTAGAGCAAACTTTTTTAAATAGACAGGTCAATGTGCATTAGTCCCTTAAAATTAAATTCAAACAAAGCCGAAATAGTGTTGGTTAACTTAGTGTCCACTATGCGGCTAAAGGAAATTGGTCACAAAAGTTTGGCCCAGTGGCATGTAATGATCTTTAAAAGTGGAGTAGTGTAACCCTTGGCTAACACTCATGTGAGCGTGACTTCTTCTCTGAGTATTCAGAGTGAGGGTTCTCACACTCACTTGCACTCAGTTTTACTCTCTCACACATTCTCTTAGTCTCAATCACACTGGCATTTTTGCTCACTCTTATTTACTCAGTCTCACTAACAGTCTCACTCATTTGCACTCTGACCCACTCATTCTGAATATCTTAGTCTCAATGTTGACTCACACAGTCTCACTAAGACTCACTCAGTTTTATGCTGATTCACTCAGCCTCACTCATTTCAGTTCACTCATTCTCACTCTCACTCTGTCACATTCATTCTGATTCACTCAATCTCGATCTAGCTCAGTCAGTTTGAAGCAGTCTCATTCTGACTCACTCAGCACCACTCAGTCACAGTCTCACTAATTTACTCAGTCCCGCTCATTATCACTCAGTCTCACTCACTCTCATTCAGTATCACTAATTCACACTCAAATCCCCCTGGCTCATTTAGTCTCACTCAGTCTCACCCAGTTCCACTCATTCTTACTCAATCTCACTCTGACTCAACTAGTCTCACTCATTCTTACTTGGTTCCACCCAATCTCACTTACTCTGACTCACTCAGGCTCACTTTGACTCATTTAGTATCATTGATTCTCACTCATTGTGACTCACTCAGATGCATTCAGCCTTTGACTCACTCCTTCTCTCCCTGACTCGCTCAATCTCACACACAATAACACTGTTACACTCCCTGCTCACTCACATTTATTCTCACTCACACTCTTCCTAATGCTAATTCTCACTCACTCTCACTCACTCCTTCACTGACTCTGTCACACTCTCAAACACACACATTGACATGCTATCGCATACACACACCCTCCCTCACAGACATGCACTCTTACACATCCTTCCACCACTTTTAACACTTTTTTTGTACTTACCTTGCTACCTGCACAAGTCATGTTTGGACTCCTGCTGCTTCCTGCTTCAACCAACACTTCAATCCATTGCCTAACATGGATTGAGATCTACTGACCAGATTCTAGACCGCTCCTCGCACACCAGACTGAGATGGATTCAGGCATCATTTCCACGGTGCCCTCACCGGGATTCAGGCAGCGGATCCCTAGACCCTGCCCCGTCATGTCAATTTCATTGCCTTCATGGCCAGAACGGGGCTTCGTTCCTGTGCCATTGACCTAATTACACGACTCTTTGATCGTATCTAACCCCTGGATCCAGCTACCGGACCGACGCCTGTCTATCTTCTGACTTCTGCTTATTTTCTGGCCATAACGGGGCTCCGTTATTGCGCCTTCACCATCGTTCATCCTCCCTTGGATTAAGCCTCCGGATTAGGGCTGGGCGTAGTTCGCGAAGTAGCCCTTCGCACTATGCGAACTACGTGTAGCACTGCGCGAACTGCGTAGTACCCTGTCCGCACTGTGCAAGATGCAGTTTTCAATGATTGCACAGTGCGGACAAGCATCCGGTACTGTGCAATCATTGAAAATGGCATCTTGCACAGATTTTTACTCGAGCTGCAGCTTTCTCAACGCGGACTGGTAGTTTCTTATCGCTAGCGGTCGCGAGCATACGCGACCACTCGCAATGAGAAACCAGACCTCCCCGCATTGAGAATCTTGCCGGGAGGTTTATTTTCCATGCTCGCGATCGGCAACTTGATGTTGCTGGTCGCGAATGAGAAAAAAGTCTCGCCAGGATGTCATTTTGCTTGCTCGCGGTTGCCAACTTGATGTTGAGCACTACGAGCAAGCAAAAAATGACCGCTGCACTACACTATGCTATGCTATGCTATGGGTGTTCGCACTGTGCTACGTCCAGTTCGCGTATTGCGAAGTCGCGCAAACTTTGCCAACTACGCGAGCGTAGCGTAGTACTTTGCCCAGGGTTACTCCGGATACCTTTTCATCATAAGCCTAGCTTCCAAACATTCCAAACCAGAACAGGGACCCGTTTCTGGGCCAGCAGCTTCCTCACTCTCATTAATCAGCAACCCGGTCCTGATGAAGATCCTAAATCAATAGGATCAAAACGCCGTCGATCCGCAATACAGCACGACTCATGGCACATTACCTACTTTGGTTCCCAAACTAATAGCAACTACTCTTTAACTAAGGAGTAACCAACAACTTTATATATATTGTTTTTCCCATTTTGTCACTTTGCGTCCTTCGCTGTTTTCACCCATATGTTACTCGCGCAGTCACCATTTGTTTCACGATCACGTAGTGCACAAAGCCCCGTTGGGTTGCCACCGCATTATATGCCTCCAGTGCTGTTATCTTAACTGTTTTTTGACTGTTTTGCTAAAATCTGTCCTTAAATATATTATGCTATAGGCACTTCTAAAAAACTGAAATTCCGAGTCTCTCTTTCTTCTATGTCCAGATCCTTTGTAATGTCTTGTACATGCAAATATATCTGTTGCTCAAGTGAATCCAATTGAGATATTGTTGTTTTTTACAGATCAACCAACACTGGAGCACGAAACTGAACTAGTACACAATCCTTGTATTCCCCATTGCCTTCATATGCTGCCTCTGCATAGTTTTTTCTTTCACTGTGAATTCACGAATCCACTCCCTCCTTGTCTTCACCCCACTACTCCTATTCATTCATATTTCTCCTTTCCTGTGCCCTCTTAATCTTCTTACCTACTCCTTGACAGGTGTTCTTGCATGATTCTCTTTCCCAGATATGGCACGTAGATATATCAGAAAGAGATTCTTTTTAAATGATGAATAATAATTATACTGTAGCTTCTAACATTTAGTAAATTATCTGAACAACTTTTTGTTGCTTTAAAACCTCTCAAATTGGGATTCAATACCCAAATCGGTGGTTTGACTTTGTAAATTCTAAAAAAAATTCTGAATGACTAGTTCTATTGCAACAATGTAGGTTTCTCTCCTATTTGGGTGGCCAGTTTGTATCAGAGGTTAGACCAAGATGTAAGATTCTGTTATTGGCAGAACTAGAAGGCATGCGTTTGTTACTAATTAGGTTACCACGATAGACAGTGTGGTTTCTAAAAGAAATTGTTGCTACTTAAAAACCATGTAGGCAGAAATTAGGCATATTGACAATTTTCTATCCAGAATAGCATTACACTCCAGCTGTGACCACTGCATTTTCCCCCTATGTTCTCCATTGCCAATTTCAGTCAAACCATCTGCATGTAGTGCCAGCTACTTGCACCAGGAAAGTAGGCACATTAAACCCTGCATATTCCACATCCCAGGCTTCTGAATTCCAAAGATCGCTAGAACAATTGGATTTGCATTTATTTGATGCTGATGGAGCAGGGTTTTCGTGAAATAAAACCTGCTCGGATTGAAACCTCAGTAACATTTACTGACCGTGTGCAGTGAAAAACTAATGTGAGAAGAAATTGTTGCATATGAGAAAAAAGGCTATTGTGCAAGCGCATACTAAAAGTACTGAAGTAGGCCGCAAAACTATTAGGCCATAAATCCTTTTTGACTAATGAAAATTAAAAGATTGATGCTGCTTTTATGCATATTAAGGTTTGCTAGGAAATAATATTTAACATGGGTTGTGCATGGATAGATACAGCATTGGGAGGGTACATAAATGAAAAAACATTACAAGTGAATAATAATGCTTTTGTTTTATTTTTCATAGAGAGCATGAATTGAGGGTTAACACATACGAGAGAAAAATTGAAGAATTAGAAGGAACGTGCACAAAATTTGTCCTTCAGGAAGTCCTGAGTGCATGCCAAAAGTTTGTCAGCAAGCAAAGGGATGCATCCTTTTGAAAGGCGCCGATGAGGAAAATTATATAAAGTTTGAACATAACTAGAGAGAAGGAAGTAGAAGGATAGCCGAGGCATGAATTTGTATTTCCTGTGATGGAAGCTGCTGACGTGATGGATAAACAGAACAATAAGACATTTAGGGCCCCATTAGGATGGCGGGCGGATCGCCCCTGCTGGGCCGGCGGTAGCCACCGCTGGCCCGGCGGGGGCGATCCGCCCGCCATCCTTGCAGAAATGACCCCCGCCATATTACAATGGCTCGGGGGTCTGCGGCGGACAGAAAGACCGTCCGGCGCTTTTCCGCCCGGTCCACATGTCGACCGGGCGGAAAAGGGTTCTATGTGGTGGCGGTGTATGAAAGACACCGCTAGTCATATTACAATGTGGGTTTACAGATGCCGGAAAGGCATGCATAGTCTACTTGGAGGGTCCGTTGCGGGCCCCCAGGGACTCTGGGGAGGAGTGGGGGGTGCCCATGGGGGGTACCTATGGTACTCCCCTTCAGTTCCATGCACAACATGCCTCCCTGGCATTGTGGCGGGTGGTGCTGAGTGCACCGCCCGCCACAATGTAAGGGATGCAGGATGCGCCCACCACTGTGGTGGGCGCATCCTAATGGCACACCCGGGACCCCCGCCCTTAATCTCGGGAGGTCCCTTTTTATGGCGGGATGGCGGGCCTGCCATCCTAATGTGCCCCTTAGTGAGATGCGTACATTGACTAATCAAATGTAGAATAGACTTTTGTTTAGATACAAATATGGGTTGGACATTTGGAGTTAGGGTATAATTCAGGTGCGTGGTGGGAGGAGTTGTAGGAAGACCTGCAGTTTGTTGGGAGAGTGTCGCTGTCGTCTGTTTTCTGTCTTTACCAAGCTGTTCCTGTCTGCTGATTTCTGACTTTTAGTCTATGCCTCATCATTTCTTCCTGGGGGGCCTTACTGCTCTCATGGCCAGAGAGTAGTTTTCTATGTCAATTGGTTTAGTATAGACAGAACTCTGAATTTGAATAAACAGTTGTAAAATGCATCTTTGAACCTTTTTAATCTCTTCGCCTGTCCACTCCTTGATTGCATTCCCGATTTGAGATGTATTCTTTGTCATTATTTACCTGAAATTGTTTTCTCTGTGAGGATCTATGATTTGTTCTTTATTTTGGTACTAAATGAGAATTATTCACATAGATAAACATTATAAATATACAAACAAGTCTGTCTTTATTAGAGGTGTTTATTTAGTTTATGGGTAATGAGATTGGGCCTGGTTTGTGAAAATGTATTAGTCCCTAATCGTTGGATCAATGTCCTTCAGCACTAGGTAATATACAGTAGCTCTCTTTTCATGGGGAATTATCCTATGTTACTATGAGGTGAGCTTGTCTCTGAATTGGTAGTCTCCACCAGGGAGGTATCATTTTCCTCACTAAAAAGTACTAACCAGCCACAGCAAGGCAATAAACATGGCTCATAAAGCTAGAGAAGCTAAAAACCAGACGTCTGGCTGTGATGGTAAGATGAAGCAGCCTGGTGGTTCTTAACAGTCAACAAAATATTTATCTATAAAAGCGGATTTTGCCAGAATATTTTGAAAATAGATAAAAACAATGAAAAATGTGAAGCAAACACAATTAGTATTTGATAGCCCAATTACATACCCGTTCTAGGAAACAAGCACCTACTCGATCTGGAGAACCAAGACAGCTTTCAAGATTTTGTAAAAATATTCTGCGAGGAAACAAAAGAAAACGAAAAATTGTTATATACCACTGTACCGAGAGTACGTAAACAACTATGTGTGCAAAATCATATGTATAAATAATAGTGTATATTAGTAGCTATGTGCGAATGCATGCAATTAAAAGGTACATATGTTGTATGCGGGTAAATTTATTTGCATATATTTGTTTCAAGTCAAATCAAGATCCTATTGTTGGAATTAACCATTCGCCTACTTGTTATGGAAATCGTATATCTCAGGCATGTTTCCAAAGAGAATGGCCTTTGTGTTTCTCAGGGCAGGAGGCATGAACTCGATCATATCTGGACTGTCCATTTCAGCTCTGTAGCCCTGCAAAAGGAAATACAAATGTAATAATCTTAAACAGTCTATCAGAATGTGTGTTTAGCACACAACATTTAACTCAATAGACTGCATTTAATATAATCAAAATACCGCAGCCCACATCTAAGTACTTTGTTGTAATAACTCGAAAGGATGCACACTATTGTAAATTCCCAGCGCAATAATGCAAAGTGGCATCATCAGCGCTCACAGGGCACAAGCCTTCAGGCTTAGTTAAAAGGTTCTGTGTTTTTGTACATTGCAGTACTCTGATGACCAGCTAGCACTCCATGAATACAGAAAAGGAACCAACCTTGAAAGCACAAAGGTGTCCGAAAAGATTTTTAATGGAGAGACAGGGTTCATAAATAACTCTTTTTACGTTTCCTAAATAAAAACACAGCATTTCTAGAACTGGAATACAACCAGTGAGTTGTTGTCCGCGTAGGAGCTGCGGTTGATCAATTTAAGCTTCCTTTTACTATATCCAGTTGCTGCCATTTAATAAACTGCAATTGGGATAATGCCAATTAGTTCTGTTACATCTTCAGAGGGATGGCGTATGGTCTTTTTAGTTCCAGTTGGCATTTTTAATTAGTGAGCATTTCCTTGTCTTTTCCATTGGACAACATATTACAAAGATCAAAAACCTTTATGCTACTGGAATTTTCACCATGGCCCAATGAAACAATTGTTTAATCAGATAAGCTTAACTTTTAGGGCCTTATGTTGAAATTTTGTATTCTCTTTCCAGGTAAGTCTAGAAGTTGGGTCTGTGAACAATGCACTTTCTTAGATGCTGTTCATTTTTAAGAAAGTCTGTGAAATCCATATCTATAAATATGTTTAAAAAAGTATTGCAGAAAACAGTGAGGCTCCCCACAGATAAATAATATTATGAAGAAAAACAAGAGGGAGAATCTATTATCAAACTCAAAATTGATAGGCAGCCATGCACAATGTGGTCAATGCCCCACCTCTGACAGGTGCCCTGCATCTACTAATCTTCCGAACTACGCACCCTACCCTGCAAAAACAAATGCAATATACTTCATTCCCTCACTTATGCTGTGCATGAAATTAGGTTGCTGATTGAGGGGGTGCAACCCTACGCAAGCAGAAACCACAATCCTTGTCAAGGTGAAGTCACAAGCAAACCCAAAATGAACCTGTGCTCAACCCTCTCTCGGGTAGTTTGGCAAAGGACAATTAGGTCTAACTCAGAGGCAATGTATAAAGTATTTGTGCAACATTATAAACATTAACACAGTGCAAACACACCACAAAAAAGAAGCTGACACCCGTTTAGAAAAGATAGTAATTTTTAGTAAATAAAACCAGACCAAAATGACGGAAATTCAATCAGTAGAACTGGAGATATGCAGGTTTAAAATTTCAGTGAGACTAGCGCGTAAAGGCACAAAGGGCTAATTGTGGATATCTGGTTGCGCCTGACCAGAAAAAAGTCCCAAGTTCAGGCCGACCACAGTGTAGCATGGGCCTGCTACAGTATTCAGTTTTGCCTGCTGAATAAAGTACCCTAGATCCTGGCTGCGAAGTGTTGCAAGGTCCTGTGCTGAGGATGCAGCTGAGGAGATATGTACATTTCTGAGGAAATGGGGAGCTGCGATGTGAGGTCTTGTCTCATTGTCAAGGATCCCATTAATAAGGGCTTGTGGTGCCAAGTATGGTGTTGGAGAGGCGTTATGCAGTCGAGGAGATGAGTCAGTTCTGCTGTGCTGTGAGGCTGCGATGTGAGAACATGAGTAGTAGTCAAGGCTCTTGTCGATGAGAGATGCCAGGCCCTGCATCGGGAAAGCTTTGCACATGCAGGGGTTTGGGTATGACCGTGAGGTTGATGTGGAGCCTTTTGCGTCAGAAGAAGCCTCGCAAAAGAGGCAATGTTGGGAGTTGTGCCACAGAGGAGATGCATCGGTTCTGTTGGATAAACCGATGGGCACACACAGCACCTTTAAGCCCACTTCCAAGTGTCTAGGACTGGTGTAGCACCACTTGGCAGCGTAGGACTCACAGACAACAGAGTCCAGGTGTTGGGTTCAAGGTTGCTGGAGCCTTCTGTCTCTGAGGCTCAAGACAGGAGGCAGGCCTACTTGCCCTTGGAGTCGCATTGGAGTCATGGGTTAAACAGATGCAGGACAGGTGTAGTCCTTCTCACCCAGGCAAGAGTGCAGCAGGCAGCAGTTAAGCACAGCAAGGCAGCAGTTCAGCAAGGCTGTAGTTCCACAAGGCAGCTGTCCAGAAGAGTGGTAGTTCTTTCAGCAGCTCACCAGTCCTTATTCCTGGCAGTGTATCCACAGGTCCGATACTTATACCCAGTTGTGCCTTTGAAGTGGGGAGAAGCTTCTAGAGACATACTGTTGAAGTGCCCAGGTGCCTGCCTTCCTGTCACTGGTTCCAGATTAACTACAGGGGGTATGCAATCCTTTCTGTGGAAGCAAGACACAGCCTATTCACATGTAAGAGGGTCTGGGTCCAGCTCCTCCCTCCCCTGTCAGTGGTGGCCCTTCCAGGGACACCTAACTCCCTATAGTGTGTAATTAAGGAATATGCAAATACCAACAGTCAGACACACCCAGTCATGTGACCCAGAGACACAGGCACTAAATGGCTAAGGCAGGAAAATGTCAACTTTCTAAAAATGGCAATTTCAAAATCATAATTTAAAATCTGACTTTATCATGCGAGAGGTTTTGTCATTACAATTCTGATGACACCAAACGTGAACTGGGTACCTGCTCCCATTTGGAAATTTTCACCCATTAGATGTGATAAGGTAATGCCAATGTTAGCCTATCGGAGAGATCGGTCTTGCAGAGTTTTTCACTACCAAGACATGTAAAATTAAAATGTACATGTCCTACTTTTTAAGTATACTGCACCCTGCTCTCTGGGCTGTCCTGGTTCAACCCTAAAGAGACGTATATGTATGAAAAAGGTCTGGGTCTTGCAGAAGGTTTATCAATCCAGGTCACAATGACAGTTTAAAATTGTACACACATGGTGTAATGGCATATTTACAAGGCTACTTAAGTGGGTGGTACAACAAGTGCTGCAGGCCTACTAGTAGCATTTCATTTACAGGCCCAAGGTACATTTCGCACCAATTTATTAGGGACTCACAAGTATATTAGGTAGGCCAATTGGGCGTTAGCCAATTCTACCATGTTTAGAGGAGAGACCACATGCCCATTAGCACTGGTTATCAGTGGTGAACTGCACAGGGTCATAATACCAGCAAAAAGAGAATTCAGCAAAAAGGGGAGGGTAAAAAAGAAAAGTCTGGGGTGACCCTGCGGAGAGGGCCAGGTCCAACATGCTGCTATTGTGGGGTGTCTGCAATCTTCCCCAAATGTTTTAAAAGAGTAAACCAAACACGCAAAATGTGGTGGGAGGATTCTTGCAATAAGTGTAATGACTGGCAATCGACCGGGATAGTATTCCAACCCATAGTACTTTTGCCCAGTATACCACCTCAGATTAGACCCAGCTCTATGCAAATCAGTCTTGGAAAAATGACCAATGGGTTGGAATGCTACCCAGAGTGATTGATAGTAGTTAGATGCATTGCAAGCACCTTTTGTGTGTTTGATATACAGCCCTAGTTTGCCGAGGGTATGCCCAGACTTGGATCCATTGCTCACTGTGCCACTAGGACCAAGCTCCACCTGGCTCTAAAGACCCAATCAGGGCAAAACTGGTCTTGGGCTGCTTGGGTTCTGGTTCAAGTGGAGCTGGCTTTGCAGTTCGGGCTTGACTGCTCCAACTGAAACATAGTTAAGACTGATTTGCATATAGCTGGGTCTAATCTGAGGTGGCGTGGTGGGCAAAAGAATGATGGGTTGAAATGGTACCCCACGAGCAAACGCCAGTGATCAGATGATTTACAAGCATCCTCACATCCCCTTTTGTGTGTTTAATATACCGCCCTAAGTGGTCAAGAGCATGGCCAGACGTGAGTCCCTAGCTTACTGTGCCACTGGAACCAAGCTACACCTGGCTGAAGAGTCCCTGTCAGGGCAAAGTGGGTCATGGGCTTCCAATTCGGAGAAGTTCTGGCTTGACAGTTCTGGCTGGACTGTTCCTGTTGGAGCATGTGTCAAGACTGATTTGCATACAGCTGAGTCAAATATAGGTGTCATGGTGGGCAAAAGAACGATGGGTTGGAATACTACCCGAGCGATTGCCAGTGGTTAGACTTACTGCAAGCATCCTCCCATCACATTTAGTGTTTTTTAAATAATAAGCACTAATATTCCTTTTTTTCTTGAAGGAGAGCCAACATGCACTGAAGACTTCTACACGTCTAAAACATTTTCTACAGAACAGCTGTGAACCCTTTCTTAGCTTGATGACATTCTTTGGTTCACCTAATACTGGTTAACTCCTTGTTATGACAATTTCCCAGTCCTGTCCACCCTCATAAGTTATATTGGATCAGGGCAATTGTAGCTTACCAATGTAATCATTTAACTTAGCCCTGGTTCAGCAAGAGTTTTTAGGTTGTTACGCTTCTTTGCATTTTCATTATCAAAGCTACAAAAATACAATGAATTGAAGTTTCTCTGAACCTTAACAAACACATTACAGTGAAATAGTAAGAGGATTTTTTATGATGCTTGGTTGGTTAAACTAATTACTATGAAGTAGCTCTGTGTATTTGCTCACCCATTTACATAAACCAACATAAGAGATTATCGTAATGGCATTTTTATTATTAATATACACAAATTATTTTGGGCTTCTGTGTTGTACTTATTAGTGTCAGTAAGCTCTTCTAACCATCTTCAAAGGAATTTTTTAACAGTTTTGGAGCTCAAATTTTCCCCTGGAAAGCTCTTTACCTCACCAAACCAGCCTACCTATCTAGC
Organism: Lissotriton helveticus; assembly: GCF_964261635.1. Classification (NCBI taxonomy): domain Eukaryota; kingdom Metazoa; phylum Chordata; class Amphibia; order Caudata; family Salamandridae; genus Lissotriton; species Lissotriton helveticus. The sequence continues at coordinate 1,931,547,175 of NC_136063.1, read as the reverse complement.
TGTGTAACCATATTGGGAGGCTCAAGAGATATTACAAGCAGAAACCACTCAAATGGAAAGACATGTCCAAGATGGCGGACGAGACGCACACCTCGGTCTCTCCGTCCCGCCACTACTAACGCATCGATTTGCACCCCTCTTGGCACCAGTGATGGATCCCTACAGAGCACTGGTGGACCGACAATGGGTGGGGCAAGGGAGGCCCGAGACTCAGAACGACTGCCCTGATCCAAAAAGAGAGCCACAATGTTGGTCGAGTGATTGCGGTCGCCGAACCGAGGAGAGGTTGGCCGCAGAGCTGCAGACAGATCGAAACTTTCTCTAAGGGGTGGAGCCCCCGGAGTCACCCTACAGAGGACTGCTGTGGCGGGGAATGTCCAGTCTGGAAGTGCTCCCCGCAGTCTACGCAATGCTCCCCCAGTCAAGGGTCTTTGCCCGAGCTCGCTGGGCCATGTAGGCTTCGACCGGAGCAGACGTCAATAGCGAGACAGGTGAGGAGCTTAGGTGTCTAACTGGGCAAGGCGGTGGTTGGGAGATTCCCTCCCCCCAAAACTCCTGCTGAAGGAGCAGGCCCCGGGAGAGGAGTGGGCCCTGATAGGGATGAGCAAGGAGTGCCTGTACAAGGGTGGAGGCCGGTGGAGGAAGGTGAGGGGCACATAGATAACTCGTATGCAGCTGTGGTGATTGTGGGGGCTCTTTCCTCACCGCTCTGGAGGTGGGGGAGACGTAGTAATATGTTTGTTCTCTGGAATGGACAGGGCAGACAGGGCTGGTGGGCCTGGAGACAGTGGCCCACTTGCTGCCCCGGATGTGACTCTAAAGATAGGGGCCCCTGAAGAGCTGACATACATCCCATTCTGCGAAGGCTGGACCTGCCGTACACTTGTTCCAGGATCCCTTGGGCGACTTTCTGTGTACCTGTTGTTCTGGGATCAGTCCCAATAGACCCTAGGGAAAGGATTGAGCTTTGAGGCTTTTGACAGGACTCCACTTGGGCCCCCTAAGCTGGGGGCCATTCTCGTCCACATCGCAGAGGGGACCGCCTAGTTCTGGATCCTGTGTTGCTTTCACCCACCTGGCCGCCCTGCCATTCTGACTTGCACTATGTTGGTGAATAGACCAGAAAAGGATTGATCACTTAAGGACATGTTTGTGAAACGAGGGGAGGGGAGCCCCGGAAGGATAAACTGCCTCTGCCTGTGGGGGCGGACTTGGAGGTTGGAGAGGGCCTGGTTATCAAGTCATTCTTGGAATTCCTCTTCGCATTTCTCAGAGGCTGGCTGACGGAGCGCTGTGCAATATTTGGCACCACCTCCATCCCTCTCTGAGGGATTACACCTTTTATTGTGCAGTACATAAATCATACGCCCACATTGATCACTTCCTCACATCTCTGGCTCTAACAGCCTGTGTCAGAGAAGCGGGCATAGAACCCTGTTCTCTTTCACACCATGCCCGATCGCCTGGACCCTACTTCTCAATATCTTCCAGCCAGTGTATCACACTGGCAACTTCACGGTGCCCTGCTGCAATCCCCCCAACGGTCATGATGATGCGTACTGCATTAGCGTACTACCTCTGTAATAACGACACTGAGGGGATCTCACTTTCGACGCAGTTGAGGGCTTTAAAACTGGTCATGAGGGGCAAATTCATCGCCATCTCAGCTGCTGATAGTCTAATTTGAAGGGAGAAATGCCAACAACTGGAACAGTTGGTTTCCAAGCTAGAGTCGATCCACAAATGCTCCAGCGCCTTTAGGGTCTTGTGAGAACTAGAGAAAAACAGACTCCTCTTGCAGCATTTTCACCTTCACAGGGTGGAGTATGCCCTCCTGCACCTCAAGCACGAATTCTACTTGAGCTGTGACCGTGGTGGCCGCAAGCAGGCCCATCGGCTCCATAGTAAAATCCATTCCGGCTCAGTGAGCTCAGTCCAAACGATTCGGGGGGAGGAGGTCCACTTGGATGCCGAAATAGGTGAGGCCTTTACAGATTTTTATAGCACTTTGTACTCTGCCACAGGAGACCTGAAGACATATCTCCAGGGAGTTCCCTTGACATGTTTGCCACCAGACCTTGTGTCTCAACTTGACCAACCAATACGTATAGAGAAGGTGGTTGCATATATTGCTCGCCTCAAACCCTCAAAAGCGCTGGGGCCATGCGGCTTCATCACCCAATTGTATAAAACCTTTTGTCAAGAGCTAGTCACTCTTTGAAACCAAAATTTTTACTCTTTTTTTGACTCAGGCACTCTTACCAACTCGATGTTAGAGGCGTCCATTTTAGTGATACTCAACCCGTTGAAAAATCCCAGGAGCTGTGGATCATACAGAGCCATTTCCCGTCTCAACATAAACACCAAACTCTTCACCGATATCCTAACCCTCGATTGATCCCTATAATACCAGGTTTGGTCGATCCAGACCAATCCGGCTTTATCCCTATGAGGCAATGTGGGGACATACCAAGCGGCTCTTACATCTCACTGAAATCAGCAAGCGATTGCAAAAGGAGGCTCACTTAATGTCCATTGACAGAGAGAAGGCATTTGACTGCGTTCATTGGCCTTACCTGCTTGAGAACCTCCGTCAATTTGGGATTCAGGGATAAATTTATCACATGGATATTCTGTATCAATAGCAGGGCCTCAATCGGGCTTCCTCCTTCGTGTTTTCTATTGTGTGTCGGACCTGGCAGGGTTGTCTTCTTTCTCCACTCCTCTTGGCCCTGTACATGGCGCCAATGGTTCAAAGAGTTAAGAACAGCCCGCGGGTATTAGGGATATGGTTTGGCGCTGATATTCATGCCATCAGCTTGTATGCAGATGATCTCATCTTATTCTTGACAGACCTTTTACCATCCTTGCTCACTGAGTTGCGACTATGCGGAGAGGTGTTAGGGTTTAAAGTTAACCTAAAAAAATCCCAGATCCTGAACCTCTCGGTCATCTCCGCGCAGGAGTCTGCGCAGCAGTGGTGTGCTAACGGTTACAGGGTAGATTAAAATCGATAGAATTATAGGAATCTAGAAGAATTAAAAGTCAAACTCATAAGATCAGTTAATAAGAGCAATTGAAAAAACAAAGCGGTCCGCTGACAATACAGTGGACTAACAAATACTTATGTTAAAGCACTGGCTTGGCACAGAAAATAGAGCTGTCAGAGTGCCAGTGTCTGCACTCTTTCCAAGACAGGCCGATGAAGTGCAAAGCACAGTGCAAGTCGGGCTCCTCTTATATTCAATAGAAGCCCAGACGTGTGCCTTGGATATATTGCGGGGGTGCACAGGCAGCTAAGTCTCAGTAAGGAGCATATGGGGACAACCCTACACAGCTCGTATGACACCAGCTTCATAATTATAAGAATTGAGCCGTGAGCCGACTACATTCACCTCATAGCGGTACAAAAGGGGTTGGTGATGGACGGAGCATCTGAACCAATAAAACACTCACACCCAGTCAAAAGATCTGGGTTTAATCCATCACCGTTCTTCAGCCCACTCTGCCACCCCAGTTCAGACATGGCCATATGCAAATCAGTCTGACCCTGTGCCTCATGGGAACAGTCCAGCCCGAACTGCCAAGCCATGCCTTCCCTGGACCGAAAAACAAGCTTCCTAGGACTGGTTTCTGGCATTTCAGCCGTCTTCAGCAAGGCTTCCTTGAATCCAGTGGCAAAGTGAGTAAGGGACTCACGTCTGAGCATACCCTGCCAACTTATGGCGAACAAAGCGGTACAAAAGGGGGTGGTGATGGACGGAGCATCTGAACCAATCAAACACTCACACCCAGTCAAAAGATCTGGGTTTAATCCATCACCGTTCTTTAGCCCACTCTGCCACCCCAGTTCAGACATGGCCATATGCAAATCAGTCTACCCTGTGCCTCATGGGAACAGTCCATCCCGAACTGCCAAGCCATGCCTTCCCTGGACCGGAAACAAGCTTCCTAGGACCGGTTTCTGGCATTTCAGCCATCTTCAACCAGGCTTGCTTGAATCCAGTGGCAAAGTGAGCAAGGGACACACGTCTGAGCATACCCTGCCAACTTATGGCGAACAAAGCGGTACAAAAGGGGGGTGGTGATGGACAGAGCATCTGAACCAATCAAACACTCACACCCAGTCAAAAGATCTGGGTTTAATCCATCACCGTTCTTTAGCCCACTCTGCCACCCCAGTTCAGACATGGCCATATGCAAATCAGTCTGACCCTGTGCCTCATGGGAACAGTCCAGCCCGAACTGCCAAGCCATGCCTTCCCTGGAACGGAAACAAGCTTCCTAGGACCGGTTTCTGGCATTTCAGCCATCTTCAGCCAGGCTTGCTTGAATCCAGTGGCAAAGTGAGCAAGGGACTCACGTCTGAGCATACCCTGCCAACTTATGGCGAACAAAGCGGTATAAAAGGGGGTGGTGATGGACGGAGAATCTGAACCAATCAAACACTCACACCCAGATCTCACTATCTGCCGCCAGCAGCAAAAATAAAGTCCTGACTGAAGCTATTTTACCTGGTGATCCTGACTTTACAAGTGGCCTGAATAAAGAATATTTCTTATTACACATACTACTTCTTCAGAAACCCATTAAAAGCATTCCAATACACCAGTAGCTGGTGGAAAATATATTGCCCGATTCTTTCTCTTGCTCCCCCAAAATCAGCTCTGAAAAGTTATTATTGAATATAATCAAACCCATTTCCCAAGAAATGTAAACCGGTTCTCCTAACTATTAATTCTAAGCCTACGTAAGATCTGTTGGGAAAAAGAAAAAGCATTTGCAACGCAATAGGTCTCGCATTTACAAGAGTTTGAGCTATTGGCATTGTAAATGACAATGCCTTTTATATAAAAAGCATTATCATTTACAATGCCAATAGTTTTAACTTGTGTAAATGCGAGACCTATTGCATTGCAAATGCTTGTTCGGCCAGTCAACAATACTTGGAAAGGAAGTGAAATCTGATAATTCAGAGGAAGACAGCGTGGTGGCGCAAAAGAGCAACAATTTAATTCTCCATCTCTTGAAACACCCAGTCCTCGGTCCCAGTGGCGGATGGTGACATTTGAAAGAGGTGAGGAGTAAAACAATTGTTGTACTGCACTGTGGCGAGCAAGCTTATCGAGCGAGCCTGAACCCCCTACAGAGGGTTTGGGGGGTTCTCCCCCCAAGAAAATTTTGAAAATAGTGGTCAAATTGTGCATTTTCAAGCAAATTTGAGAAAGCAGAAATGCGTCAACCACTGAGGTCTGATGACCCCATCCAGTACCCGACCCGGCCCCTCCACACCCCGCACCCTGTGGGTCCTACTAAGGTAACCCCTGTGATCTCTATTACATTACACAAATCAAACGTGGGGACATGAAGAGACAGGTAATAACCTCTCTGATCTTGTCCCTGCAGGGTACACCCCTGCATGTCTCCTCAGGGCGGGCTTTCACCATAAACGGAGGCTTCACTGCCTAGCTTAGCACTGAAATCCCCGGCCAAAATCATGTTCAGCTCACACCTCTGTGATTGCTACTCCCCTGAAGAACGGTAAAAAATAAATAAAAAGGCAGGGTCAATTTGGGGTTGGAAAATGGAATACATGTGAAATTTATATTATAAAAATGTATGACACACAGATTAAAACCATCATCCCATACCAAGTGGAAAGCCTGTGTTAAATCTGAATTGGTGTTTAGTGCATAGTGCAGCAGTGCTACATCCCAGAGATGTTTTGAGCCATGTAGCTACTAACCAGCGAGAGAGTAGCACGGCTGAGAAAGACGAGTAACCCCTGCAAAAAAACTCATTTGTCAACCACGGGTCCAGAAGCAGAATGACATCAGAAGTCCTAACATACTCCTGTTGGTTATCATTCATTAACTTAGTGGCCAGACAGCGACATTGCCGCTAAGGATTTTCAGTTACCTTTGATTAAACGGAGTATCCATGTGCCCAGCCGGTCATATAAAGTGCCACACCAAGAGAACATTAAAGCTACACATTCAGTGCACTAAACCAATAGGGCACCTGATGTCAAGTGCCAGCCTAATGCTGACAGGAGGGAAGGATGAGAACACCCCATGCACTGCACTTTTTTAACATCTAAAACAATATCACAACAGCAATTTGAATGCAGGGAACATAAAACCACTGCACCATGTACAATTCAAAGCACTAAGCCAATGTAGGGATTATGAGAGAACGTTATAGTGAATCGCAGTCTAGAGTCAATTTACAAAGACCGTCCTTCAAAAACACATTTCTAACAAACCACACAAAGCGTAGTGTGAGCAACAATACTTCATCTTCATTTTGGCACAGCAGCTACCACCAAAAAGGAATTATTCAAATTCAGCACACGTACACATGCACACACGCACACTGACACACACACACACATATACTTTGCCACTTAGCACTTTGGGTGTCCAAGGAGTAGGAACGTTTTATTAACCCCTTTGACGCGGCCGCGATTCTGCGCCTGTGTGGCAATTTTCGGAGTGGGCGGGTTCATGACGGCCCCCAGCCGTCATCAGCACACGAGCACCGTGATGCATGATGGCTGGGGGCCGTCATCAGCATAGAAGGGGTTAAAATAGAATAATGAGCAATTTAATGTAAAACTTGCATGTAAAACTCAAATCTTGATCACTCATATTCTCTCTGCAACACCACATACTTACCTGGCTTAATAGATAATACTGTCTTCATCTTTAGGGCCTTATCAATGCTCTCCTTATGAGCATATAATTCATGTTGGGGCTAAAAACCTTGATATCCGGTGACTGTAGGAAATGAAGATTTCTGGGACTATTGGCAAACAGTTTAACCTGAGGCTGCGCACTCCTCCTGAGTGGAACATTCTTATTACCTCATAGCGCGAAACGTGCTGTAGGCGCATTGTAGTTTTCCAGACAGTTTATCCCACAACGCTCAACACAAGAACTTCTGTGTCAATGGATAAATGATTTTTTTGCTATTAGGCGCTGGCAATAAAATGCGTTCTTTTAAGAATCTTTGCAGAATTAGTGAAATAGCTGGGAAAGCAGAGCATTTGGCATTTTGCCAGCATGGCCCTCATGGAAATTAGTCTGAATACAATTGTCAATGTCAGATAAAAATGCCTAAGCAGCGTAGTTGCCAAATCACCTACTTGGCAGCTAAGAAAAAAGGTAGTTGTCCCAGTTGCCGAAAGATAGCAGGCAGCCTCAGGATTGACTACTGCAACACGACTATCATAAGAAGGCCCAGTCATCTGCACAGCCTCGTTAACATCTCTAAAAGCAGAGTCTCAGACAAAAGCCCTGAAACTGTGAGTCTCAGGAATGAATGCACTCCGGACAATCATGGCAAAGTCACAAGTGTTTCCATGCCCAGCAACAAAAAACAATGCCATGGCCAATCACACACACATCTCACACATTGACAATTTGCAGCACTCTCTCTTAATTAAAGACTCTCCCATGAAGTTCAGTCAGGCAAGAACATTGGTCACCCAGCAGATAACTCATGTAGATATTGATTCCTAAGCTGCATCCAGGCACTGCTCCCAAAATTCATATCCAAGATCTCATATGTAACAAACAAAAGACATAGCTTAGTACTCCTTAATGCAGTATTTGTATTCATCCATCTGAGACACATCAAGCTCATAGTGGGAATGAGCATCAACCCCTAAGATCAAGACAGAGCACACCCTGAAATAAGCCTGCCCCCATCAAGCCCACTTAAAGCCCTGGTCCCTGTGGTGGTCAATGGTAGCAACACAGAATGCTGCCTTGTAATCACTAAATATACCAGGACCCAAAGAAAAGCCCTCAAATTAATTTATGCTTATAAAAATCGTGACATTTTCTCATAACTAAGTGAAAACATAACGCCCTAGCACATCTGTTCTCTCAAAGGTTAGTCAAAAAGGAAGTTTCTCCACTAAAGACACACAAATAATAACAAAAAAATCCTTAATATGGTAGGTGGCAAAAAACGAACGTGCAGCATTGTTAAAAGACGGGAGTGGAGTTGTGGAAGGGGCACGGGAGAAGTGAGCGCAAGTGTGCCCAGAGCCGTGGACCGATTCAGAGTGGAGGAAATCTTGTAAACAGGTCAAACCAATTTCGCTGGATGCACATTTCAAACGTATTAAATTTCCCTCCCAACACATAGCCTACATTTCCCCTCCACAGCTTTCCAGAATTGACCCTGGTTGAACGTCGGCCTGTAATAGGTTCAGACGACCCTCATCTGGCCCGTGATTGGCCCTTGGGTGGCCTAATTCTGGCATAAAGTGGTGGTGAATGATATTAGGATTCAAAATTACAAAGGTCTTACTAACACCTACACGGAAACCTACTAACACCTACATCAGACAATATGTAGAAAATGGGTGTCACGGAAAACAGCACAGAAGTGGCTCGAGGTCCCACCCTAAAAAAGTAATTCCCAAACAAGTGGTGATAACACAGAATTGACAAAAGAATAATTCGGAAAAGTTTCAAAATGTACCACCGGGTAAAAAAACAAACAACTGTGTTGCCCAATACTGCCTTGACCACCGCCCAAACAAATGGAGCAAAACACCATTCAAGACCAATATGCAACGTGTTACTAGAGCATACAGCATCCGAGTCCGAATTTATTATGCTGGCATATTCAGAACCAGTACCCAGCCACGTGCGTGGAGTGACTCAGCAGACTCAGGAGCTAGCACTACCTCGAATCAGCACATAGCATCCAAAACAAACCTGCACTAAGGAGATGCAGACATTTTAGCACAGGCGCAGCTGAAGCAAGACATTATCAGTAGCGTAGCAGCAATGAAGGAAAATGTCTCCTTTATACTGCTGTTGGAGTAGTAAGGTTCAACAGGCCCGAGGACCCTTGGGACTCAGTGTACCGGTGTCACTGCACCTGCTGGGCACTCTTTGCAAAATCAATCAAGCAGCCGGCTCGCATTACTCAGAAGGGGAGGGGGGAGGGTGGGGCGGGGATGTTGGGGGCCGGGGGAAGTTTAAAATTAAAATATATGAAAAGAAAACTTACCGGTCTGCGCCGCCTCTGCTTGACTGCTCTGGGCCGGGATCCCGTGTGCGCTCTTCAAACAAGCGGTGAGCGTGCACACTCCCGAACTTCCGGTTTCGGGATGTGCACGCTCACCGCTATCGTGAGGCGGGAGCGGTGGCAGCGGGAGTGGCGGCGGGTGGCAGCAGAAGTCAGGAGTGGCGGCTAAGGCCGCTGATGCGGTAAGTGGGGCATAGTGGGGGAGGCGGTGTGTGTGTATGTGTGTCTGTGTGACTGCGTGTGTGCGCGTGTGCGTGTCTTTCTGAGGGTGTGTGTGTGTGTCTGCACGTCTGTCTGTGTGTGTGTCTGCGTGTATGCGTGTGTGCTCGACCTAAAAAGTTCAAAAGTACCGGGTGAGATAACGGGCAGCTGCTTACCTTCCGCGTAGTGTAGGACAGCGATAAGCACCTCCTGCGCGCTAGAGTCTGGGTATATTAGTTTGCTGGGGAAAACAAGTCGGCCATGAGCAGAGAACAGCGGGACGCTGGAGTGCATGAGCGTGACGCCGTGAGCGTGCACGTTAGCGTTCCCTGCTCCTGCCAGTTGCGGCCCTGCAAAGCTAGAAGCGCGTTCAGGGAGGCAGACCTGGAGACAGACCTGAGCTCGTGCCCATACTAGAATCGGCTCGTGCACAGGTCTGTCTCCAGGTCTGCCTCCCTTGGTGGCAAACACAGCGGCTATAAGTCTCGTTGGCGGCAGCGCTTCGCGCTGCAACGCCAGCGAGACCTAAAAAAAGTTGCATAACATTTGTTGGTAAAAAGGCTAAATTGGGATAATTGAAAGCTCAGTTTTGAAAAAGACTTATAGCAAACAGATAATTAAATGCCAAAACCTCTCACTCATATATTGACATATATAGCTACAACAATCACACAATTCTCTATGTATATAATAGCAGAGAGATATATAGTTTGTATATCAAACTATATATCTCTCTGCTATTATATACATAGAGAATTGTGTGATTGTTGTAGCTATATATGTCAATATATGAGTGAGAGGTTTTGGCATTTAATTATCTGTTTGCTATAAGTCTTTTTCAAAACTGTTATTTCCCTACCTATAGCAAACCTATTTGCGTAGAGGTCCCCTGTTTCTCAAACTGATAATTGAAAGCTCTCCATGCCATTGGAGTCAAGCTATCCTGGCTGATGAGGGCTGAAAGCCCGAAATCGGTCCTAGGATGCTTGTTTCCAATCCAGGGAGGACCTGGACTGGCAGTTCGGGCTGGACTGTTCCCATTGGGCGCAGGGTCAAGACTGATTTGCATATGGCTGTGTCCAAACTGGAATGGCATGGTGAGCAAAAAAACGATGGATTTAAGCCCAGATCTCTGTACTGGGGTGAATGTATGACATTGTTCTGCATTCTGTCCATCAATTGTTTTTGCATTTATAATTGAAAGCATGGCAGTGACTGGCTACGCAAGTCTGCGCAGACTGTCCTTGGCATTAATATAATCTTCGGTAATGTCAGAAAGCCACTCAGTTGTTGGGATCTGGTTTAAGCATAAGTAAATTCAAAGCAAGCAACTGGAAGCAACATACATTTTTGGTGGCCAACTTTTCAAGCTCACAGAAAATAGTTAATTTTCAGTAATAAAATGTATGTTGTTTCTCCACCCCACACTGGTTTGAGATTAGGTAGATCCACCATGCACTTTTACTTAGAGCCTCAGGCAGGGGACATAGGCAGTGGCTAAAATAGGAGTAAATACATTTTGCAACTGGTTTTATACTACTGTTAATTAGCATTTGAGTTCTCCCTCTTACAATTACTTATATAGTGATTAAACAAAGCACAAAACATGCTAAGATTAGGCACTAAATGGGTGCAGTTCTTTTTTTTAGCAAAATGCTAACTGAGGCACTAAAACTTACCACTAGCCAGATGCCAATGAGTTCCATTGAGTCTCGAGCTTTATTGAACAGTTGACTTTACATGAGGGCCTCAATAGAATAGATTGGAATGAGTCATTGCACTAACAGTAAGGGGAAAGTGGTCCAGAATTGTAAACGTCCTTTAATGAAATTCTTTTATCTATTCTATTAACATTATTTCACTGATTTGACAAAGAATGACAGGTGCATGCAGTTCAGCTTAGCTTCATGCTGAAAATAAGTTTGGCACAATATGCATTTTGAGCCCAATGGCTCCATTGATTGCGGCAGTAATAAACGCCTGATAATCACAGCAAAGCACACACTTTCCCTACATCAGCTTGTAACTGCCAGGAAGAGTGTACAGCATACATCCCCATTAAACTTAATTTTTCAAAAAGAAAATTTAACACAGCTCAAAAAAGGGTTGCACAAAAGCTAGGAGGATTTGAAAGAGAGACCAATGATAGAAGATAAAAAAGGCCAGAAAAACCATGCCAACCAGCAGAGAAGCGCAGAAAATAAGTAAGAGCTAGCAGCAGCGAGCCACAAGGTATCTGAAGAAACTCACCATCAAAACAGTGAACAGTTCTTCTACATATACACGCTCAGTTTCTATAAGCTCATGTATGACATGACTAAAATAAAAAACAAAAGAGTACATATAAAATGTAATATTTGCTCAGGTTGAGTAGTACTGCAACCAGATCCTGCACCACATCCGGAACAAATGAAATAATTGCAGACACAACAATACAACTTTCATTACAATTATGCATGGTAATCTAATGAATTATCCCACATAAAATGCCATAATCTGTTTGACAGAGGAACTTCTACCATTTACAAATATTTACAACATCACACAAGTTTACCCCTGCTATATTCTAATTTAAGTTTAGAATGGATCTTTGAAGCAACAGGTTTCCCAAATCTACCACTTTAGTAGTCTCCGAATTTAGCAATAAACTGAAAAATACATTTTAACAAAAAAGATATACTTTCTCTGAAAGCTGAGACAGTGTTAGATGTTTTGTTTACTTGTGTTGTTCATTGGGTAGCATGTCTGTTGACACAGCTGCCCCAAGTACTCTTTACCTAAGGTATCATCAAATGTTGCGAGTTGTTGTTACTCTAGATTTACACCATATTAGCTATGTTTATTGTTGAACACAAATAACTTCGTGCTTAACAATCGAGAAAAACTTTCTGTGCAACTTAGTTTTCAAATACGTAATTCAATCCTAATCTTTGGGATAATTATTATTTCCCATTTTTTCTTCTATGCACTGTACAGCGACACCTCTGACCATCGGACATTCGGCTATTCGGCTATGGGAGTGTTATGCCATCTCCATGACTCTTAGTGTTCTACGTTCTTCATTGTTTCTTCTTCATACTTTATTGTGGCACCTCTGCCCAACCAATGAAAACTGTAATGAAGGGCGTGCCTAAATGGACACACGCATGGCCGTTCCATGGGGAGAAGGTCTACATTCTCATATATTAGATACATGCCTGTAGTCACCTCTGGTGTCTCCTTTTAGGTCTAAAGCCTCCTCTTCTGGTAGAACAATGTCAGATCCTGCATAGATATTTTTCCTAGACCAAACAACTGAGATGGCAAGTCTGGCCTGTGAGGTATCTCTTTCTACCTCAGGAGGTAGTGTATGAAAAATAGACTGCAATTTTTATCAAAAACAAAGACTCATAAAAGTGACTACCAAAATCTTAAACTCCTCAAAATATCTCCCTCCACACATTTCAACTTGCATTTAAAGCACTTTCCACCAAATACCACAAGACTCAAGATAAAGTACTAACTTATAGCAGTCCCAAAGTATTTGGGAAGTGAGTTGCTCTGAATTTAGGAATTAGATGCCATAACAGCCAAGTAACAGTCAAGCCAAGTCTTACCTTGGTGATCGAGGATGATAAAACAACGCTACACCTGTGATGTGAGTAAATGCCCAATGCAACCTTTTTATGCTGCTGTGCCTGATGTGAGGAACTAAGTTTACTAACTGGTTAAAAGTGGATCTTGATGAGCCATGGGTAGTGCAGAGGCAAGATGGTACTTCTGTCCTGTGAGCCATTGCCAAGCATCTGGAAATGTGGGCTCCTTCAGATTGTCTTGATGTTTTTTGTCAACTGAGACATATGAGAGGCTGCCAGGAGAAGCGGAGATGCATCCGCCATCTTGCATCCTCTAGTGATCTAGTACGATAAGAGCAGTGCTGTGCTGGTGTTGGGCACAAGTTGTGCAGTACAAAGACATCGCTAGTCTAGACTGATACTAGGGAGGCATGGAAGCAAGGTAGGTAGTGCTGAAGCCACTTCAAATAAAGAAAGAAGATGGCTCTGCTCTGATTAGCCCTGTTGGGAATGTGCGATAAAGAAGGGAAATAAAAGTGCCTGCATCAGTCAGATGCCCCTTGAGACACACAATGATGCACCCTGCATTTGTTTGATGCCCCCACTGAGATGAAACAGAATTTTACACATCAACTAGCACAACAAGAGATTCAATATCATCAAATGCATGAGCAGTAGGGCAGAATTCCAAGCGAAGCTGTATGGTCACACAGTGGAAGTCTAGCACACCCTAACCAATGAACGAGCCTAAAGCAAAATAAACGGCATCACAAAAAGACCAGAGAGAGTGCTTGGAGTGTGAAGTTGAATGGAATAGTGTCCAACCAAGGCCCAAGCCAAAAGTTGCTGAAGCTCCAACCAAAATGGCGGCCAAAGAGACCGATAATTCCAGCCTTCTCACTAAGGAGGACCTAAAAGCATGTGAAGGATTCTTGGGGTAGTCTCCAATTGGCAGAGTTAGCAAAAAGGAAAATCTTTAGGCAATACTACAAATATCTGTACCCTAAGGACTTTACAAAGTGATCAAATCAGGAAGCCTTAATTTGGATCATATACTCTCATTATCCCCTGGTATACTGGAAGCTATAGAGTCCCAAATACCAGAAGATGAAGTATCAGTTGTAATTAAACACCTGGACCCCAATAAAACCCAAGATCCAAATTGGTCAGTGAATCTGTTTTACAAGCAATTGTGTCAGAGATAATGTCAAAGCTAGTACACAGGCTCTCCACACCACTGGAGTCAAGCTATACAGGCTGATGAAGGCTGATAGCCAGAAACCGGTCCTTGGATGCTTGATTCCAGTCTGGGAAAGACATAGCTTGGTAGTTCGGACTGGACTGTTCCCATGAGGCACAGGGTCAGAGCTGATTTGCATATAGCCAGTGTCTAACCCAGGGTGGTGTGGAGTGCAAAAAAATGATGGATTTAGGCCCAGATCCTTGTACTGGGGTGAATGTATGACATTGTTCTACATTCTGTCCATCAACTGTGTTTTTTGCAATTTTCACCCCGAGTGGGCTGGGTATGCTCAGACGTGAGTCCCAGGCTCTCCACACCACTGGAGTCAAGCTATCCAGGCTGATGAAGGCTGATAGCCAGAAACCGGTCCTTGGATGCTTGATTCCGGTCTGGGAAAGACATGGCTTGGTAGTTCGGGCTGGACTGTTCCCATGCGGCACAGGGTCAGAGCTGATTTGCATATAGCCAGTGTCTAACCCAGGGTGGTGTGGAGTGCAAAAAAACGATGGATTTAGGCCCAGATCCTTCTACTGGGGTGAATGTATGACATTGTTCTACATTCTGTCCATCAACTGTGTTTTTTGCAATTTTCACCCCGAGTGGGCTGGGTATGCTCAGACGTGAGTCCCAGGCTCTCCACACCACTGGAGTCAAGCTATCCAGGCTGATGAAGGCTGATAGCCAGAAACCGGTCCTTGGATGCTTGATTCCGGTCTGGGAAAGACATGGCTTGGTAGTTCGGACTGGACTGTTCCCATGAGGCACAGGGTCAGAGCTGATTTGCATATAGCCAGTGTCTAACCCAGGGTGGTGTGGAGTGCAAAAAAACGATGGATTTAGGCACAGATCCTTGTACTGGGGTGAATGTATGACATTGTTCTACATTCTGTCCATCAACTGTGTTTTTTGCAATTTTCACCCCGAGTGGGCTGGGTATGCTCAGACGTGAGTCCCAGGCTCTCCACACCACTGGAGTCAAGCTATCCAGGCTGATGAAGGCTGATAGCCAGAAACTGGTCCTTGGATGCTTGATTCCGGTCTGGGAAAGACATGGCTTGGTAGTTCGGACTGGACTGTTCCCATGAGGCACAGGGTCAGAGCTGATTTGCATATAGCCAGTGTCTAACCCAGGGTGGTGTGGAGTGCAAAAAAACGATGGATTTAGGCCCAGATCCTTGTACTGGGGTGAATGTATGACATTGTTCTACATTCTGTCCATCAACTGTGTTTTTTGTAATTTTCACCCCGAGTGGGCTGGGTATGCTCAGACGTGAGTCCCAGGCTCTCCACACCACTGGAGTCAAGCTATCCAGGCTGATGAAGGCTGATAGCCAGAAACCGGTCCTTGGATGCTTGATTCCGGTCTGGGAAAGACATGGCTTGGTAGTTCGGACTGGACTGTTCCCATGAGGCACAGGGTCAGAGCTGATTTGCATATAGCCAGTGTCTAACCCAGGGTGGTGTGGAGTGCAAAAAAAACGATGGATTTAGGCCCAGATCCTTGTACTGGAGTGAATGTATGACATTGTTCTACATTCTGTCCATCAACTGTGTTTTTTGCAATTTTCACCCCGAGTGGGCTGGGTATGCTCAGACGTGAGTCCCAGGCTCTCCACACCACTGGAGTCAAGCTATCCAGGCTGATGAAGGCTGATAGCCAGAAACCGGTCCTTGGATGCTTGATTCCGGTCTGGGAAAGAAATGGCTTGGTAGTTCGGACTGGACTGTTCCCATGAGGCACAGGGTCAGAGCTGATTTGCATATAGCCAGTGTCTAACCCAGGGTGGTGTGGAGTGCAAAAAAACGATGGATTTAGGCCCAGATCCTTGTACTGGGGTGAATGTATGACATTGTTCTACATTCTGTCCATCAACTGTGTTTTTTGCAAAGCTAGTATACATGCACTTAACTAATTTCTTCAATCTAAATCAGTCACCCCCAGAATGATGGATGATTCACAACCTGGCCACCCATAGACTCTTGCACTTAATATAGATCTACAGCACTGTTAAATTTAGACAGCAAGATTTTCACCAAAATCGCAGCAAATAGGCCTGCACCCTAACATGCCTTCTTTGATCCATCCAGATCAATCATTTTTCCTCCTAGGGAGACAAACGTGTAATGTCAGATGTGTGCCATCTAATCAATAAGTTGAAAAAAAGAAAGAGTCCAATGGCTATTATCACCATGTATGCCAAATGCTTGAGATTGGGGCCAAATATGAGAATCTTTACAGATGAATTGCAAATCCCATTCTGTAGAATTATAGTTACTTGTTCAAAGTCTGACGTTTTCCACCTAACCAAGGGAACGAGACAGGGCTGACCTCTCTTCCAGCTTTATTACTCCCTGGTGGAGGAACCTTTGGCAGCCAAAATTACAGAATGTGAGAAAATTAAGGGCATGCCCTTTTGAGGTGAGCAACATAAAATCCACCTGTTTGCAGATGACATCTTACTAATGATGATAGACCCTCACTCATCTATCAAAGCCGCATTGGACATTATTCTAAGTTACATCATTTTTTCGCAGATTCAAAGTGAAATTGGACAAATCTGAGTTATCAAGTGTGGGAATGAAACGATGATTGGCCAGAAATTACCATTTTCAATGGGCATCAGGGGATATTAAATACCTGGGAGTTTACATTACTGAAACTATGTGAAAATTCTATGCTGCCACCCTAGACTTACATCTGCCATCACAATTGACGTGCACCTTTGTTGGCCTTTGTTTATTTGCTGATTGGGTAGGAACACAACAATTTAAATGACTTTCTTACACATGGTATTGTGGCTGTTACAGGTTCTCCCCGTAATGATACCAAAAAAGGACATGGCTGACCTTCAACTAGTAATTGACTCCTTCATATGGGCAGGTAGGAGGGAAAACGTTTCAAAGTTTTCTCTTTTCAATGGAAGGAGGTTTGGGAGTTGGCCCTCCCCAACCTCACCCAATATCATCAGGCTAACCAACGTTATATTATGTTTTAATCATCTCTTTATGAAACAGAGAACACTGGATAAGTATCGAAGCAGTCCAGATGGGCTGCACCCCATGGGATATGGCGTGGCTATCTAAGTGACTTGGACCTCACTTTAACTATCTCTTCGACATCCTTTACCCAACTGTAGAGACCTGGCATAAAGTAACCAGGGTCTGGGATCTTACATCCTTCCCATTCCTTTTCATGCAACTCTTCTTCAATTCCGAATTTTCACCAGAGGATAACAACTGGGTCAAATTTAGTAAGTGGCATGTGGTGCAGAATGGTTAGGTGCGAGCGTGAACGCATGTGTGTTTTCAAACCCACTCATTGGTTTTATTCCCTAAAAGCAAATTTGCAGGAACTAGAATACTTTGAAAATCTCTTTCCTAAGTACACCTCCATGAAGGGACTTCTTTCCAACATAAACTAAGCTATGGGGCAGGTGCAAAGGTTGAATGGGTATAGTTGGAGAAATGGAGTAAGATTTTGGGAAGCAATGTCTCCACACATAGCTGGGATCAACTCTGGAAGGGTATCTGTAAATGGTGTCACAGTATGCAAAACACAGATGCACTGTACAAACATATAACAATATTGAATTTAACTCCAATAAAAGTAAAAGCTAGTTTAAAAAAAGTGGATGGGGTGTGCTGGTGTGATTGTGGGAAGGAGGGTGGTGAATTGCATACTTGGTGGTCCTGCCCTGTACTGCAACCATTCTAGAAAGAGATTCTCAGCCAAATAAAATGCATCTTGCTGTATCCATTTGAGCCGGAACCAGCTGCATTAATGTTAGACTTGAGACCCCCAGCTTAAAAAGAGTTATCTAGATTTGACTGGAGACTGGTTATGAATAGGTCACTGCTCGCAGAGCAACTGATGGCTCTAAAGTGGAAAACAAAAGCATTGAGTGGTTATCCAAGTTATGGCTGCTGACAGCACTGGCAAGATTGACATGGAACTTGCACAATCAGGTGGGAAATTTGAGAACTTATGGAGATCACTACTGCATTATTTGATTGAGGGTTCACCAACGTATGCTTGCCCTGTATACCTCAGCTGCTTGAGACGTTTGAACGACTGGTTGATTTAAAATAAGAGGGGAAAGGCAGTGTCAAGGATATAACATTGTATGATATCGTGGCACTGCATCAATCCTACCTGTAGGTTCAATTGTTTTGGTCTTCCTGTTTACTCTATCTTTTTGTGCATTCTGTGAATCACACGATCCAGTGAGCTGTCATCTGATTCATTTGTTCCCAGTTACAAATTCAAACCTTTGTTGGGACAAAGAGGAAGTCATTATGATTGTTCAGTGAGATTACTGATATGCAGTGTAGGACACTATTTTCTGTCACCGGCTGCTTTAAAATTGGATATAGCACATGCAGACTAAGAGCCTGGTTTAAATTTTGGTGGACAGGTTACTCCTTCCCAAAGGTGACGTATATCCCGTCTGTTGAAATATAAATGCCATAGGATATAATGGAATTTTAAATTCTGTGGATGGGATATCTGACACTCTTGAGACGGAGTAACCAGTCCGCCAAAATAGAAATCGAGCCCTAAATGTTTAAAATACATTGCCATGGAATGCTATTTTTGGGAGAATTGTCTAACTAAGAGCTGATGAGTAGTTTGAGAAAAATGTAGTATATTTATTTGTAACTTTTTAGGTTTCTCCTGCGACAGTGCATGCACTCTTGTTTGTGAGAGATATTGTATACAAGAAGGGCACTGCCCATTGCTTCACATTTGTTGGTTTCATTGTCACTCTTATTGGCTGCCTACTAATTGGCCAGTCCATGCTAACTTCACTTCCCATTCTTTTGGCTGGAGCATGGACTAAGTACTAATTGCTTCAGCTTGATCAATTTCCTTCTGCTAATTGTGCTGGGGTTGAACCACTACTTTTATTTTTTCTTCTTTCCTGTCTGCTTTGTTGAACCTCTGCCATCTGTTGCGATGTTTTACTATGCCACATGCACTTCAAAGAAACCTATTTCTTCTGTGAAATGGGTGTTTATTGTGACAATAGAGGTTATCTTCTTCCAAAAGTATTTTCACTAAGACATGGATATGGGCACAATTTCTTTCTGTATGTGATAGGATGTTTTGCCAAATGTCATATTGTTTTTCTTTTGCACGCCTCTGAGACTATTTACTCTGCCAATGCCTTTTGCCCATGCTGTACAAAATGTGCATTGCCGACTGATGCGTCCAGAGCTAAGGACATTAAAAAGAAAAGTGATCTAGCCCTCAATGCATCATACCTCTCTTTTTCAATTAGTTTTAGCCTGACTACAAAGCGTCTACATTGCTGTACAGTGTGGCTCCAAAACATTGCCAAAGCCAATAGCTCTCATAGGCTAGACCTTTTTGTTTTGGCAAAACCTTATTTCAATATTTCCATACAGACATAATCACTGTAATCAGGCTATGCTGCTTCTTGAAATTGGCAGCCCAACTTGTTAAAATGACCCCCGGAATAAGTCACCTGCAACAGTAAGCAAAATACATATTTAAATAATAAGGAAGCATGCTTAATTCTGGGATATAAATAATGAAATTTCACACATAAATAGAAACCATTTTTACAGGATACAATGCAAACTACAAACTTACTTTAGTAAAGTAATTTGTCTGATTAGAAAGACAAAGTGTTAATTAACAATAATAATACCATTTAATACCTTTTTAATGTATCCAAGGTGTCTTCATGTTCAGAAATGGAAAATTGCAAGGAGTTGCGCTTTTCTTGATAATCGTGCATTACTTCAATCTAAAAAACACAAGTGACACGATTTATTTGCTTGTGTCTCATTAATTAGAATTGTTCATCAACCGGGATATCATAAAATACTTTGAAGTGACTTACTATTGTAGTACTACCAGCTTACATCTCAATTTCAGGAGTTAATAAATTAAATGTTGCTCCAGGATGTACTCCTCTAGTAGTTCTGGAGTAAGCCAGGAGCACTACAAGAGTAAGTCACTCCTACTCATAGGAAAGTGGGCCCAATGTTGTTACGAATAAAGGGATGCCAGTCTTACTAATTTAACTATATAATATTAAAGGACCACACAAGTGTGAAAATAATGGGTTAGAAAAGGGCAAGCATATTAAACCCAATTTACAAACATTTTAGAGCACCTGTGTGGTACTTAGATACTGCAATAGCAAGTTTCAATTATGAATTACACCTGTACTGATTCACCAAATCAAACTTGTGAGATTTAATTATCTACAAATGCACATATCATGGTGGAAATTATGAATCTTTGCATATAAGCAAACCTCACCTATTTAATGGGGGCATAGGGAAGTGGGCTCATACACAGGAAAACATGTGTACTGTATATGCTCCATGTGGAGAAAAACAGGAAAGGTGTCTATTTTCAATTGTGCATGACTTGGACGTGGGTTTCCCACCTATAAGAAAATCAGCCCGAGCAGATTTTGAGAGCTGGAGTGATCCTGGGATTCTGTGTAACTCTGATAAAAGCCAGCTATCTACTTTAAACTTAGGAACAAACCAATGGAAGCAGAGCTTTGTGAATCTGGACCACTGTATTGGTTTCATGCAACAGCAAACAAATAATTCTGAGATAACGAAAACTACATAAATTCGGCCAACAAAAACATTCACATGAAAGTAGATCTTTGGCAGGTTTTCAGTGTATCGCTGTTATGTTACATCATAAAGCAATGAAAGCAAATTCTTGACAACTAGACAGTAGACCGATGTTAGGCTAGAGTTATAGGGAGTGAACCGTATATATAATAGAAACACATGAGGACACGTGTGGGACAATGTCCCTCTTGTATACCTCCATATTCATTTGTGTTCATTTTGAAATAGCAAAGTTGCTTATTCCCTTAAAATTGAAGCTCAGTTTCAGATTTAAATCCTGTTTGGAGTGTCTGCGCTCCAACCTTCGTCTAAGAAAATCATGGTGAAGTGGAATTGTGACATGGACAACATAGAACCGGGTTTCAGCATTTTCCATTTTCAAAATGTGTATTCATTAAGTGTGGATTAAACAAATGATACATAGACATTTATGATAACCTAGAAATAATAATACAAATGGTTAGCAAACCAGTGTATTCTTCATCTTTAAGAATATCCGAAAATAAAGAAACAACTTCCACCAATGATCCTCGCATACACAAGTGACTTTAGCCAGTTCTGGATATGCATACGTTAATCTCCCAATGTCTTTCTGGAGTTTGCATCACGCTTCAGCTTCAAACAAGGGTGATACTTAAGTGCAAAAGTGGGAAACCCAACCAGCTGAAGCTACCACGTGTAATATTCCAAGTGGGATCTCCCCACCACCCATGATGAACCAGTCATTGTTATGCGATCTCAAACAGTAATATCACACTAGGGAGGTGGCCAAGCCAGGTTGTTTATTTGTGGTTTATCTCACTGAAAGAAGACAATTATATTTGGTGGTAACCACAAAACTGAAATGGAACCCCTTACTTAGCAGAGTGGAGGAATGAATGATAACGCTGCAGTGGTCATATACTTTTAAAAAATGTTTGTGGATCTTGCTTGCATAATTACTTCAACTAAGTGTGATAACGTTATAACAAAGATGCTATTGATGAAGAGATACACACAAAAAGGAGATTGTTACGATGTTCATGTAGACACTGATGCCTGGCGTTTTTGTAGGTAGCACCTTTATTAGTAATAAAGTACAGATCATAAATGCATGCCTAGATGCCGCACCAGGAGCTGGGATCTTCCTGCCCAGCCTCCTCCTCCAACTGATCTTTACTTTGACATACACACAGGATAACACTGCCAACATTCTATAAAAAGCTAACATTCCCTGCTAGTTAGCAGCAGGACATAAAAGGCATAGAAAAAAACAGATTCCAAACTATCTCCTTCCCTTACAGTGAATGCATAAACTGAGAAATAAGGAAGCACAGCCACACATATCTCTCACCTTCACAAAGACACAAAATCTGAGACTTTTCTCAGACTTTAGTAAGAGGAGTACAGAATACAACCCAGAATCAAATAACCTTCCTTAAAACAAAATCAACATACTGAGAATAGAATTAGCCCTGATCAATGGGCAATGAAACTTAATGCTAGCTCATCTTAGGGCATGCCATGTAACATGCATTGCTGCACTCAAACCTGTAATGGGGCATTCCATGCAACATACCAGTACACTTACCTTGTCAAAGTGCACTTTGTGCATTCAGTAGCTTTGCGCTCACCCCTTTTATGAGGCATTCTGTGCATTAACTACTACCACTCTCATCCATGTCATAGGACATTCCAAGCACTTCAACTCTCAAACCACGAGTGGGGTAATTCTCTGCACCTAGCCCTACCACAGAGCAATCTGTGGAATTCACTCAACTAGCAGGATCATACGCTGCTCTCATCCCTTTTGTGAGAAATTGGATTGTTGGTTGGGGTAGGAAACCCTGCTCAAGCAACAGCCACAACCCATGTCAGGGGAAACCACAAATAGTCACTCAATTACCTGTGCGTAACCCTCCAGTAGCTTGGCAGAAAAGCAGTTTGGCTTAACTTATAAGTAATGTGTAAAGTATTTATGCAGCACTTAAACAGTAATAAAGTGAAAACATAAGTCAAAAGAAAACTACCACACACATCAATTTAGAAATCTAGAGTAAATTATAATACATTATTTGCCATCAAAACACCAAAACTCCTATCAGTAGAACTGGAGTTATGAATTCGTAAAGTTTAATGTGAAAAATAGAGCTGCAAAGAGCCAACCCCAGACATCTAGTTGCATGAGACCGAGGCAAAGTCAAAAGTTGTGGCTCACCGCGATGAGTTCAGTTCGGATAGACAACATGTACTGGGCTCGGTCTCCGCTTACTTTGAAGAAATTTTAAAGAAAAAGTGCAGGCACGGCAGACGGCGATGTCAGAGGAGGAAGTCTCGTCATCAGGAAGCCACTGGACAAAGTTGTGGTGAAGATTTCTGTGTTTTGACTTGGTCTCCTTTATGGAAGTCGAAAACCTCCAGCAGGACAAAGCTGCAAGATATAAGCCAAAGAGGGCTCCAGTTCTCTGAGTGAGGAACCGCTGACAGGATTTTCAGCTGCGGAGAAGAACGTAGAGGGAGTTTCCAGGCCAACCGTCAATGCACCTATGACCTATCGGTGATCAGGTTGGTCGTGGTCTCCTCTCGGTTCTCATAGCACTTTTTAGCAGAATTTTATTTTAAGTCCCATGTTTTCGATTTAGGCTACATGGGAACCTTTAGCACCGAGGGTTGGGACTTACTCAGACTGGTTTTAAGTGCGGGTTCAAGATGGATGGAGCACTCTCTGTCCCTAAGTTTCTGATAGGGAAACCAGGAAACCAGCCAACAAGCCTGTGGAGTCACTCAGGAAGTCTTAGGTTCAAGCAAGAAAGCATGCTTCAGGAAGCAGGGCAGTCCTCTTATTGCAGCAGTGCAGTCCTCTGAAGTACAAAGCAGGCCACAGGCAGCAGGGCAGTGCTCTGAGCATCCTTCCATAGGTCTAGAAGTAAAATGAATTGTGGGTCTGAGGGTCCTAATTTTGTCCCTGGTACCAGCCTTGAAACGGAAGAAACAGCTGGCGTTCCCCCCCCCCCCCCCCACAGAAGTGTCTGGAATTTCCTGCATTCCTGCCCAAGTCACCATCTGTCTGACGTCCCTACGCTAGTGTGAAGTTCTTTGTATGTGAGCTGAGGCAGGGTCTTTGAATTGCAAGTGGGGCTGTATACAGCTCTGCCCCCACATTCTACTTGAATGACCTATCCTGACAACACCCTGTCCCTCTATATTGTGGCTGTCTGGGAGTATTATAAAAAAGGCCAACTACACTTAGTCATGTGACCCAGGAAACAGACTGCAAGCACAAAATGGTTAGGACAAGAAAATGCAGACCTTCTAAAAATTTTATTTTCTGAATTGTGATTTAAATTAAAATCTGTAACTAGCTAATCTGTTGAGTCGTAATCGCACTCCTGGTTGTTTAATGTCATTGAGAGTATTCGGCGTAGGTGGTGCTATCAAAGTACAGCCCACTGTGCTCTGGGCAGTGGGAAAGTTTATAGATAAACATCTACAACCATTAGTTAAAAAAATTCTGACGTACATTAAGGATACCACTCACTTTTTGAACATTTTGGAAGAGTACAAACCAACATTCACTGCCGATATGATCATGTGTACTATCGACGTAAAAGCACTTTATACTTCCATCCCGCATAACCTTGGACTCACGGCCGTAGAAACGATCTTATTGAACAGTGACAAAGAAAAAAAACCTACAAGTTCTACTTATGGAACTCATGCACTTCACACTGTTTCACAGTTACTTCCAGTGGAAAGATCAATTTTTTGCCCAGTGCTCGTTAACGTCGATGGGAAATTGTGCGGCACCGGCATATGCCAACATCTTTATGCACCAGTTTGAAACCGATCATATCTTGAGTCAAACCAGTTGGAAAGACAATCTTATCCAAGAGGTATATTGATGACATCTTTATCCTATGGAGAGGATCAACCACAGATCTCCATACAATGATTCAGAAACTCAACCAGGTAAACGAACGAATACAATTTACCTACAATCACAGTGCAACCCAATTACCATTTTTGGATGTTTTGGTAACCAATGTACTAGGCACCATAGAAACCAGCATATACCAAAAACCCACAGATAGGAATAACCTACTTCATTATCAGAGCTTCCACCAACCATCATTAAAAAGACATTTACCATTCTCACAATTACTTCGCATCAAACTAATAGCATCATCTGAAACGAAGTTTCAAGAACAAAAAATAGTGACCATGAATAAATTAAAAAACCGAGGATACCCTGAGAACATCCTGATACAGGCGGCCGAGAGAGTACAGACCCTACACAGAAATCATCTACTAACACCCAGAGCTAAGGAGCAATAAAGAAGGACAGTATTTGTTTCAAAATATTCCACCCGAAGCTATCAAATCAAAAGAGCAATCCTTAAACACTGGCCGTTACTCTCCACAGAAGAGGATTTTAAAGGACTATTCACCAGCCATCCAATCTTCGCGTACGAAACAACTAAAAACATCAAAGAACTGTTGAAACAAAAAACACTGTCACAAACAAAAGAATATAAGGGCACTCTTCCATGCCATAATTGTGGGAACTGCAATTCAATCATTAAAGGCAACGAAATAAACCATCCGTCACATGGTACCAAAATCAAACTCAGAGTTAATGGAACATGTGACAGTTCAAACCTAATATATATGTTGAAATTCCCATGTGGTCTATCTTACGTGGGACAAACAACAAGAAAGATCAAAACAAGATTAGTTGAGCACAGGAGCAACATACGCTTGAAAGCGGGCAAATCGACAGTTGCAGCACACTTTAATGAACTTAATCACAACCCCAGTCAACTCAAGTTTTGCATTTTTGAGACGGTAACTCCGCTCCCTGGGAGAGACAATACACAATATTTGCTAAGACGCGAATTATATTGGATACACCGCCTATCCACGGTCCAGCCTAAGGGACTCAATGAACGGCTAGAATACAGCTGTTACCTGTAAATTAATAATCTACACGTAGATTGAGTAGTAAAATACAAACCCTGTATTTTACAAGAAACTACAGTACATGCACATTGATATCTTTGCCTGTTTGCACATTTATGTAAATAATGTCTTTCACTTTTGATTTAATCAGACCGATATATAAATGTACTTTTCTAATATCCTATTACTGTCAGCATGCAGCTTTCATACACATCCTTGCCTGTTTGCACATTTATGTAATTTTTATTTAAAACAATGCTTTTCACCTTTGAGTTATTCAATCAAACCGATAAACAAATGTGCTTTTTAAATATCGTATGATTGTCAGTAAATAGCTTTCATACACAGCATAACACACACCCTAACGATACCACACTTGCACTCTTCGGAGTGTCAATTACGTTAGAACAATAAAGTTACACGTTGTACTCACGATCACGTGGCCCACCCACCGCTTATCAGAACGAGGCTTACACCCTCGTCAGTCACATGACTCGATTTACACCTATCCTCGTTCACCATACAAAAAAGGAACCACAAACAGTCCGACCAACTTTCACGATCGAGACTAGAGAACCGAGATAATTACGAGCAGCGTTTTAAACGGTAAGCCACCGCTGGTAGCACAATCGGATTAGTGAGCCCAACTAAGACCAAGGCTTGTACTTTTGTATTTGTTTACACCGATTGACATTCACCGAAGACCAGTAGACTCGCGCATTTATACTAAACTGACGTTACAGGTCAGAACCGTCAACGGACGCTTACGATGACAATAACGTGTCACTTCTTAGATGTAATATGCACTTAAGATTTCACCAACACATTTAGAAACACGTTTTCACACCCGATTCTATATGCGTGCTCTATGATCATGTCTCACAAACACTAATCCCTATCTCCCCGCATGTAAACACGTATAAAATATCACAGACGGACACACACTCGCCTTGACACTCACAGTTATTAGTATTCACAGGCGCCAATAATAATGCATGTATTTCGTAATACTGCTCTTCCAACCCTCCTTATGCATGTTGATTTTATCATGTTTTTGAAGCGTGAAAATGCAATGTGATCCAAAGTGGAATGCTAGCCAACTGAACTCATGTTACCTTTTGTATAATTTCACAGAATTAATGAAGTCCCCTGATGAAGGGCACTTGCCCGAAATGCATTTGGCACAATTACCATGAATGTCTTAAAGAACGTTATGCAGTAATAACGAGTACCAAATGAATATGAAATAATGAATATGAAATAAAACAAAGAATACGCATCCGACACATTTTTGAAGAACTTTATTGAATGAATGAGATGAAGAGTTGTTTCTAGAGTGCATCGAAGGGACGTCACTCCTAAGGGAATTGCCGCTTTTTAAATTAAAATCTGACTTTACCATGAAAGATTACATTTCCTTAGACACCAAGCATGATATTTCTACCTGCTGCCAAACAATAGTTATCACTAATTAAATTTAATAAGGTAACCCGGTGTTATCCTGGGGGAGAGCCAAACCTCACAGTAGTGAAAAACGAATTTGGGATTTTTTCACTATCCAGACATGCGAAATTTTAAAGTATATGTCCAGCTCTTTAAAAACAATGCACCCTACCTTATGGGTGGTTTAGAGCCTATCTTAGGGGTGACATATATCTGAAAAAGGGAATTTAGGCCTAGCAAGATGTTTATTTGCCAAGTCAAATTGGCAGTTAAACACTATATGCAGGCTTCAATAGCTGTTCTTAAATGGTTGGCACAATAAATGTTGCAGCCTGATATCAGCATTTAATTTACCAGCCCTGCGTACGTGGTATACCACTTTACAAGAGACTTATAAATAAATTAAATATACCAATTAGGTGTGAGCCAATTTTATCATGTTTTATGGAATGAGCACAGGCACTTTAGCACTGGTTAGCAGAGGTACAGCGCACAGAGTTCTAAGGCCAGCAAAAACAAATTCAGTAAAACAGGAGGGGGTAAAGGCAAATGTTTTTGGGGAGACCGCCGTAAAGTTGACACGTCTAACACCTGGAATAGGGAATTACGTGAATTAAATATCATTCTACTCATTGCTGTTATAGGACGTTCTGTGCATTCCAACTCTTACATCTCTAGCGTGGCCATATACTAAACACATTCCTGGGATAGGTATTATAATAGTAAGCTAATATACCTTTGCTTCCACTCTGTGCATTCTACTCTTCTGCTCTCACTCTGTCATAGCAGACTAAACATAATATATAGAAATGCATTGACCCCATCTTAGAGCGTAACAGTATTCATCCTGTCATAGGATGCCCCAGGTATTCTACACTTACCCTTTCTTAGGAAACTCTGTGCTTACACTCCTGCTGTCATCCCAGGGCATTGTGTGCACTTCCAAATCTCACACAGCTTGCAGGGTGTCAAGATGCCTGTAATCCACAGGAGCCGATGCTGGTCCCAACGCCCCTCTACCTCAGTAACCGCCCAACAGTGAATGTTGAAGCAACCCCTGAAGCAGAAGGGAAAGGGGTAGTGGAGAAAACAACAAAAGAGAGAGAGAGACAGCCTCTTGCCATAGATGTCGTACTTCTGCTGGTTCTGTCAGGCTCTTGGGTTTGCGCCCTGTAGGAAAAAACACATGTACTACACCACAACTAAGTATTTATATGCTCTACTAAAACCATGAAATTTAAATCTTACCCCAGAACCAAAGGCTATTGCTGCTCTCTCAGCATTAAGGTTGTCAATCAGAATCTGTGGTACTGTAATACATAACACACCCAGCATTAGCATATATCTGTACTGTTCTTGCCTAATTTTAACACGAATATTAATGTTCTAAAAAATACCTGTCACAGATTCTGTTGGCGTTTATAATTATCTTCAACTGAATTGAGCCTTCTGAACAATGCCCTAATTATTTAGTTAATTTTCACTATGGGCAACAGAAGACCCTACGAGTTGTAACTTGTTGGCGTTATGGAGTTGACTCACTCGTTATGAAAAGAAAAAGATAAGGAGTTGACTTCTCTTTTGGCAAGCAGAACCCCGAGTCCAGTAAACCAGAAGACTAGGCTCTGAATTAAAAAGGGAACTGTTCATTTAACTAAAGTTCACGGTGTCTTTGAATTTCCGAAGGAGAGAAAATGTTCGTCGTCTATAGCTTGACAAAGAGTTCTCTTACTTGAATTCCCACGTTGCGCATGCGATACTTGAACAGACTCAAAACACTGGATTTTTGAAGTAAACGTCGAACTCAGGAATGACGCTGCTGCTCGCTGTCAGGGTACAGTTGAAGTGCGCAGTTGAGAATCAGAGCGCGCGCCTCAACAGCTGCAAGCAGTGATGCCTTAAACACTAGAGCGGCAACCTTTGAAATTGCCGCGGCGCAAAGCGCCCTCCATTTTCCGGTCATGAGCACCTATACTGAGCAAACACTGTTTAACAAAAGAAACGGACACCACATGTTGTCGTTTCCAACGACTGTATTTTAAAGGTGCTTTTCTCAGGAGGGTTTTCTTGTATTTTTGTTTGTCCATTGTAACTGTAGCCAGAGCGGTCTTGACACAGGGCCATATATATGGTATTCTTCCCTATCCAACTCCTGGTGGCCCCCTGCACTGAGCACCGCCCCCAAACCCATGAACCACGCACGCAACCTGGGATTCATCCTTGACTCCTCCCTCACGATGACCAGGCAAGTCAACGCCGTTACATCTTCCTGCTTCAACACCCTCCGCATGCTCCATAAGATCTTCCGGTGGATCCCCACTGGAACCAGGAAGATGGTCACCCAGGCCCTCGTCACCAGCCGACTGGACTATGGGAACGCCCAATACGCTGGGACCACGCGCTCTATAAATGTTCCTGATTGATTGATTGTTCTTGAGGTATTCCATGCACGTTACACAGGGCCCCCTCGCCAAGTGAGCCACTCTGTGCTGATTCAATTATTTACATGGACCATTTCATGAACACCACACTGTTGTGTGCACACATCTCTGTCCTAGGGTATTCAATGAAAGCAAAAACTTAAATTAAACAATAACTCCAATATCTACTCTGAAACCAGACCTTCGACAGGAAATCTGCCTGATACGTAATAAATGCAGTTTACATTATGCAGACCCAAGTGACTTACTTTGTACTGCTTTGGTTCCTTCTACATGAACCCACAGCTGCATACACCAATCCCTGTCCAAGGGCATTCCGTGCATACAATCACTTCAAAAAGACAAACATATTTTCAGTGTCCACTCGATACTCGACCTTTGACAGGCATTGTGACTGATGCCCAAGAACAACTGCAGTAGGTATTATGAAGTCTCACAAATGATATGACGGTCCTAATAAAACCGTCTTTTTAAGAAAACAATAACTCCATAAAATTGCATGCTGCAACTGCTGAAGGACAAGGAGGACGATTTCTTTAAGCAAATACGAGAAGTTCATTCCGGCAACAACCATGAGGCACCTTGAGGCAAGGCACCACAGCTTCAACTGGCGAGATCAATTTCAAGGTAAACAAAAATGTAATTCCATGACACACAGTTCTCCTGCTTGTACATATAACAACAATGTTGCTCTGTATATTTGCAAGAGTTCATTTATATAGCTGGTTGCTCTACAATACACATGTGTTCCTATTTTTCCGTTTTCTGACTGATTGTCTGCCCATGAACAACATACCTGTGTTCCTTAGTCACTGAATAATTGGTGGGATATTCCAATAAACACCAGCATGGACATTTGTAGAGAGTGCAGATAATCAAATTAGTATTTCTGCCAACAGACTGAATCCTTTCATTCTTCTAAAACCCATGCCTCGGGGCGTCGCCAACATGGCGACCGGGAGGTAGCACTTTCTGTGAGCTCTGCCGTCCACTACTTCTCCAGCTGTGTCGGGGGTGATCCTCGAGCCTTTTCACCTGCAAATGAGGTGCCTGAGCCTACGGGGCTAACTTGTGCAGATAACGCTGTTGGTGGTTCGCAGTGACTGGTTGCTGAAGTGAAAGAGACAACATCTGGGCTTCGAGTCGGAAGAGATTCAAAATGGTGCCGAAGCGGCCCGGGGCTCCCGACCAGATAGTAGGCGCAAGTGTGAACTGGAGCTAGGTAAGGTAGAAAGAGTGTGGTAACAGCAGCCAGTGCCGAGGTAAGGAGTGGTGCCCTGATCACCCTTGGTTGTTAGATGCCCATCCAGAGCGCCTTTGTTTGAGAAGCATCCGGCGGAAGTCTAGCTTGCAGCTTAGGAGGAGGCCTGGCATGAGCATGAGATGGGACCGGCCTCCCCTGTGATAACTGTGTAAGGAGTAACTGAAGAAGTGCAGGTCCTTTTTGGGGATGGGATTCGAGGGCCATTGAGGGGGGCATATGGTGGAGTGATTACTGCTGGCGGCAGCGACTGGGGAAAGACCCAGAGCACCAGTGCATTGATCGCCCTCTATGGGCCACACTGGACATCCCGTGGTGTCCAGCAGGGGGAGATCCACCACAGCGGAACCCAACCTGGTAAGAGACCCCGATTGAGACAAGGTGCTGGAAATCGGAAAAGGCAGCGGGTGCCGAGGGGTGCGTGGCGCCATTGAGTACCCCCCCCCAAAGCTGTCCAATACCCAACAAACACATACCTGCGTAGGTTTGGGGCCCGGATTGTGACCTGGCGGGTGCCCCAGCTTGACTAAGGAGCAGGGATGGACGCTCACTTCCCGGGTGCAACATTGATACAGCCAATGATTTGGGCCACGCTGTTTCACCTGGGGGGGCGAAGACACAAAAGCAGCTGAGTGCGACATGGAGCAGGGGCAGTGATACCAGAGGCGGGGTTGAGAGAGAAGCAAGGTGTACCAGCAAACTGGATGACCTCTAGGGGCCACATCTGAAGACCTGGTCAGTGGCAGGATGGAAGGAGCAGGAAGAGATCCACCATAATGAAGCCTTACTGGATGGAGGAGCCCCGTTTGAGTGCAACATTGGGGAACGGAGACACGACGACCACTGGTGACTGGAGCTAGAGTGGTGCTCTCCAGTGGACTGGAGACGCCAGATGCCGGTCCCCCATTGAAGTCTGCTCCCTGGCTGCCTTAGACTGTTCAGGCCCCATACTAGTGGACACAGCAGATGATCTAAGTGCCGACAATGGCTTCCCTTCGGTCCTGTACCAAGAAGGAAGGCTAAAATAAAGAAATGCTCACTAAAACCATGCATAAGAAATTGTTGGCTAAAGATGGGATCCTTAACTCTGCCGTAACTGCACCGGTGGCCCAGGATGGGGAGGAGGGCTCCGGTCACCAAGGAGTTCCTGGAGACCCTCTTTGACACCCTGAGGTCTGACTTTGTGACCCTTAAGCAGGAAATCGCGACAGAAGTCAGGGACCTCAGAAGAGACTTTGGCAAGCTGGAGTTGACATATTGGAGTGCACTGGTGATTCTCAGGTTAAAGAGCTGAATGCACACTGCCAAGAACTCTTAGACCTCCAAGACAAATACGCAGACCTGCGATATCAGGGGGAAGAGACCTTGAAAATAGGTTAAGGAGGGCGAACATCCGCATTAAGGGGAATACATTGCAGACCGCCACGAACGATCTGGAGGGATATGTCCGTAGGCTGAACCTGGGCAATAACTTTGTATTCATGGTCTTTGCCCTATATACCAGGCCTTCAGCTTGCATACGATTTAATAGACCCCTCTCCCATAAAAAACAATTATCTTAAGGAACTAGACAGGGTTGTCCTTTATACCCACTACTATTCCTCTTAGCAATTGGACCACTACTGGCTGCAATAAGGGTGAACACATCCATCCAGGACATTCCCTTTAAAAACGACGCATATAAAGCTGCAGCGTAGCAGGCGATCTCCTAATCTCCTTATAAAATGCAGAGCTGGCACTACTTGTGATCCTAGACACAATAAATCTCTATGCAGACATTTTGCAATCCTCTGTAAATCTAAAGAAAAATGAAATTTTCCTTCTCAACAACCTCTGCCTACCTTCCATATTTACCAAAACTAAATTAAGGTGGCAGTCAAACTAAAACAAATATCTCAAAATACAATTTAAACATAACCTTGATGATGCAACGAAACTTGGAGAAGAGTCCCTCATCTAAAAGAAAATGACTTACCCTCTACATGGTCCCCAACATGTCTTACATGGTGGGTTAGGATAGAAAATATTAAAATGATGATTACTCCCCAAGTAAACTTTATCACTTCCATGCTTCGCCTCCTGCTCTCATCCAATTTCTTCAAGAACCTCGATATCCTGATATCGGACTACGTGGAAATATAAGAAAAGCAGCATAGCCCTGAACAAGCTTAGAATACATTCAATCAGAAGGTGAAATTCCATAAATACCAGATCAACTTTCTGACTAGACAAGCCACTTGGTGAATTTGAACAAAAGAGAAGGACAACAACTTATGGATCTACATAGAAGAGGATCTCTTAAGAACGATTTCCCTAATATCAGCACTGATAACGAAAAGAATCAAACTACAATTCTCCTACCCCAATATTAAAGACACTATTCGGGCACTCCAAACCCTAGAAAAAACTTCAATATGAAAATTCAAGGATCTGAGCACGCATCCTGCTAGGGTACTACAAAAACGTTAATAGATGGTAACTCCCCTGTGTGGCCAAGCTGGGTAGAAAAAGGCATTCTGTATACCAAAGACCTGGGTTCTCCTAAAATATCCAAAACCTTTGCTGAGCGAAAAGCAATACACAACCTAAGTAACTTGGACTTTAAAAAAAATCGTAAATTAAAGGTTGCATTAAACAAAATTAGGGAACACACAAATCTAACCTCATTAATACAGTTACAAATAAATCTACCTTACCACACCTGGTGGCCAGAGTATATAGTATCTTAAACTCTAACAAGTTATGTAAGAGTCTACACTATCACGTGGTAACCCTGGACCCCTGATCCCTTAACCATATTCCAGAGCTTAGTTCCAACGACCTCTGCCGCCTCAACTAACTGTAGCAATTAAAAATATTCTCTATAGATGTGAATCATATCAGAATATCTCAGAACATACCTTCTGGGTCCAGGGTTACCACGTTATAGTGAAGGCTCTTATTTAAGGGTTAGCAAGAAGTGCCAAAAACTCAGTAACCAACATAAACTTTTACCCTACATCCTCATACAAGCTTTGGAACACACATAAAAGATAAAACCCCCATGGGTATTGCCAAAGGCTATATGCACATATATATCATGTCACCCTGAACTTGGGTGGTTCTACACCAATACTCCTCCTCACTCACACAAATAAGGGCATGGATTGGATCTTTAAGTCCCTCCTCCCATACCTCTTTCCTACCTCATTCTCCTGTTTCTCCTCCCCTCAACAAAGCCACCAACGCTCCTCACAAGTTCATTATGCTTTCATCTGATCTCTGAGTATCTCATTGATTTATTACGCTTTCAACTGTTCTGTATATATGTTGTTTTCCACCTGTTCTTGAACATCTTCATCAAGAAATGATTGTTATAAAGCTAAAAAACAAACAATGGCATTGTATTCATTAAGTGTATATGTTCCACTTTTTCCACTAAGATAAAATCTTTTGAACAGAAAACATTTAATACCAATAAAAGAGAGCAAAGTCCCAAAATAATAATAACTATCAGCACAAAATATGTAACTGATTTTAACTCCTTCGGTGCTCATGACGGCTCCCGGACATCATGAGTCACAGTTGACATGTGCTCATTACGGCCGGAAGCCGTCAGAACGTTGCCGCTCCGCCCACGTGCGGTTAATTCCTTGCCTGTGCGGGAGAATTACTCAGTGGGCGGAGTTCTGACGGCTCCCGGCCTTCATGAGCACACACCCACAGTCATTTATGACGGCCGGGAGCCGTCAAAAGTACCGGAGCGCCACGCTCAACCCCACCCCCCTTGCACCACAGGGAAATTCACGCCGCGGCGAAGAGGTTAACATTAAGTGTATAAATGCAGAGCTCACATAAGCGACTCACATAAAACATTCTCTTGCCTGGCTTTATTCTCTTTGGCCTATACTCCACATGGGCTTTCAGACTCTGCCCTACCAATTTTGTGAAAGCTCACTAGTGTTCATACAATCACATTGGGAGTCACAGAAGTCAAGCCACCTGTGTATTAGGCATGTGCTAATTTTTGAATGTCTGAATAAATGAGGGTAAGCATATGTTAGTGTACATGAATATGTGTCATTGTCTACGAGTCTACGAGTGGGTGACTGAGCATTTGTGTGTGCGTGTGTGTGTGTGTGTGTGTGTGTGTACCCGCATGTGTATTTCTGCACATGTGTGTGTGTTGCTCTGGGCAGAAGGGCACTAACATACCTAATGTGACCCATTTGTGACAAAATGTTGGCATTCCTGGGGACGTGCTGTTTATGACTGACTTTATGGTTTATCCATGAAATATATGGGGCATACTTGGAAACATGTTGGCTAACATTGACATAGCCAATTATCCATGACAGATTGTGCACATTGCTAGGGACAGTCTAGTTAAAACTAATAAGAAAAGTCATGATATACTGTACTGAATAATCTGACATGATGGACCATCATTGAAATATTGAAGACACACTTGGGGATATATTGGCTAATCTTGCCATTGTGACCCATCACTGACATATTTGTGGGCAATCTCATGGGCCTTCTGGCTATTTGTGATCAATGATGGCCCATCAGTGACATGTTTCTGGGCACTATTAGTGATACGCTGGCTATAATGCATTATGTTTGCTCATCAGTAACATATTGCTTAATTTGAGGCGGTGGTTGAAGGGGGGGTCCACTGGCACACATTTTACGGGGACCGGTCTTTAATTTTAATTATCAAACTTTTTTTTCAAATTAATTTATTTTTAAACCTTTGTCGTACAACAATGCATGAGGTATAAATTGATATATGGTAATATGCAGCACTAAACTTAGATTCATGTATACATTATCATGGAGGAACTCCCCCCACCCTTCCCCACCCTTTCCTTCCCTCCCCCCAAACTATTCCCCTCCAGATTTCCCAAGGTGAACAACCGAGAGATGAACAAGGTCGACCAAATTGTCCGCAGTTGAGTCCAAAAACACAACGTTCGTAATGGTATTCTCCCGCGAGATAATGTCCCTGGAACAAAAGCAATTTGTCACTTCAGGTCAATAGGATACCCCCAACCCTCCCCTCCCCCATGCTACCCCAATTCTCTGCAATTATCAGCACAACCATTTTCCCACCGCAGTCACATACCTGATTCAAGCCTCAGACGTAGCCTCTGCTCCAGTGGCGACATTTTCATCCCCCGCGTGCTGACCCGAAAAATAAGACATCAGGGGACCCCAAATATTCCTAGGCCGGGACTTCAGTGGCAATTGTTCTGCATATGCATGAAGATACTACTGCCAAGTGGACATGTCATGTATCCACGCCTTAAATTTAGGCGCTCTGTCCCTGCCCCATCTGTAGGCTACCTGTCGCCGGGACAGGAGTGTGCCCATTACCAGGAATTTGCGGTGTGGTGTTTTTATATCAGCAACCAGACCCAGCCGGGCCCGGATGGGATTCGGCTCAATGGGAGTCCCCAGCATCTCAGCTAGTCCCGCAAAGACCTCCCCCCAGTAAGCGGCCATTTGAGGGCATTCCCATGCCAAATGCATGAAATCAGCCAGTCCCTGACCACAACGGGAGCACCTATCATCATCTCGGAGATGGAGCTTATGTAGCCTAGCCGGGGTATGATACAGCCGGTGTAGAAATTTGAAATGTAGCAGACGTCACCTACTGCTTCCAGAGACCGCTTCAGTCTGAAGGCAAGCAATATCTCACTGGTCATCAGTAAGTGGTTCGTCAAAGTCCTTATCTCATTCCCTTCTGGCCCTCACTAGTGAGCGCAGGGGTGCGGTACGTACTCGCGCATACAACAAAGAAGTAATATGCGCAGGGGCTTCTGTCTGGAGCATTAAGTGGAAGGAGACAAACGTTTCCGGCTCCTTCGGAAAGTCCGGGGTCTTAGCCCGTACACTCTGCCTAAGCCTGGTGTAAAGGAAGAGGTCCTTAAATGAGTACGGAGATTCCCCAAAGAATTGGTCTTTTGTACGAAATTCACCCCAAGATATAAATCACCCCAAGTCGCATATTGTAGTTTAGTTAACAGGTTTTGGCACATCTTTTCATTCATAACAGGCAGCAGGGGACAGCAGCGTAAAGGTATTCTAGGGGAGTACATCTGGGGCACCCCCTCAACTCGCGCCAGCCAGTGCTATGCTTTGACAGTGCAGTCTACAGTGGATGGGTCTCCGCCTTTTTCCTTGTATGGTGTAAACACATACCTTGATGTCTGGACTGGGGCCATGTATCCATCTTCTACCGCGAGATGAGGCATATATGGGGGAGGGTGAAACCAGTACACTGTGAAGTGCGCCTGTGCACTATAATAATATTGTTCAAAATCAGGTACATCAAACCCCCCAAAACAGTACGGCAGCGTAAGTGTGTCCAGCTTCAATCGTGCTTGCTTACCCCCCATATTAACCGCACCAATTGCGTTTTCATTGTTTTAAAAAAGTGGGCACCAGGGTGGTAAGGGATGTTTATGAATAAATATAAAAATTTGGGCACTATAACCATTTTAATTAATGATATTCTCCCAGCCATCGAGAGGGGTGCCTGAGCCAACTAGTGATGTTTTCCGTCACCTTAGACAAGGCACGCCCATAGTTCGTCCGCATCAAAGCGTCCTTATCTCTGGTGACGTAAATCCCTAAGTATTTAAATTCATCCGTCTCCCACGTCAACGGATAGTCCAATGAGTGTTTGAGCGTGTGGTTGGTTAGGGAAAAAACTGCAGAATTGCCCCAGTTTATTTGTACCCCGGCTATTGCCCCAAACGTGGTGATCTCTCGTAAGACTGGTTAAGGTTGTCTTGTGGTTTATATATGTACAACGTTAAGTCATCAGCATAGAGAGATACTAACAATTGCCTAGAAGGATATAGAAGGCCTCTAGGATTGTGGTGTTGCCGCAGCTTAGCGGCTAGCGGTTCTATAGCTATGGCAAACAGAACGGGGAGAGAGGGCATCCCTGCCTCGTCCCCCTAGTAATCTGGAAGGTCTCCGAACGGGAGCCATTAAGGGGAACTCTGGCACAAGGCGCCGTATATAGCAATTTGATCCAGCATAGAAAAGGTTCTGGCAGCCCCATGTGCGTCAGCGTTCCCATCACATAATCCCACTCTACGGAATCAAACGCTTTGGTGGCATCTAGGAAGACAGCCACCACAGCGCTGCATGGATCTATATCCTGTAGTACAGCCAGGAGAGTCCGAAGGTTATGAGCCGTGGCCCGATTCGGCACGAACCCTGCTTGATCGGGTAACACCAATCGTTCCAGAAGAAGGTTTAATCTCGTAGCTAGCACTTTTACCAACATTTTGGTATCGCTATTAAGAAGCGATAGGGGTCGGTGCGAGTCGCACAGGTCAGGAGACTTGCCAGGTTTAAGCAGTGACAAAATTTTTGCCTCCCTCATGGTCGCAGGTAGACATCCCTCCTCCAGAGCCTCATAAAATACTGCCTTCAGTATGGGTGCGAAGATGGAAACGTAGGTCTTATAAAAGTCTATGGGAATCCCATCAGACCCCGGGGCTTTTCCAGACTTCATGTTCATTATTGGCTCCGTGATCTCGTCAACTTCTAAGTCGTGAGCTAAGAATTTGCGCTGCGTGTCCCTCAGCCATGCCAGAGCAACATCCTCAAAGTATTCCCTGAGGTCTAGTGGGCTCTGCCTCTGTCTCTGTGACGTGTAAAGCTTTTTAGAATACTTCGTCAGGGTAGACATTTGGTCTGGGAGAGCCCTACATAGCATTCCTTGCTCGTCCTGCAGTTCAGTGATGTAATTACGAAATCTAGGGGGCCTTACTGCTCCAGCAAGGGACTTCTCAGGACTGTCGTCCCTCTCCATATACTCTCACTCAGTGCCCCCCCCGGAATTTACATTCCCTCTCAGCAACTTCCATGTATTCCGTCATTTTCTCTCTCAGGCTAGCCTTTAGCACTCCCGTCTCGTCCCCCCAAGTATCGCCCACTCCAGCTCCCTCAGCTCGCTCTCCAGATTGTTTAAGTCCCGGCGGAGATCTTTCAATATGCCCCCTCCCTTGGAGATGCACATCCCCGCACAGTCACTTTAAACGCCTCCCACACCGTTGTCAAACTGGCCACAGAGTCCATATTTCTGGGGGAAAATTCAGTAATCTCCTGCTCCATCTCTGCCCTAAAGACAGCGTCCAGCAAGTGTAGAGGGTTCTGCCTCCAATTAATAAAGGGGGATAGATCTATCGGGGGTCTCACAGTAACTAACACAGGGGAGTGATCGGAAAACGTTCTAGCCATGTGTGCCGCTTTACCAACCCAGTGTGCCATGCCCT
Source organism: Lissotriton helveticus (assembly GCF_964261635.1). Taxonomy (NCBI): domain Eukaryota; kingdom Metazoa; phylum Chordata; class Amphibia; order Caudata; family Salamandridae; genus Lissotriton; species Lissotriton helveticus. Next base: position 1,931,508,137 of record NC_136063.1, on the reverse strand, counting down.
TCGTTATGAACACATAATCTAACCTGGCCCAGGTATTGTCTACCGCAGAATGGTGTGTCCCTTCCATCCGTGCGGGGTGTAAGTAGCGCCAAGCATCCAGCAAGTTATCAGATGTTACAATGTCTTGCAAGGCGCGTTGAGTGGTGGTGTAGTGTGCCGCAATGGCATGGGATCGATCTAGGCTGGGGTCAACCACGGTGTTAAAGTCCCCTCCCCAGAGAACATATCTGGGTCCAAGTGTGTGTAGCTTGCCCCACAGTGTGAGCAAATGGTGAGCATCGTCTACATTGGGCCCATAATAATTCGCGAATACGACGTCGTGCGAGTGTAGCCTGCCCCACAGCAGACAGTACCTCCCGTCTGGGTCCGTGTCCATCCCTCCTACAACAAATCTAACACCTCGTTTAATAAGTATGGCCACCCCTCTAGAATAACTTGAGTAGGATGCAAAGCAGCTATGGGATGCCCATCGCGATGCGAACCTGGGCTCACTCCCCAGCAAAAGATGGGTCTCTTGCAGCATAGCCACGTGGGCATGATGACGATCCAAATATCCCAGCACCTGCCTACGTTTCCTGGGGTCATTCAATCCCCTCACATTCCAGGAGACGATGTGAAGATCAGTTCTATCATTGTTGTCCTCAGTCATAGCTATCATTCATCGCATTCTGCGTATTTTCTTGGTTGCATTCGTCTCTTTGTCTCACATAGAATAAACCTTTCATACTGTGCCCCCCATCCCACCCTCCACCACACACACTGGCAGCCCCAACTCGCCAGGAAAAAACATCTCTCCCCTCACCATCAACCGCCTCAACAAATAGCTTCTGTACTCTCAACTGTCGAACCATTCAAAAAGGAAAGCGGGAACACCCTCAATTGGGGACCACTAGGGACCCCCACCATAACCACTCAGCCCCTCTATCGCACCCATCCGCAACCACCTGAGCTACAGGGGTCGGTCTGACGGGATGGAGGCGAGTGACCGGGCTGCCAAGTATTCAAACATGTCATAAGTTGTGGTAATACCTCACCAAACTGCAGAGCGTCCAAAGAAAGCATAGCGGCAATGCTGCCGGGAATAGCTTCTTATGTAGGCCTTCGGTGTCAAGCTGGCTCCGTCTGTGGTGAGTGGGATCGTGAGCGTCGTTGCATGGCCTCTTCCCGGGAAGCCGATTGTCTGTCTCGCTTAAGATACTCCTCCGCCTGTTGTGATGTGCTGAAGATGTGCGGTGTCCCACAATGATGGATCCGTAACCTCACGGGATACAGCATAGCGTACTGAATGCCTTGGGATTGCAATTTTTTCTTCACCGCTATGAATTTGCGACTGACTTCCTGCACGGTTTGGGTAAAGTCGGGATAAAAGGATAGGGTGGTGTTCTCATACCGCACTTCGCCTTTTTCTCACGCCAAGCGTAGTACTGTGTCTCTATCGCCGTAGTTCAGGAACCGCACGATCACTGGGTGTGAGGGGGGCTCCCAGAGGGACGTGTCGCCAAAGATCTATGGGCTCTTTCGAGGACCATATGTGCAGAGAAGGAGTCTTTCCCAAATAAATCAGCTAGCAGTCGTTCCATAAAATCTTCCAGCCGCCCAGTGTTGGTAAATTCTGCTAGGCCCAGCATTCGTACGTTGTTTCTTCGGGAGTGGGCCTCCAACTCCTCGTTCTTGTCTGCTATGACCTTTAGCAATTTGTCCATTTGCAGCATGTTCTGCTTGCTGGCCTCGCTCCATCTTCCAGTTCTGACACCCTGTGTTCCACCTCCTTTAGCCGTTCTTCATGTTTATCCAGTTTCGCCACAACAGCTTCCAGTCTATTGCTCATGGCATCCATTTTAGAGTCAATGGAGGAGAAGCTCTGCTGCATCCCCACCAGCAGCGCCTTCCACCCCTCATCTCTGGTCTCCGGAGGGTCATCGTCGGCGTGTTCCTTGGAGTTGGAGCTGGACGTTTTGCGTGTGTCGAATGTTAGCTTCACCTGTTTGGGTTCCGTCCTGCCCATAGCTGCCTGTTATCTTCAGCCTGCTTCTAGCTGGTATCTGCATCGTAGGGAAGCAGCCGGCTTGCCCGCCGCTATTCTCTCCGCATGGTCCCTGCTCCAATGCGGCCCCTCCGATTACCCCGTATTCCCACCTGGCAGACCGAATCTGGCACGAGGTGGCAGCACTGGGCAGCGAGGGCAAATGGACAAGCGTGGGTACGCCCCGGGGTGGCTTTGTGTCCAGGCAAAAAGGTGTGGGCTGATCTCAATTTCCTAGGCGGCCAGTGTCCGTGTCAACTCCCGCTATGAAGAGTGCGTGTCCACCTTTCTCACAAAATGGCGGCGGGAGGCCTGCTACTCCTCGGAAATTACTCGCAGCAGCCAGCTGATTCTAAGCGCGTCGTCTCCCTCTCTCAGGCGCCTAGGCAATGCTGGTACACCAAGCAGTGTCCCCCTGAAGTCCTTGGTGTCTCCTGCCCTGCCACTCCGCAGCTACCGGGACATGGGACATGGGCCTCATCCGCGATCGCTCCCAGAGATGTGTTTGGGCGCCAGCTCACCTTTGTCAGTCTTTTAGGGCAGAGCGATTTCGTCCCGCACCTCTGCCCCTGGAGTGTCAGCGCCAGTCTCGCTCGCCCCACGGCACGCGTCTGCGTTGATCGGTCTCCCGCTGTGGCCTTAGACCGGGCGCCGCTCCGTAATCAGGCCCTTGCAGCCTCGCGTGATTTTCTCGCCCGGCGGGGCGTTCCGAGCCGACGCGCCTCGCTCCGTCCCCGAACTCCATAGCTTGTAGCTGCAGCTTCAGATCGCCCACAGTCACCAAAGTCGGGTCAGCCAGGCAGCACACCCTCCGCTACCCGATAGCGATGTGTAGGAGCCTTAGAAGTAAAAAAGGATGGGGTTTATGTGGATTAATACGCCCGGATCGGCGGGAGCCTCACGTCAGCATGGCCATTACGGTCCAGCGCCACCTAGCGTCCCCTAATTAGCGAACTTTGACACAGAACAAGGGAGAGAAAAGGTTGAAAAAGGTGGACAAGAATGATGAAAAGACAGTGACAGAGGCAGAAAAAAGTGATTAAAAATGACCTGCGAGAGTGAAAAAAGAGACTAGACGTGCCGGATGGTGGACAAAAGAGGCAAGAGGAGGAATCAATACTAAGCATACCCTGGTATTCATGAAGGCCAACATTCTGAAGCACTAGCCGCAGGTGTTTGAGGGAAACGGTGACAACTTGCACTTATTATTTTCCCAACTAAGCACGGTATGTTCCCATTCTTCGAGATATTTTGGCTATCCAACTATTACAGTGTCTTGCGCTTGCTAGATCGTGGACGCTCCTGGAAAACAATTTACTTTAACTGGCATAATAGTGGTCCATCCTGGCATATTTTATTATTGCCACAATCGCGATTGTTCCAGAAAAACCAAAGCCCAGCCTTGATTTATGGTATCCAATTTTAACATAATTTTGGCTACCCTTGCAATAATGGTGGTGTAAATCTTCAATGTAGTCTTAACACATAACCGAGAATCTACTAAAAAGGGGATGGTCAGAAAAATTAAGTTGAGAAAGATACCATTTACATTTTGAAATGTGATAGGGTTTGTGACCTTTCATAACCAGATGTTCATAACAATACATTAATGCATACTGCTCTTCAGCTACACATCTTTAAGAGGTCATTATGTTGAGCAATCCATGGCTTTCCTACCATTTCCTCTATGTTTACTTGGTTTGGTGACTTAGGATGGTATAATAATATTTTGAGCTGCGCCTAGCACATCACCAAAAATTTCATTAGTGCTCCTTCAGAATCCAAGCAATTTTACTCTATTTCTGAAAATTGTGTATAAATTGCGAACTTTGGCAGAGGTTTTAACATTTTTCCAACTTCTTGTTTTCACCTACAAAAATCCTGGACTCACTTGCATCTTTTATTGGCATGCTCAATTCAATGTCAGGAAGGGATTTATGCCCCACCGCTTTCAAAGCTCCCTAGCCAGCACTGAGGCCACTTATTTGACTGATAATGCACTGTGTGTACTTTCCTTTAAATGCCCAGTACCTCTCACTCCAAATATAACCACTGTACTGCGATGACCTTCCAACATTTTCTTGTTTCAGTGGATTGTAATACAGACTTTACTTTACACCAGCACTCGTGTGTCTGGTGAAACTGGTGCAAACTTCATAACATTAGGAGACATGAATTTGTAGGTGGAGTGCTTGGAAAACAACATAGACATTTATTTTTCTTTGTCTGCTGTCCTATACCTGGTGCTTGTGCATACAACCAGCATTTTCCTTCGCTGCAATGTAAAGTTAATTTTGCTGCAGCATTCTAATGTTCAAGATCCTTCCCCTTTTAACCTAAAGTTTCTACACAATTGGAAACATTTGTTTAAGCACCGAAACTGGAATGCATTACTCTAGAGGTCAAGGTCTGCTGTGAGCACATCTTCACCAGATGTGGACTCCTTCCTGAGTTTGCATATGCCCAAGACAGGGCACAGGAGGGAGAGACAGAGTCACAATTTGAGACCACCTCTGCCACTGAGAGTGAACTAACTTGAATTTCGAGAGGGTCAGGCATCATCCTAGAGAAGGGTGCAGTGTGTGACTACACTATCCTGCAGAGGGATGAACGTGAAGGTCTCTGGGAGACCAATAGGTGCCTACCTCTTTCTTGGCTTGGTAGTGTGCCTCCCCAAAACCTATTTGCTACAGTAGCCACATCTGTAATATAGTGCAGGTGAAGGGCATGTATAGGCTCTCATTTCCATGACTGCAAATCCGGGAATGTCCACTTGAGATTCCGTAGACACAAAACATGCACCTACCCAGACTATATCACAGAAATCGTCACATCAGTCTTTGTAACAGCTACCTACTGTAATTCAAAAATGCCTCAGGATCACCAAATAACCAGCTTAAGTGCCTGTTGCGGCCTCGAAGCACTTTTGTAATATGAATAGATCCATGGCACTTTTTCAGGATAACCTCTATGTAAATAAGTACTATTTGGATTAACTGTATACAAATTATCACTTTGCTGAAATTCCGGCATTGATCAAGCCTATTGGACATCTGTTGCACACTCCTTCCCCAAAGCAAGGCATCAGTCCTCTAGGGCAAAATAAGACAGAGTGCTTTTCCGGTTTACCCAAAGAATTTTGTACTCAAATATATTAACACCTACAGCGGCATCTGTACCTTGCCTTGTGGATACATACAGAAGAAAGGAAAGGAAGGTCTTATATATATGGCTGAGAAATAATGTGGGTGTGAACTTCACCCACGATTTGCTGGTCAGGAAAGTGGACATATTTAAACAGAGTGAAATATAGCAGAATAGATCAGACAAAAATATAGAGATATATAAGTCTTTAAAAAACAGACACATGTTTTTCAGCTTAAGTTAATTTTTCCTAGATACCAAGGTTTTTCCACGTCTCATTTTTCCCCTGAATTTTAATTGTTTATTTTACACTCATTAAGCAATAAAAGACCATTAAACAACATATGAAGCTTGTTGTGCAGTCAAGATATAATGTTACCTTACGCGAACCCTGTGTTTTTCTTGTCGCTTTTTTTCCAGGTAGCGTAATGTCAAAGGAGAACTTCAAACTTGAATTAAAGTCCACACCTTTAGGAGAAAACCCACAACAAACATATAAGGTATAAGATATACAATTAATTTTAAAATGTGAATTCCAAGCGGATTAATGAATCATATTGTATCAAACTAGACAATCAAAATTGTGAATTATTAGGAAAGCCCAGTTCTAAGCAATGCATGAAAGAAAACACATTTTGTTGTTCAAGCACATAAATTATACATATAAATATAGGTGTTTCCATTTGACAATTATAGCTTATAATGTATAAGGGTTTGTATGACTCGTTTTATTGTAGGCTTAGTTTTGAGAAAACCCAAATCTCTGAAAATTTGAAGGTAAACCTTGTGAGTTTTTTATTTACCAGTAATATACCACCGCAAAAGCTGCTAAGGAATTTGTGGGGGCTCAACATGTGCTGGAGAGAAACGATATTGAGGGCTTCACATTTCTTTGTATAAAGAATCTACCACTGCGTCATAAAGTCGTTAACAGAACCCATGAATGACACCTAGATGTCTTGCAGAGTCATGGTAAGCCAGCCTCCGTTCTAACCATCTCCACATGCCACTGGCCTGCCTTACATTCAATCTGGTTACATTGTCCTTTATGTGCTTAACTGTTTGTCAGGCAAAAATATCTTATATCAGCAAACAAGCAGCATCCAATGCTTTAAAAAAACTTTATAGAAATGCATGAAAAATGTAATCGCAACTGTGTTTAAAATCTCCAAAGTTCATGTATATGTAATAAATTAGATTTTGTTGAATCTACAATACAGCAGTTACACAAATGCATACACGCACCATCCATTTTATGTCTGTTTTACCTTGCCTATACTACTATGTGCCTACTAGAGTAGATATCAGCCGAAAGATACCTGTACTATTAGATTTTGTTGAATCTACAATACAGCAGTTACACAAATGCATACACGCACCATCCATTTTATGTCTGTTTTACCTTGCCTATACTACTATGTGCCTACTAGAGTAGATATCAGCCGAAAGATACCTGTACTATGGCAGTACCAGGTTTGTTTTGTAGGTGCCTTCATGTCCAAGCACACAAACTACTGTTTCAGTGAAAAGCGGCTCATTTGTTGTTCCTGCTATAATTGAGTCCACTACTGCATCTCATCTTGGAACACCACTATCGTGTTTGTTCCCAATGGGGATTCTAGTGCATCTGCTCCCCATGCTTTCTACCATTCTATTAATACCTGTATTGTTTAGCCTCACTGTGGGGTAAGAAGGTGTGGGGGAGTGGCCCCTTCGCCTTTATGGATGGGCTGCAGCTGCTGACAACAAAAGTATGAGTGAGGAGAGCATGTCAACACATTCATTTCTATTTTTTTGTCTTTTTTTGTCTTTTATTTCTGTTGAGCATTGGTTAGGTTTGTGTCCATTGTTCTCTATAGAAAGGAGTTTGATCAATTTGCCAAAGGACATGGATCTCAATCGTCGTCTGCGGGCATTGGGTGGAAAATAAGTTGGGATGTTACCTAACACAATCAAAAAATTTACAATTATTACCTGATCAAAAGAATCAATGACTTTATATGGTGAAAGGGTAAGTTAAAACTTCCAAAATTGACACCTTCAACTTTTATATTCCAAATGAGTAGAACTTGTTATCCAAATTGTGTAAAATAATGTGGTTAACATAACAATCCTATCTGTGCTCTTTGACGCTCCATGACGATTGAATCTAGGGCTGTGCTATGCAAAGTTGTCCTTTTTACATTATCTGTAATTTCAAGTGGTGAGTTTATCTCCTTCTGTGGTATCCTCATTGTGTGATGCAGTCTGTAGGGAATGTTGGTGAGTCATGTGGAATGGTGGCGTAAAATTGAATTGGGAGCGGATAATAAGAGTCACCATTCGTCCCTGTCTTGTGCTTCCAGTTTTATCTGTTATCTAATTTTGCAGAAATAAAGAACACTTTATACCCAGCTCCTCGGCACTGAATGAACTGTTTTTCCTTCCCTGGTGATAAGTGGTTAGCAGGAAGCAACATACCGGCATCAATCCACATCTAAAAGGTGAAGTGTTGTAGACTTGTGCATGATGGAAGCAGTTCTCTGTGAGAGTCGGGCCAACGCTACAGTGAGTGGTGCTGGGCGCAGTGTAACTTGCATTTGGACTACCTGAATACTTTTTTCCTGAGAGGAATCCCAATGACCCTTTAGTATGCACGCTCAAGGCCCAGCCACAAAACTGGGGCAGGGTTTTTTTCAGGACAAGTGGGGGAATGCTGAATGGTAGGAATTTTCTGGATCCATGTGAATTCTGGACGTTTATGTCCAGAAATGCAAGGACAATTTGTGATTTTTAAGCAAAGTTCGAGATTTGCATGGAACTGTGGGTAAGAAATGTGATCAGATCTACACTAGAATACCACTCTGCACTACTGGGGGTGTCTAGTTTTCAGAAATGTCTGGGTTTGGTAGGTTTTCCCAGGTGGCAGCCGAGCCCAGGCCCACTTAATGCAGCTACTGCCTGTTAGAAATGGGGTTTCTGGTTGGCTAGGGTATACACCTAAGCAAGGCAGAACCCACCACTCTAGTCAGGGTAAGGGAGTGATAACCCCTGCTTGCCCCCTTGGTAGCTTAGCAGAGCAGTCAGGCTTATCATAGAGGCAACATACACACACACACCAGTGACACTAGGCACACCAAAAATATTCTTTGTATTGCACATAAAAACACAGACTATAAATCACTTCGTAACATGTAAAGTACATTAGACCACATCACATAAATCACTGCGCCACTAGGCACTTGTCATAAAGGTGCACCTAAGGTCATAAACCATCATCACTTTACCCTGAGGCAATTTTCATAATGCATGTAGTGCACTGAAGCAAGAATTGTAAGTTGCACATGTCGGAGGAGAATATCATAAAAGCAACAACCCTGCGTAATAGGCAGATCCTGAATATAATACTTGGGGCTCTGGGCAGTAAACGGTCTACATCATAACAGTAGGGTCCGAAAAGGTAGCAGTTACCCCCACACCTACTCCCCAGATGCCGTTGTGCACAAATTCCCATCTGGCATGTTAAAATATGCATTTCTGCACTTCTTGTATAGGGGGTAAGTTAACTGCCAAATACCATGAGCAGGATCGGGACCTCCGTTGAGGATTACCACCCCGACCTGCTAACTGAGCTAGTTTGTCAAATGCCCCACAAAGGTATGAGAGCGGCAACTTCACACAATACCGCAGTGCAGTTGCAGGTGAAGATGCCTGGACATGCAAGAGCCCTCTCCCGGTCTCCAGCGTCCAACCCCGGCATTGCCCGCCCACCTCTGAGATAGCGGCCTGTGATTACACAGAGGGGCAGCTGCTGCAGAGTAACACAGCGCAGCTGGTGAGGAGACCTCACCTGGTGCATCCTTGGCGTACCAACAAGCAGACTAACCCGCAGCCCGGTGAGTCGGAATCCTTGAACTACCCTACGTGGGGTCTCAGTGGTTCCCTGCCTCAGCTCTGTCCCACGATGGGCGGGGCTGGGAGTGGAACTGGGCAGGGTCGCTTCTCCCTCTGTGTGCCTCGGGCAGCCTGGAGGGAGTTGCTGCTGCTAGGCAATGTTAGCCGATACCAGCACGGCCGCCCAGCTGGAGAGCGGTATCAATTTGCTCACTCAATGGCAGAAAACCTCTCAGCTCTGCACAACGGGCAGTGGCTCGGTTGCGGTCCACGCTCTTCAAGAGGGGAAAGCTCCACAGGTCCTCATAAGCAGACAAGAGGCAGCAGGAAAACGAGGCACACAGCTATTTTGCAAAAAACTGCGTTCAAGCTCCAGGCCAGTGAAATTTAGCGAGCCAGCACCAGAACTCTCTTCAGATTGTGCGAAGTAAAGGACAAAGCACGCAGACTTTGCCGAATGAGGTATGAGCACCAGTAGCTTTTTAAATACGGTGCAGGTACTAGAACTTTCCCAATGAAAGCAAAAGCATGCAGAAGGAAGACTTTGATGTCCCTGAGCCTTCCACAACAGGCCCTTAGGGATTCCTTTCACAAGCAGGATGCCACAACAGTGCATGGCTAGGGCATGAACTATAGTTACTTTAGGGCATGATTATAGTTACTTGAGATACCTGTAACTGGAGAATTTCAGTAATTTTGTTTATTAAAAACTGTGTGGTTTCAACTCACATTTTCACCTAACTATAACGTCCCTTTGACCCTTGTTTTTTTCAGTGAATGACTACATTTTTTTAAATACCTAACTATAACGGTCACTTTAACCTTTGTCTTTTTTCAGTGAATTTCAGCATTTTTTTTAACTTGGAATAGGTTGTTCATAGCCTTGTCAGGTGTGAGTTTGAGCACCCAACTCCCTGTGGGTGCCCCCCACCACAACGGCACCTATTGTGTTATTCTGTCCTGTGCTGTGTTCAGGCCATGTTGTCCAACTTCCTGCAGGTGCATCCAACCTTGCATGGCCTTTGACCACGTGTGGTGTGGGGAAGGTGCAGGGCTTGGCTTACAGCCAGGCCCTGTTCCCAACCCCCCACGGGGAACCGTCCCACCATGCATAGCCATTGGCCATGTCCAGAGTGGAGCTGGATGCAGGGCCTGGCCTGGGGCCAAGCCCAGTACTCAAACCACACAATCCCTGGGCAGGTAAACAGAAGTCCGCTCACCAGGCAGAGGCATTTTTAAATCTCCCATTGACTGGGAGCAGACATTCCTTCACTGCCCATGATGCTGTGGACCGGGAAGGCATGTTGGCTCCCCCTCTGTGTGGCCAACCCCTATGGGTGGCCACCCTCCTTTAATTTTTTTTCAGGCACTCCTCTTGATTCGCTAATTTATGACGACTCCTACTCCTAAAATGGCGGGCACATTTTACTCAGGTTGTGGCCAGCCAATGGACCCTGCTGTCAGGCTTGTGGATTCACGTACACATTGCAAATAATTGCGGTCAACAAATTAGAGTGTGGCTGGATCTGCAGAGCCTCCGAGATGGATCCGTTAATGAATGGTCTGCGGTATAAAATGTACAATGTTTTTGAGCCATCATTTCTAGAAAACAACTAAAATGAATTACACCAAATCAAAACAAGCACACTAGCTATCTCCCAAATGTGGCATAATTCCTTTCAGCCGTTTTTGCTGAAGCAGGGTCTAATTTTGCTATGGAGAAGTAAATGGGGAAATTGTGTTTTGGGACACCCCTTCTTCTCAGCACCCCACTTGGCAGATAACCCAAAAACTTTCCAGAAAGGAACGGAGGTGGAAGAACTTTGCTTTCGTAAAGTTTTGTGAAGATTCATTTAATTGAGTGATAATGGAGTTATAACTGGAATTACATCACTACAAATATGTCATTTAATGGTCTAGATATTTTCCTTTTGATATATGAGAAAGCGATTTCATGAAAGGAGAATATACAAGTTGATAACAGACTTACATGTAGGGTGTCAACTTTACTAATTTGGAGACGTCAAAGAAGGAGTGTTGTGCTGTTCCTCAAGTGGGAGTGCTAGAAGTCACACCTTAGCTGGAAACCACCGAGTCTCATTGAGATCTACAGTTGGAAATCCATGTGTTGGATTTTAATGCTCTCACACACCCTTGCAGGTGTCATGCTTCATCATATGGGCTGCTCCTCGTCGGGTCGGCGGTGCAATACCCTACGGGCTCACCTCAAAGAGGGACACTTTACCGGAGATCTTTACCACTATTCCTCACTAACTGACACATAAATAGGAGACATTATACTGCAATAAGTGCCGGTTATATTGCTTTTATGAGGGCAGGAGACCCCCTGAATAACATTTTACTTCAGGTACTCCCAGCCCCCTTTTAAACTCACTACTACGTCTACACTTTCCTGGCCCCATACCCACACTTCACATAATGGCTGTTGGATAAAAGATCTCCGGTAAAGTGCCCCTCTTTGAGGTGAGCCCATTGGGTATTGCACCGCCGACCCGACAAAATGGATTTCCAACTGTAGATCTCAATGAGACTCTGTGGTTTCCAGCTAAGGTGTGACTTCTAACACTCCCACTTGAGGAACAGCAAAACACTCCTCCTTTGACGTCTTCACTGGGGCTCCGGTTTGTGCTGGACCTCCTACTCTTCTTGAGTAGAAATTGCCCCCCATCTCATTTCCCCTTTTTGAATATAAAACTTTACTAATTTAACATAAAAAAGTAACTTGGAGTTCTGATGTGCAAGTCCAGCATGAAGCTGTGAACTGATTTTTTTAAGCACTCAGAAGAATACTCCAAACGTATTCTTTACCTGGTTACCATATACAGGAATATTGCAATTCCATTCCTTACCGTGCTTGGGAGAGAATAACGGAGACCTGGCTCTCGGTTGGTTTTCTGGTCGCGGTGCAACAAGCTGGACTGGCCTCACGTGCTTGTCTGCCTGCCTTTTCAGAAAAGCCTGCCGATTCTCAAACATACCTCGGACATTTTCAAGTTTAATGTAAACAGCTTCAATTTGAGCCTGTAGATATATAAAAATAAGAAGTAAGCTTCATTATATATGGTCCCAATAATAAAAATTGCTAAAATGTAAACACTTTAAATTCACCCAGCCTCACAAACATGATATTAGTGTTTAAAGAACCATACTTAACCAGGACCAGAAAGAAGTTAAGTAGTAAAACTGACAACAAATATTTAGGTATTTACCGCAAATACTCTCAAAACGAGCCAGCTCCTCAAGCTCAACTTTTAGAAGGCAGAGGGCTACAAATTGCTCCAATATTAAGGGCTGGATGTCATGGCTAGTAAGAGCCACAACTGCATTCCTTTTACTGTTGACACCAAATGGTGTAACTGTGATCACAAAGGAGTGAATGAATGGTTACTAATTTGAAGTTTGTTTAATTAGAGAGGGTGTGGAGCAACGATGTGGTTACCTGTCACGATTATTTTTTATAAACTAGAAAGAAGCAGCATTTTGAAGATTCACACAGCAGCACCACTCTCCACTAGAAGAGACACATCATAGGGACTTCTCTTGAGAGTCAATGAATTAATAGAGAAGGCAAGAAAGAGGAGCACCAGCACTTCCAAAGCAGCCCTTTTAGTGAAAGAGACTTCAGGCGAAAGGAGATTCTGAAGGTGAAGCGGCCAGCAGAAGAAATAGACTTTGGAACATAAGAGAGCTGATCCATGGGATACAACTGGCAAGAAGGTTGAAAGATAATAAGCACTTCAGGCAGATGCGATGTTATGGAGGGGGAGGTGGATACCCGTGATGAGAAAAAAAGGGCAGTGTGGGGAATTCAGAATGGGATGGTCAGCAATGATGGCTGTGAGGGGGAGGACCCTCCAGCACTCAACTGGTCCAGAACTACATTTGTGTGGTAGACTGTCAACAAATAAGGAATCCAAGGTTGGAGGGGCTTGCAAATTAATATATTTTTATGTCAAATTGATATTAATTTGGAACCAACTGGTGAAAAGAGAGTCTGCAAAATTATACAAAAGAGGGCAGGAGCAATAGTCTTCAAGGAAATCTGAAGATTTTAATTTATGATTCATTTAGGGCCTAAACAAGTGTAATTGATTTAATGGGTAAAAAGTATTTGACAAGAATCTCGACTGAGGACACAGTGAAATGTAGAAAAGAAAAGACTGACTTTTAGGACAAATGTGGGGGAGGCTATCATTTCATAGTACTTCATCCTAAACCCAATGCCGTTCAAACATGAGCGTGTGTATACCCATGCCTTTGATGACATAATTGCTGTCATCATATATGTTAGACCTGACATCCTTGATGTGGTCTTCTTCCAAACGTGTTGCCTCCACCCCCCCCTCTTTTCTGAAATTCATTTTTGTTGACATTAGGACTTTACCACTGCTAATCAGTGCTAAAGTGGTTGTGCTTTCTCCTTTAAAAATGCTGACAGTGGCTTACGCCTGATTAACTCACTTAATTTATGTTTAAGCCCTTAGTACATGGTGCTACATGTACCCAGAGCCTGTAAATTAAATCCTACTAGTGGGCCTGCAGCACTCATTGTGCCACACACTAAAGTAGCCTTCTAAAACATGTCCAGGCCTGCCACTGCAGACTGTAGTGCAGTTTGAAGCTGCCAATTTGAGCTAGCAAAATGAACCGTTTGCCAGGCCTAAACCTTCCTTTTTAATACATATAAGCCACCCTAAGGTGATCCCAAAAGTGCTCATAGTGCACGGTGCATGTTATTTAAAAAGTAGGACATGTGTTTTTAAGTTCTGCATGTCCTGGTTCATTTTTCACTACTGCCTGGCCCATCTCTCCCATTAGATAATGCTGGGCTACCTTTTTACATTTAATAAGTGATTTTAATTGGGAGCAGGTGGGAATATCATGTGTGGACTCAAAAGAATTGTAATTTAAAATCCTCTTTGATGGAAAAATCGCAATTTATGTCAATTCAGAAAATGCCACTTTTAGAAAGTTGGCATTTTCTTGGCCTGACCATTTGATGCCTACTGCCAGTGCCCTGGGTCACATTATTGTGATTACCTTAGATCTTGTGCTTTGTGTATTTCTACCAGACAGTGAGACAGAGGGGGACTAGATGTTGGGCCATCCTGCCAGGATAGTTGGGGGAGGAGCTTTTCCCTGCTGCACTTACATTTCAAAGGGCTTGCTTCCAAGAGACACAAAGGAACCCAACACTAGCCTTTTGTTACTCCAGATGTCTTGAGTCATGGCAGAAGAAGGGAACAACTTCCCAGAACCAGATGTGGGGTTAGCCTATAATATTCACCCACTTCAAAGGATGGCACCAGGTATAAATATTGCACCCTCAGAACAACTCTTCAACCCCTGGACCTGTGGTAGACCTCAGAAGGACTGCCAGGACCTCCAGAGGACTGCCATGCTGCTTGAGGCCAGCCTTGGTCCCCAGAGGACTGACCTGCTGCTACCAGGGAACTGGGCTGCTGCTTTAGCCCTGCCTTGCTCCCCCGATGACTGCCCTGCTGCTCGAGGGCTGTATTCCTGCTTGATCTCAGGGCTACCAGAGTGACTCCACAAATTAATTGACTGGCCTCCTGTTCGATCTGCAGGAACATAACAAACTTCAAGGACATAGAACTATGTCCCTGGCCACCTTTGGAGTGAGGCCTAAGCCCCCCATTTTATTCCCCCAGGTTTTGGACCATTCGAAGTGGTATTAGAGTGCTGCTCCTGCCTAACCCTAAAGGTTAGGACTTAAAACAATTCTCACCAAAAATTGCCAGGTGAACCGACAGAAGACCAGGACCTACCTGCCAGCTGATCCACTCAAGGCACTTCGCCGGTCAGCTTGACTGTGTGGTAGTTCCTGCTACGTTCTTATCCGCAATGTTTCTCATGCGGGAAAGCCTCTTATTTAATGTACAGTTACTCTTTTATCAGATGTGTCAACTTACATGATGTACTGATAGCCACCCTCTTTCTCCATTAGATGAGGTTCTTAAACCACGTGTTGGTTGCCTCCTAATTCCCCAACATCCCCGTCCTGAGGAAGACTCACAGGCCAAGGCTCAACCTCCCCATGTGCCACAAGCTGAGTCGAAACGTCAACGAATATATACACATGCACATGGACCCATCCAACCCTTACCTATTACGTGCCTCACATGATAATCTGTGATTGTAAAAACATGTATGTAAATAGACCATGTAAAATACTGTTGGGCCAGGCCACTAAGATTGATACGTTGAATCAATCCCACATTGAACTTTCCTAATTCTCTTCATCTTCACTCTGGGATTATCTGCCCACCCACCAACATTTGGGCACCTTTTCTCCTTTGCACGTTCCTCCTGGAGCAACCTCTTCAAACATTTTTTGCATAAAATTTGAAAAAGCTTTATCGATTGGAATACATTTCTTTTGTTTCACACAAATTCAGTTGCTGCACATCCTTTTTCATGATATATAATCCTTATGTAGAAGTATTGTTTCTCTCCAAGAGCGTGGAATTTAGTTAAGCTCATAAACAAAGAAATTGTAAGTGATTTTACTTTAATGATTGATTGGCTTGAGGACCATTGTTTTTCTATATCGGACTGTACCCAGGTCCACAAACTTGTATTGGGTTAACCCCTTACCTGTAATGGACATTCTTATCCGCAGCAGCAAATCCCATTGAGTGGGACCTCCACTGACTGTATTGGGCCTTGTGGTGCCCTCTTTGGCTATGGCTAGCAGCTTCATACCGCTGGAGGTTTTTGACTTCCAATAAGTTGTTGAAGTCAAAAGGTAGTAATCTTTATCAGGCTCGATGATAATAGTCTCCTCACAGACCACGACAACCTCCTCAGCCTGGAAATCTAGCTTTTCCCACTCAGAGCTTCTTCCCACCTGCATTGGCCTCTTCACTGAGACTTCATCCCACTGTCCCAGGCAACGATGGCTCCTTTGACTAAACCTGCTACCTTGCCTTGCTGAACTCTATCTTCTCCTGGACTTTCCATCACAATTTCGACCCAGGCTTCATCACAGTCAACCTTAACTCTGGACTTTGCCAGGTCTAATGTGACCATATACTTGCAGATGGCGTTTCGATCTTTTAAGCGCAGGCTTTCACTAAAAACCTTATAAATTCATAACTCCAGTTCTGCTGACTGCATTTTTGTTGGTCTTTATTTTTCTAAACTAAGTAGTTGTGTTTTCACTTTATTACTGTTTGTGTGTTGCATAAATACTTTTCAAAGTGCCTATAGGTTAAGCCGGACTGCTTTTGCACCAAGCTACAAGAAGGTAAATCACAGGTTATTTTAGTGATGTTTGTGGTTCGACCTGACAATGACTGTGGCTGTTGCTTCAGTAAGGTTTTTTCTCACGCCCTCAATAATTAACCCAATTTCCTCCAATATACCACATTACCAAATTAATCCAATCAAAGACGCTGCAGCATATAGTCCATAAAGCACAATCTAGGGTCATAGCCAAAGTGCTCAGAGTTCAACTTTTTCCCACCTGCATGAGTGCAATGAGTAGAATGTGAAGAGATGCTGTGACCCTCTCCAGAGAACATTGGGGTGATACATTGCTAGGCTGAGTGGCCTCTGGATGGATGCCTGGTCATTGACTGCCTTAGCTTCTAAGTTAAAGTTCACCTATGGTGGTATATGGTATTTACATAATCCTATCATACTGTCCTATCATAAGAATTAGTCCCACTCAAATCAACATTATCACTCCTGTGGGATTCTATACAAATTCATCTTTATTGGAACTTTATTGCAAGCAGGAGTAACATGCTGAACTATGTATATGTGGGGTTTGCAGCCCTGAAGACGAAGGTTATCCCTCAAAACAAATGTTGGCTGGCTGTGTTGTGTATTGTGGTGTTAGTGTGAATTTACAGCCAGAGATAATGTGGCAGTGATCTCAATGAAAAAGTAAGAATACCTGAATAATATTGCGATAAATAGGAATCCTCTGATTAATATTGGAGCAATATTATATGTTTTGCAGTGTAGATTCATCCTTGTTATTATTATGTGGTCTTACCCTATGCTCAAAACATGTGGTCTTTTGTTATTCCTCAAGGGGCATCCAGATTTGTATGCATGCTTTTCTTAACTTGCTATCAGTGTTGAGTACATTTTAACAGTCAATGCATGAATTATTTAAAAGAGTCTCAGTGGTGATGCATTTTCAGGATATTTTGGTATGTGGTGCTGCAGAAGAAGAGATTGATAGACAATAATATTACTGTACAAGAAATTAAGGGAAAAAGGGTTTGGCAATTTAGATGGAGAATTATCAAACAGAAGTACATATTTATGTAGTTTTTTTAAAGCATATTTACAACACACAGAGTGTTAAAACAAAAATACTAGACCCTACTAACTCCATGGGCACCAAAAATTAAAGAGCAATTGAGATCAGATGTTATCTGGTACAATGGGGTATTTTTGAAATTCACCAATCACTTTTCTGAAAACCTGAGTTTAAGAGGTGATTGCTGAAGAGAGGAGAACTGTATTAATGGAGTGAATAGTTTTAAGAGAATTTTCAGAGACTCAAGAAAGATATAACAGAGGCACCTGCTATTTACAATTTTGGTGAGAGGAATCACTAATTACTGATGGTAAGTAGGAGTTTAAAAGGTTTGGTGGACGTTCTCAGAAATGTACAGAATGGTTGAAATGTAGCAGTATCTTTAGCATTCAGAGAAGTGAAAGATGTAGAAAAAATAAGTAAATTGTATTGCTATATCACTAGAATCAAAAGTCAGATACTACTGCAAGCTCACAGAATTGATACATATCCCCTAACTAGGGTTTGATTTTCTGGGGCTGGCAAAGTTGAACAGTGATGGTTCACTCATGAAGGCTTTTAGTATAGTACATTTTTTAGATATATGTAGCAGAAGTGTCCTTCACAATAAAACGCCCAGGTAGTGTTATTTAAAATAAATAGAAGATGTAAGATTATTTTTATTTAGCAATTAAATATGCTTAGTACATTTTTTAATATAGCTCCCAACACTAAAAGTATTTCAGTGGGGCCTGTGGGACTCGGCAGCATGACATGCAGGTATGTTATCACTAGGTGTGCCTTCAGGGAGTTTTACAAGCAGTACTCATTACAGAGGGAATTAGCCAATGTGTAAAGTCTGATTCCTGTAGAAAGATATGAGAATTTGATATACAGAGAATAGCACAACTTTGCAGCATCTATTCACACAAAAGATTCAAAGTACCACAGACTATCAAGTGAATGATTGCCTATAATTAACAACCATGCAAGAAGACCTGAGGAAACAATTATTAACTTCTGCATTATTACAATTTTCAAACTATAATTGAATGCTATGTTCCTGCAACAAAGTCCTTACCTTTAGCTCAGCAGTTAAAATGGGTTGAAATTCATAGTGCAAGTCTTGGGGGTCCTGGTTCAGGTATAGACTTGAATTTTCAATGAATTTTTCAATGTCTTGCAAAGCTCTCTGTGCACCTTCTTTACTCTGACATTTATCCATCTGCTGATTAGCGAGAAGATAGGCCCCTTCATCACAACACACTTGGGCCTGACAAAGAAAATGCACAAGTATTTATTTAATTACTATCAATAAGTGTGCTTCAAAGGGGGCATCCAAGGACTTAAAAAACACACAGTTCATTTCATCCAGTCCTCAATAGCTAAAAATCTGATTGAGATATTTTTTAGTGAAAGCCATTTGAACACAGTACTCATCTGACTAGAATGTAAAATCTTTAGTCAAAGAGATATGAACTAAACTAGTGATATAGTGATATCCATGTAGTTGAATGAATTTGCATAATCCATATGAAATCATCATATAAATAAATGCTGTTTATTTCTGATATTCAGCCATTTACCACAAACTTGAGGATCTTAAGTTCCACACTCAGGGTACATTTATACTGAAAAATAAGTACACCATTTTTTGGGTACACCGAGAATATAAGACTTGAAACCTCCCTCTGGCCCTCCGCTCCCAACAAAGCTTGCAGCTGTTCAGAAAGCAGCTGAAGATCTGGCTGTTTCCGCAGACTTAGCCCTAATGTATGGTGACTCACCTGCCTGGCTGTTGCTCTCTTTTTTCGTCTTGTTCCGCCCAGCACTAAGACACCCTTGGGTATTGCGTGCTTTACAAACTCAATTCAATTCAATGCAAACCTGACATTTTTGAACTACGATAAAAATTGTAAAATTGTATTCACAAATTTCACACATATAAACAAAGCTTTGGTGTGCAAAATACTGAAGTTTGGGTTTACATTTTTAGATGCTGTTTCAAGGAAACAGGAGCTACCGATATTTCCTCACACCAATGATACTTCCATATTCCACCATTTAAAAGTTTATCTACAGGGTGGGAAAATCATAAAAATTGCAGAAAACATCCACAAAGCAATAACATTGAGAGTTTTTTTTTAGCATTTAGCATTTAGCAGGTTGTGTAATGGGCACATATATGAGTCTTAATAATCTGCCATCCGCCATGGTAAGTAAAAAACTTTTTTTTCATAGGGAAAACGTGTTGCCGAAGAGGAAAAAACTAAAAGAAGAAAATACAAAAAAATGCTTTGTCACCAGGCTTACTCCAGGTGAGTGTGGTTGGAGAAATTCCAGTAGAGTACATATAGCTATATATGACTTGCCAAGATTTCCATTTGTTATCCACAGAAAGTTGGTGTATCCTAAAAAAGTTGCAAATGTATGCATATTATCATGAGAAACCCATAATTTGTATGTTAGAAAATTGTCATTATCCTTGAACTGTTAAGTGAAATCATTCCTTTCTCCTCGGTTTTGACAATTTTACGAACACAATACTTATTGGTGATTGTAATATTCAACTTGATGTTTCTTTTTATATAAATATAGGTTTGTCACCATCTATTACTGCCTGATCCATTATGTAACAAAAACAGTGAAGTTACCAAAAGATAAGTAGGTGTGACTAACTGTAGACATGGAACAAATGCATTGAACTTCTTTTGTTGCAATAAAAGCAATCAGACTAGGTATTTATGAGTGCTCTTTGACATCACCTGTTGTAGCTGGATTAGCAGGTCCAGTGTTCTCATAAGTCTTGCATGCTTCATATTGATTTCGTCAGTCAAAGTGTCTGACAAATGCCTTAGTTCATTGCATCTTTGACAGATCAAATCCAGTGCATAATGGTGATTTGCTGCCAGTTGGTTACCATGTAATATTACAACCTGTGACTTCCCTGAAATATCCTGTAAAAAAACAAAATAAGTCAAAATTGGTTACACTGTATCATCCTTTCAACTGCAGTCGTTTTTAAAAACTCATTTTAAAACCCTGCCAGATGTATGTAGCTGTGAAACACACATTTTCCAAAGATATAAGTTACTGAATTATGATACACTTCTCTAATTTATGTGTTATTGATTCAAATATCTCCCATCAATTCTAGGCTTCTCCCTTTAAAGTTTGACTGGGAACAATAGAAAAAAATGAGAGAGGAGACTACTTTTAACAATTATTCCTTTGGTGGGAGTTTTCAGCATAGGAGTTTAGTGTATAGCCCTGGACTATCAACTGACAATGCTTTAGTTAGGTCTAATCTGTATTGTAAAATGCTGACAGATGCAGTGTTAGACTAGCTGAACTTAAGTGAAGATCCTCTCCCTCCACGGATCTTCTAAAAACTCTACGACTCAAAAGAAGTACATACAACAAACGCATTAGAACGGCGAAAGCTAACTTCTTCAAATACCAACTTGTTAGAGGCAAAAAGCGCCGAAACGACTTTTTGAGCTCATTAAATCTCAATCCAACAACATCTCTACCCTATCTCAGCACCCGTCTCGCCCACAACCAAACTGTGATGCGGTTGCCAAATTCTTCCTCGAAAAAACTGAAAAAATCGAATCAGACCTAAGGTCTGCTGCACTCACTCTATCACCCTCTCCTGACCCCTCGGTCTCCACACCCCTGCCCTCAACTCTTGATCTCTCACTCACAAACAAGGTTTCACTGAGTCAATTCACTCCCCTCAATGACATTACCATCCTCAATACTCTCTCGTCCCTTCAACCCTCAAATCACTTCAATGACCCTCTTCCCCCCAACTTATTTAAAGAAATGATTGTCTCACTCGCTCCACTCTGGTCTAAGATCAACAACGTCTCACTTATGAAAGGTGAGGTCCCGGACTGCTTGAAGCCGGTCCTAGTTCTCCCTATTCTTAAAAAACCCTCGGCTGACTCTGTTGACCTGAAGATCTACCGTTGAATAACAAAAATACCCACCTTGGCAAAACTTCTGGAGAAATGTGTTCATGAACAACTACGCAAACAAATTGAGCAATTTCAGCTTCTCGACCTATTTCAATCGGGCTTCCGCACTGGCCACAGCACAGAAACGGAAATCAGTCACATTGTGGATGACGCTTTCATTTTACTCGACCAAAATGAAGCCTGCCTCTTAATTCTCCTCGATCTCTCATCGGCTTTTGACACTGTCACACATGACAATCTACTCTCCCTTCTGGAACGCAGGATGGGGCTCTCAAGCACGGTCTTTAAATGGTTTTCCTCTTTACTCAGCAACAGAACACAAAGAGTCAAATCCAACCAGTCTCTGTCCAACCCGAGCCCATGCACACTTGGTGTTCCTGAAGGATCCTCACTCTCCCCCACACTCTTCAACCGTTTCCTCGAACCACTGACTTTAATTCTTAAAGCCTCCAACATCCAATATCACATGTACGCGGACGACACCCAACTCTACATGAAAATCTCCTCCCCCGAAGACATCAACTCCCTCAATGGAACCCTTCTCAAAACCCTCAACTGGCTAACCTCCAACCATCTCAAATTAAACACCCTCAAGATGGAATTCCTCCTCATTGCACCCACTAGGCAAACCCCCACAGTGGTGAAATTCCTCTGTAACCTCACAGCTCTCAACTGCACACCTCACATCGTGGACTCCACTAAATCACTGAAAGTTGTGCTTGACAAAAACCTAAACATGCAAGACAACATCAGAAGTAGAGAAGTGTGGCTCAATGGTTAGAGCGGCAGACTCTGATGCAGTAGTCTGGCCGGGACCAGGGTTCAATTCCCGCCTCGGCGGGTCTCTGATTCAATTTCCTCAGACCTGATAATCCTCGCTTCGGTGCCTATTCTGATCATGAGCCCCACTCTGGACCTCTGGGCAATAGCTTGCTTAATCTCTACAACGGCCCCAACAACGCTGAGGATGCCTGACTTCACCTTGGGGGTGCCCAGGAGTGGGTTCCTCACAGGGAAAGGCCAGGAAGGGTTCCTCAGTGGTATTCGTACAAGCGCCGAGATGCCTACGGGTAGTCGTGCGCTATACAAGTGCGTAATCATTTCATTTCATTCATTTCATCAGATCATCGACCAAAGGAGCAAACTTCCAACTCTGCATCGTATAAAAACTCAAACCCTTCCTTGCCCATGATGACTTTAAATTGGCGGTGCAAGCACTTGTCATCTCCAGACTAAAATACGGTAGTGCGACTCTTTGCGGTCTGCCGAAACTCAGTTTAGCACCTATCAGAGCATCTCTAAATGTTGGTACTAGACTCATCACAGGTTCTAAGAAGAACAACCACATTACTCCCGACCTGAAATCGCTCAATTGGCTCCCCTTTGAACCTAGGATACAACTAAAGATCGCTTGTATGACCCATAGGACACTACACTTCAACACCCCACTGTACCTGACAAACAAGTTGGAACTCTCTGCTTGCTCATGGATTACAAGGAGCACTGGCACACTGCTGCTCAAGCCCAAGAAATGTAATAAGCTTAAAACATGCAATCACACATTCTCTGGCATCGCCCCGAGAATCTGGAACTCCCTCCCAGTGGAAATAAGACTGATTCCCTCTACACTTGCCTTCAAAAGGGAAGTCAAAAATCTACTAATGAACAATGCATTGAACTAGATGTTGTGCTCCTCTTGCCCCTAAGTTACTGTATACTGTCTCATTTGTTCCGGTTGTTTATTGCCCTACGTGTCGGTCTCTCCCAACCTGCTTCCTTTGTCCTCCTCAATTTTCAGCTTGCACCTGCTGTATTTTGTCCCATGGTTTCCCTGATTACTCTCCCCTAGTTGTTCCTTTGTCTACTTAAACCTTATGTAAAGCGCTCTGATACCCTTCTGGGTCATGTTCGAGCTATGCAAAACTTTAAATAAATGAATAAACGCATAAAAAAAACTATTCTAGACACATAGATAACTAACCAATTTCATTGTTTTTTCCTCAAACACACCACCCCGAGTTTCATCTCATACAGTTAATTTATTTATTTCTATATTGACTGGTCTTTCGGGTTAAAAATTAGCTAAGACAACCTACCTGTAAGTCCCTAGGATATGATGTTGCATGTAGGTTTAGAGTCTGCAGTGGATTTAATGCACTTAGGTGTGCACTGCTGGGGTGTCTGGTGTAATTTAAAACCAGGCCTGCCTTGCAGGCTGGACTTAAATTAAAACGGTGTCCAAATTTGACTTTGGAACTAACAGTACTTCCAACATCCAAGACTAACTTTTAATTACAGATAAGTCACCCTTTAAGATCTGCCCTAGGTGCCCCAAGGGTAGGGTGCCTTGTTATAAGAAGCAGGGACATTATAAAATATGTTTCATATACCCTGGTGGGAGAAAGACAGCCAAAGTTGTTTCCCCCCATTTTAGTGCTGCTAGCTCCATAGGCTAACATGGGAAGACTTTATTACACTTTAATAACATCTATTGGAAGTAGCTCGCAACATAATTCAAAGTATCAAAATAATAGTTACAATAAATTCAACAACTTACTATGGTCAGATTTATTAGAACTACTGCAGAAAAGTAGTTTTAGAACGTGCTATCTTGAAGTTACCTAAAACAGCCCTGTAGTAGCCTCTTTTGATTGGCCAGCCTCTGACAGCCGGAGTCAAGCTGATCCCTGAGTAAGTATAAAGAGGCCTGGTACTGAAACAATACATGCATTTGGTGGAAGGAGATTTGCTTCCTAGAGAAGCCAGTGACAGGAAAAGGACTGGGGAGATAAACTGGACTTCAAAGGTGGAAACACAAAAGGTACAGGACCCAGGC
This sequence comes from Lissotriton helveticus, assembly GCF_964261635.1. Lineage (NCBI taxonomy): Eukaryota > Metazoa > Chordata > Amphibia > Caudata > Salamandridae > Lissotriton > Lissotriton helveticus. The sequence continues at coordinate 1,931,483,979 of NC_136063.1, read as the reverse complement.
CAGCCTCCACTTCCTTGATCCCCAGCAAGGTTGGAGCCCCCTAATTAGATTAGGCGAAGGGGAGTGTAGGGAAAAGTTAGCCACATATGTGGGCTGGGTTAGCCTGACCTGCACTCTAAGGAGAGAATTTCTCCATTTTGATTTTTGGAGAACTATGCATTCTGAGTCAAAGATATTCCACATTTCCCAGGAAGTGGTCAAAATAGAGGTGGCAAACCCCATTGTTAGGGGTGCCCCTCCATACCCCCATTGCCAGCCCAAAATGGGGAAAAAGATATGGAAGACCTATAGGGGCCCCTCAGGTCCCTGCCTGACACATCAGAAGAATCACTGCCCTGCTGGACCTTTGGACTGCACCACAGTAGGCAGCTTGCATCTGCTGCACTCTCAAGACTCTACACAAGAAAGGACAGTGCCTGTCTTAAAGGATAAAGAGTGGACTACCGGAGGAGCAACTGGTAGAAAAGATTTGGAAGAAGGAACTTGCAACAGCCCAGAGTGAGGACTACTCCAGCTGACAAGCTACACCTGGATGTTCCTGGAATGCACAGGTGCACTGTGGGAGATTGAGTCTAACCCTCAAGAGCCAATCCAGAGTTTCTGAACCTTTGGCCACCGCTAGAGGACACTGATATCCCCAAAGGAACCAAGAACCAATAAAACTACAGCTCCTGGACAAGTTTGCAATGCGTCGAGGGCCTTTGGAGTGCTTTCTGAGACCATAAATTCAAGCTTTTTGCTGTTCGTGTATGGGTCCATTCATTCTGGAACCACGTCGCTCACACAAAGGATCAGCGCGAGCAGGTGCAAGTTCATCTCTACACACAGCAAGAACCGCCATTCGCAATCACGAGGCTCCAGCCCATCCGCACAAGGCCCAGCAGCTCTTCGTGCCCCATGGGCCACTACCAGCGACACTCTCCTGGCACCGGTGACCATCTTCCCTGCAAATGGGACTGTTGGCACAATACTTGAGAAAGTAAAACTTTAGCACGACCTACCTGGAACTGTATCTGACCTGTGCTCCATCGCAGTTAGCGGAGATTTTAGATTTGAAACCGCCCAGGGCGATTAGATAGCTGTGGTTGGTGCTTTATGCTTTTAGGCACTAAACAGCAATATAATCTTTAAAAATTCTGATCTCTGGCTCCCTACATTAGATTCTGGTAATTTTGGTGTAATTTTAAAGATAGAAATATTCTCCATTTTTATTAATTGGTTTTGCATTTTGTTGTCTTTCACTTATTTACTGTTTTGGTGATATTAAATGCTTTACACACATGTCTTCTAAGTTAAACCTAACTGCTTGTCTGCCAAGCTACCAAAGGTTGATCAAGGATTCATTATTGTGACTTGAATGGGCCTTATTAGTTTTGTGGGATTATTACCAGCTGTAGTTACCCAGTTACAGTGTGGAATTTGGTGGCTGGTAAATCCAACAAACAGACTATTCTTTTTTGAATGCACACTAACCATTCTCATGAATAGACTATTTTTAGTTTGCAATGAACTAGTGAATGGAGAATTTAAATGTAAACACATAAGGGAGAGTAGTACACACAAGGGGGAGTAGTGTATATGAATCTCTAGATAAGAGGTGGCACATGCTCAGTGAAAAAATAATGCCATCACTCACAATATTGTGACGTACTTCATCATCATGCTTTGCTTCAATACACTCCTGCGCAGACCAACGCCCAGGGTGTAGCAAAAGGGAGGGGAAGACAATACAAAAAAACATATGAATAATAATATACGTAAGGGATCCAGGGTTTATCGAAAGAAAAGTAGAGTTAAAACTAGTTCAGTGCTATCTTTTGTAATTAAATGTATTCCTAGACCCACTAACTAGGATTTAAAAACTAAAAGGATGGTGGTGACAGGAAAATATTAGGAGTTCCTACACCCCTCCTTACTGCCAGATTGTCGACATGCTTCAGCTGCTTTGTTAGTGCCTGCAATTTCAGGTCATCACAGCCTTCATCAGGACTTTTTTTTAGATCCCAGCCATTTAAATCCACTCAATCCCCAAGTTCCGGGACTCCGGAACCAATTGTTCACAGAGTGAGGGGCCCACTTAGTAACTGTGGTCACACTTACTCCAAGTGTGGTGCTCTGCCTCGACCTCTTGTCTTCGGAACAATTGGTTTCGGACACCCGGAACTGGGGGATTGAGGGGATTCAAATGACAGGGAGCTGAAAGTTCCTGATGAAGGCAGTGATGACCTGAAATTACAGGCCCTAACAAAGCAGCTCAAACATTTTGACAATCTGGCAGTAAGGAGGGGTGTAGGAACTCCTAATACTTTCCTGTCACCACCATCCTCTACGTTTTAAATCCTAGTCTGTGTATCTAGGAATACATCTATTTACAAAAGATACCACTGAACTAGTTTTAACCGTTACTGCACCTTTTCTTTCAGCATTCCCAGGATCCATTACGTATATTATTATTTATATGTGTTTGTATTGTCTTCGCCTCCCTTTTGCTCTACCCCGGGCATTGGTCTTCGCAGGGTGTATTGAAGCAAAGCCCAATGATGAAGCATGTCACAATATTGTGAGTGAGGGCAGTATTTTTTCACTGAGCACATGCTACCGCTTATCTAGAGATTCATGTACACTACTCGCCCTTGTGTGTTTACAGTTGTGATTGGGGAGGCTGGAGTAGTGGTTGTGCTATGCCTCTCCCGCCTTCCAATGTGTGTGAGAAAATAGAGAATTTAAATCACATGACAATAGCCTTGAATTACCCGATACTTATATCCAACTAGATAAAGACTCAAGTATTGTTTAAAGAAAAGTCAGTTCAAGATATAAATGTGGGTTGTTACAGCATAAAGCCTCTGATCACTGGAAATATTACTCCATACTCCTAAAAAAAAAAAAGAAAACACTGGGGAAATGGAACTGAATGTTTGAACGTGCATGCTGGGATGGTTTGAAGAAAATGGAAAAGGATGCTTGAGTCGGGGCTTAACCACATTCTGAGGCCCTTCTGTTGACCTCACTGACCTGTTTCAAGGACAGCAACTACTGGGGATTCCTTGGATCACTACGATGCAGTGGTGCAGCTAGGGAGGTGGATCAGAGAGAAGCCCTGAGCTCTTTCAAAACAGAACAGTAATGTTGCCGAGACCCGCCCAAAGTTCTAAATGCTAGGCTAAAACTAGAGGGTTCAACTAGAAGCCCAGACCTCTAAGCGACCCTATTCGTTCAGAACCTGTGATGAGAGACTGAGGACTATTCAGTGATACACCAAAGCAGCAGCCACAGCATCACAAGAGCCTGGGATCCAGCATTGCTCCTGCTGGGGAACTGATGGAGGGGGAAACGCATAAACATGATAGCACACACAAGGTAACCCTCCACAGTGGCAGTGAATAATGGCCAGGGAGCTGATAGGTCTGGGGTCCATAAGCACCACAGAAGCACATAGGGATCTGAGCATGAAGGAGGGCACCAGGTGAGTTCACAAAGCTGGGGCGGCATCTTTATAGAGTAGCTGGAAGAACAGGAACGCCCTCATAGCCTCAGAGGAGATAGTCCCAGCTGCCTCCTGGGTCGTTTCAACATAAGAGATGACCTAATTGCGGATAGTGAAGGACTGGACTTTTTAACAGTACCAGCGGTGCCAGGGAACAACACCTATAACCTTCATGGGATACCTGTTTCGGCGCACAAACTACAGAGACACGGGACACTTCCTTCGGCGTCAAAGATTCAAGGTTTATTGCTGCAGGGAACACAGAAGTCACGACAAGTACAACACGTGCAACTTGGGGAGACTGCTTCAAATTGGTTCTGTGGATCGCTCCTTTTATACAAAATTAACTCATAGGACAACATGGTACACAAAAGTTTACAACCTGGTTCCCATAATTATCCCCCAGAGGGGTCGCTTTGGTCACTTTGGTACACATAAGGTCCGGAACATAAGTGCGGAAACATTTGGCGGTTCCCAACTGAAAAAACCCATCTTCCCAACATTAGTGAATTCCAATCGGCAGTAAAACAGATCGAAATAGGGACAAAGACAGGTGCAGAGGGAGGTGGAGACAGTGGGGAAATCGAAACGGGTGTAAAAGGGGAGGTATCGGGAAACACGAGATACAGGCATCAAAGGGACGAAAGGGACGTGCCTAATGAGATGCACAGCTGAGACAATAAACCGGACGGCAAGATGAGCCTCGAGCGGGGCCATCTGCCTTACAGTATCATCCCCCTCATCGTAAAAGATATTTACAAAGTACATGTGTCTTCCACAAATATCCTGAGAGTCCCAGGGTGACGAAGCGGACAGTGTCCGTTCGCTGGCTACTTGAGGGCAAGAGACAAAATGGATGCCGTATCTAAGATGGAACCCGTGGGTACAGATGAAAAACCCACATATCAAATGAACGGTTTAAGTTAGCACAGCGAAACTGCGCACACTTACTAAACTCGTCATTTGCGGTTCTTAGATACCAGACTCGACCATATTCGTGCGAATCAAAAAACATCACTTAAAATTGTCACGGAACCTCAGACGCTCCTTTTGCCCTCATGTAGGCAAGCACTAGTCGGAGTCATATTCGATATTCATCAGACCCTCGAGATGTTGCTGTAGCATAGCTCTGTCCAACCGAGACCCTTTGGTAACAGGTGGCTGTCTCATACACGTTGTAGCACAGAGGCCACATAAGGCAGGACCGCACTGCACGCAAAGGCAACAAGTGAACAGGAACACTACAACGACTCCAATGATCGTCAGAATTTTCCAACCCCAAGTCGACATTAGGCCCCAAAACCATCCAAGTAGCGTCCAATCCCCTACATCCACGTGTATGGATTCGGAGATCTTATGCAACTTCGAGATGGCTTGATAGACAGTCGGAGCGTTATCAGGAATGAAAATACAGCAGCTCGAATGGATCACCTTACATACCCCACCTCGATCTGCTAAGATCACATCTAAAACCATACGGTTTTGTAACGTCATAAGTCTATCCGCCTGAAGTTCTGTGGTGATATTACCAAGGGCACTGGCAGTAATATTAGCTGTCGATTCTACCACTCGAGTCAACTGTCTTAGGTTCCTACTATTAACCATAGGTCCCCAAAATGGGAGGAAACCCTTGAAAAAGTCTCCTGCCTCTTGACCGGCAGTATCCTCTTCGCTAATTACGCCCCTCACAACTCTAGTTTTGTGATAATCTGCATCTACAGTAAACGTCGGAGGCAACAAGTTTGCGATAAAACATGAGCCCATGAAGTCAGAGGGCAACCATGCATATGCACGATCATGACAAATAAAGTATGTACCCTTGGCAGCCAAAAACACAGGGGACGAGACCATTGGCAATATATAATTTTCAGTGCAAGCACTCTCTCCAAGTCGGGCTTTCGATCTACGGCCGCTACCTATTAAACAAAAATTACCAATGTGGGGTACGACCCATATCGGAGGCGAGCTTTTAAGCTGTTTTTCACCAGTGAACACACTATATTCGCCTCTACTTAGGACCCTATAGGCTTGTACCTCTTCTTCAGGGATAAGCGAGGGATCATAGATATCGCTATCTAAATCCTCTATAGCTATAGACAAAGATTTTTGGTACGAGGTAGGACCAGAGTAAGGGGAACGTGGTTCTCGAATGGGGTGGAAACCCAGTGCGCTTCGAAACATTGTTTGAAATGCTCGAGCAGACCCTTGGGAGCTATACGGTAACACCAGATATGGAATTCCCTTATCCGTAGTATGTGGCATCAACCCACACACCCAACAATTAGTAGTGTTAACCACTAACTGATGCTGATGAAGGAGTTGAATAAAGGAATTGTTGCGGAATTCTGCACGTCTAGCCTGCTCGTGTTCAGGTAAGATGTGAAAAGAATGAGGAGAGTCAGTGGAGATGAGTTTAAGATTAGGGGTAGGAGTAGGTATAGTAGAAGGCAAGAAGTAAGACATTGTGTAATACACTCCACCCGCTAATAACGCAGAACCAGTCACAAACAGTACGAATATTTGGAACACAAAACATTTGGTACGACTGAGTTGCTGCAGCTTGAATCTTTGTGCTTGAGCTCTTTCCAAGTCCATCAGCTTTGAAAATGCCATTCCCTATGACCGTCCGCAACGTTTCTTGACGCACTTCGTTCTGTGCAGCAATAGTCAATTCCTAGGAGTTCCCAGGAATCGACGGTCTTTAACCTAGCGTCAAGACCTACTAACCAGGAGGAAGTACACGCGCGGCCCTACGGCCTTTATTTCACAAATATATATATATATAAAAGCAAATGTCTCTCAGCTGTGGAAACAAAAATGTAAGGAACGAAGCTCAATGAATATATACAAAATAATTACAATAGTATGAGTGTTCAAACTGATCATGGAAAACGGGATAATGCACTTGTCAAGGGACAGAACGGGGTTTTTTATTAGTCTTTGGTGCTGGATCTTAAAAAATATCGGGTTTTCCCAGGACGTGTCTGTTCGTTAAACAAAAGATCCATTGAAGGGACAACGCCCTGTTGATCAGCTGAATGTTCTGGTCTTGAGTCTTCTGATGACAAGTGTTCAATAATGCCTTTTTGCTGCACTGAGGATTCTCCGACAGGTTGTGCGTCGCTGAAAGGTACAAACGCCGACAATCTTTCGGTTTCAGTTGATGCAATGCCTTTCCTCACCCATGAGTCTGCTGGCAACGGAATGGGGACTTTCTTGGTATGGGTGGCATGCACCCAATTTTTCCGCCCCTCAAGACGAACTGCAGTTCTCGTGGCAAGGAGGACCTGATAGGGTCCAGTGAACCTGGGATCCAAATTGTTCTTGCGCGAAAAATTGCGCGTTACCACCCAATCTCCGGGCTGGAGCTGGTGGCCTGGACCCTCCGTCTGTGTCGGCAATGCTTCGTGAACCTGTTGGTGAATTAACCTCAGTTTAGCAGTCAAGTCATGAAGATAATCGATTAACATTGGATACTCAAGTTCGCAAAAGGCACCCGGTCTAGGGACCCCCCAAACATTGGCAGGACGACCGAACACTATTTCATAGGGACTGAGCCCTACTCGGGAGTGTACAGTTGCCCTTGTTGACAGCAATGCTACGGGTAAAGCGTCAGGCCACGAAAGACCTGTCGTGGCCTGAATCTTTGCTAGTTTTAGTTTAAGGGTGCCATTGTACCCTTCAACCAAACCGGCTGACTGAGGATGATTGGCACTATGAAATTTCTGTACAATCCCTAACCCACGACACACACTCTTCATCACGCTCCCAACAAACTCACTTCCGTTGTCTGACCACACAACCCGAGGCATTCCGTAGCGGGAAAAATACTCTTTGAGTAAAATTTTTGCCGTGGATAAAGCCGTATTATCCTTAAGGGGGTAGGCCTCAATCCACCTAGAAAATGCACACACCACAACCAGCACATACTTCAAATTATTACATCTCTCCATGTGGATAAAGTCCAACTGGATAACTTCGAAAGGGTACGCAGGAGGGGCAAAATGGCCAGGTGGAGTGGGAGTGCCCTTACCAGGATTGTGCATCAAACACACCATACAATTCTTAACCAAGCGTTCAGCACATTTCGTAATACCATCATTCTTCCACACAGGAAACAGCAATTTACAGATACCTTTCGCGCTAATATGTGCTAACCCATGTGCCATAGTCACAACAGCCAGCACATATGCATCAGGCAACATCCATCTTTTCTGTTCCGATAAGTCAGTCCAACAACCATTCGCATCCAACTTTCCCGTACTTTCTTTCCACTTCGTCTTTTCAGTCTCGGTGGCCTCATTCTGAATTGCTTTCACACTCTCGATAGTGTTCTCACACATACTTGATTCTGCAGGCCACCTAACCGAACTCGTCACATACATTCGAGTGCTAAGGTTCCGGGCAGTCTCCTTAGCAGTCTCATCCGCAAACGCATTACCACGACCAACATCATCCATCACTTTACGATGCGCACTACATTTAACAATCGCCACTTGCTTAGGTAACGTAAGTGCATCCAAAAGATCATTTACAAGCTGGCCATGCTGAATCTTCGTACCATGTGACGTAAGGAATCCTCTCTCTCTCCACAATCGTCCAAAACTATGTGCCACACCAAACGCATACTGGCTATCTGTAAACACATTCACCCGTTTATCTTTAGACAACACACACGCTCTCGTCAAAGCAATTAGCTCAGCAGCCTGAGCCGAATTTTGATTTAATCTTGCACTTTCCACAATCGTTCTCAATGTAACTACAGCATACGCAGTCGTCACATCACCGTTCGGCAACTTGAAACAAGAACCATCCACATACAAAGTACCATCGGGATTTGTCAATGGAGTATCTCTTAGGTCAATGCGACCCTTGGTTTCCTCTTCAGTTCTGAGATAGCAGTCATGTACTGCTTCATCACTTGATTCTGTGTCGATCGGCAGCAATGTTGCTGGATTCAACACATTACATCGTTTTATCCGTATGTGACTGGCCAGCAATGTCAACTCATATCCAGACAATCTTGCACTTGTCAGATGTTGAGTTTTCGTTCGGTTCAATAGAGTGTCGACTGCATGCGGAACCATTACCGTGAGCATATTATCCATGACTAGACCTGCGGACTGTCGAATGGACGCCGCAGCTGCCGCTGTTGCCCTTAAGCAACTTGGCAAAGCTCTTGCTACTGGGTCTAAAGTCGAAGAAAAGTAGGCACATGGGCGTTGCTTACCACCAAAAGATTGTGTCAAAACACTCAACGCGCAACCATCCCTCTCGTGAACGTATAGTGTAAACGGCTTACTGTAGTCAGGGGTACCCAACACAGGAGCCGAACACAGCGCATCACACAATTCAGAAAAACTTTTCTGACATTCTTCAGACCAAGGTACTGGGGATGAAACATCCTTGCACGTAAGGGCTATCAATGGTTTCGCTAACAATGAAAAATTTGGAATCCATTGTCTGCAGTAGGACGTAATACCTAAGAAGGCGCGAACATCTCTCTGGGTTTTTGGCACAGTCATTCGGGAAATCGCTGCAATTCTCTCTGGGGTCAACCTTCTCCCTTCTCTTGACAATAAGTGACCTAGATAGGTAACTTCTTGACAACAATACTGTAGCTTTGAAGGCGACACCTTGTGGTGCAAGTCATGTAGATAGTACAATAATGATACTGTAGCCGTTTTGCAAATAGCTTCTGTATCAGCTGCCACTAAAAGATCGTCAACGTATTGAATCAAAGCTGCACCCTTAGGCAATACAAAGGCATCAAGCTGACCTTTAAGTGCTTGGCTGTAGATTGATGGACTCTCACAGTAGCCCTGTGGAGCGCGTTTTAGCCTAAAACTGCGACCTCCTAATGAAAATCCGAATAGGTCTCTGCTTTCCTCTGCAATTGGGATGCTAAAGAAAGCATTCTTTAGATCGATCAATGTGAACCAGGAGGCAGTTGCCGGAATCATTGTTAGTAAAGCCGTAATGTCAGGGACCACAGGAAATTGCGGAACCACTATTTTGTTTACCTCTCTCAAATCTATAACAAAACGATACACAGGAGGTTTAGTTGGGTCAGTTCGTTTCAGAATTGGTAATACAGGGCTATTGCACACGTTTCCACGAGTTTCTTCAACAACACCTTTTCCAATGAGATCATGAACGATTGCTAACAGCGCTCGTTCGCCCTCAAGAGAAATACGATATTGAGGTAAACGCGGTAATCGCGCATTTGGTTTTAATTGAATCACATAGGGTGGAATGTCTAACAGGCCCACGTCATTGGGACCTGTGGCCCATAAGGACGCAGGGAGGGAATTCAATTCCGGTGGGAATTTATCAACCGATAAATACATGGGAGAGACCACTCTCCTTCCCAATGTAAGCTCCACTCCTTCGGGGGAACAATACAATGTTGCATATAATCGTTTCAACAAATCCAGACCCAAAAGATTTTCACCACAACCTGTAGATAGAATCAGTGGAGCCGTTAGCTCACGAGATCCAATCATAAGAGGCAAAGGGTTAGAGACTGGGTTACTAACAGGGGCGCCAGAGAATCCGAAGGAAACATTCGTTAAGCCAGACAAAGGTGCGCCAGGGAGTTTTGAATGCATGATGGAACTTTTCGTCGCACCAGTGTCTAACAGAAAAGGCTCAACTACACCCGATGTAGTCACTGCAACGTAAGGCCCACTCTGATCGACCGGAACTGACACTACTCCCTCTCTTTGTCGTTGGCTGTCCTAGTAGTGGTCATTTACAACAGTCTCGTGGTCTATATAATAATCATCAACATTATACTGTGCAGATCGAACTGACCCCGCATTTCGCTGGTCAAAATAATTATTTGCATCCGATTGATTTTGATGACGATCAATCTGATTGTGGGATGAACCACGACCTCTACCACGTGGTGCCTGCTGAGGACCACCGCCACGATTTCCTCGTGTCGACACACCATTCAGACGGTCCCGTAAAGCAAGACAATCATATTTTAGGTGTCCCTCTTTCCTACAATATGCGCACTGATTATACCCAAGTGAAGATCTGGGATCAAAGTTGTCAGAGCGCGGCTGTGTTCTATCGAGCTGTGCTCGTGGTCGATACTGCTGTTGTGCATCATTTTGGTTTGATCGTGGAGGGTATGCTTGCTGCAACAAAACCTTCGTTTTGAGTTCTTTCGTTTTCTTTTCTACACGATCACTTTCTTCCTTTTCCCTATTCTCATAATACTGAGCCGTTGCTAATATTTGCGCAGGGGTTGAAACTGCCCACGCACTTTCCGAATTCTTTAATTTGTTGCATAGCTCAGGCAGCAAATTTGACACAAATTTGTCAACGAATAACCGCTGACCTCCCTCAGCGCCCATGTCCTGGCCGCTGTGGTCGACAAACGCTTCCTCAAACCTTGTAAAGAAATCCGAGACACTCTCGTCTTTCTTTTGTTTACAAGCTGATAACTTATCCCAGTTCACCTTCATCGCTGGCATGAGAGTTTTCATGAGCGTAATGATTTTCTGAGGCAAATCCAAGATCAACTGTTCAGGTTTAGCCCCACCAACTTGTAATGCATCAGCTGCTAGCAGTGCAGCCCAATCACCCCCTAATTCAGCTGCGTGATTGGCTTGACGAATTTTAGCCCAAACTGGTTGCGGTACAACATTGCCAAACAACATGTCGATGTCGGCAATATTCATAATAGAAGCTTCTATCAGTTGTGATAACTCCTTATAATAACCAGCCGGATTTTTACGCGGATCGGGTAAGGATTGCTTCACTTGCAAAACTTCCGATCGTTTCCATGGAAGATGTATCCACACCCTTCGAAAATGTGGTAAAACCGCAGGGTTAGCTTGCGGATCTCCAGGCACCCACAGTGGCGGGACTTCTCTCATGGGATACTGACCAGGAACCGCTTTCCAGTTCTCAGTGGTATCATCTAATGACACCCGAGAATGTGCTGTGGGTCTGAATGCTAATAAGCGTTCCACGGCACGTCGTACATCGTCTCCTATAATCATACCGTTCGAAAAGTGACTCTGGAGTTCAATTATGTCGGACGGTACATCATCTACATCATTATTGTACCATTCTTCTCTCAAAAAGTTACACATTTCCTCAAATACGAATCTCTGCGTGGGCTCATTAAACTGAGAAAACGTATCAAATACTACACGCGGAGTGTAATTAGCAGGATGTCTTATCCACCTATGTGCCATTGTTACTAACGTCTCTTTCTCCCTACCACTAGGGATCTGACTCCGTCTCTGAGGAGTTTCAGATGAATCAGACGAAAATAACGGACCGGAAAGAGGTGAATAAAGGGTAGCAACAGAGTTAGGAACACGCTTACGAACAGAAGGAGAAAGAAAAACAGGGGCAACAACACTAGAGGTGAAGGAAGGCATAGTAGGAACGGACAAGGTAGTTGGAGTAGCAGAAACAACAGTCTGCAAAGGTACAGGTACGGGAGCAGTAGGAACGAGGACAGGTGGTGGAACAAACGTAGGGTTAACAGCGGGCTGGCCCGCAGCCGCTGGAGCAACAAGAGGAACAACAGGAGGAGCTATAGGAGGAGCTACAGGAGCAGTAGCACCCTGTACATAAGGAGGTGGTGATTTCATCAAGTATGATAACAAAGAATCCTCCTTCAAATCTTCTTCTTTCTTTTCTAGATTATTCGGTAAAACTGGGTAACATTTATCTATTTTCATGTGATGCAATCTAGTAGCGATTTCCATATCTTTTTCTTCTTTGTCTTGTCTACATTCTTTTATAGCTTGCATTATCGGAACAAACTCTTGCTTTTTATCCTTTTTAAGTTGTTTGATTTCTTTCTGTTTGGCCTCTTTACGCCATATCCGAAAGGAATCAAACATAGCTGGCCTAGCTTTCTTTAAAAATAATTTAGCCTCAAGATTATCTAAAATCGAAAGTTCAAAAGTTCCGTGTGGTGGCCATCTAAGGTCACCGTCTTTCTTTGTATAGCGGATCCAGTAATCATTATAGATTATAGGACCCACCCCATGTCGACTATATAGATCATGTATCGGAGTTCCAACTGGAGGTATCGGACACGAGTCCTCCAACCGGGAATCCATTGCGCAACATTTGAAAATACGAAACAAATCACTATGGCTAGGCATCGTGCACACTAACCTAGTATCAAACTTCAAGGATTACCGAAGCAATAAAACCTTGTGTAAGTCAAAACCCTCGGTTTTTGGCAATTGCAACTGTCAAATAATACTAAGAACCAATACTAAGAACCACAAATGCAATGGAACCATGCAATACAACAAAGCCTTAAGGCTATTACAAAGCTCGGAGAGCTATTACCACAAAGCCTTAAAGGCTAACCACAAAGCTTTCAAAAAGCTAGAACAACCACTAAGGACTGGGAGCGACCCACAAATACTTAACTCAGAACTTCAATGGCGTCACCAGGAAGGCCCGTCTATCGTCTCGCTTGTACATAAGGTCTACGCCGGGCGTCGAAGACAGGTCGACAGTCAGGGCATCGGTCCGTCGCAGCCGTCAGGAGGCGGGAATCTTCGCAGGGAAAAACTTCGGGCCACTTATTTCGACAACAGGATCGATGAAGCGGGGTGCACCTTCCCTCGGAGATTTCACACGAAGTTCCTCACGATCATCAGGCTTTGGACCGGACCGGTACCGCTGAAGTCGCCCAACGTTGGGCGCCAACTGAAGGACTGGACTTTTTAACAGTACCAGCGGTGCCAGGGAACAACACCTATAACCTTCATGGGATACCTGTTTCGGCGCACAAACTACAGAGACACGGAACACTTCCTTCGGCGTCAAAGATTCAAGGTTTATTGCTGCAGGGAACACAGAAGTCACGACAAGTACAACACGTGCAACTTGGGGAGACTGCTTCAAATTGGTTCTGTGGATCGCTCCTTTTATACAAAATTAACTCATAGGACAACATGGTACACAAAAGTTTACAACCTGGTTCCCATAATTATCCCCCAGAGGGGTCGCTTTGGTCACTTTGGTACACATAAGGTCCGGAACATAAGTGCGGAAACATTTGGCGGTTCCCAACTGAAAAAACCCATCTTCCCAACATTAGTGAATTCCAATCGGCAGTAAAACAGATCGAAATAGGGACAAAGACAGGTGCAGAGGGAGGTGGAGACAGTGGGGAAATCGAAAAGGGTGTAAAAGGGGAGGTATCGGGAAACACGAGATACAGGCATCAAAGGGACGAAAGGGACGTGCCTAATGAGATGCACGGCTGAGACAATAAACCGGACGGCAAGATGAGCCTCGAGCGGGGCCATCTGCCTTACAGTATCATCCCCCTCATCGTAAAAGATATTTACAAAGTACATGTGTCTTCCACAAATATCCTGAGAGTCCCAGGGTGACGAAGCGGACAGTGTCCGTTCGCTGGCTACTTGAGGGCAAGAGACAAAATGGATGCCGTATCTAAGATGGAACCCGTGGGTACAGATGAAAAACCCACATATCAAATGAACGGTTTAAGTTAGCACAGCGAAACTGCGCACACTTACTAAACTCGTCATTTGCGGTTCTTAGATACCAGACTCGACCATATTCGTGCGAATCAAAAAACATCACTTAAAATTGTCACGGAACCTCAATAGATAGATCACCTGGGGAAAGTGCTGAGAGAATATAACTTAACAGAACAGGAGACCCCCTGTGTTGAACAACTGGTGGGGAAGGAAACTGGCATACTGCCAGATACTTGACAATCAGGGGCTGGGGATTGCTACAGCTACCTTCACTGCTTCTGGAGTCAGATGCTTTCCTGTAATCACTGTGCTTGAAAGAGAACCTATAACCCCTAGCCAGCAGACAAAGACAGTGGGGATCAACTAAGTGGCACCAGTGGAAGTGAACAAAGACAGAAGATCCTTGAGTGGCTCTATAAAGACATCACTAAATACCACAGCTGAAAGGATCGAACATTCACCGATCATAACGGGAAGATAAAACAATGCCCATCGTTTCTCCATGGTCTGTAGATGGCTTGTAAGATACTTCTATGCTCTTGAAACTTTGCATCCATTGACTACTGAACTTAATAACCCAGTTGCACATTTCTCCAGTTCTCCTTGAATGACTGGGGGACTTTATGGAAAGCTGTGGTAAGGGCCAATGGTCTAGGATGACCATAGGCAATTGCCACTCTCTCTGATCTGGAACACGTACCATTGGGAGAAGGAGCTTATTTGAAGTATTTGGGGGTGAACGGATTCATGGAAAATGCACAATCCCAAGAGGGTATTCTTATTAACCAAATATACACAATATCCATATAAAGCTAGATAAGATCTTTCGCACTGCTTTCCTACTTATATCTGTCGCAAATAGAATGACCTGGAAGTATATTATCAGACAATAAAGCACATTTTAATGGATCTAAGATGGAGGAAGCACTGAGCGGTTATCCTTAGCTGGACACTGCAGGCTAGTGTGTTGAAATAACCTGCATTCGGAGTCATATTGGATGATGACATCCAACCCTCCTTTAGAGAGAATTCAGGTATGATGACTGATGCTATGATGAAAGTTATTCAGGCAGCTATTCTCGGCTACTGTATTAGGATACTGCATTGGTTAACGCAGTAAATAAATCATGACCAAGAAACCCATAAGGCAAGACTGATGAGACTTGGACAGTACGCTACCCAGAAATACAGTAGGCAAAGAGGAACCAGATGAAGCCAGGAAAGAGCATGCGAAAGCTTGGGCTATAGGAAATACATGACAAAACCACACATTGAAGAAGATAGGACAGGTCAACTGCCTCATAATGAGTATTAGAGACACCCAGGTAGAGATAAATCATGTGTTCCTGTATTATCACTTTGAACCATACAGGTGATCTGATGACTAAGAAATAGACTGCTAGCTCTGAATTGAGGCTCTGAAACACTTATCCTAATCACCTCAGGAAAGAACCTAATGCTTTCTGGGCTGTCCCCGAAATAAAGACAGCCATTTTAGAGTGGGGTATAGGTAAATCGCAGAGGACAGTTGGGTTCCCATTTAAATTTTACAAATAAAAAACATAAGTCGGCCTGCTAGCACCTGAACTCACTAACGTACTCACTGGTGAACCTGAAAGATTTCCTGTATTTCTCGACTGATATGTTACTGAATGCATCTATTTTGAAACTTAAAAAGCAACTGTTGGAAGATTTCTTATTTCATCCCTGGTCAATGTTAAACATTCATTATTAGCTATTAACCAATGTATTACTTGAACAAATATTACACCTGCTACCCCTGATGATTCTCCATGCCAAGGCAGCATTTAGTGAACCATAAGAACCTGGGTACAGGGAAAGACTAAGGCAGAAAGTGCAATAAGAGGCTGAATTCAAGAGTCAAAAATTCTAAATTCAGAAGTCCTGTGATGGATGGGATGCTGGCTCAAGGTTTAGAAAAACAGAGTTAATTGAGCCTCAGGGAGGCAGAAGAACCAAAGGATTTGCTAGCATACATCCCACAAATTCTGGCGACTAACTCACATCTGCTAATTCCTAAACAATTGCTTTACATATATTATTCTGAAAGTAAGAGAGGAAGGATATGCACACTGCATTATATGACATTTTAGGCAGGCCTGACTTACAAATTTACATGAATAGAATTTGAAAGGAAGACAAAATAATGTTAAATTGTGTCAATTGTACAGACTTTACTTGTGGCAACATGATTTGGGTTTATTATTCACTTTGAGCATGATAGATAATGTGCCTCTGATCTTCTTTCTTTGCTCTCTTGGTACAAACTGGCCTGGATCAAAAAAATGGGCACTGTTAGAAATGGGGGTCTCTAGTTGGCAGGTTGTTACCCTTGCCTGAACACTGTCCAAACCAGTTCTACCCTCCCTGCCCAGCTTCAGTAGAGAAGGTGGAAACCGCATTGTGTAGAGGAGACACTGCCTGTTCAGGTGCTAGTGAAAACTCCTCCTACCACTCTAAATGCAGATCATATTTATTCAGCCCAACTATGTGTCACCCAGGAAAGGCAGGGCACACCTCAACCACCCCCACCCTTGTGACTGTCTACAGTGAATGCACATCCCGAGCCCCTGTCAATCCAAAACCAGACAGTCAAAGCACAAACCAGCAAAGCCACACAGAATGGTTAAACAAAAATAGGTCTACTTTCTAAAAGTAAAAGACACACAATGGATCGACGGTATGTAGAACAAATCCAAACATTCACCCCAAGTCAACAGATCTGGGTTAAATCCATCATTCTTTTGCTCATCATGCCACCCCAGTTTAGACCTGGCCATATGCAAATCAGTCTTGTCCCTGTACCTCATGGGAACAGTCCAGCCCAAACTGCCAAGCTAGGTCGGCCCTGGACCGGAAACAATCATCCAAGAACTGGTTTCGGGGTTTCACCCTTCATCAGCCAGGATAGCTTGAATCCAGTGGCACAGTGAGCCCGGGACCCACGTCTGGGCATACCCGGCGCACTTAGGGCCAGAAAGCAAAAGACACACAATTGATAGACAGAATGTAGAACACATCAAAACATTCACCCCAGTCAACAGATCTGGGTTAAACCCTAAAACCTGTCCTAGGATGCTTGTTCCCAGTCCAGGGAGGACCTGGCCTGGCAGTTTGGGCTGGAGTGTTCCCATTGGGTGCAGGGTCAAGACTGATTTGCATATGGCTGGGTCCAAACGGGAATGGAATGATGAGCAAAAACCTGATGGATTTAGGCCCAGATCTCTGTACTGGGATGAAAGTATGACATTGTTCTGCATTCTGTCCATCAATTGTTCTTTTTGCATTTGTCACCCGAGTGGGACGGCTATGCCCAGATGTTGGTCCCGGGCTCTCCATGCCACTGGAGGCAAGCTATCCTGGCTGATGAGGGGTGAAACCCTGAAACCGGTCCTAGGATACTGGTTTCCTGGCCTGGCAGTTCGGGCTGGACTGTTCCCATTGGACTCAGGGTCAAAACTGATTTGCATATGGCTGGCTCCAAACTGGAATGGCACTGTGAGCAAAAAACAATATGGATTTAGGCCCAGATATCTATACTGTGGTGCAGGTATGACATTGTTCTGCATTCTGTTCATCAATTCTTCTTTTTACTTTCTAAAAGTGGCATTTTCAAACACACAATTTAAAAAACCATCTCCCTAAAAAGATGTTATTAAATCCTGAGTTCAACGGGCCTAAACTCCATTTCTCTATCTTTTCCCAATGGAGAGTTATACTTGTAAAATGTTACAAAGCAACACCCATGTTAGCCTATCGGACAGATAGCTTGCAATCGTGAAAAACAAAATAGGCAGTATTTCACTAATAAGACATGACGCACATACCAGGACATGTCCTACCTTTCACATCGATTTTGCCTCATTTGAAAAAATCTAATCTTGATGAAATTGATCCAAATAATTACAGGCCTATTTCATCTCTTCCACTTCCAGCCAACCTGGTGGAAAAAGTCATGAATAATCAACTCACACGATATTTACAAGAGTACAACTTTTTGGATGAATCTCAATTTGGATTCAGGGCACAGCACAGCACCGAGACTGCCCTGATAAAAGCCACAGATGAAATCAGAGCAGTTTTAGATGCAGGAGGTGCTGCGGCCCTTATTTTGCTTGACCTGTCGGCAGCGTTTGACACGGTCGACCATAACCGTTTACTTACCCGTCTAAATTCATTGAGCATTATGAACAACGCGTTCCCTTTGATCTCCTCTTTTCTATCCGACAGAATACAATTAGTTCGCCTTGGGCAATTATGATTCACTGTCTTTCAATCTCCCATGTGGAGTCCCTCAAGGCTCTTCAATGAGCCCTAAACTTTTTTATTATTTGTGTCTGTACTGTCCGCATTAATCAGATCCTTTGGGATGGCTTTAACATCTTAAGCGGACAACACTCAAATTGTCTTGTCCATCTGGAAAAACGTCATGCCGTTGGTAAAACGATTTAGAGATTACATGCTGGCAGTCGACTCATGGATGCATTTGCACTGCCTCAAGGTTAACTCAGGAAAAACGTAGGTAATCCTGTACGGTAATTACACCCCTAACTGGTCACAGATTTGGTGGCCGGACAAATTGAGAGCAGTACCCATCCCGGTCACCAAAGCTAAAAATCTGGGAGTCATTATAGATGAGAAGCTAAACTTTGAAGCTCAAGTCAAAGCAGTCTCATCAGCCAGTTTTTATCTATTCAAGGTGATCAATAAAATTCTACCTTTGATCCCAGTAGACAGCAGGAAAATTGTGGTTACTTCCTTAGTCATGACCAAACTTGATTATTGTAATGGGCTCTATCTCGGACTGCCCGAGAAGCAGTAACACAGATTACAGATGATTCAGAATGCTGCTGCAAGGCTCCTGCTGGGGAGCCCCAAGTTTCAATCAGTGGGTAAGCACCGGCTTCCAGTCAAGTGTTGCATTAAGTTTAAGGCATTATGTGTCACATATAAGGCACTACACAGTACCGGACCTCAGTTTTTGAGACGGTAATTGAATTGGTACTGCCCAAACAGATGCCTTTGGTCTGAAGGGGCAAAACTAATGCGCTCTCAGAGATTCTGAAAGGCTAATTGGGGCGGCAGAATCTTCACTGTGGGTGCTATGAAACTCTGGATCCCTTTCTCCATCAGAAATCCATCTTTAACATCCTTTATTAAAGCCTTATGACCTGGCTATTTAACAAATAGTGCACTAGCTTGCTGCAAGACTTTTAGTGCCAAGACACTGTATGGTATTCGTGCGCTGTATATATTCTAATAACATACACTGCACTCTGCCCAGAGGGGTACCTTGAGCCTACCTGAGAGGTGCCTTTCATGGAAGAAAAGGGAAGTTTGGGGCCTGGCAAGTGAGAGCATATGGCAGTTAAAACAGCATGAAGACACTGCAGTTGAAGGTCCGACACACCTTTGTAAGGCTGCTTGTGTGGGTGGCGCAATAAGTGCTGCAGGCCCACTAGCAGCATTTGATATACAGGTCCTGGGCACACACAGTACACAATACTAGGGACTTAGTAGTGACTCAAATAAGCCAAACATGGAAACACCAATCCATAAACACAGTTTACATTAGGAGCACTTGCACTTTAACACTGAACAGCAGTGAGAAGTGCGCAGAGGCACTAAACCAGCAAAACAAAGTCTAACATACCATTAAAAGTAGGAGTCCAGACAGCAAAAAGACAGAAAAAACACACCAAAAGATTCCAAGTCTACCTCTCACTGGCCCATACCTTAAACAACTTTAGACAACACCTTTCAAAACAAAAGATAAGCGAAAATGGCATCCTACAACCCCCCTAAACTAGCCTGCCCTTCTTTCTGTGCCTCGTGTTTAAAAATTAATACTTTTTGTTCTGCCATCTGTCCTCCTACCCACCCCAGAAAATAAATTAGTACCTTGCAACACTTCCCCCCCATGCACAATAGTACCCCACGTAACCCAACAAGATACCAGGTAGTAGCGCCAGAGTACCACCTGACTTGCTCCAACACTCTCAGATCAGCTGAGACTTGAGCAATATGGTTAAGGTGGGGTTAAATGCCATTCCATCTCTTCTGTCACATCCCTGAGGGATGAGGCAGGTCCAAGTCTCTCCCTCTACCACACTTGGGACTCTATTGTTTTCCTCACTGTAGTTTAATGAAAGTGGATAGGTAGATTACAAATCCAATATTCATGATACTACCTCCTAAACAACACACATATTTTTTAATCTGTTTTTCATTTGTGTTTTATTAATGACAAAATGTACAAGACATTTGTTAGACCCGACAGCCTTAGGGTGATCTTCCCCCAACGTTTTGCCTGCCTTCCTCCACTTTCCTGACCTTGTTTTGCTGTCTTTAGAACTCTGTGCACTTTACCACTGCTAAGCAGCACTACAGTGCTTGTGTTCTCTCCTCTAAACTTGGTAACATTGGCTTAACCCGAATTGGCATATTTAATGTACTTATAAGTCACTAGCAAAGTGCACTACATGTGTCCAGGGCCTGTAAATTAAAAGCTACTAGAGGGCCTGCAGCACTCATTGTGCCACCCACATCAGTAGCCATATAACCATGGCTCAGGCCTGCAAGTGCAAGGCCTGCATGTGCAGTTTTACACTGCTACTTCAACCTGGGTTAACAAACCTTTTGCCAGGCCTAAACATTACCTTTTAATACATACAAGGCACCCCTAAGTTTGTCCTTTCTAACCACAGTCCAGGGTGCAATGTATTTAGAAGTCAGGCCATTTACTTTTAAATTGTACACGTGAAACACTCCCAATTTCAATTTTTGGAACTGCAAGGCCTCTCCTATAGGATACCATTGGGATTACCTTATAACATCTTTTAACTGTAATTCCCAAGTGTGAAGAAGAAGACTTTTCAAGTTTGGCGTCACTGGACTTAAAATTCAATTTATGGTGAAGTTGGATTTTAAATTACAGTTTAGCAAATGCCATTTTTAGAATGCTGGCATCACTTATTTTAGCCATTTGGAGCCTGCTGCCTCTCCTTGTTCAGTCTGAGTTTGGTGACAGTTAGGCTTTGTGTATTCCCTCTGAACAGCCAAACACAAAGGGAGCGAAGGTGTTTCTTCATGTGCCTTCCTGGGAGATGGGAGGGAGGAGCTGGGCAAAGCCTCACACTTAAACCTGAATAGGCTGTGTCCTATCCCCACACAAAGGCCTGCATGGGCCCTGTAGTAAGCCTGGGCAGGAAGGGAGGACCTCTGTGCACTTCAAAACTTTACTTGAAGTCTCCTCCACTTCAAAGGCACAACTGGGTATAAGTACTGCACCTCTGACACAATAGCTTCAGAACACTTCTTGACTTGTGACTACTCTGCCAGGAAGAAGAATGGTTGTGCTGCTAAAAGGACTGCCAATCTCCTGGACTGCTGCTTTGCTGGACTTCTGCCTTTCTGTGCTCTTGCATTGCTGAGCTGCCCTGCTGCCTGTTGTTCTCCTAAGAAGGACTGGACTCGCATCACTTGAACCTAGTGTGACTCCAAGGGCTTACAGGCTTGCCTCCTATTCTAAGTTTCAGGGATATCAAAGACTCAAACTACTTGTATCTGCTTCTTGACTCTACAAGCTGCGAGTCTGCCCTGTCAAGTGGGGCCACCCCAGTCCTGGACCCCTTGGAGTGAGGCCTATGCTGCTTCTACATCCAGAACTCACGCATCCTCATCATAACTGGTGCATCTTCGTTTTTGGGTGATCGGAACCAGTGCATCCTCATCGTTTCTTGGAGGGAATTCTGCGCTTTGCCTTTGGAATCAATGCATCGCCTACTGCAGGAGCAGCAGCCGTGCATCAAATTTGGATCCAGCGCTTCATATTCAAAACCGAAGCATTGCTGCAATGGATTGGAGAAAACCAATGCATCTAGTCTACTGTGTGGTTTGACACAGACTTATCACTTCGGCTGCACCTTGCTTCCTCCTCAATAACGACGCATCCCAAATAAAGGTACTTTTGTTCAGTATCTGGCCCATGCTCCATCTTGCTCGGCCAGAACTTTTAACTATGCCCCGGTCTAGCGTGACCAGATAAACCATTTAAGTGCTTATTGCTTCCAAGTGTTATTTTACATTTATTCTTAAAAATTCATATCTCGACTTCTACTTGTTGGATGTTTTGTCATTTTGATCTTATTTTATTCACAAAATGAAGCTCCATTGTTCTACATCGGTGTTAAATCTTGTTGTATCTTTTCACTGTGTTACTGTTTGAAGTTTTGCACAAATACTTTACACATTGCATTTTAAGTTAAGCCTGACTGATCTATGCCAAGCTACCAGAGGTTGAGCACAGGATAATTTAGAGTGTGTTGTGACTTACACCAACAAGGACTGTGGTTCCTGCTTGGACAGGGTGCATACCACTGTCAACCAGAAGCACAGTTTCCAACACATATGATTTTACTGAAAACATTGGAAACAGGTTGGTGGTAGTTGTTTTTATTTTATTTACACTCCTTTTCCTCTCATCATTTGAATATCAGAGCTCTCAGAGGGACATTGTTATGCGATTCTAGTGAAGCACTCTAAGAGCAGCTAGTTTGTCAACTAATTGCACAAATGAATAACAACAGTACAGAAGACTGAATATATGTGGCATTTATACTTTCAACAGACCTGATAAACTAATAACTAGAGGGGCAAACGCTAAAAGCAGATGTCCTGGGGGCAAATTGGCCCGTTTTTCGGCCGTTTTGCCCCCAGGGGGGGGCAGAAATTTCCCACTAGCACCAGGGTTTTTTGTTGGGGCAATGTGTTTGTTTTGCGAAGCGACCCCTTGGGTAAGGGTTGCTTCCAGGTGGCCATGATTGTGTTTTTGTTTTTCTGTCCACCCTGGGGGCAAATCGGCCCGTTTTTTTTGCCGTTTTGCCCCCAGGGGGGGGGGGGGGGCAGAAAATGCCCACTAGCACCAGGGAATTTAAATTTACTTTTTAGGAAGCGACCCCTTGGGCAAGGGTCGCTCCCTGGTGGCAAGTAATTATGTTTTTGAATTTCTACCCCCCCCCCCCCCCCTTGGGGCAAATCGGCCCTTTTTTTGACGTTTTGCCTCCTGTTTTTTGGCCCACTAGGCCCTAGGATTTGAGTTTTGTTCCAATGGTGGTTAAAATGTTGGTTGTTTTTTACTGTCTGCCTCCCTTGGTGCCAGTTGGTCTTTTTTTGTCCTTACTGCCTTGGCTGGCGGTGTGTGTGGAGTGGTGCTTGGCTGGCGGTGTGTGTGGAGTGGCGCTTGGCTGGTGGTGTGCGTGGAGTGGTACTTGGCTGTCTGTGCACGGAGTAGTGCTTGGCTGGCGGTGTGTGTGGAGTGGTGCTTGGCTTGCGGTGTGCGTGGAGTGGTGCTTGGCTGGTGGTGTGTGTGGAGTTGCGCTTGGCTGGATGGTGTGCTTGCAGTGGTTCTTGGCTGTCTGTACACGGAGTGCTGCTTGGCTGGCGGTGTGTGTGGAGTGGCGCTTGGCTGGATGGTGTGCGTGGAGTGGTACTTGGTTGTCTGTGCACGGAGTAGTGTTTGGCTGGTGGTGTGTGTGGAGTGGTGTTTGGCTGGCGGTGTGTGTGGAGTGGTAATTGGCTGGATGGTGTGTGTGGAGCGGTGCTTGGCTGGCGGTGAGTGGTGCTTGGCTTGCGGTGTGCGTGGAGTGGTGCTTGGCTGGCGGTGTGTGTGGAGTGGTACTTGGCTGTCGGTGTGCGCTGAGTGGTGTTTGGCTGGCGGTGTGCATGGTCTGGTGCTTGGATGGTGGTGTGGGTGGACTGGCACTCGGCTGGCGGTGTGTGAGTAGTTACTTTCTGTTGGTCACTACACACACTGCTAGTTGAGTGACACTCTATGCAGTCCATCATTTTCTGTAGTTGCTGTGTCAGATATGTGGGCGTGTGAAAGTGATGGGCCCTTGAATGGCGCTGGCGGTGTGAATGTTTTGTATGTGTCACACGTACGAAAGGTGTATGAATGCCCTTACTGCCCCTGTGTGATGGTGGTACTGGTAGGAGCAAAAGACCGACTGGCACCAAAGGGGTCAGGCAGTAAAAAAAATTTAAAAAATTAACCAGTGTCTTGATGTTAAACCTCATCTAATCCCAATTGGTCTAAGCCCTATTTGATGGCCCATCTGGGCGAAAGTAAATCTGGGGGGCAAATTTGTGTGTTGTTTTTTTAATTGTTATATTGTTTGTGAAATGTGGTAGTAATTTTTTTTTCTTCTCTATTTTTGTCTTGTTCCAGGCTTATGCTGTTTTGATTGTTGTAGGTTGCGTGTCTGTTTGCAACTTGTGTAGTTGCTTGTGCTTGGTAAGTGAATGTGTTTTGTACTACTTTCCCTTGATGTTTGTCTTTTTGAAAAAGGTTGTACTTATAGCAGTTTGTGTGGCTCTGTGTTTTTTCTTTTTTTGTTCTTTTTCAGCATTAGTGTTTGATGTGCACTTTGTTTTCTAATCTGTCATTTCTTTTTTTCTTTCTAGTGGGATATCATTTCTTTTTGCTGTGTCTCAGCAGAGTAGGTGCTGGTGAGTGTAGCTATATTTGTTAAGAGTGAAATTGTTTTGTATTGTATTGTTTTTTTTGTGAAAGCCTTACCTTGTTTACTTCTTACTTTGCACAGTGTAGGTTGTTGTTCACTTGTGTGTGCAGTCTTCTTGCTTTGTAAGGATAATGGCTAGTCGCAGGATTACTGCTCAGCAGGTTCTTGGTTTGCTTTTTGAGTCTTTCTCTGACCATGGTTCAGAGACTGAGTCCGATTCGGACTCAGAGGTAGGGGCAGAAGATTCAGGCAGTGAGTTTTCTCTTCGCATGGAATCATCATCATCGGATGATGAATCTTCTTCTAGTGCTGATGAAGGGCATATGGTAGTGGAGGACATTGATGTGCCGGTAGTGGGCCAAGAGGCATCTGTGCTGCTGCCTAGGGCCGCAAGGTTTCCTTTCTTTTTACGTCGGCAAGAGGCATGTATGCTGGAGCCTGCGCCCAAAAGGATTCACATTGCTGTGGTGCGCCAAGAGGCATCTGGTGCTTTTCGTCTTCCTGCTGGTGTAGTGCAGCAAGAGGCATCTGGGGCTGTTAGGCTTCCCATTGGTGTAGAGCGGCAAGAGGCATCTCGGCCTGCTTGGTTTCCCAGTGGTGTAGTGCAGCAAGAAGCATCTCAGGCTGCTAGGCTTCCCGTTGGTGTAGTGCAGGAAGAGCCCTCTGGGGATGCTACGTCTTCTGTTGGTGTTGTGCAGCCAGAAGTATCTGTGGCTGTTAGGCTTCCCGTTGGTGAACAGCAGCAAGACGCTTCTGGGCTGCAGGCTGGGGTGGCTGCTCCCCCCATTGATAGGGATGGCCTCTGGGTTCCCCCTGGCATGGTGCAGCCGGCATTGCCAGAGTTCACTGGTGTTCCTGGGTGTAGAGTGAATACTGAGAATTTTCTGCCAATAAATGTTTTTCAGTTGTTTTTTGACGATGTGTTTTTGCAAGAGATTGTTGATCAAAGTAATTTGTATGCAGAACAATTATTGAGGGCCAACAGTGCCAGCCTTAAGCCCCATGCTAGAGTAATCCGGTGGACTCCCACAAATGTTGAAGAGATGAAGAAGTTTTTGGGATTCACTTTTTTGATGGGCTTGCTAAGGAAGCCATCAATGTCTTCATATTGGTCCACTAGTCCCTTGATGGCAACAGCTATATTGCCAACAGTCATAAGTCGTGATCGGTATATGCTTCTTCTTCGGATGATGCATTTTGTTGATAATGGTTTAGCATTGCCACGCGATCACCCTGATTGTGACCGTTTGTTTAAAATTCGGCCTGTCCTTGATCACTTTGTTGATCATTTTTCTGAGATCTTTGCCCCTGGTAAAGAAATTGCAGTGGATGAGTCTTTGCTATTGTTCAAGGGCCGCTTGGTTTTTAGGCAATACATTCCTAGTAAGAGGGCACGCTATGGAATCAAACTGTATATGCTGTGTGACAGTGAGACTGGATATGTCTACAATTTCAGGGTGTACACTGGTAAGGAGTCCACCATTAACCCTCCTGGTTGTCCTTCTACTTTTGGAGTGACTGAGAAAATTGTGTGGGAACTAGGCAGAGGATTATTTAACAAAGGCCATCATTTATATGTAGATAACTTCTACACTGGTGTGCGGTTGTTCAAGGAGTTGGCCAAAGTGGGCACTGTTGCTTGTGGCACAATGCGCAGTAACCGTAAAGGTTTCCCAAAGGAACTTGTTTGCAAAAGGCTTGTGCGGGGACAGTCTACTGCATTGCGATGTGGGGAGCTTCTAGCTGTGAAGTTTTCAGACAAGAGAGATGTGTACATGCTGACTACTATCCACGATGAAAGTACAGAACCTGTGCCTGTTTGGGGTCAGGGTGCTGAAGTGCGCAAACCTTTGTGCATTTTAGCTTACAATAAGTTCATGGGTGGTGTTGACAGAGTAGATCAGAGGTTGGAACCTTATGCTGCTCTTCGAAAGGCTTACGTTTGGTACAAGAAGTTGGCTATCCATCTGTTCCACTTGGCATCCTTTAATGCTTTTGTTGTGTACCAGAAGTCTTGTCCTGAGACGAAGATGCCTTTTGTTAAGTTTCAGGAGTCTATAATAGTGTGACGGGTCAGGCGGACAGGAAGTGTCTCTCCCCTCAGACTGGTGGTCCGCCACCCCCCTCTCACCTTGCACGTTTTCCCCACAGCTCCCACCTGGTACGTGGAACGAGGAACCCGAGTCAGGATGGCCGGATGAGTACACTACGTTCGGCTCCTTTAAGGAAATGGACTCGAGGGACGAGACCCCGCCCCTCGCAAGCGTTGTGACGTCAAAAGGCGGAAGAATCGGAGAGAGGATGAACGGCGATTCCCTGGAGGTGGCGGAGAACGAAGAGGACGAAAGGCGGTATCCAGAGGCCCGAGAGACCGAGAACGACAAGCCAGGAGGCCCACGGTTGGACGCTTCGCCCCGCCACGCTCCCACGGGAGGGGCGTGGCTTCAAGAGGTACGGGGCCGGGTCGCGGGTTGGGTTGGGCAGAGGAGGCAGCCCCCGTTGTAAATAGAGTACTGTACTGTCCTGTGAGCAAATGCCTGCCTGAACACGAGCACTCATAGCACTCCCATTGAAAACGTGCACTTCTCACTGGTGGTTTTTCCCTCACCCCCGGCCCTTACGAGAGTACCCCGAGTGGTTCACGTGTATGACCCGAGTTTCCTTTCTTTTTTTGGTACCGGAGAGGATCAAGGAGCGGAGAGACGTCCCCTCCAGGATAAAGATCGCCCGGACCCCGACCCAGCTAGCGAAAGCTATCGCAGAGTCAGAGCCCCTGGACTGATGAAAAAGACTTACAACCCAATAAAGCCGTCTCTGAAACCCTTATTGAAGGCGCCTGTGTTTCTGTTCTCCCAGACTCCCCTAGTCAGTTCCGGCCCCGTGGTCGAGACCCCTCCCATCCCGGAGCACCCGGGACAAATAGGCAGCCTTGTACTTGTGGAGCAGGCAAGTGTTCCTAGATTTGGAGTGGTGGAGGAAGTGGCTAGATTGAAAGATCGCCACTTTCCTGAATCTATTCCTTCCACTACCGCAAGAGACTTTCGGACTAGAAGATGCAGAGTCTGTTGGCGAAGAGGCGTGCGGAAGGAGTCTCGTATATACTGTCCTGACTGTCCTTCTAAGCCTGGATTGTGTCTGTCAGCTTGTTTTAAATCGTACCACACGCAAAAGAAGTTTTGGGAGTTTTAATGAGCTGTAAAGTGAATTGCCTGGTCTGCATTCTGTAAAAAATGTTAGTTTGTTTCAAGGATTGGCATTAGTGCAAAGTGTTTAGTTTAAGAATTTGTGATAGCTGATTTGTAGGTATTTCCATTTGTTTAGTGTTATTTTGAAAAAAAGAATTCTAAATGTGTTTGTGGTGTGTGCCGGCTGGTGCTTGGCTGGCGGTGTGTGTGGAGTTGCGCTTGGCTGGTGGTGTGCGTGGAGGGGTACTTGGCTGTCTATGCACGGAGTGGTGCTTGGCTGGCGGTGTGTGTGGAGTGGCGCTTGGCTGGTGGTGTGTGTGGAGTGGTACTTGGCTGTCTGTGCACGGAGTGGTGCTTGGCTTGCGGTGTGTGTGGAGTGGCGCTTGGCTGGTGGTGTTCGTGGAGTGGTACTTGGCTGTCTGTGCATGGAGTGGTGTTTGGCTGGTGGTGTGTGTGGAGTGGTGTTTGGCTGGCGGTGTGTGTGGAGTGGTACTTGGCTGGATGGTGTGCGTGGAGCGATGCTTGGCTGTCTGTGCACGGAGTGGTGCTTGGCTGGCGGTGTGTGTGGAGTGGCGCTTGGCTGGTGGTGTGTGTGGAGTGGTACTTGGCTGTCTGTGCACGGAGTTGTGCTTGGCTGGTGGTGTGTTTTGAGTGGTACTTGGCTGTCTGTGCACGGAGTGGTGCTTGGCTGGCGGTGTGTGTGGAGTGGCGCTTGGCTGGTGGTGTTTGTGGAGTGGCGCTTGGCTGGTGGTGTTTGTGGAGTGGTACTTGGCTGGCGGTGTGTGTGGAGTGGTGCTTGGCTGGTGGTGTTCGTGGAGTGGTACTTGGCTGTCTGTGCATGGAGTGGTGTTTGGCTGGTGGTGTGTATGGAGTGGTGTTTGGCTGGCGGTGTGTGTGGAGTGGTACTTGGCTGGATGGTGTGCGTGGAGCGATACTTGGCTGTCTGTGCACGGAGTGGTGCTTGGCTGGTGGTGTGTGTGGAGTGGCGCTTGGCTGGTGGTGTGTGTGGAGTGGTACTTGGCTGTCTGTGCACGGAGTTGTGATTGGCTGGTGGTGTGTGTGGAGTGGTACTTGGCTGTCTGTGCACGGAGTTGTGCTTGGCTGGTGGTGTGTTTTGAGTGGTACTTGGCTGTCTGTGCACGGAGTGGTGCTTGGCTGGCGGTGTGTGTGGAGTGGCGCTTGGCTGGTGGTGTTTGTGGAGTGGCGCTTGGCTGGTGGTGTTTGTGGAGTGGTACTTGGCTGGCGGTGTGTGTGGAGTGGTGCTTGGCTGGTGGTGTTCGTGGAGTGGTACTTGGCTGTCTGTGCATGGAGTGGTGTTTGGCTGGTGGTGTGTATGGAGTGGTGTTTGGCTGGCGGTGTGTGTGGAGTGGTACTTGGCTGGATGGTGTGCGTGGAGCGATACTTGGCTGTCTGTGCACGGAGTGGTGCTTGGCTGGTGGTGTGTGTGGAGTGGCGCTTGGCTGGTGGTGTGTGTGGAGTGGTACTTGGCTGTCTGTGCACGGAGTTGTGATTGGCTGGTGGTGTGTGTGGAGTGGTACTTGGCTGTCTGTGCACGGAGTTGTGCTTGGCTGTCGGTGTGCGCTGAGTGGTGTTTGGCTGGCGGTGTGCATGGTCTGGTGCTTGGATGGTGGTGTGGGTTGGCGCTCGGCTGGCGGTGTGTGAGTAGTTACTTTCTGTTGGTCACTACACACACTGCTAGTTGAGTGACACTCCACGCAGTCCATCATTTTGTGTAGTTGCAGTGTCAGAAATGTGGGCGTGTGAAAGTGATGGGCCCTTGAATGGCGCTGTTTGCTGGTGTGAGTGTTGAAATGTGATGGGTCCGCGGCTGGCGGTGTGAATGTTTTGAATGTGTCACACGTACGAAAGGTGTATGAATGGCCTGTAAAGAGGTTGGTGCCTTGACGTGGTTTTACAGCTCACGCGCTGTGAGTCAGTGGTTCAATTAATCATACTTTCAATTATACGCAGTGTATTTCATTTTTTGTGAAATTACTTGCGAATACAATTGTATGTACTGAATCATCACTCACCCTCGTGCCAAATCCAACCAGTATGTGTGTGTGCTTGCGGATTAGATGGCTGTGCAGTAATATTTGGTTTTTTTCTCTTTCTGCAGTAGGGTGTATCTTGTCCCTTATTGTGATTGTTGTAATGTGTTGCTTTTCCTTCCAGATGGTGTCAGTGGTCTGGTTTGTATCAGGTGTGAATGGCATGTAAAACGGTTGGTGCCTTGTCGTGGCTTTACAGCTCACGAGTTGCGAGTCACTCGTTTGGTTTTTATGCATTTATTTATTAA
This sequence comes from Lissotriton helveticus, assembly GCF_964261635.1. NCBI lineage: Eukaryota > Metazoa > Chordata > Amphibia > Caudata > Salamandridae > Lissotriton > Lissotriton helveticus. The sequence continues at coordinate 1,931,453,959 of NC_136063.1, read as the reverse complement.
CAGAGCATTTCATTTTTTTGAAATATCATGTTAATAAAATGTTATGTACTGAACCATCACTCGCCCTCGTTCCAAATCCAACCTGTATGTGTGTGTCTTTGAGGAATAGATAGCCGTGCTTGATTCTTTGTCTTTTGAGTAACTCAGTTATGGTGTATATTATAGCTATAAATAACTTTCCTAATTTAGATATTATTGTTAATTCATGGTAGTATATGGTCATGTCTTTCTGGTGAATTCTATTGTTGTTTTTTGTCCACAATCTCTTGCAAACTTGAAATTGTCTGTCACAATTTTCATGCGATATTGTCCCCTGAATCGCACGTTCTCCAACTGAAAACTTAATTCATTCAAAACAATTTGGTTTTGCAAGGGGGTTCCCATGAGTTTTTGGCCCGGGGCTTGGCGGGCATCTTTGGAAACTACCAAACCCAAACAGTTCTGAGAACTAGACACCCGGGGGAGTCCAGGGAGGTATGGCATGCGTGGGTCCCCCAATGTTTTCCTACCCAGAAACCCCTGCAAACCTTAAATTTAGGTTAAAAAACCCACTTTTCCATACATTTTTGGGTGGGATCTCGCTGCCGGCACAAATGTCCTACCACCCAGCGTTTCCCTTGTTCTCCCGAGTAAAATGATACCTCACTTGTGTGGGTGGGCCAAAGGCCTGTGGCTAAGGTAGGGGGGCTTAATTTGTCAAACTTAAATAGGACTTTTTTAAAAATTCATTTTTAGCCTGTTCTGCTTTGGGGCACCCACAAAAGTGAGGTATCCTTTTACTCGGGAGAACAAGGGGAACGCTGCGTGGTAGGGCATTTATGACGGCACGGAGATCCCACGCAAAAAAGTTTGGAAAAGTGATATTTTTACCTAATTTTAAGGTTTGCAAGGAATTCTGTGTAGGAAAACATTGGGGGACCCACTCATGCCATACCTCCCTGGACTCCCCCGGGTGTCTAGTTTTCAGAACTGTTCTGGTTTGGTAGTTTCCAAAGATGGCCACCGAGCCCCGGGCCAAAAACTCAGGTGCCCCCCCCCCAAAATCAAGGTTATGTAGCTATAGGGTATTTTAAATTCACCACCGTACGATTTGGACCTTTTCCTGGTGCAGCCACTATGCCTACCCACGCAAGTGAGGTACCATTTTTATCGGGAGACCTTGGGGAACGCTGAGTGGAAGGAAATTAGTGTGAGCCCAGTAATGCCACGCTTTCCCACACAAAAATGTGTGAAAATTCTGATTTTTTTGAGCTATAATCGAGATTTGCAAGGGATTTTGGGTAAAGGAACGTTGGAGGATCCACGCAAGCCATACCTCCTTGGAAGCCCCCGGGTGTCTACTTTTCAAAAATGTGTGGGTTTGGTAGGTTTCCCTAGATGTCCGTCTAGCGTGGATCCTCCAACGTTCCTTTACCCAGAATCCCTTGCAAACCTCATTTTAGCTGAATAAAATCAGTTTTTTCACACTTTTTGTGTGGGAAAGAGTGGCATCACTGGGTTCACACAAACTACCTCCCACTAAGCATGGGCGTAAAATCCGTTACGCTCGCGGATTTTTCGGATTTTCGGAAAATCCGCAATCCGCGAACTCTCGCGGATGTGGCGAGAATACGCAAATCCGCGCGAAGCGGATTTTTTGCTTGTGTTCGCACTGCTCGCGGTCCGCGGCGCGGGCAGCAACAATCTCGCACTCGCGAAAGTACAAAAATTACAAGGGGAGGGGTAAAGGAAGTGGCCCAGTCTCCAACTTCCTGTTCCTGTCCAGCAAGCTCCTCCCATAGGGGTGGGGTGAAGGAAGTGCCCCAGTCTCCAACTTCCTGTTCCTGTCCAGCAAGCTCCTCCCATTGCTTAGTCCATTTCCTGGCCACTTTGATTTCGATCTTGACTGGGAAGGATTACTTTTTGTGGTTGCTGCTGGATATTTGGATTTGAGGCCTTTTGGATTACTTTTGGATTCGAAATTTGATTTCACAAAGAAGTAAGTTGATGTTGTTTGTTTGTGGTGATTTTTGTGTGTGTTGCTTTTTTTTCGACTTTTTTTGGGGGAAAATCTGCAAGTTCGCGAGCTGAGGATGTTTTTGCTTGTGTTCGCACTGCTCATGTCCCGCGCAGCAACAATCTCGCACTCGCGAAATTGTAAAAATTACAATTCTGCACATGAATTGAAAACCACCAGGCTTAGTTATGGGTGCATGCATGATACAACTGTTTTGTTGAAAATTTTTTTTAACATGATTCTGGCCAGGGCATGGATGGCATTGGATTGTGGTGATTTTTGTGTGTTTTACGACTTTTTGGGGTGGTGTTGGGGGCTTGCTATGTGGGTGGGGGCCATTTTATTGCCTGGTCCCGTGTGGGTGGGGGTCTAGGGGCCATTTTTAAGCCAGTTTGTGTGCTTTGTGCCATAGGCCTGCACCCAGTGTGCTCTGATGTCATCCATTATGCCCAGGGGGCCCAGAATCGGTCTGTTCGCGGATTTTGCTGGTTTTTCGCCACCTTTGCGCCGTGAAGCAACAATCTCGCACTCGCGAAATTGTAAAAATTGCAATTTTGCACCGGAAAACCACCAGCAGGCAGCATAAGCCTTCTGAAACTTGATGGATGGCATTGGATTGTGGTGATTTGATTTGTGTTGTGTTTTTTGACTTTTTGGAGTAGGGGTTGGGGGCTGGCTATGTTGGTGGTGGCCATTTTGAGGCATGGTCCTGTCCATGTGGATGGGGGTCAAGCGGCCATTTTGAAGGCAGGCAGTGAGCTTTAAGACATAGGCCTGCACCCATTGTGCCTTGCTTTCACCCATTGTGCCCAGGCGGAGTCAGGGGTACATGAAAGTACAACCCTCGCTGTGTGTGCTCTCTTGGATCAATGTTAAATTCCTGTTTCCCAAAAATTTAGCAAATCCTAATTTTGAAATTTCCATATTGTGTGGTGTGTATTCATAAATGCCTACTTGCAAACTGTTTATTGAAGCGCTACATATGCAACATATATTTACTGATGTTCCTCTGTCTTCGTTTGCTTTTAGGTGCACAAAACTCCGCATCATCGTTGAGCATCAGTGCCAGGAAGAAGTCCTGCTGCGGCCTGTTGTTCCGACATCTGAAGAAGATGGCTCCAAAAAGAGGTGCCCGTAGGTCCTCTTGCAAGAAAGATGTCTCTACTAAGGAGAAGAAGAAGCAAGTGGCACCACTTACCAAGGAGACTGGTGGCTCAACCACTAAATTTTTTGGGGAAAAACAACAAAAAAAACAAAGGCCCACCATGAGTGCTGCACAGGTAGCCTGTTTAGTTGTTGAATCACCAACGACCAGTGATGTTGGTTCATCGCAAGAAAGTAGCAGCACACCACCAACACAGGTTGTAACTCATCTCACAAGTACTATTCAACAACCAAAGCCGCAACAACAACTGCATGGGCTACTAGTACAAGCAGAAGTACATGCGCAAGGAGCTGTCCGAGAAGGAGCTGTCCGAGAAGGAGCTGTCCGAGAAGGAGCTGGCTGTGAAGGAGCTGGCCGAGAAGGAGAAGGCCGAGAAGGAGAAGGCCGAGAAGGAGAAGGCCGAGAAGGAGAAGGCCGAGAAGGAGAAGACCGAGAAGGAGAGGTCCATGGAGACTTGCAAGTAGAGGTCAGTGAAGATGCCCATGTAGCGGCGCATGGAGCGGTGCAAGTGCCCACAATGGTTGTTCTTCCAGAAGTAGGGGCACATGAGGAAATTGACTTTGGAGCCGGGGTATCATGTCAGGAAGACGAAGCCACTCCTCCTGATGATTCATTTTCTCACAGCTCCCCAGCAAGGAAAAGATCAAGGAGGGTGTGTAGAAGTTCCTCTTCAAGCCCCGCTCCATCAGATGATGATCTGGATCTAGATTGGCAACCATCTCCGACGTCTGAGAGGGAGGCACACCATGAGCTGCGAAAGGTATCAAATGTTAAAAGGAAGGGCCCCGGAAAGCTCATACTTATGGATCCGAACGTCGGACTTGATGAAGTGGTGCATTCTGATGTTGTTGAACAGGATGACAGCAATGACCTAGTCATCACACATGTCAGTCCAGCCACACCGGCCATGCAGCAGACAGACATTTATACCCTATCCCGACGTCATGCTGAGCGTGACACTGGCGACGTGCCACTGGTAGCACCACCAACACAGTCAAGTAGTACAACAAGTTCAACAAAACCTACAGCTCCCATATTTTCTCCCCAGAGGGGGACTCCATCCAGCTCGACTCCCTCAAGTAAGGTTGCTGCAATAATTGCACAACCCAGTAGATGTCTGCAAGGCTCATCCACCACAGCTTCATCTGGCATTGGCAGTATCACCTCGTGCGGCAAAACCAGAAGTTTCCAGTCCCCAGTTTGGAACTTTTTTAGTGTCCATGAAAAGTATGATAACATAGCCGTTTGTTGCATTTGTAAGACTAGCGTTAGCCGTGATAAGACTGGTACCAACTATGGAACCCGGAGGCCAGATAGGTCATCTTGAAAGAAAGCACGCTGTCGAATGGTTTCCGCACCTAGCAAACGTCAAGGGAAAGCGATCCCAAAGGGCAAGTGGCCAAAATATACCCATACTAGGTGTTTCATCTGAAGATGACGGGGAGGTAGAAGAAGCGTCAGACATGTGTCCGGTTGCACCCAGTACCCCTGGCAGCACCACACCCTCCGGAACACATAGGAGGCACACTGAGAGTCTGGGAGACACACCAATGCGAAAAATGTCAACACTGATCAGAAGTGGGTCGAAGAAGGCATCAGCATCATCCCGTAAATTTGTCCAGCACACCATTTCAGCCATGTTCTCCTCAGATGTGCAATTTCAACGCAACCACCCAACTGTACGCCTGTATAACACTAAGCTGGCTAAAATGCTAGCGGTGGACCTTCTCCCTTTTTCGTTTGTCGAAGGTGTGGGTTTCCTTGAACTCGTGGCAACATTGGCCCCTAAATGGAAGGTTCCTAGCTGGTTCTATTTTGCCAGGGTTGCTGTTCCAGCACTACATAAAGAGGTGCTTGAGTTGGTGGGGGCAGCTTTGCAGAAGAGTGCTGTTCACACTATACACCTGACAACAGACATGTGGACCAGTTGCCAAGCCCTTGATTACATGTGCATCACTGCACACTGGGTCTCTTTTTCAGGGGTTATAAAACAGATAAATGCAGGTGGTGACTTGGTCGAGATTTTTAAGGGTGCTCGTAAACATGCAACATTAGCCATGTTTGGCATGGAGAAAAGTCATACTGCAGTCAACATTTTGGCTGACTTCAACAAAAAGGTCTCGCAATGGCTGCCCCCAAGAAATTGCAAGGTTGGTTATGTTTCTACAGATAATGGCAGCAATGTAGTTAGGGCCATGGAGGACGGTTTCTATTTCAGAGTGCCGTGTTTGGCGCACTGTATCAACCTTGTCGTGCAAAATTTTTTGAAAAAAGAACTTGCAGTCGACAAAACACTGACCATCTGCAGAAGAATATGCACACATTTCAACCATTCTTTTAAGGCCCGGAAGGAGCTGAGGCGCAAGCAAAATGAACGTAGAATGCCAGTGAAAGCACTTATCCAGGAGGTGGCAACACGTTGGAACTCAACCTTCTACATGCTTGAGCGTCTGCATGAGCTGTTTCCAGTAGTCAATGAGTATTTCTACAACCTGGGTGGTGATACGACAGAAATGATGCTAGCGGTGGAGCAATGGCAGCTAGTTAAAAGCCTGACAGACATGCTTCGTCCTTTTGAGGTCTTCACGCGTGACGTCAGCAGGGAGGACTGTTCTTTGAGCAAAGCTATCCCATTGTTGCTGAAGCTCGAGCACCAAGTCAAGGTGGTGTCTTCACAATTAAAGGACGTTGGAAAGAACGAAGCACATGAGTTGGCGCAGAGATTATTACAACGCCTAGTTAGCAATAAACGGCTTGTAAATATCAAGAAACAACAGCACTACATTTGTGCTACTATTCTGGATCCACGTTACAAAAAGCCATTGTTTGGCAAAGTAATAATTCCTTTTGAAACATCGGATGTTACAGAGTACAAAGGTTGGCTAGCTCAGTCAGCCATTCGTTTTGAAAGAGAGCGGAAGGAAACTGTAGGAGAAGACAGTACTACTAGTGAATCAGCAGGCCATCAGGCGTCCCAAAAAAGCACTTCTGCATCTGTGCCTCTGGCAGAAGTGAGTGACTTTCCCTCTGAGCCGTTAACCACACCAGCAACCGTATCATCTGCACCAGGCCCAGGCGATATGTCTGAAGCGGGTTGGCTAACTCAGCTAGGGTTTCCTTGTCCTAGAAAGGACACAGAAGTGCAAAGTACAGGAATCCGGGAGGACATTCTTTCAATGGTGCAGGCCTATCTGGATGACTCAACAGAGGTCAATATTACTGAGGACCCATTGGCGTATTGGCATGGGAAAAGAAAAATATGGCGAGAGCTCACCAACCTGGCTATCAATTATTTGTCTTGCCCACTCGCAAGCGTGTCCTCAGAACGTGTTTTTAGTTCTGCTGGTGGCATTGTGACTTCCAAAAGGTCCCGCCTCTTGCCCGCAAATGTGGAGCGGCTCACCTTGATAAAGATGAACCAGCACTTCATACCACCAGATTACAGAGTACGAGAATCCACGCAGGAAGAAGAGGACACCGACCTACCTGAGGAAAGTTCTCCTCAGTTACCAGAAGTAACCCCGACTGATGTTTCAGCAGAGTATGAGGACAAGTTCTGCTTCCCTGACAGCGAGTTCTGAAAATGAGTCAATCATTCATTAACTGTAAATTTAGTCCTCCTTATTCACTTTTATTCCTGTGTGTCTGTCTTTCTTTGTTTAGCAAGTGCTTCATCACATTCCCAACAAAACTGTAATCAACCAATAAAACAACAAGCCCATCAACAGAACTGTCTTGATTTTGATGCCGCAGCATTCCTCAGGTTCACAACAGTTAGTTGACAAGAACTCAGTCCTGGTCGTCTATCCTGAGTCCTCCTCCTCCAGACTCACCCTATCCATTACCCATAATGCGGATGCCTGGATTCTGCACAATGAAGAAACTTACGTTGACGAGTCCCCTAACGCTTTAGGACTCTGTGAATTCCAGGTGGAGCCAGCCCTCAAACACAAATTACAGGTAAGGTAAGCGTTTGGATCGGAGGTAGTATAATGGAGTATTCGGAGAGGCGAGAGAGTGACAGTGGTACTAGCAGTAAAGTCCTAGGGCTCTTGAATTAACAAACTCTGTGACAGGCATTTACTTTGGAAAACATTTGGCCTATTACACGTGAACGTTTAGGCGTTATTATTGCTCGCTTGCCTGTCTCAGGGGTGCTGTCTGTGGGGCTTCTAGGTTTTTGGGTTGTGTGAGCACCGCTGCCACATTTCTAATGTTGATTGCTTTTGTTTTGCAGAAAATCCACGCAGGGAAACTCCAGTTGGGGCCCTGCTGCAGAACGCCTTAGGACACTGTGAATTCCAGGTGGAGCCAGCCCTCAAACACAAATTACAGGTAAGATAAGCGTTTGGATGGGAGGTACTATAATGGAGTATTCGGAGAGGCGAGAGAGTGACAGTGGTACTAGCAGTAAAGTCCTAGGGCTCTTGAATTAACAAACTCTGTGACAGGCATTTACTTTGGAAAACATTTGGCCTATTACACGTGAACGTTTAGGCGTTATTATTGCTCGCTTGCCTGTCTCAGGGGTGCTGTCTGTGGGGCTTCTAGGTTTTTGGGTTGTGTGAGCACCGCTGCCACATTTCTAATGTTGATTGCTTTTGTTTTGCAGAAAATCCACGCCGGGAAACTCCAGTTGGGGCCCTGCTGCAGAACGCCTTAGGACACTGTGAATTCCAGGTGGAGCCAGCCCTCAAACACAAATTACAGGTAAGATAAGCGTTTGGATGGGAGGTAGTATAATGGAGTATTAGGAGAGGCGAGAGAGTGACAGTGGTACTAGCAGTAAAGTCCTAGGGCTCTTGAATTAACAAACTCTGTGACAGGCATTTACTTTGGAAAACATTTGGCCTATTACACGTGAACCAACATGATGACAGTGTTCAGTAAAGCGAACTTACTGCAAAACCACCACCCACCAGGCTCAAAAGTAGTAAAAAACAGGTATGCTCAGATAAAGTTTGAAAAAGTATATTTATATCCCTAACAAAATAATCTCCCGCAAGACCCTCCCTAACCCCAAATAAATAGTCCATCAAAAGTCCCCAAAAAACCCAACTCCCAATTCCCACCCCCCAAAAGTCTCTAAAAAAGGGGCAAGGGACACTCTACGGATGCAGGTTGTTCACTTTGGCCTCCAGGGCATCATGCCTTAGGGCCAGGGCATCGTACTCCTCCCGGAGCATGGCGTGATCTAAGCGGAGGCCCTCCATCACCTTTTTGTACTCTTCCCATTTCTTGACCTCCGCCTCCAGGTTGGACACTCTGCGGAGTGCACGGCGCAAGCGAGCCTTTACAGTACTGTGAGGAGGTGCAGCCTTTGCTGCTCGGCGGTGGCGTCTTCCAGCACGGCTCTGGTTGGCTGGAGCACTGCGCTTACCGGCAGAACGTGGGGTCACGGAGGAGGATGCAGAAGATGTTACATTTGATGCACTTGAGTGCGTGTCGTCCCCCTCCATTTCCTCCAGCCGGCGATATTGCGCAACAGTGGCATCCAGCCTCCGTTGCCGGGCCAGTACAGCCAGCATACTCCTGCTCGGTTTTGCAGTTTTAGTATTACCAACTATATGAAGAAAGAAAGACATAATCTGTAACGAATGCTCTTTAAAAATATGATTAACACAAAATGATTCAGCAGGAAGTTGTGTCACAGTACAACTAGCAACTAGCCAGCGCAGTACAAATCTATTCAGGCCAGTATCATGGGCGTCTGCATGGAGGGGCAAGGTGGGGCGCTTATGGTTTGGTGCTCTTTCATATGAAAGAGATCTGGCAGAAGTGAGTGACTTTTCCTCTGAGCCGTTAACCACACCAGCAACCGTATCATCTGCACCAGGCCCAGGCGATATGTCTGTTTCCCTCTCTCTCTCTCTATCTCTCTCTGTCTCCCTCTTTCTGTCTCCCTGTGTCTCCCTCTACCTCGCTGTCTCTCTCTCTCTGTCTCCCTCCCTCACCCTCCCTCTGGCTCCCTCCCTCTCTCTCTCTCTCTCCTTCTGTCTTCCTCTCTCTCTGCCTCTATCTGTCTGTCGGTCCCAGCCTGCTGTAATTACCATATTGTAATTTGTCACTGGGCCAGCACTGGATACACATCATATGCTATCTAAGAGTCAGATAGTACCATGATCCAGCTTACCTGTACTCGCCACCACCACTGCCTGCTTCCTCACAGTCTGATTGTCCTCTGGCGCCGCATCCTCCACAGAGTAGTCCTCAGACTCGGAGTCGATCACGATCACGTCCGAGTTGGCCCCGCCACCAGATGTTCCACCTAAAAAATATATTTAAGACTGTTAGATTACACCACTCACTAGTATTTGGTTTAGGAATGAAGAAATTTGAAAACAACAGAAAAAATAATTGACTGTCTACTCTAGTCTAAAGTAAAAATGTCCCTCCTTCCAGGGAAGGCTGTTGTCTTGCTGCTTTTTTTTGTCACAATTGATGAATGCTTGCTTAATTTTAACACACATCATTTTTCTCTGAACAGACAGACGCTGGACTTCTACGGACAAGAGCAACATCAACTAAACCAGGTGAAAGCTCGGCTCGACCACAAGAAATGTGTTCCATTACTCATCAACTCAGCACCAAGCACTTTTCCTTTTCCAGCTAACTTTATTTTAATATATGTGTTTACTTTTACTTTTAATAAAGCTTTTAAACTTGAATAGACTCTGTGGTTTTTGGTCCTCCAGACTAGAGTGACTGAGCGAAAGGTTTTGTAATTTTTGCAAGGAGGAGTCCGTGCCGCTGACACTACCAGGTTTATACAGTGTGCCAAACACACCACTCTGAAATATTATGACTCTGGTCTTTGGTGTCCATAGTTTGGTTTGTGGAGAATTGTCCCTGCAACAGTAGTATTATTGATTTTGCTCCTATCTAAACACTGTTTCGAAAAAATTAAATTAGGAACGCTTGGACAACAATAGGTCCTCTATACTTAAATGAAAACTTACTGGGGCCAGCAAAGGAGCACTCGCCGCCCTGGCCTGCATCCTCCTCCTTTGGAGCCACTGCATCCGCTGTTTCTGTCCGCTTGCCCCTGGGCGGACCTGACGTACAACATGAAAGAAAGAACAGAAAAAATTGATGATTGCTGCTTGTCGATGTCCTTGTCAACCAAATCAAACATTTAGAAAGAACAAGAACCAACTATTTCAGCCAAAAAGAGGGCTACAAAGGAAGGACTGCACCTGAGCCTCTACTCTAGGGGCAGATTTACAAGCCCCTTGCAGCTCTTTTGCTCCGTTCTTGCGTCACTTTTGTGACGCAGCGCCACAACAAGAGAGGCGCCATGGTGTGGCGTATATTAACAACGTGACGCATATGGGAGATGCATCCCATTCTAAAGCCCTGCGCCATAAGGGAGCGTTCCAGCGCAAGGGAGGGCGTTCCTGCGCAGGAACGCATGCTAAAAGTGGCTATGGGGAATAGATAAAATTTCAATCAGTCATTTAGGACAATGAATGATGCGTCACTGAAACCCTGCGCCTGCATGAAGCAGACTTACGGCTTGACGCAGCATTGCTGGAGCTGCGCCATCGTTGCAACGCAACTCCATCAATGAGCCGCCTTTACAGCACCGATGCGTAACGCTTCGGTGACGTTTTGGCACCATGGCGTGCCGCATTGAAAATACGGCGCACCATGGGTGGTGCTGGCGTGCCTCACACTTTGCAGGGATGCACAGGTAATTGCTAATCTGACACTTAGGGGCATACTTACGAGTTCTGAGCTGGACACCTCCAGATGTGCACCAGAACAAATGCGTAACGCAAAACTAACCTTGCGTCACGGCAGATGCGCCGCAATTACAATGCGGCAAACCCTGGCGCAAGGGTAGGCAGATGCGTGACGCATCTCGTGACGAAAGAGGGGTGCATCTCTAGAGTCGCGTCGCAGGCGCGATGCAACTCTAGCAATGCTCAGGGCTGCCCAATACTCAACATACCGCATTAGTCCTTACGCCTGCTTCAAGCAAGCAGGCATAAAGAATTGACGTAGCAGCGTCGCGGAAGTGCCTGCGTTAAATCTTGTAGATTTCACGCAGGCACTTTTGCGAGGCTCACATCTGCCTGACCGCCACCCCCCCCTCCCCCTGCATGGGAACGCACCCATTGTGGCGCAGGCCCAGGTCTTAACGTGGCGCATCTCCTTAGAAGCATCACGTTGTACATGACTCGCAGGGATGCGCCACGTTTACGTCGCTGTGCGTCAGGTAAGGCAGCGTAAACCTGGCGCAAGGGGCTTGTAAATCTGCCCCTTTGTGTCTAGCATTACGCAGTTCTGTAAAGTACACTCATACATTACTCAGCCCAAATAAATGAACACAAAATAGAAAACAAATAAGCAGTGGCACCGCCACAGAGAAGGAGAGCAGTGCACCTGAAACGCACAGAAGATTTTTAAATATTAATTTACCTCTCCTATCAATGTAATCAGCAGCATTATTGCTCTTTGTAAAAAAGTTAAAGCAAACATTTGCAATATTATATAACACACAGAGCAGGAGAAAAAACAGAGTAGTGAGTGATGAAAAAATTGCTACTACTACTCACCAAGCCCGGGGACCTCCACTCCAAGCAGGTCGAGCAGGTCGTGCTCCCGGTCCAGGATATCGGTCCAGTGGTGGGTCACCGGATTATAGGTGCGCTGGACCCCCGTGATGTTAAAAAGGGCCCGGCACACCTGCCCCCACCGCTTCTGTCGCTCCTGGCTGTTGGTATAACCGGCAGCGATCCTGCCGCCTGTCACAATGGTCCTGGGGAGACGGCGCTGCACATAATAAACCAGTGAGCCCACCTCCTCAGGGCTGAAGATCTCCCTGGGCACCACCATTTCCGCCCTCAAGCGGCCACACGGGAGCCGGGCACGGGCTGCGGTGCCCGTCTTGGGCAGCTTGACAGCTGTCTTCACCATGTTCTGGGCAGGTAAGGAGATAAAATGAAAAAGAATAAGAGTAGAGAAGAAGGAAATAAAAGTTTAAAAAAGTAGTTGAAAAGTAAACAAAAGTAGACTAAAACACAAAAATATAGACCTAGAAAACAAGAGGGATAGAAAAAAAGTTTAATAGATCAAAAAAAAAATATAACAAGCAAAGGATGGCAGAGATATACAGAGGATAGAAACACCATGCCCAGACACATAGGAATGAATGAAAAACAAGATGGCCGCCCGAACACGTGCGTGTAAGTAAGTTCGCACGCGATTTCTCTCGCGAACTCGTGCGAACTTGTATTCGCAAGGCGCTCATCGCGCGAGATTACACATAGCGGGCGGAAACGGAAATACGTCACGCAAACAAAATGGCGGCGCCCGTACTCAACCTTGGGGTAACTCGCACGAGTTCGCGGCTTACACGATCCATTTCGCACGACGCCGCGCCTCGCGAATAGGGCAAATTACCAAAAAACGAGTTTTGCAAAAGCAAAACCAACGAGCAGGTGCAAAAGTTCGAGCTCATCATTTGTAACCATTTACCTGTAGTGCTTCCTGAAGGGGCCCTCCAGAATCCGGTTGCCTACTTGCAACTATTGTGTGACCCTGCTCTGACAGTCACAGAATAGTTACAAGTATGCCATTGCATCCTGTTAAAATTTTTTTACAATGCAACAAAAAGGAAAGGGAGCAGACAAGCAGGTGCCAGCCTTCATTAATGTCAGTTGAGGCAGGGCAGGTGTTGTGGTTTGCATAACTTAAAGCACTTAGCAGGTGTGCTTTGCTTTGCCTCAATAATGTACACTCACTGGTCAATCAGAGGGTGTTGTGATGACACCGAGGGTGGCATGGGTGAACCAGAGTGCCAGTGTTGACAGAGGATGGCAGTGCTTTGCTTTGCCCCAATAATGTACACTGGTGAACCAGAGGGTGCTGTGATGACACAGAGGGTGACATGGGTGAGCCAGAGGGTGGCATGGGTGACCAAAGAGAGTGCCAGTGGTGACAGAGGGTGGCAGTGATGAAGAAAGCCTTGCAAACAGGCTGGGCACGTAGAAACAACAAGTTCGCAAAACTGGCGACCCGACAAGTAAGTTCGCAATTTGCGAAATTGTACAAAACCCTCGCGAACTTGCAGAAACCCGTGCGAACACACACCCCCCCAAAAAATCCGCAAATCCGCGAGGATTCGCGGATTTTGCGTATTGTCGCAATCCGCAAATACGCAAATACGCAAATTCGCGGATTGCGAATCCGCAAAATACGCCCATGCTTACCTCCCACCCAGCGTTCCCCCAGGTCTCCCGATAAAAATGGTACCTCACTTGCGTGGGTAGGCATAGTGGCTGCTACAGGAAAAGGCCCAATTCGTACTGTGGAGACCTAAAAATTACCTTTAGCAAAACAATCTTATTTTTTGAGGGGGTCACCTGAGCTTTTGGCCCGGGCTTGGCGGGCATCTTTGGAAACTACCAAACTCAAACAGTTCTGAAAACTAGATGGTAGGACATTTTTGCCGGCACGGAGATCCCACGCAAAAAAGTTTGAAAAAGTGATATTTTTACCTAATTTTAAGGTTTGCAAGGAATTCTGGGTGGGAAAACATTGGGGGACCCACGCATGCCATACCTCCCTGGACTCCCCCGGGTGTCTAGTTTTCAGAACTGTTTGGGTTTGGTAGTTTCGAAAGATGGCCACTGAGCCCCGGGCCAAAAACTCAGGTCCCCCCCCCAAAAATCAAGGTAGTTTTGCAATAGGGTATTGTAAATTCACCACCGTACGATTTGAACCGTTTCCTCTTGCAGCCACTATGCCTACCCATGCAAGTTAGGTACCATTTTTTTCCGGAGACCTGGGGGAACGCTGGGTGGGTGGAAATTTGTTGATCCACGCAGATTCCAGAAATTTCCACCACAGAAATGTGAGGAAATGTGTTTTTTTTGGTCAAATTCTTTGCTTTGCAAGGGATTCTGGGTAACAAAACCTGGTGGTAGGCAGTCGAGTCACCCCATCCTGAATTCCCCTGGGTGTCTAGTTTTCATAAATGTATAGGTTTACAAGGTTTCCCTAGGTGCTGGCAGAGCTAGGGCTCAAAAACAAAAGTTAGTCTTTTTGTCCAACAAGGGCAAGATTTCACTGGGAAATTGAGGTGCGACCATGTTGCGTTTTGCGCTGTTTCATGTCGCAGCCACTATGCCTACCCACACAAGTGAGGTACCATTTTTTTCGGGAGACCTGGGGGAACGCTGGGTGGGTGGAAATTTGTTGATCCACGCAGATTCCAGAACTTTCCACCACAGAAATGTGAGGAAAATGTGTTTTATTTGGTCAAATTTTTAGGTTTGCAAGGGATTCTGGGTAACAAAACCTGGGGGTAGGCAGACGAGTTACCCCATCCTGAATTCCCCTGGGTGTCTAGTTTTCAAAAATGTATAGGTTTGCTAGGTTTCCCTAGGTGCTGGCAGAGCTAGGGCTCAAAAACAAAAGGTAGTCTTTTTGTCCAAAAAGGGCAAGATTTCACTAGGAAATTGAGGTGCGACCATGTTGCGTTTTGCGCTGTTTCATGTCGCAGCCACTATGCCTACCCACGCAAGTGAGGTACCATTTTTTTCAGGAGACCTGGGGGAACGCTGGGTGGGTAGAAATTTGTTGATCCACACAGATTCCAGAACTTTACTCCACAGAAATGTGAGGAAAATGTGGTTTTTTTGTCAAATTCTTTGCTTTGCAAGGGATTCTGGGTAACAAAACCTGGTGGTAGGCAGTCGCGTCACCCCATCCTGAATTCCCCTGGGTGTCTAGTTTTCAAAAATGTATAGGTTTGTTAGGTTTCCCTAGGTGCTGGCAGAGATAGGGCTCAAAAACAAAAGGTAGTCTTTTTGTCCAAAAAGGGCAAGATTTCACTGGGAAATTGAGGTGCGACCATGTTGCGTTTTGTGCTGTTTCATGTCGCAGCCACTATGCCTACCCACGCAAGTGAGGTACCATTTTTTTCAGGAGACCTGGGGGAACGCTGGGTGAGTGGAAATTTGTTGATCCACGCAGATTCCAGAACTTTCCACCAAAGAAATGTGAGGAAAATGTGTTTTTTTTCTCACATTTTTAGCTTTGCAAGGGATTCTGGGTAACAAAACCTGGGGGTAGGTAGACGAGTCACCCCATACTGAATTCCTCTGGGTGTCTAGTTTTAAAAAATGTATAGGTTTGCTAGGTTTCCCTAGGTGCTGGCAGAGCTAGGGCTCAAAAACAAAAGGTAGTCTCTTTGTCCAAAAAGCGCAAGATTTCACTGGGAAATTGAGGTGCGACCACGTTGCGTTTTGCGCTGTTTCATGTCGCAGCCACTATGCCTAACAACGCAAGTGAGGTACCATTGTTTTCGGGAGACCAGGGGGAACGCTGGGTGGGTGGAAATTTGTTGATCCACGCAGATTCCAGAACTTTCCACCACAGAAATGTGAGGAAAATGTGTTTTTTTGTCAAATTCTTAGCTGTGCAAGGGATTCTGGGTAACAAAACCTGGTGGTAGGCAGTCGAGTCACCCCATCCTGAATTCCCCTGGGTGTCTAGTTTTCAAAAATGTATAGGTTTGCTAGGTTTCCCTAGGTGCTGGCAGAGCTAGGGCTCAAAAACAAAAAAGGTAGTCTCTTTCTCCAAAAAGGGCAAGATTTCACTAGGAAATTGAGGTGCGACCATGTTGCGTTATACGCTGTTTCATGTCGCAGCCACTATGCCTACCCGCGCAAGTGAGGTACCATTTTTTTCGGGAGACCTGGGGGAACGCTGGGTGGGTGAAAATTTGTTGATCCACACTGATTCCAGAACTTTCCACCACAGAAATGTGAGGAAAATGTTTTTTTTGTCGAATTCTTAGCTTTGAAAGGGATTCTGGGTAACAAAACCTGGTGGTAGGCAGTTGAGTCACCCCATCCTGAATTCCCCTGGGTGTATACTTTTCAAAAATGTATAGGTCTGCTAGGTTTCCCTAGGTGCTGGCAGAGCTAGGACTCAAAAACAAAAGGTAGTCTCTTTGTCCAAAAAGCACAACATTTCACTAGGCAATTGAGGTGCGACCATGTTGCGTTATGCGATGTTTCATGTCGCAGCCACTATGCCTACCCACGCAAGTGAGGTACCATTTTTTTTGGGAGACCTGGGGGAACGCTGGGTGGGTGGAAATTTGTTGATCCACGCAGATTTCAGAACTTTCCTCCACAGAAATGTGAGGAAAATGTGTTTTTTTTGTCAAATTCTTTGCTTTGCAAGGGATTCTGGGTAACAAAACCTGGGGAAGGCAGACGTGTCACCCCATCCTGAATTCCCCTGGGTGTCTAGTTTTCAAAAATGTATAGGTTTGTTAGGTTTCCCTAGGTGCTGGCAGAGATAGGGCTCAAAAACCAAAGGTAGTCTTTTTGTCCAAAAAGGGCAAGATTTCACTGGGAAATTGAGGTCCGACCATGTTGCGTTTTGCGCTGTTTCATGTCGCAGCCACTATGCCTACCCACGCAAGTGAGGTACCATTTTTTTCAGGAGACCTGGGGGAACGCTGGGTGGGTGGAAATTTGTTGATCCACGCAGATTCCAGAACTTTCCACCACAGAAATGTGAGGAAAATGTGTTTTTTTTCTCAAATTTTTAGCTTTGCAAGGGATTCTGGGTAACAAAACCTGGGGTAGGCAGACGAGTCACCCCATCCTAAATTTCCCTGGGTGTTTAGTTTTCAAAAATGTATAGGTTTCCCTAGGTGCTGGCAGAGCTAGGGCTCAAAAACAAAAGGTAGTCTCTTTGTCCAAAAAAGCGCAAGATTTCAATGTGAAATTGAGGTGCGACCATGTTGCGTTTTGCGCTGTTTTATGTCGCAGCCACTATGCCTACCCACGCAAGTGAGGTACCATTTTTTTACGGGAGACCTGGGGGAACGCTGGGTCGGTGGAAATTTGTTGATCCACGCAGATTCCAGAACTTTCCACTACAGAAATGTGAGGAAAATGTGTTTTTTTGGACAAATTGTTGCTTTGCAAGGAATTCTGGGTAACAAAACCTGGTGGTAGGCAGTCGAGTCACCCCATCTTGAATTCCCCTGGGTGTCTACTTTTCAAAAATGTATAGTTTTGCTAGGTTTCCCTAGGTGCTGACAGAGCTTGAGCTCTGTAACAAGGCGAGGCTGAGTGACAACGAGGGGTGGTGGACTCCCGGAAATGACCACGTAATGCCTCCTTCATTACAGACGGACTCCTGGGATTCAGGTCAGGACGGACTCAAAGAAGAGGAACACGGCGCCTTTAATTGGGAGTTCACGGAGGAGGAGGACACACCTTCGGTATACGTCAGCAATGCCGGATTGGATAAACCCCAGGAAGTGTTGTTCGTGGCGTGTGACATCACCCCGGAGGAGAAGGCGAGGAGTGGTGTTGGCGAGCGGGCGACTGAAGAGTGCAGCAACGAAGAAATACGAGGAAGACCCGAAGAACTTCACAGAGGAGGCGGAGAAGAGTCCCACGGAGAGCCAGGAGGCCAACGACCCCGTGAGCCGCCGTGCCACTCTCCCGGGGGAGGAGCGTGGCTATCCCAGGTACGGGAGCGTATGGCGGCTTGGGTGGGAAAGCGTGTGTAAATAGTGTAAAAAGCCCCGTGTTTGTTCTTCCTCGTCTCCCCAACCTCTTGTTTCCATTACCCCGCGTTTAACCCTCACTGTCTGTAAAACCCGACCCACATCACTGACTTGTATAGAAGTACTTTGTCACCGGTGATTCCCTCCAGTCTCACTACACACGGTCCCAAGGGCAAAACCCCCCCCAGTAGACAGTGGAACTAACTGCACCCTCTCTGTTGGTCTTCTTTTGCATGGGAAACCGGAGCCAAGGGAGTCGCCTCAATGACCAGACCTTGATGTGACTAACAACAACAACCTGAAAGACGAGAGGTCACATACCCGAACGCCACAACGGATCCAAGTCAGTTTGCAAAGGAAAGACTTACCTTTAGAACCAGAAGAACTTTGATGTTACCATCGAAACGCTTGATACCAATAAAACCGTCTTTACCCACACGACCCGGTGTTACTCTCGTTCCTGACGCGCAGCCTGGTATATCCGTCACCCCAGAACCACAAGCCCAGTTTACAGGCTCTAAAACAAAAGGTAGTCTCTTTGTCCAAAAAGCGCAAGATTTCACTGGGAAATTGAGGTGCGACCACGTTGCGTTTTGCGCTGTTTCGTGTCGCAGCCACTATGCCTACCCACACAAGTGAGGTACCATTTTTTTTGGGAGACCTGGGGGAACGCTGGGTGGGTGGAAATTTGTTGATCCACACAGATTCCAGAACTTTCCACCACAGAAATGTGAGGAAAATGTGTTTTTTTGTCAAATTCTTAGCTTTGCAAGGGATTCTGGGTAACAAAACCTGGTGGTAGGCAGTCGAGTCACCCCATCCTGAATTTCCCTGGGTGTCTACTTTTCAAAAATTTGTAGGTTTGCTAGGTTTCCCTAGGTGCTGGCAGAGCTAGGACTCAAAAACAAAAGGTAGTCTCTTTGTCCAAAAAGCACAAGATATCACTGGGCAAATTGAGGTGCGACCACGTTGCGTTTTGCGCTGTTTCGTGTCGCAGCCACTATGCCTACCCACGCAAGTGAGGTACCATTTTTTTCGAGAGACCTGGGGTAACGCTGGGTGGGTGGAAATTTGTTGATCCACGCAGATTCCAGAACTTTCCACCACAGAAATATGAGGAAAATGTGTTTTTTTAATCAAATTCTTAGCTTTGCAAGGGATTCTGGGTAACAAAACCTGGTGGTAGGCAGTCAAGTCACCCCATCCTGAATTCCCCTGGGTGTCTAGTTTTCAAAAATGTATAGGTTTGCAAGGTGTCCCTAGGTGCTGGCAGAGCTAGGGCTCAAAAACAAAAGGTAGTCTTTTTGTCCAAAAAGGGCAAGATTTCACTGGGAAATTGAGGTGCGACCACGTTGCATTTTGTGCCGTTTCCTGTCGCAGGCACAAGGCCGACCCACACAAGTGAGGTACCGTTTTTATCGGGAGACTTCGGGTAATTCAGATTTGTAAATCAACTGTTATTACCAATTGAGCTTTCATGCATTTCTCCCTTTCGATGAAAGACGTTGTGTAAAAAAAAAATGTTTTTGAAAAATGACCACTAATTCTCATGCTAGTATGAGTATTTCCTATTTTGAAAATGTGCAATTATATACTGTTTCTGAACTCTATATTTTGTACCCAATTCAGAAATATATAGGTGTCTTTCAAACAGATTTTTCCATGTATACATTTTCCAAGACAAAGTGCTCTATACCCAGTAAATGAAAAAATACCATTGCAAGTTGCTGCTCAGTTTTTGGATCTGGGTTCGTCGGGTCCTTGGTGAAACTACAAGTCCTATATATCCCCACAATCAGGAAAGTCTAACGGATGTAACGGTATATTGCTTTCCAAGAGCTGTCAAGATTAGAAAAAGTTATAGGTGAAAACGGTGAGACAAAAAGCTGTTTTTTTCAACAAATTTTCAATTATTCCAATATTTAACTGTTAGTTTCTATAAAGAAACCTTCATGGATGTAGACAAATGACCCCTTTCTGAATTCAAAAGTTTATCTACTTTTCGAAACTGTACAGCTTTCTAGGATCCATTATTGCTTTCAAACTCATTTCTACCATTAACTGGAAGGAGGTGGAAAGCTCTAAAAATAGCAAAAATAGGCTATGTCCCAGAAAAATGCCAAAACTGTGTGACAAATGTCGGTTCTCTGACAAAAGGCTGTCATTCCCTAAAAGCAGAGAAAATTGAGATTTCAGCCCCACAAACCCTTTTTTGATAACATCATTTTCAGGGAAAAACCCAGAGGCTTTCATTTGCAGCCCGTTTTTCCCATTTTTCTGAAAAAAACAAAGATTTCACCATATTTTGGTTAATTTCTGGGACCCCTCCAAGGGAGTCCACAAACCCTGGGCGCCTTTGGAATCCACATGATGTTGGAAGAAAAGGACGCAAATTTGGCGTGGATACCTTATGTGGTCAAAAAGTTACAGGGGCCTAAGCGCGCACTACCCCAAATCGCCCAAAAAAGGCTTAGCACAGGAGGGGAAAAGGCCTAGCAGCGAAGGGGTTAATGGAGGATTAAACTCTTCTGTAGCCTTTACTAGACTAGCTTTTGGCTCAACCCCCTTGCCTGACAATTGATAGCCCAAATAATGAATGACAACAGTGTTAAATTTGCAATTCACCCCCCAGCACCCGCTCCCCCGAGCTTAACCCCTGGTTTTTTTTTTTTTTTAGAATGGATAGTACTTGAAGTAACCTTTTGTCATGTTGCACTTGATCTTTACCAGAAACTAGAGCATTGCCTTAGAATGCAATCGCACCTTTCATTTCCTGAAACAAACTTTTCACTACCCTTTGGAATATAGCTAAAGCTGAGGCTAACCCAAAAGGAATGTGTTTGAATGGATACAGACCCTCCAAGGTTATAAAGGCTGTGTAATGTCATAACTCTAGGGGCCGATTGATTTGGTGGTATGCTGAAGCCATGTCGAGCAAACAGAAAACTTTACCACCCTTTAGAGAGGAGAGCATCTCTGTGATGTTTGGGAGGGGTTGGCGATCAACTCAAATCTGAGAATTCAAATCTCTGAGATTCACGCACATGCGAATGGACCCATTGGACATCTGATCTAAAACAAGTATAGCTACCCAAGCAGAACTCTTGATGGGTTCAATAACACCCTGACTACACAATGTGTGCAATTCCTTCCTGAGTTCTGGTTGTACGGTTAAAGGTACCCTCCAGACTTTATGTACGTACTGCAGGAGGCGCACCCTCCATTATTTCACCTTATGCATGAAACCGTTATATATACCTATGTTTTCTTGGAAAACGCCCAGATAATCTTCCACCCACTGGTTCTTTTTTTATAGCAAAAATATGAACAGATTACTTCCTTAAAATAACATGATCAGAGTTGTTAGGATCCAATTTTATGCCCAAATTATTTTGATCATGCCAACCTAATAAACAAGAATTTTCTTTAGCTACATAAACTACGCTTTGTTATTTTTTAAATCCGCCTCAAACTCACCCACCATCCCAATGGGTTTACCACCCTAACCTACAAGACAAATTACAGGTTTCTTCGACTGAATCCCACATTCTCTAAAATCTTCCTTCTACTTGTTTTCACTCAAGAGGGTGAATGGGGAACCAGAATCTGCCATCACTTTTATATCTAATCTATTTATGCTTAGTATACATAAAGGTCATTTTAACAAATTTGAAGACACTCCACACACCGCTTGTTTTATATTACTTTTTCTCTAATACTGCTTCTTTGATAGTTAAAAGCTCACGTTCACCACTCGAAGATTGATCATTTTCACTCATATTCCTTGGTTCAACCCTGTGTATTTTGCTGGGGTGAGAAGTATGTGTTGACCTGCATAATTCGCCTTTTTTATGCACTTTGCATCAGAACGCTCCTTGGCTGGAAACACACACTGGCATTGACTAAGTGAGACATGCTTCAGCATCTATAACACTATAATTGTTTACATGTTTTTTTTTAATGTTTTGTCAGTTTTGACAGATTTATCTGACAATCTCTCCATTTCATCCTAATTCTTCCCTTTGCGATATTTACTTTTAATTGCCAACACACTCGGAGTCTGAGACTTGGATTCTGATACATTTATCTGTTCCATGTATGAAGTTGTACTCTCAATCTAGTTGCAGCCTTTTTGTTATGTTAAATTAGGTGTCGACAATAGTGCCTCTTGCAATTTCTTGTTGTTTGTTTTCTCCATTTGTTGGTCTCTGATCATTTCTTCTTCAAAGTCTGAGTACTCTCAGGACACTGCTAAGATCTTCAAAGCACTTACGAAACTTGTTGCAGGCTCTCTGGCTATTTGTACTCTTTTGTAAAATGTATATCTTTCCATTATTACATCTGGACCTAAACAATGTTGTAAAATAGCAAATGTCTTCTTATGTGCGATGACTCGCCTTCTTATGCATCAAGATATGCCTCGAGGCTCGAACCGTTATTTCCATTGCTAGCAGTCGGGTTCTGGGGTTGTTGGGTTGGGAGAAAAAGATGGGGGCGGTATAATTGACTGTTGCATTTAATGAAAGACTCAATTTGCTTCGCAATTAATTTGTTCAGAGTAACTTACACTCTAAGATGTTTAAAACGGTGCCTCAGAAATATGCTTGCACTTCTGATAAACTTACGTTTATTTTGAATGATGTAGGTAACAGGACACTATTAATGCGCAATATGCACTGTGAGATTCAACTGGAATAACGATCCTGGTGTTCACAATTGGAGTGCGAATCACCGTACTTTTTGCAGGCTCAGACACTGAGAGAGTTGTATATGTTAACGATGACGTGTGCACATCATGGATGCGCTGAATAAATCAATATTAGATGGACCAAGGAGGATGGCATGTACCACTTGTAACACAGATCATGTGGTGTTAAATGTTTTTTGTGCGAATCACTGATTTCTTTGCAAGCTTTTCACAAAGACATAGTTGTATACTTAAATAATAAGGTGTGTGCATCACCAATGCAGTGAATAACTCAATACTAGTTGGCCCACAGACCGCGTATGCTGTTTAAGGATCGGGTTGTGAATCACCAATGCAATGCATTGTAACGCTGTGTACGATATCCTAGATAGCGGCCCAATTCAAAATGGCACACACAAAGCATAAGGAGCGTCATTAATGTGCCCCGATCCAAAATGGCACTTGTGGAAAGTGAAGCACTTCAAAAGGTAGTGCATCAGAATGCTCACATCTGATGAGAAGATAAGCCTCAAGTCTGAACATGCGAGAAACACTGTGCTTGTATTTTACTTAACTTAAACAGTATCTTCTAATAAGCAGCGATGTCTCAATGGCGAAACCAAGGCACAAATAAAGTTCAACCTTGGAAAGGACCTGCTGTAAGAGATCACCCCGACTGCTGCGGCCAAACTGATGTCAGAATCACACATGGGCATCTCTGTTCACCATACTGTAAACCTGAAACCGCTATTCACCAATGGAAAAACTTAGAAAGCAAGTAACTGTTTGTTTCAAGTTATCTACAAAAATACAGCAGGACCATCAAATGTTACAGGTAGCCGCCGCCACCTCCCATTTCAACTGTCACTCATAAGTTTCCATATTCCCTTCTTTTCTTTCTTCCTACAGTCTTTAACCCTGGCAACCAACATTCCATCCATGGTTACGACCCAAGAAATACCAAAGGTGCAAAGTCTTGTTTAAAACTCATGCTTCTTTTGTTCGACATTAGAAACTCCGCTGCCTTGCTATCTAAATCTACCAGGTTTGTTTTTCTCCCTGCTCTCTCCTTTTGTCTCTGTTTTGCCGTTTTCCCCTTCCTCCTCCTTTACCCGTTTTGTGTTTTCTCTCTCTTGCTCTGGATAAATGTCTATTGAGTAAAAATAATTGATGCAACCTGCAACCACCGGTTCATATTAAGCACTGAAGGCATTACTAAGGAAAGCTGAAAGAGTGATATATGTGAACACAGCTAAACATGAAGCCACACAGTCAAGGCATGCAGCTATTAACGTCAGTAGAAGAAGAGAGATGAGCTCAAGATCATGACTGATCTTGGTGTTACAAAACCTGATGGCATCAAAGTTGCTAAACAAAATGCCAAATCTATAGGGAGAGCTAGAGACAACTTTGTATGGCTATGGAGAGATACAACCAGCATTGAAACTACAATGATGAGGTTTACACATTACTGGAAATGTGCCATCTGTTTATTGTGTCTGGTTCTGGAGAGTCAAAAGGTGAAAAACAGATGGAATAATGCAGGTTTCAAACCACAAGTCCTCTGCGAAGAAGTTCAATAATTTAAATACGTATGGACAGGCACAACGGGAAAGCATTTTTCAGTGGCCATGAATTCAAACTAGCTTCTGAGGCTGGAGAAGGCGGCTCACGAACAACCTTAGTTTACGAATGACTTCACAGAAGTAACACACAATTATCTTTTAACATGTAATTTACAAGATAATTTCCAAAGTTGAACAAACCAAGGGGCCCATTACGATGGCGGACGGACTTGCGTCCGTCCGCGAGGCCTGAGTATGAGGGAACGTCCGCATGTGCTGCGGCGTTCCCTCATGTGCAATTAGGATGTGACCGCCACCCTGGCGGTCACATCCTCTATTTTTAACATTGCGGCGGGTGCTGCTTGAAGCAGCACCCGCCGCAATGTTAAAAATGAAAGCTGTGCATTTGCGTGCACAAAGCAGTAGACACCGCGCAGTGCCTGCCGCTCTGTGCACGCACATGCAGGGGGGTACCACAGGTACCCCCCATGTGCACCCCCCTTCACCCCTGGGTGCCCGCAACGGGCCCCCAAACAAAAATCCATATGCCTTTGCACGGCGGAAATGCCGCCGTGTAAAGGCATGGAAATTCAGACATCCTAATATGGCTGGCGGTGTCTGAGAGACACCGCCACCATATTAGGCCTTTTCCGCCGCGGTTGTAAGCCAACCGCGGCGGAAAAGCAGCAGACTTAAACCAGGACCCACCAACCATCCTAATGTGGCGGTGGGTCTTTGGTGGGTCCGCAGAGGATTTTCCACATCTGCCTGGCCGGCGGTGGCTTCCGCCGGCCCGGAGGATGCGGAAAATCCTCCATCATAATGTGCCCCTATGTGTGGCAATATGCAAACCAATGGAATTTACTGACCTTATTAGATGGTTAAGTAGGCTCGAGTAGAATCTCGAGTACAAGGATATCTTTGGATGTATACCTTATTTATCTTTTTGCCTACAATACTGGGGCCTTTGCCTTGAACCAGCCAACTAAATGCTTGACAGTGCGGTTTAAACATCCTCATATTGGGTTTCACTGCCTAACTTATAGTGTGCAGAAAAAATAGTTAAAGCACTATTGGTTGCTTGCCATTGTTTACTGCCAATCAAAAGAGGTCCTCACCTGCAAACTTTCCTCCATAGTACCCAAGTCTGAAAGTCTTTGCTTAACATCAGAAAGGCTGTCTCCTGTGTCTGGAAGTTCAGCTTGTTGATCCATTAAACAATCGGTAGACTTCTTAATCTAAAAAAAACACAATTCAAATATGTCGTTTATCACTATTCGTCTAAAATTAAAAATCGCAAACACGGTTCCTATGATAACAGCAAAGATTCAATGAAGTTACAGCTGGATGTAACCTTGTAGGAATCAATCGTTCAGAAGAAGCAATCACAAATGCCCAAATTGAAGCAAAAGCAGCGCTTTAGGCATGTAAAAATATTCATTCTTTCTATCAGTGGAAACTTGTATTACTTGTGCCTTCGTTTAGTGATGTTACTAGCTAAATTAAACCAGTGGTTAATTCTCCATAAACAGTTTATTGCATTAAGAGTAAACAGTTAAAACTCTGAGTAAAAGCTGAAACTCGACAGCAATTTTTATTTCTCTACTAAGTTCTGTTTTTATTTCAACGGCTTGAACTTTTCCCGAAGCCACACACAAACACCACCAAATGGAATTTTAGATACTGCCCAGAACAAACCACTGTTATTTCTGTTATTTCTGGGGAATAGCAGATGACTGGAGAAGAAAAAGTAAAGTATGAAAAAAGGGCAAAAAGAAAATAAACCAAAATCGGGCAAGCGATAAAGAATTGTTTTGACTTACATCAAAAGTTAAACTGTAGAATGTATTAGGACTTGTTTAGTCATTGCCTCATCATAGAAAAGGATTTATGTTATGAAACATTAGGGGTCCGATTGACAGGCAGGATTAATGGAATTGTATGAGGGCAAGGCGCAGGCACATTGTTAAAAGGATCCACAAGTAGGTAGGAAAAGAGCGTGGTACTTAGTGCTGCACCAGGAAATACGGCTACTGGGGGCTGTGCTCCCTCAGCATGATAATCAACGCCTACAGAATTATCATATGTTAGAATTCCACTAGAGAATCAATGTTATATGTGAAATAATCCGGTCCAATAATTTTACCTGTGCTAATACTGTGCATGTGGGTTTTTGAGAGTACACAACATATAAAAGTGCCCGGGCTGCTTACCTGCTTTTAAGTGAGACATAAGGAGAAGTAAGGAATGTCACAGACGCCACCAGCCGAGGATATAGAGCAAATTCCATCCACAAGTACGGAGAGCACCCCCTCTGGACTAAATCATGAGCTCTCTGGCCAGAGTTCTGAGCTGAGGGGGTACCCTGGAGTTTGGGGTACCACTGAGTCTGCGGGGGCCTGTGTTACGCCACTGGAAGCAGGAGATGGAGGTGCAAGCCGGTGTGGGGGCAAATGAGAAGTTATGAATCCTAAAACATCTGTCAATGAAGATACCTCCCTGTGTTCCGGCATCTTTTTTTTGGAGGGGGGGTTCCATAGCGCTAGCTACACCCAAAGGTATCTGAATGTTTTACAAGCTATGAGAATAAATTTACATGAGTTACATGTAAGGATTCTTGTGAGTCAAAGAAAACCCGACAACAAAGGAGTATACAATGATAAGGTATTGTGGTAGTCAAAAACAGTCGTAAACGTCTATAAATTACATCATTAGGGCAATGGCATTTGTGACAGCTTAGAGACTGAGTGAGTCCGGTGATCACATTAAGGGATGAGTTGGTGAGCATAGATCAGTTCGTAGTGTAGTTCCTATATTCCCAATAGGCTCTGCGCATTAGAATAATATATCCTATAGATGTGACTTAGGACTTATGTCGACTATGTCTCTATCGAATATATTAAACTTAATTGTGAGTGCCAGCTAGCTCAGAGGTCACTAGAAACTTTCTCGAATTCACAAGAAGAGATTAGTTTCTGACAACCGCATAAACATGACAACTTTGTTTCCCCAAGATGAAACTGATCTTCAGAGTCATGGAAACAATAGATAGATATTTTACTCAGTCATTCGTGCATGCTACGTTTCATCAGAGGTGCAGAGAAAATAGAAAGACGGGCGTTTTCAATAAAAGTATTTATTGAACAGTCTTCTTTCTCAAGCAGAAGAAATGAACTGCTACAATCGTAATACTGGCTGTAAAGTATAATGCGTACAGCAAGAAGAGTATTATAAAATAATACTGTAAAAGCATGGTATGGTTTCTAAGCCATAAAATACATACATAAATAAATAAACACTAAAAGTACTCAACCGGTGCTTCTAACATACGCCTACCCCGATGTAACTAACCTAAGTCTAGTACGAGGGAAGAAGTAAGTGTGGTGTAGCATATGTTTAGTATTCTTTTCGCCAAGAATCTATCCAGCTCCGTACCTTGGTTTAGAATGGAGGAGGTCTGGTATCTCTCTTTCTCAGGACTTGATTTCCCAACACCCTGCAAGGGGAGCTTGGAAACACTGGAGCTGGATTTCTCGGCAGGAGAAAAGACAGCGTCTCTCTCAGTGAGTCTGCTGGAGGGTTGGCTTCCTCTTAGCACTTGCTGTAGCGAGATGCGTTGGGCAAGTAGATAGTCGAACTGCTCCAAACCACCGTGTGTTTGCTTGGGCAAGTGTGGGCATATTTATACCGTGAAGGTGCCGAGTTTGACGTAAATATGGACATAATAACGTCATCAATGACTCTCAGTTCTTTGAAACTCGATGAGTTCTTGGACAAATCAATATTCAAGCAAGGGGAAGTCCCTAACTGCTGAAGCCGAGTTTTCCAAGAAATCATTGTGGATTTTCGGAACTAGTGGAAGTAGCCATGCCGTATTTGGACTGAATGAGCTATGTCTAAATATGGTTATGATTTCTATGCTTATATAAGGACATGGTGATTTATACCTATATAAGGGCATGAATCGGGAAAATTACACTAGGGTCCTAAAATGCTATACAACACCCACTCTACTTTATTATGTTCGACATTACTAAAATGTAAGCACGAAAACATATCTAAAGCATGTGATTACAATCCCACCCAAAAAATGCATAAAATGCTTTTGAAAATTGTTGTACACATAAAATGAGCATTTGTAATGTACGCATTTAAAAGCAATGATTTCATTTTAAGCATATATTATGATATTGGCAATGCTAACTGAATGAATCATGAAAATTACATTTATGAAATGGCTCTTAAATACAGAAGAAAAAAGGTTGAGACCATCCCATAGCAGAATATATAAACTGTTTTGGTTTGTGGATAAGGCCAATATTGTTTCTAGGAAGTATTCAAAGAATTCTTGTTCTCCAGGAATAGTTCTACTTTAAGCAGATTACTTTGTGCCAAAGTTAATTTTTGGGAAAAAAGTCCAATCAAATCGTAGAACAATAGAGTTCCAAAGTTAGAAGTTTTTTGTTTTGAAAAACGAAGGTCGAATTCAAAGTTGATAGAATGCTGGGTGCTAATTTCAAAAGTTATTCTCGGTGTCAGGAGAAAACATAAAATCTTCTAATCTGGCAAAGAAATTGTCTACCACAGTAGGTGAAAGTTGAACCACTTCATTAAGTAGATCAAACCTACAGAGATGAGAAGCATCGCCGTCAGCGTCAGTCGCATTAGCAATGTTCGCAGTAGATGGTACCTGTGTGCCTGTTGGTCCACGTATCTCACCCTCAGCTGGAATTGCCGGTGAGACCTCAATGAATGCCGTCATCAGGATTGGTAGCCGCTGGGGACAACAAAATGCATGAGCCGTTACCGAACCAAGCAAAGCATCAACATCCGTTGGCAGTGCTGATGGAAGTGTTAGACAGATATCCAACACTCATTCCTCTCCACAAAGCAGGCATCGTAGAACAGGTAAGATGCAATCTTGTCGGATTGTTCTGAACGATAGGAACCACATGGTAT
This sequence comes from Lissotriton helveticus, assembly GCF_964261635.1. NCBI lineage: Eukaryota > Metazoa > Chordata > Amphibia > Caudata > Salamandridae > Lissotriton > Lissotriton helveticus. The sequence continues at coordinate 1,931,425,039 of NC_136063.1, read as the reverse complement.
TCAGAACTCTCAAACGAGCCAAGCCAAGAATCTGTGATATGCGCTCACGATACTGCATTACCAGAAGAGTGTTCTTCATGGTAATCTGGGTATCGCTGGTGACTGGACTTGCCATATCGGAGCAGAGCAAAATAGTATCCCTGCTACGAGTCCCAAAATGAGAGGCAGACCGCCGAACACAGAGTGCACAAAGTTTGGAAAAATGCCTAGGACTGCTTCAAAGGGTGCTAACAGTCCCGAAAAAATCGTCTTAAATACATGTACACTACCACTGGTATCAGACATGTTTAACATACGACCTAACATTTCTGCGAAATGTATGGGGCAGTTTGTTGATAATAAGGCATGCATCTCTGCAGAGGACCTTGCAACTTGCAGATCAAACATCTCTCTGGATGAGGTCAGTGGCACAGTTTTTTGTAAAAGAATGGCTTTCATTCTGCTTAAAGTATCAATCTGTATAAAAGAGATGTTCAGTGAAGGCCATAGCAGCGACTCCCCATCTGTCTTAGTTTTAGGAAACAATACTTGCATACCTCAAGTGACCCTGGCTGACACACACTAACGAGATAGGCTATTCCTGGCATCATTCCACAACAGCTGTGATCATTCAACATTATGTAGCTCCCATTGGATAGTTACCTGAAAATTGGATCTATCACTGCTGCCGGGGAACCCTGCAGGTGGCATGATAAATTGGTGAAAGAACCATCGCAGGCTCCATGTAAATTAATACCCTGACCTAGAAGTGTACCGGTCAGTGTGGTTTTGCAATTTTTACCACTAAGAAATATCTCCTTATCCCCACTCCAACATTTGTGTGTGTATGGTAAATCCCAGGTCGACTTTATGTATTCTTTACCCAACCTTTCATACAGGTCTGCTGGTATGTGTGTTAAGCAATACTGAAACTGGAAAATCGTCACTGGTATCGTGATGGTGCCATGTATTATCCATTAAATGGGTGGTTTCTCCGAAACGGTTAATGGTAATCTTTCCATTTTTTCTATGCTCAGCACCGTATAGTCTGCTCCCCTCTGTGCCAAAGAGATTTGTTTATCCATAAGGTTAAATCCAGTAAACAATGATGTGATGTTGATTAGACGCCAAGGCACATAGCCTGACCGAAGGTTTTGTAACGTCCAGCCTAGCAGCAATATAGAACGCAATTTAGACTGTCCATGTTGTAACATGAGCAAGTCTTGTTCCATTATGTCTATGGCAGAGGATACAATGCTGTCCAAAGAATAAATTCTGGATGACAGAGTTTTTAACCCATTGTCAACTCAGAGAGAGCTTTCTCTAAATTAATACGATCAATTTCTCGTATTCGTTCGGCACTTTCCATTTGTGTGACCTTCCATGTTTCATTATAAGCAGCGTAAATACCGGCGTATATGAAACGTTTATGACGTTGTTTGCGAGGTCCTAGTAAGAATTCTCTCAAATCAATGCCATCTTTAAGTAAAGTTAAGTGTTGTTTTATATCTGGGAGTGCAGATTTTTGTAGCCACTCAGGGCACAGTTTTCCTACACTTTAAGTTGTTATTATCCCTGGATGTTGTCTCTGGATATATCTTGACTGACTGACTGAGTTATTTTTAAAGTGCTCTTATGCCGAGGCGTCTTGGCGCTGTAGCACAGAAGGGGGTACAGATGATGGTTAGGGCATGGCAAAAAGCCAAGTTTTTAATGCCCTCCTAAAGCTTGTTCTGTTCTTTTCTGAGCGCAGTGCGATGGGCATGCTGTTCCACAGCTTAGATGCTTGGTAGGAAAAGGATTTGCCACCCCATCGGGCTCTCTTTATTCTGGGCAGATGGATTAGATCTTGAGTGCCTGATCTTAATGTGCGCGCCGGAACATAGCGAAGAAAGAGGATAGTAAGATCCTCTGGTGCTTTCCCGTTGAGAGATTTGTGGACCAGACATAGGGCTTTGAATTGAATTCTGCCCCTGACTGGGAGCCAGTGAAGTTCCCGTATGGCTTTGGATGTGGGGTGTCGTTTAGGGAGGTTGAGTAGAACTCTAGCCGCTGTATTTTGGATTGACTGGAGCCTAGCAAGCTGTTTTTCCCCCACTCCTATATACAGTGCATTGCAGTAATCTACCCTTGACATTATTAGAGCGCCTACCACTGTTTTCCTAAGAGTGAGAGGAATGTAAGGTAAGATCTTCCGAAGCACCTTAATTGTGTAAAAGCAGGCCGAAGTTACCTGACTTATTTGTGCTGTGCAAGTAAGGTCCTTATCAATCATAAAGCCAAGATTTCTGACCTTTTTCCCTGGGACAGGGCAGGAGCCGGCCTCTGGAGGCCACCATAGGTGACCCCAGATTGATGGTTTTTGGCCGAACTCGATCACTTCCGTCTTTTCGGTGTTAAGTTTTAAGGACTGATCGTTCATCCAATTTTTGACATCCAAGAGACAGTTCCTAAAGCCCGCGGCTGTGGCTTCCATCGTCTGGGAGAGTGACACTACTAATTGTGTGTTGTCGGCATAGGACACAAGATGCAGGCAGTGAGATTTTATTAATGCCGTGAGAGGGGTAACATACAGATTGAATAGTGTGGGTGATAAGGCCGACCCCTGGGGCACACCACATGGAAGAGAGAACTCTTCCGACTGGAGGCCTCCCCAGTAGATTTGCTGTATGCGGGCATCCAGAAAAGATTCAAGAAGAGCTAAGGCAGTGCCAGTGATGCCCAGCGTCCTCAGTCTGCTCAATAGAACCCCCATGGTTAACGGTGTCGAAAGCCGCCGTTAGATCCAGTAGGATCAAAGCCGCTCTTCCCCCGTTGTCCATGGTTCTGCAGATGTCTTCTGTTGCTATGACTAAGGCGGATTCAGTGGAATGGCATGCCCTGAATCCGTGTTGCGTGGGGTCTAGGAGGTTATTATAGTCGATGTATCTCAAAAATCTCCTGATTCATGGCTCTCTCCAGAATCTTGGCTGGTAAGGGGAGGCAGGATATTGGCCGATAGTGCTTGGGTTCCATAGGATCCAGGGCCTCTTTTTTGAGAATGGGCCTTTTACATGCTTTCTTTCAACTTCAGGGGAAAAGGCCAGAGCTAATGACCCTGTTGAGCAGCGGGGTCAGGACAGGGCTAATTGTTTCAGGGATCTGGTGAAGTATAAAGGGAGGGCATGGATCCAAAGGTGATCCCGATTTGGTCTGAGTGAGCTGAATGGCCACCTGAGTGTCATCTAGAGGTGAAAATTGCGAGAGGTTGATTGTGTCAGGTAACGGGTCTGCTCTGTATGTAGGTGACGATCTGGTGAGTGAGGTATGAAGGTCATCACAGACCGCCTGGACCTTTTGTTGGAAAAATAGTGCTATATTTTCCAAAAAATTCTGGTCAGGGACGAAGATAGTGTCCCGGGGGCTCTTAGCTAGATGCGCCACTGTTTTAAATAGTTCCTTGGAGGAATTTGAAGACTCTTGAATTGTTTGTGTATAGAAGGCCGACTTGGCTTGTTCTATCTTTACCTTGTATTCTTTTAGAACTGCGGTGTATTCTTTCCTGTTATGGAGGCTGTAGTCGGATCGCCATATCCTTTCATAGCGCCGACATTTGAGTTTGATTAATTTAACATCAGGGGTGTCCCACAGTGCCGTGGCTAGACGTCTTCTAGGCTTTTTAGTTTCCTCTGGGGCCAGCTCGTCCACTGCGCGGCTGAGCCATGTATTGAAGTGGTTCGCTCCGTTATTTGTGTCACATCTTTCAAGTGAGGGGGGTTCCCTGGATAGAACACTGGTGTGTTGGGCAGTTTGAAGCTTCTTCCACGAGCGAGTTTTTACTGAGAGAGAGAGATCTCTCCGACTGATGATCGAGAGATTTGCTTGGAGGTTGAAGTGGGTGGCTGCATGATCAGACCATGGGACAGGCATGATTGATGTGATCTTTATGTGCTCATTATTTGTAAAAACAGCGTCAAGCATGTGGCCCGCTGTATGGGTAGGTTTGGAGACTAATTAGTCCATCCCAAAGCTTCGAAAGTTCTCTATTAGAGTAGCCGTTTCTGTGGAATTGTTGTCTTCTAGGTGAAAATTGAAGTCACCTAGGACTGTGAATGTAGCTTCATCTAGGGTGGATTCCAGAAATGTTAAGAGGGCTTTGATAAAGGGACCTCTGGGCCCTGGGGGTCTTTGTGGACTGAAAGGCTTGGAATTACCCGGTTTCCCTCTGCTTCAAACGGGACTTCCCGCGGCGGAACAGGGATAGGGTATCAGGTAGGTGCAAAGTACAATTTTGTAGTCAAATTGTGCAAAGAAGTGCGCTATTGTTAAAAAACATGCAGTTACATAAAAAACGTAGTAAACACAATTTTTAAAAGAGTAAATTCTGGCAGCAAAATTAGTAAGGCTGGACTTGGTTGATAGTAACAGGCGCTAACCGCTCTGTAGGCTTCCGTCTAGTGCTGTGCCTCCGGCCGAGCCATGCCTAAGTAGGCTCTTTGCCCGGAAGTAGAGTCTGCTAGAGCGCGTCCCCACCAGTCCTAAGATGGCGGCTTTGTGGACTGAAAGGCTTGGAATTACCCGGTTTCCCTCCGCTTCAAACGGGGATCTTGGATCTGGCCTAGTTACTGTAAACCCTTGTGTCTTGTTCAGGAATCTATCTTGACATTTATTCGTGTCTGTGGGCCAGATTAACCATTTTTTCCAATCAGGATTAGTTCTATTTTGTTGTAAAATATATTTCAAGTCTACCTCCTCATCTGTAGTTCCATTACTATCAGGTGCGGGTTTAGGTATGGACGGTTTATTCAAGTCTTTTATCTTAGCAAGGCCAAGACATGATGTCTGTTGAACAGTTTCATTTAAAAACATTATTTGTTCTGGGATGATGCAGGCTTTAAATAAGGCTTCTAAACCTTGCACCTGCCAGTCGTTTGTGCCCCAGACAGTTTTTGTCTCAATGTTGTCTTTCCAAAAGTCAAAACCTAATGTGGACAATCCAGCATAAAAGGCCGCAGAATACATTTGCTTAGTATTAGTCAACACACTTTTCATTCTTGTCTTATTAACATTTTTAAAGTAAAATGTTTCTGGTTTAGTGACAATAAAGCCTGAGAAGTATGGACATTTTTCATAAAATGTTATAGAGCTACCCTGTGGTGGTGTTGGACAATGTTCCCATTGATTATAAGTTAAAACATTTCTAGGGTTTGCAGATTTGTGCAAATAATGGTTACCGTAATGATTAAAACAATACATTTGTTCATAATCTGATGAACCTTCTAAGTATTCATGTTTTGTAAATTTTGCTGACATTTCTAAATCTGTCATCATGTTATTAACAGTCTCAAAGTCCCAATCATCAGAAAATGTACTGGGTGAAACAAAATCACTCAAGGAAACCTTAAATTGGTGTGGAATCTTCAACAGCTCGACCGGACCATAAATGTCATAATCAATTCTCTCCCATGCTATACCACCTGGTATAGGACCGGCTGTGATGTTTACTGACAACAGGTCTCTTTGCTCACGATGAGATGATTTGTGTGGCTTCAGGAGCAAGTTGATGTTCTTACTTGCTGTGTCCATTTTACTATATTTTCTATCTATCAGCTTTCCCAAACTTAAAACAAGAAAGGGCCAAAGTAGGAGAAAACGTACACCTAACACAATCCAAAATTCAACCCATGGTGAAACCAGATATGTATTTGCAAGCTGGTGAAAAAGTTCTGTTACTTGTTCCTTGAAAGTTTTATTTGCTGGCATTGTTTCGGGCTCACTGGGATCCTCAGAAAACGTATCAAAGTTGATGAAATAGACAGAGGCAGTTCGGTAAATTGTTGGTATTGCATCCGGATTATTTGAAATCGCTGGAGCTGCTTGTTCCTTTGACATGTTTGTATAGTCAGATGCTACATCATTGTAGACGGGAGTTTCTTGATGAACTGTTATTTGGGTTTGAAGAGGCACAAGTTCCATGGCTTTGTTGCATAGTCCTTCTTTTCTCACTGCAGAATCTTTCAGTTTGAACCTCTTGGATAGTAGCAAGATTTGGTTGTCTGCTACATCTTTGGAGTCCAGAGGTCCTACTACTTATTATCGGCCACATGGTGTGGTTTTACCAGGTCAATTGATACAAACTGGTTCTCCTTTCTTCCAGCAAGGGCGGCAGTAACACTGTTCTTGATCTGTGGATTGCTAGTACAGGTACTGGTTTTCTGTAAGAAGGCCCAAATTCTTTCTTATCCACTATTTTCTCTCTGACCAGATCCCCAATCTTTGGAATCCAGACAGGTCTTGCTGGGACAGGTATTTTTTCTTCAGTGGTCGTTGGCTTCTGGATGGTGTTGCTTAGATTTCTTCTTGTTTCATTTAAGTCCTGCAAAACAGTGAAACCGTCTTTGATATCAAAGGGTTTTTGTTCTACCACTGAAGTATGATGATCGAGGTCTTCGACCATCAATCTAGTACCAAAAAGGATTTCATATGGAGTGATTCCAACCAGAGAATTTCTTGGCAGATTGTTAAGACTACGTTGGGCATTTATTAGATGTTTGACCCACCCGCCACCCGAGCCTAATACCCTAGCTGGAATGGACTTGAGTACCGCAATGCAACGCCCAAGCTGGCCATGGCCTCCTTGTAATCTCTAGAGCTAAACACAGTACCCTTGTCAGAATGTAGTGTGGCCATTGCGTATATGCCGATAAAGACTCGCAAATCTTTTATAACAGTTCGGGCGTCAGACGAGCGCTGAGGCCATTTCCAAATGAATCTTGTCCTAATAGTTGTGGGACCACTTTTGTCCATAGGGACGTCTGAGCGTGCATAGTCTAATGCTATCTAACAATGGTGTCTGTACTGGGCTGGCTACACTGTAGTCAGGAATCTGGCTGCGCTCTAAGCTGTGATCTCTGTAACAGACATCGCAATTAATTCCAAATTGGTAAATGTGGGCATTCATCCCACCAGTACATCTCTTTTAACTCTAGTAGAGATTTTGAGATCCCTTGATGTATCAGACCCTCTCCCATATGTGGTTCTTGAATCAAAGCACCTCTCCGATTCTTGTTTGGAATTACCCTATCCCCCACACCAGGGATTCGAGCAAAGGGAACAGAGTTGGCATCAATTATGTATGAATATTCGAGTGGATAATTTATAGGTAACGCTGCACCGCAGTCTTTGCTTGTTGATTTGACAGCTAGCATTGTTTCACCGTCTATATGTGTTTTTGAATGAGTGATTGCAGCTACGGAAGCCGTTTGCACAGCTGCCTTCGCGGCTTCATCAGCCAATGAATTCCCTGCAATGTGAACGCCATCAGCGTATGGATCACGTGAGTCTTTTGTAGTTCTTTCTGTAATAGAACTGCTTGTTCCCAAAGCATCTTATGCTTGATTGTGCCACCTTTTGCATCTTTGAAACCGTTTTAAACCCAGTTCTGCAAGTATTCATTGTAAGACTGGACGCAGTAATACGATTCGCACACTATGAGTGTGGGGAATTCGCGATTGGTATTTTCAAGCGCCATCTTGAATGCTTGGAGTTCAGCTCGCTGAGCTGTACAATCTCCTAAAGATTGAGTTTTTGTGCCCATAGGTCGGAATTTACCATCGCGCCAGTGACCTTTAACATTCACACACATAGCACTATAAGCTTGTTTTCCCCCAATTGCAGGCTGTGCTGATCCGTCTGTATAAATTATACATCCGTAATGTTCTAGAGGCAGAGTCTCTGTGGGCAGAGGACATTCTTGTTCGTATTGTAGAAATTCTTGAGTTTTCAAGTAGGGGTCAAAAACGTATTCAACGTCTGTTGCAGCAAGAGAATCAACCCATTGTATTCATCTCGGATATAAAGCTTTTGCATTCGGAATGCTCGCTTTTATCACTGCCTCTAAGGCAGGTACTGGAGTAACGACCTTTATGCGTTTTCCCTGCGCGAGGGCTCTCTCTTTTGCTACTGCAGTTTGAACCGCTGTTAGAATTTTTTCTGTTGAAGTGAATTTCATTTCAGCTTGTGTGTACAAGTGTGATTTGTAAGCTATTGGTACCTTTTCACCTTCATTAAAGGTTAGGTATGTGAATCCGCATCTCCCTGGGATGATTTGGATTACGAGGCTGCATACGTTTACGCGTGTCTGTAAATGGGTTGTTGCTAACATGTCTGTTTGCATTGAACGCAAAATTTCTGTGTGTTTTTGAGTCCAATTAGTAGGTTTGAAATCAGGTTTGATTAGTTTGTAGAGAGGTTTAACCCTTTCTGCGTAATTTAGAATGAAATTTCTTCCGAAATTCTGGAAGCCTAGAATTGACTACGTTTCTCAGCGTTTTTGGAGGTTGGAGCAGCGCACATTTTTCTAAAATGTTTGCTGCCAGGCTTTTGCCTTCACTTGAAAGTTCGTATCCTAAAAATAGGACGGTAAGATGGGCAATTCTTGATTTTTTTAAGTTAAAGTTGTACCCTTCAGAGAGCGAATACAAGTATTATGGTGTTCACCCTGTTCAAGTGCCTGTCCAAGTCATCATCTGTAAGATAGATATCATCGACATAAGATAATGCCTCATCATCGTACGTTTGTAGTAACTCCGTTACTCTGGCTGAAAATAACCCTGGACTATTCTTGAATCCCTGGGGGAGACGACAGAAGTGATCCTGTGTCCCCATAATTGAGAAAGCAGTCAAGTACCTACCTTCAGGTGCGATATTTTGACAGAAGAAACCGTTTGAAATACCTAATGTAGTTTTATATTTTTTGTGCACGATGTTATTCATCAGTGCTGCACTGTGTGCATTTTGTACTGCAATGTTTTGCAACAAGAATTTAAATGTCTGTAGTCGATATGTACTGTCTAGTTTGGAGACAGGAAACAAAGGATTGTTCATGGACAAGGTGCATGTTTCAATCACCCCTTGGTATTCAAGTTGATCTAGGATCTTCCTGACCTGTTTTTTAGCTTCTTGTTTAACTGGGTACTGCCTCTGAACAGTAGGTTGATTTTCTAACTGGATCTTATGGTGAGGAGAGTCCTCATCCCATCCCACATGATTTTTATATAATGCTGGAGTCTGGGCCACAGCCCATTTTCTGGCATAGGTGTATTTTTTAAGAATAGGAATATGATTGGAGAAGGCTGGCATAAGGATCTCTTCGCCATGTGGGCACTCCCTGACAAATTCAGGTGGCCTGTCTTTTTTTCAGCCAGAAGGATGTCATAACCCTTAGATAGTTTTTCCCAAAAGAGTGCTTTTATTTTTCTAGTTATGTCCCCCTCTATCCGGAGTGTTACTTCATATAACTTATGGGGTACACTAACCCTGGTATCAGCAGTTTCAACTTGAATGTATTCATTCAGGTCCACTGTCTCCAGATGATCCTTCAGGATCTTGCGAGCTATGGTAACTTCTGTTGCGCTGTCCAGCATTGTCTGGGCCCACTCCCTGTGCTTGAGTTGTGTCCTCAAGATCCTCGGCATGTCTGATTTTTAGACTTGCTACCTTCTTCTTGGTGAATTGAGTTTTCTTATTTTTTGGAACTTGTTGATCGTCTTTGGACTTTACGCGTTCTTCCTTGTGTTCTGATCGTCCTCTTCTTTACAATTTCTGCGAGGCAGTCTGAAAGGTACGAGAGAAACGTGTGTGTATCAGTATCTTGATATCTATGAGGTTTTCTCAAATTATCCCTGTTCCTGAGGTTATACCTCTTTTCAGAGTGCTCCTTTTGAGGAGACCTACCTCTGGATTGAGAACGCTTCTACTTCGGAAGTGTCTGTCTAGTATTTTCCCACTTCTTTTTAGGAGTTGTTAGATTGTTTTTAATAAAAACTTTTACAGGATTTCCTGTTAGTTCGGGCTTTACTGGTTTCCCACCCAAACTATCTCTACCTAGTTCTTCATAGGATTTTTCTATTATTCTGGCCAGTTCATATGGTTGCTCAGTTACATCAAGTTCTTTTAGTTTTTGGCGGATTGCCACAGATGCTGCTTCACCTTTAATATTAGCTAATATTATAGCTGGGACCTGTTTGAAATCCTTCAGTAACTTCATACCGTATTCATTTTGAATTTGTTTCAGGACGTCTGGTATTACCGCCATGGACGGAACACCAGGTGTTTTTGTGTAGATTGCAGCAAAGATTGTACCCCAAGTGTCACAGTCCTCCAGGTGTGGTGCGATCCCCATTGGTAAACAGTTTGTTAGAATCCTGTGTTTCTCATGAGGTGTACTATCAGGAAATACTGCCTCTATTTGAGTAATGTTTTGAGCTAACCAGAATGGAATTTTGTTTTCACTTTTTGTGGGTAATTTACCAATGACTGATTGTATAGTCTGTGGTGTAATTATGTTTGTGTTCCCCTGATGTGGGGTGTGCTGTGGAATTCTTAAGTTGGACTGTTAGAGTCCGTATGACATATTGAACCAACTGTCTATGTATTTTAAATAATTGTTTTAGCTGAGCTAACAGTTCTACATCTGTCATTCTTTCAATGTCAGGGTGCGGTGCATAGCTGGCTAGTATCGGCCATGTTGCCCCTGGTCTACCTAGTGGACCGAGCCTGGTAATGTGATTTTGATGTTGTAGGGCGCCTTTAAACCAGAGCTGATGCTCTTGGTAAGTTAGTGGAATTTCAATGTCCTCGAAAGGAACTTATTCCGCTGGAGGTTCCTCTATCTTGTAGAAGTGGAACACGTGTTCTTGAATTTGCTTCAGGGAAGATAATCCATGAACAGAATACCTCTGTCTGCCAATATTCGTGTGCCTCTATGACAAATATAAGCCTACCACCTCTCGATGATAGGCTATTTTGTATAAGCTTTATAGCGATGGTTTTCCGTACATTTTCCGGGATGATTATAGCATCCACATTGGTTTCTTGGAAACCTGTAAGGTTTAAACCTGGTTGGGTTGCATTTACTGCATCTCCACCGTTTTCTTCGTCACTAGTCGACATTTTGTTGACTGAAAGTTTGCAGAGCAAGTTTCAAGGAAACAAAGATAAGGTGCACAATATTTTGGAAAACTGTATCCTTCAACGTTGAACAAACCAAAAACTAATACATAGGATTTTCGTCCTACTCAGTTATGGCGGATATTTTATCCTTTAACCCACTCTAGACATCTAGCGGAGTATTTTACGGGAAAAAGGGGTCTGTGAAATTGTTTTGTGGAAATAGGGACTGTGTTGTTATAAGTCATATGTCTTTTTGATATTTTTTAATATGTATATGTTTTTTGAATGTATTTTGTCTTTTCTTGGTGTGCGTTCTGAAAAAATTGTGGTAATCGGGTGGAACATTTTGTTGTGGTTTTGTTTTCTTGTCTTGTGCCAGTGAATTTTTAGGTTATTTATATGTGTCCATGTACAGCCCTGAAGAAGTTCCCATTATGGGGATGAAACGCGTTGGCTGGATTTTGTAAAAAACAATTGACTTTTATGCAAAAAAAATTTGAATAGTTACTTTTCTATTGACATTGACTCAGTGGACTTCTTGAAGCTGTGCACCCCCAGTTTTGTTACTTGACTAAATGATCTGGAGCACAGTGACGCCATTAAACGGCTGGCGTAGTTGTGGTCTGCACAGCGACTATACATTTAGGAACTGGCAAAGAGATGCGGCAAAGGGGTCCGCTGTTGTTGCTTTGGAACTTGGATCTCAGCATTACCCTTACCACAGAGGAGAATGTCCCTCTGATAGAGTATTCTCCGGCAATAGGAAGGGTGAAAATTAGGGTGTCCAAAACACAACATTTACCACCCAATGAGGACCATTAATTGGTGACTAACTCACAGGTTTGAGATCAGTTTCAAATACACCATTCTCATACCATGCTATGAAAATAAAGTATCACAATGGGACATCCCAAACTCCTAAAGACGTTAGTTTAAACAAAACTATGCACACTAGGGCTCAGCTACAGCAACACAGAATTAAAGAAGTACAACCTGATACTTTGGTTATTCTCCACACAATGCATTTAAAATTAAATAGTAATTAGTAAAGTTCAATGAAAGCACATCAGGACACAATAATAGTTTTAGACAAATTGATAGTTTGGTTATTGTATTAATGATTCAGACACAATGCAGATAAGCCATCTCTTAAGAATTTCAGCCAGGAATTTTACAGCATGTAGTACAAGACTACACATTTAGTCAAAGATGCAAATTCAAAGAGGATGGTTTAAAACAGTCCTCAGACACAAGGTTACATATTCCTAACACCATTAAAGGAAGAGAGATGGTTCATTTCTCTAACAGCATCCAAAGGTTCTTAAATCAAAAAGGGGCAAAAGGAACTAAATTAAAAATCCACTAAAGGCGAGTCCATAAGTAAAGGCAAAAAGGGGAAATAAGGCAAAATCAAGTAGGTTGGCAAAGAAGGATTCAAACTTTACTGCTTAAGACAGCAGTGTCAACGGGGGCGTGGCCAAGCGGGCCAAGATGGTGGCAGCACTCCACTAGAGCTCCGCACAGCGGCCCACCAAAATCTGCCCAAATATGCCACACAAATTAGGGGGCCCAGTCCCACACAAGCGACTGGGACGACAACATGCAACAACAAATGAATTTTATAGCAATAAAATGTTCAATTCATAATCCTCAAAAGTTTTCGTTCAAATTTTTTTTATGTTTCAACATAAATCTTTGATGACTGTTTACATTCCAAATGTTTTCACATAGCAATTAAACATTCTCAAATTTCACAAACAATGTACATTATCAACTTAACACCCAATGCATTTCGAGACTAACGTCTCTTCTTCAGGGGTATAGCTGCAAAAGAAAATATAACATGAGACCAAATTCTTTTGGGAGGCAAAGTTCTACATATGAGTTAAAAGAGTCCAATCACCAACACCTCTGTGACATGCCATATTTAATCAACCACTCACTTGAAGTCCATAATGTTTTTCTAAATCCTTAATGAGTTCCTGCGAGAAACTTCAAAAGAAACAACACACTAAGCCATAATTCTCTTAGTAGTCCTGATATAGGAATGTAAACAAAACACAAAACACCTAAAATCTATGTACCTTCTTATGCTTGGAGCCGAATCTGACCCAGATGGAGCAACGTTGACAACCTCAATAATCCTGGAGCTGAAAGATTGAAAAAGGCATCCAAGCTCATGTATCATCACTACACTCAATAATGAACCTCACCAGTTCCATCAGAAACTATGTTCTTACCTATACTGGTGATAATTTTCAAGTAATACCCGGATACTCTACAAACAAAATAGACAAATAAACTATTAGATTCACCCAATTCATAAAGTCTAACTCAAAGTAACGACCAACGTCAAAGCTGCTATTACCGTTCTGCCGTTCTTCTTAAGCGACCATCTGAACTCGATTGTGTTAGAGCAGACGCCATAGAGCTCACCCTGTTATCCGATCCACAGTGCTGCTTCCGCGTCACGTGGTCGCGGTTCAGAAAATAATGAACATAAACGAAGGACTAGAAAAGTACACGAAGCTCCGGACAAAAACGATCAAAAGAAGTATATCAGAATGGTCTGAATCCTACTCGTTAATAAATCGGCACCATGACTTATGGTAAAAAATCAAAAAAACGTTCTACTTATCACCACTAGTTACTCGAGGATGAATTGTTACTCTCCATTAATTAAGTTCATAATGTCAATACTACCAAGCATCAGTGGGTCATATTTCACAATTATGTAATAACTGTGATAACCCCAGTATTCAGTTATACACTGACCCTTATATTTCTCACGAGCAATAACCTCTACATATCAGACTGTCCTCCACCAAAACAAACAAGGGACTCCTACCAAGACAGTCTCTGGTGTTCAAAGGTCATAGTCAATTAGTGAGTGAATTTAGAGAAATTATAGAGAAAATGTCAGATCATACAATTCAAAGTTGATGTAGACTGGTACATAAATTATAAATTATAAACAGTGTAAATCATCTGGAAAACTTTAAGAAAAATCAGGTGTTCAGGAAAAATGGACAAATTTAGAGAGTTGTGAGTAGTATGTCATGTCTGTGTGTTTAAGTGGTTCTGGGGTGCTAAGAACACTTCAGAGAAAGCACGACATTTCCAATTTGTCGTTAAGTCCCATCGGGTTCAAGGTTCTAAGACGTTTAATCCAGTACACTTCCCGTTGTAGTAGTCTTTTTGAATGGTCAAATCCAGGTTGTTTGCTCACTTGCTCGATGATTTGAAATTTGAGTTGAGCTATGGTGTGCCTCTTATCTTTCCAATGAACTGCCAGTGGTGATGACAAATTGCCGGTGCGAATTCGACTCTTATGTTCAGAGAGTCTGATTTTCATTTTTCGTTCAGTTTTACCGACGTATAGTAGCCCACAAGGGCATTTGATGGTATATATTATGTTCTCCGAGTCACAAGTATTGAAATTCTGCAAAGTGATTTTTTCTCCTGACTGAGGGTGTATCAATGTATCCCCCAAAATTGCATTATTACAATGAATACAATTCCAGCACTTGAATGTGCCAGTTTTCTCTAATTTCTCTTTTTTCTTTTTAGTCAAGATTTCTTTCAGATTACTCGACCTGGTGTAGGCAAATAAAGGTTTGTTTTCAAATAGTTCCTGAAAATCTGGTTCAGACCTTAATATTTCCCAGTGCTTAAGTATGCTCCTTTTGATGTCCCATGACACAGTGGAGAATTTTGACACAAAACGATTCTTTCAGTGGTGGATTTTTGTCTTTTTTCCATGAGTTTTTGTCTGGGAATTTTCCGTGCCTTCTCCATTTGTTTTTCAATTAGATACTCAGGATAACTTCTGATGAGGTAATTGTTTTTTTGGTGCTGGCAGGATTCCTCACATTTTTTGTCATCTGATGAGATGCGGCAAATCCGTAAAAATTGAGAAAATGGTAAATTGTTCACCAATGTAGGTGGATGGAAGCTGTTATAAAGTAATGCATTGTTTTTATCTGTTGCTTTTTTGAATACACTGGTGTGTAAATTGCCATCCTTTAATTCAATCTGCACATCTAGAAAAGAGATTTTGTGTTTATCCATCTGATAAGTGAATTGAATCCTGGGATCTGCTAAGTTCAATGTGTCAATGTTGTTCTTTAAATTGACTTCTGTGCCTTTCCATATTATGAATATGTCATCAATGAATCGTCGATAACAAATTAATCCTTGAGTCCAAGATTCATCCTGTAAGATGTAATCCTTTTCAAACCTTGCCATAAAGGTATTGGCATAGGCCGGTGCTCCTGGAAAACCCATGCTCGTTCCATTCAACTGAATGTAGAAGTCGTCTTCCCACTTGAAAAACCTATTCTGCAAACAGAATTCCAAAATGTCCAAAATGCATCTCTTGGGTGTATTGAAATCATCCTGACTCAAAAGGGCCCATTCAACTGCCTCGATTCCACTAGCATGTGGTATTCTAGTATATGAGGACACTACGTCTATAGTACATAGGATCCAATTCTCTGTTACTTTATCCTTGATATTTAGTAGACATCTCAAGAAATCCGATGTATCCTCAATGTATGTCTCCCATTGTTCGACAAAAGGTTGTAAATAGTGATCAATGAATCTGCCCAGTTTTTCAAATATAGAACCATATCCTGCCACAATGGGTCTAAACGGTGGGTCTGTTGCATGTTTATGTACTTTCGGTAAGAAATAAATCCTCGGTCGTTTAGGATTTTTGTTCATCAAGTAATTTTTGGTGGTAATGTTAATCCAACCAAACTCTTCTGCTTTGTTCAAAATGGTTTCCAGGTTCTCCATGATTTCTGAAGTTGGATCGCTATCCAGTTTTCCATATGTTGTTACATCCGTTACATGTTCCAATGCTTTCCTGTCATAAAAATCTTTATCCATAATTACTAGGCCTCCTCCATTGTCGGCTTTCTGAATTTGAATGTCTGTCCTACTTCCCAGTTCATTCAACGCACTTTTTTCTGCTCTGCTCAGATTATTTTGTTTTCTCCTATAGTTTATTTTTTTCAAATCTTGTTTTATGAGTGTCTCAAATGTGTCCAGAGATTTGTGTGAGTTAGGAGCCATAAAAGTACTTTTAGCTTTGAAAACGGGAGTTTCTTTCATGGGATCTTGTGGGCAAATGTTGGTGAAGAAGTTCTTTAATCTCAGCGTTCTCATGAATTTAAAAAACGCAATATCTGTCTCAAGTTCCGAAGATTTATAAGTGCTCACAAAAGATGTGCCTTTGTTAAGAACTAGATTTTGAAATTTTGTCAATTTGAGTCGCGAAATATTAATGACCAAACTCATTTCTGTGTTTGACTCCGTAATCCTGTCTTGGATTTCTCTTTCTCTTTCTCTTTTTCTTTTTCCATTGCTTCTCCTTGTTTTTTGTTTGGAAGTTTGTTTGTTTGAGATGTTACCATATCCTCTGGTGGACGTCCTGTGTAGGTTGCCCCCTCTAAAAAAGACACACTGGCTGTTGTTTCAGCTAATTCTGAGGTCGATGGTTTCGTTAGATCCACAGTTGCTGTTGAACGACCTGTAGGCTTTCTTGCTGTGTCAATATCTCCATCTGAAACAACACTTTCCTCAGATGACATTTGGGTGGTACGTTTTGTGAATCTTCATTGAGCATATACCTCCGCCCAAGTATAAGCCTCATTCAATTTATAATCAATTGTGTCTCTTTTAAACTTTCGTAATTTTGTCTCTTGTAGTTCTTTCCCATATTTCTCAATTTTAGCGTTAAGTTCCTCTATGAATTTATCCCAGGGTTCAGTTTCCATTCTTTTGGTTAATTCTTTTCTTAAATTGAATATTTCTTCCTCTAGTTTATGAATAGCTCTTGATAATTCTTCCACAAGTAATAAAATCAAATCTAGAGAGCACTTATTTAGGATGCTGTACCATTTGTCCATGAACTGCTGGTTACTTTGCAATCTATATAGCATTGGTTTTATGGATAGGTGTAACCCTCTGGGTATTCTTTTCACTCTATGATACTGGATCAGAGTCGAGGCATGTAATCTCTGATTTAACTCTCTCCTTGTCAGATATTCTAGTTGACGTAACTGTTGAGCGATCGTACTGCTCTGTGCATCAAATGATTTGGTCTCCTTAATTAAATTGTAAATCTGATCTGCTTCTTCAGGGGTGTAGGCTTTCGTTGAAGCTCTATTTTCAGTGATGCTTGAAATACTGTCAAAAGACATGTTTTTAGCTGTGGGTGGTGCTGCTCAGGTACAGGTCAGTAGAACAAATTCAGAAATTGGGGGGGTACCTAGCGCACTCGGATTCAATTTCCTGCGATATTACGGTATATGTGCTATGTTGTGTAAATGCCTACTGAGCATATGTAACAACAAATTAGGGGGCCCAGTCCCACACAAGCGACTGGGACGACAACATGCAACAACAAATGAATTTTATAGCAATAAAATGTTCAATTCATAATCCTCAAAAGTTTTCGTTCACATTTTTTTTATGTTTCAACATAAATCTTTGATGACTGTTTACATTCCAAATGTTTTCACATAGCAATTAAACATTCTCAAATTTCACAAACAATGTACATTATCAACTTAACACCCATTGCATTTCGAGACTAACGTCTCTTCTTCAGGGGTATAGCTGCAAAAGAAAATATAACATGAGACCAAATTCTTTTGGGAGGCAAAGTTCTACATATGAGTTAAAAGAGTCCAATCACCAACACCTCTGTGACATGCCATATTTAATCAACCACTCACTTGAAGTCCATAATGTTTTTCTAAATCCTTAATGAGTTCCTGCGAGAAACTTCAAAAGAAACAACACACTAAGCCATAATTCTCTTAGTAGTCCTGATATAGGAATGTAAACAAAACACAAAACACCTAAAATCTATGTACCTTCTTATGCTTGGAGCCGAATCTGACCCAGATGGAGCAACGTTGACAACCTCAATAATCCTGGAGCTGAAAGATTGAAAAAGGCATCCAGCTCATGTATCATCACTACACTCAATAATGAACCTCACCAGTTCCATCAGAAACTATATTCTTACCTATACTGGTGATAATTTTCAAGTAATACCTGGATACTCTACAAACAAAATAGACAAATAAACTATTAGATTCACCCAATACATAAAGTCTAACTCAAAGTAACGACCAACGTCAAAGCTGCTATTACCGTTCTGCCGTTCTTCTTAAGCGACCATCTGAACTCGATTCTGTTGGAGCAGACGCCATAGAGCTCACCCTGTTATCCGATCCACAGTGCTGCTTCCGCGTCACGTGGTCGCGGTTCAGAAAATAATGAACATAAACGAAGGACTAGAAAAGTACACGAAGCTCCGGACAAAAACGATCAAAAGAAGTATATCAGAATGGTCTGAATCCTACTCGTTAATAAATCGGCACCATGACTTATGGTAAAAAATCAAAAAAACGTTCTACTTATCACCACTAGTTACTCGAGGATGAATTGTTACTCTCCATTAATTAAGTTCATAATGTCAATACTACCAAGCATCAGTGGTCATATTTCACAATTATGTAATAACTGTGATAACCCCAGTATTCAGTTATACACTGACCCTTATATTTCTCACGAGCAATAACCTCTACATATCAGACTGTCCTCCACCAAAACAAACAAGGGACTCCTACCAAGACAGTCTCTGGTGTTCAAAGGTCATAGTCAATTAGTGAGTGAATTTAGAGAAATTATAGAGAAAATGTCAGATCATACAATTCAAAGTTGATGTAGACTGGTACATAAATTATAAATTATAAACAGTGTAAATCATCTGGAAAACTTTAAGAAAAATCAGGTGTTCAGGAAAAATGGACAAATTTAGAGAGTTGTGAGTAGTATGTCATGTCTGTGTGTTTAAGTGGTTCTGGGGTGCTAAGAACACTTCAGAGAAAGCACGACATTTCCAATTTGTCGTTAAGTCCCATCGGGTTCAAGGTTCTAAGACGTTTAATCCAGTACACTTCCCGTTGTAGTAGTCTTTTTGAATGGTCAAATCCAGGTTGTTTGCTCACATTGCTCGATGATTTGAATTTGAGTTGAGCTATGGTGTGCCTCTTATCTTTCCAATGAACTGCCAGTGGTGCCATTCAAAAAGACTACTACAACGGGAAGTGTACTGGATTAAACGTCTTAGAACCTTGAACCCAATGGGACTTAACGACAAATTGGAAATGTCGTGCTTTCTCTGAAGTGTTCTTAGCACCCCAGAACCACTTAAACACACAGACATGACATACTACTCACAACTCTCTAAATTTGTCCATTTTTCCTGAACACCTGATTTTTCTTAAAGTTTTCCAGATGATTTACACTGTTTATAATTTATAATTTATGTACCAGTCTACATCAACTTTGAATTGTATGATCTGACATTTTCTCTATAATTTCTCTAAATTCACTCACTAATTGACTATGACCTTTGAACACCAGAGACTGTCTTGGTAGGAGTCCCTTGTTTGTTTTGGTGGAGGACAGTCTGATATGTAGAGGTTATTGCTCGTGAGAAATATAAGGGTCAGTGTATAACTGAATACTGGGGTTATCACAGTTATTACATAATTGTGAAATATGACCCACTGATGCTTGGTAGTATTGACATTATGAACTTAATTAATGGAGAGTAACCATTCATCCTCGAGTAACTAGTGGTGATAAGTAGAACGTTTTTTTGATTTTTTACCATAAGTCATGGTGCCGATTTATTAACGAGTAGGATTCAGACCATTCTGATATACTTCTTTTGATCGTTTTTGTCCGGAGCTTCGTGTACTTTTCTAGTCCTTCGTTTATGTTCATTATTTTCTGAACCGCGACCACGTGACGCGGAAGCAGCACTGTGGATCGGATAACAGGGTGAGCTCTATGGCGTCTGCTCTAACAGAATCGAGTTCAGATGGTCGCTTAAGAAGAACGGCAGAACGGTAATAGCAGCTTTGACGTTGGTCGTTACTTTGAGTTAGACTTTATGTATTGGGTGAATCTAATAGTTTATTTGTCTATTTTGTTTGTAGAGTATCCGGGTATTACTTGAAAATTATCACCAGTATAGGTAAGAACATAGTTTCTGATGGAACTGGTGAGGTTCATTATTGAGTGTAGTGATGATACATGAGCTGGATGCCTTTTTCAATCTTTCAGCTCCAGGATTATTGAGGTTGTCAACGTTGCTCCATCTGGGTCAGATTCGGCTCCAAGCATAAGAAGGTACATAGATTTTAGGTGTTTTGTGTTTTGTTTACATTCCTATATCAGGACTACTAAGAGAATTATGGCTTAGTGAGTTGTTTCTTTTGAAGTTTCTCGCAGGAACTCATTAAGGATTTAGAAAAACATTATGGACTTCAAGTGAGTGGTTGATTAAATATGGCATGTCACAGAGGTGTTGGTGATTGGACTCATTTCAACTCATATGTAGAACTTTGCCTCATAAAAAGAATTTGGTCTCATGTTATATTTTCTTTTGCAGCTATACCCCTTAAGAAGAGACGTTAGTCTCGAAATGCATTGGGTGTTAAGTTGATAATGTACATTGTTTGTGAAATTTGAGAATGTTTAATTGCTATGTGAAAACATTTGGAATGTAAATAGTCATCAAAGATTTATGTTGAAACATAAAAAAATGTTGAACGAAAACTTTTGAGGATTATGAATTGAACATTTTATTGCTATAAAATTCATTTGTTGTTGCATGTTGTCGTCCCAGTCGCTTGTGTGGGACTGGGCCCCCTAATTTGTTGTTACATATGCTCAGTAGGCATTTACACAACATAGCACACATACCGTAATATCGCAGGAAATTGAATCCGAGTGCGCTAGGTACCCCCCCAATTTCTGAATTTGTTCTACTGACCTGTACCTGAGCAGCACCACCCACAGCTAAAAACATGTCTTTTGACAGTGTTTCAAGCATCACTGAAAATAGAGCTTCAACGAAAGCCTACACCCCTGAAGAAGCAGATCAGATTTACAATTTAATTAAGGAGACCAAATCATTTGACGCACAGAGCAGTACGATCGCTCAACAGTTACGTCAACTAGAATATCTGACAAGGAGAGAGTTAAATCAGAGATTACATGCCTCGACTCTGATCCAGTATCATAGAGTGAAAAGAATACCCAGAGGGTTACGACTATCCATAAAACCAATGCTATATAGATTGCAAAGTAACCAGCAGTTCATGGACAAATGGTACAGCATCCTAAATAAGTGCTCTCTAGATTTGATTTTATTACTTGTGGAAGAATTATCAAGAGCTATTCATGAACTAGAGGAAGAAATATTCAATTTAAGAAAAGAATTAACCAAAAGAATGGAAACTGAACCCTGGGATAAATTCATAGAGGAACTTAACGCTAAAATTGAGAAATATGGGAAAGAACTACAAGAGACAAAATTACGAAAGTTTAAAAGAGACACAATTGATTATAAATTGAATGAGGCTTATACTTGGGCGGAGGTATATGCTCAACGAAGATTCACAAAACGTACCACCCAAATGTCATCTGAGGAAAGTGTTGTTTCAGATGGAGATATTGACACAGCAAGAAAGCCTACAGGTCGTTCAACAGCAACTGTGGATCTAACGAAACCATCGACCTCAGAATTAGCTGAAACAATAGCCAGTGTGTCTTTTTTAGAGGGGGCAACCTTCACAGGACGTCCACCAGAGGATATGGTAACATCTCAAACAAACAAACTTCCAAACAAAAAACAAGGAGAAGCAAAGGAAAAAGAGAAAGAGAAAAAGAAATCCAAGACAGGATTACGGAGTCAAACACAGAAATGAGTTCGGTCATTAATATTTCGCGACTCAAATTGACAAAATTTCAAAATCTAGTTCTTAACAAAGGCACATCTTTTGTGAGCACTTATAAATCTTCGGAACTTGAGACAGATATTGCGTTTTTTAAATTCATGAGAACGCTGAGATTAAAGAACTTCTTCACCAACATTTGCCCACAAGATCCCATGAAAGAAACTCCCGTTTTCAAAGCTAAAAGTACTTTTATGGCTCCTAACTCACACAAATCTCTGGACACATTTGAGACACTCGTAAAACAAGATTTGAAAAAAATAAACTATAGGAGAAAACAAAATAATCTGAGCAGAGTAGAAAAAAGTGCGATGAATGAACTGGGAAGTAGGACAGACATTCAAATTCAGAAAGCCGACAAGGGAGGAGGCCTAGTAATTATGGATAAAGATTTTTATGACAGGAAAGCATTGGAACATGTAACGGATGTAACAACATATGGAAAACTGGATAGCGATCCAACTTCAGAAATCATGGAGAACCTGGAAACCATTTTGAACAAAGCAGAAGAGTTTGGTTGGATTAACATTACCACCAAAAATTACTTGATGAACAAAAATCCTAAACGACCGAGGATTTATTTCTTACCGAAAGTACATAAACATGCAACAGACCCACCGTTTAGACCCATTGTGGCAGGATGTGGTTCTATATTTGAAAAACTGGGCAGATTCATTGATCACTATTTACAACCTTTTGTCCAACAATGGGAGACATACATTGAGGATACCTCGGATTTCTTGAGATGTCTACTAAATATCAAGGATAAAGTAACAGAGAATTGGATCCTATGTACTATAGACGTAGTGTCCTTATATACTTCAATACCACATGCTAGTGGAATCGAGGCAGTTGAATGGGCCCTTTTGAGTCAGGATGATTTCAATACACCCAAGAGATGCATTTTGGAAATTTTGGAATTCTGTTTGCAGAATAGTTATTTCAAGTGGGAAGACGACTTCTACAGTCAGTTGAATGGAACGAGCATGGGTTTTCCAGGAGCACCGGCCTATGCCAATACCTTTATGGCAAGGTTTGAAAAGGATTACATCTTACAGGATGAATCTTGGACTCAAGGATTAATTTGTTATCGACGATTCATTGATGACATATTCATAATATGGAAAGGCACAGAAGTCAATTTAAAGAACAACATTGACACATTGAACTTAGCAGATCCCAGGATTCAATTCACTTATCAGATGGATAAACACAAAATCTCTTTTCTAGATGTGCAGATTGAATTAAAGGATGGCAATTTACACACCAGTGTATTCAAAAAAGCAACAGATAAAAACAATGCATTACTTTATAACAGCTTCCATCCACCTACATTGGTGAACAATTTACCGTTTTCTCAATTTTTACGGATTTGCCGCATCTCATCAGATGACAAAAAATGTGAGGAATCCTGCCAGCACCAAAAAAACAATCACCTCATCAGAGGTTATCCTGAGGATTTAATTGAAAAACAAATGGAGAAGGGACGGAAAATTCCCAGACAAAAACTCATGGAAAAAAGACAAAAATCCACCACTGAAAGAATCGTTTTTGTGTCAAAATTCTCCACTGTGTCATGGGACATCAAAAGGAGCATACTTAAGCACTGGGAAATATTAAGGTCTGAACCAGATTTTCAGGAACTATTTGAAAACAAACCTTTATTTGCCTACACCAGGTCGAGTAATCTGAAAGAAATCTTGACTAAAAAGAAAAAAGAGAAATTAGAGAAAACTGGCACATTCAAGTGCTGGAATTGTATTCATTGTAATAATGCGATTTTGGGGGAAACATTGTTACACCCTCAGTCAGGAGAAAAAATCACTTTGCAGAATTTCAATACTTGTGACTCGGAGAACATAATATATACCATCAAATGCCCTTGTGGGCTACTATACGTCGGTAAAACCGAACGAAAAATGAAAATCAGACTCTCTGAACATAAGAGTCGAATTCGCACCGGCAATTTGTCATCACCACTGGCAGTTCATTGGAAAGATAAGAGGCACACCATAGCTCAACTCAAATTTCAAATCATCGAGCAAGTGAGCAAACAACCTGGATTTGACCATTCAAAAAGACTACTACAACGGGAAGTGTACTGGATTAAACGTCTTAGAACCTTGAACCCGATGGGACTTAACGACAAATTGGAAATGTCGTGCTTTCTCTGAAGTGTTCTTAGCACCCCAGAACCACTTAAACACACAGACATGACATACTACTCACAACTCTCTAAATTTGTCCATTTTTCCTGAACACCTGATTTTTCTTAAAGTTTTCCAGATGATTTACACTGTTTATAATTTATAATTTATGTACCAGTCTACATCAACTTTGAATTGTATGATCTGACATTTTCTCTATAATTTCTCTAAATTCACTCACTAATTGACTATGACCTTTGAACACCAGAGACTGTCTTGGTAAGAGTCCCTTGTTTGTTTTGGTGGAGGACAGTCTGATATGTAGAGGTTATTGCTCGTGAGAAATATAAGGGTCAGTGTATAACTGAATACTGGGGTTATCACAGTTATTACATAATTGTGAAATATGACCCACTGATGCTTGGTAGTATTGACATTATGAACTTAATTAATGGAGAGTAACAATTCATCCTCGAGTAACTAGTGGTGATAAGTAGAACGTTTTTTTGATTTTTTACCATAAGTCATGGTGCCGATTTATTAACGAGTAGGATTCAGACCATTGTGATATACTTCTTTTGATCGTTTTTGTCCGGAGCTTCGTGTACTTTTCTAGTCCTTCGTTTATGTTCATTATTTTCTGAACCCCACCACGTGACGCGGAAGCAGCAGTGTGGATCGGATAACAGGGTGAGCTCTATGGCGTCTGCTCTAACAGAATCGAGTTCAGATGGTCGCTTAAGAAGAACGGCAGAACGGTAATAGCAGCTTTGACGTTGGTCGTTACTTTGAGTTAGACTTTATGTATTGGGTGAATCTAATAGTTTATTTGTCTATTTTGTTTGTAGAGTATCCGGGTATTACTTGAAAATTATCACCAGTATAGGTAAGAACATAGTTTCTGATGGAACTGGTGAGGTTCATTATTGAGTGTAGTGATGATACATGAGCTGGATGCCTTTTTCAATCTTTCAGCTCCAGGATTATTGAGGTTGTCAACGTTGCTCCATCTGGGTCAGATTCGGCTCCAAGCATAAGAAGGTACATAGATTTTAGGTGTTTTGTGTTTTGTTTACATTCCTATATCAAGACTACTAAGAGAATTATGGCTTAGTGTGTTGTTTCTTTTGAAGTTTCTCGCAGGAACTCATTAAGGATTTAGAAAAACATTATGGACTTCAAGTGAGTGGTTGATTAAATATGGCATGTCACAGAGGTGTTGGTGATTGGACTCTTTTAACTCATATGTAGAACTTTGCCTCCCAAAAGAATTTGGTCTCATGTTATATTTTCTTTTGCAGCTATACCCCTGAAGAAGAGACGTTAGTCTCGAAATGCATTGGGTGTTAAGTTGATAATGTACATTGTTTGTGAAATTTGAGAATGTTTAATTGCTATGTGAAAACATTTGGAATGTAAACAGTCATCAAAGATTTATGTTGAAACATAAAAAAATTTGAAAGAAAACTTTTGAGGATTATGAATTGAACATTTTATTGCTATAAAATTCATTTGTTGTTGCATGTTGTGGTCCCAGTCGCTTGTGTGGGACTGGGCCCCCTAATTTGTTGTTACATATGCTCAGTAGGCATTTACACAACATAGCACACATACCGTAATATCGCAGGAAATTGAATCCGAGTGCGCTAGGTACCCCCCCAATTTCCAAATATGCCACACAGCCATCGGGACCAGTAATAAAAGCCTGGACAGCAGCGGCACTCGCGCGGGGCACTGGTGGACTGAGAGTGAACGCCGGCTTGGCGGAACTGGAGTGGCCGGGGGCTCAGACAGGGTCGCGGTCCCAAAATGGCGGCAGCCTAGGTGGCTCGGGCGTTCCCGAATCCTGTTCATGGCTGATGGCGTGATCCAATAGGCACGGCCTCATAGCCCGGACAATATTCCCTGCGCTGGCTCCGGAGCCTACCCGGATGGTGGAGGAGAGCAGGAAAAGACAGGTATGAGGGATGTGGCGGTCGCTCAGGGGAATGCCCCCTGGCTGCTGAATCTCCTGCTTGAACGTGAACCCGCATCGGCGGGGACAGCATGCGACACCCGCATCACCTGCCTGGTGGGCTGCGAGGTGGCACCCTTCCCCCGCTGTGGCGCCATGCCTCAAGGTGCGTGGGGGAAGGCCCATGGTTGGACTGAGGCCACGGGATTGTGATGAGGGAGGGCGGCCGGCCGTGGCTCCCCCAGCCGTCGGCTGTGGGGCCCTGCTGCGAGAGCTGCCCAGCTCCTGCGGGGGATCGGATCCGAGGCTTGCGGGGTGGGCCATGACAGGAGCATGCATGGACAGCCTACATAGCCCCTGGGACACAACTTGGCGCCCTGGCATGGGCTGACCACAGACAGCAGGCCGATCGTGACCTAAAAAAGTGATACACACCGCCCCGCAACAGCGCTGGGCCCCAAGGCGCGCGAAGGTAGGGGACACATGACCGGAGTGTGGGCCAACTGGTTGAGAAATTGAGAGGTGGATAGGTGAGGAACCCCCTGGCCAGTAACAGCAACACCCTACCACGGAGACCCCCCAGCTCTGTGAGGTCAAGACCAAGACGCCTGTGGGGGTGTGGTTTCCTCATTTCCTGGGGACTATACACGCGACATGCAAATATTAGCTCGATTATCAGAGGTAGTCAGTCGGACACAAGGGAGACACGAGGGAGTCGGGAACACCATAACACGAGAAGCCCCTCCCAGACATCAGGCATAAATTACGACTACGACTCCCAGTACAGACCTAAAAGTTATAACATTAAACGTCAGGGGCATGCACACAGCCAGTAAGCGGTATGTGGTTTATGGCTAAATTAAAAGGCAGCAAGCGCAGGTGGTACTCCTCCAGGAGACGCACCTTACGGGGACAGAGGTTGACCGCCTGCGCATAATATGGCGAGGAATTATCTGTGCCACAGCATACTCCACATTTGCTAGGGGCACTCTTGTCTGGATCAGGCCAGGGATCCCCTTCAGAGAACAATCCAGGGTGGCTGGTACTCCCTAATAACGGGTTGTCTTGAGGGTAAAGAGATATTGATTGGTAGCATTTATGCCCCCAATATAGACCAGGAACAGTACTGGGCCTGTCTCACTGGAGCACTAGCACAACACACTGCACTGCCGTGGTTGCTGGGAGGGGATTTCAATTGCACCCTGGACATCAGTTTAGACAGATCTCACCCCCCGCCGGCACATTCACCCGCACTGAAACAGGCAGAACAGTTTAAAAACTGGGTAACCCACTGGTCATTAGCAGATGCCTGGCAAGAAAAGAACCCGAATGCCAAAATTGTGTGTTTACTCCGCCCCACACAATCTCAGAGTGAGACTCGATAGATTCCTAAGCTCAGTAGCATTGCTCCCCCAAATACAACACACTGACTACCTAGACGCTCCAACTTCAGTTGCACTATCCAGTCACTCAGTACTGGTGAAAAGAGGCCTAAGTTTAAAAAGCTCATTCCCAGTATCACAAGTAAAGGTTATGACAGAAGTGTACATTGTTAAGACTAAGCTTTCATGTCTAAACTGTTAAACATTGTACTTAGGTAGTTTTCATGCGCTGGGATTGTGTTAAATATCTTTTTAATGTGTATATCCTTCCTAATGTCAATTATGAAGTGGTATATGTTTTATTAAATGTATGAATTGATCCATTTTTTTTATTAGAATATTTTGTATACAAACAAATAGTAAATATATATGATGATGATTTTTAACTTTTTTGTTAGTTTCCCTTAATATATGGCTTTCATGGTGGAAGTATGAGTATGAAAGATATTTGAATATTGGAGGTGTAAAGATTATGGTCCAGTCCTTATAGGATTTACCTTAAGGGATCCTCTCTCTTTTCACTACCTAGGCAGAGTACTGTCCGACCACAAAGAGCATACAGTGACCTTTCGATGGAGACCACCCCAACCCCCCGTCCCTACATGGAAGTTGCCCCGAGAATGCCTCACAGACCAGGCTTTTTGCCATGCACGTGGTGAACACATTCAAGAATACTTCTCCCTTAACGCGGGCACAGCATCCTCCCGATCAGTAGAATGGGATGCATTCAAGGTTGAGGCAAGGGGACACTGCATTCAACACATAGTAGGGGTGCGACAGGTACTAGAACAGTCACTACAATCAGTGGGAATGCGACTGGCGGGCCTTACAAAAAAACTAGACCAAGGGGAGGCTACTCCAGAACAGGTGGCGACGGCAAAAACAGCATATGAGGGACCTCTGCAAGTACAATTTTAGAGTATATGCCACCCGAATGCAACGCAAGGGGAACAGGGCAGGTACACTCCTCGCCTGGCTCGCGAAATAGGACACGGACGTGCCACCCATCACAATACTGCAAGATAATACTGGCACCCTTAAACAATCGCAGGTAGATATACGACACATTTTTCACGACTATTACACAGGAGTTTATCGAGCCCCACCACAGGTCTCACATCTGACATTATCCCACTTCCTCCAAACCGTGCCCCTACCCAATATTCCGCCGGTGGAGGGGAAAGCGATAGATGCTAAGATACAATCCCCAGATGTCGCCCAAGCCATTAGGGCACTGGCACGCCGAAAGGCACCGTGAGCAGACGGCTTCCCCCTCGAATACTACGCCGCTTTTTCGAGGCAACTGGCCCGGCACCTCGTAACCATATATAATGAAGTGCTACACAAAGGCGTCCTACCCAATTCACTTAGAGTCTCGGCCCTGGTGACTTTTCTTAAACCTCCCAAAGATCCCACTCTCCCATCCTCGTATAGACCCATAACTTTGCTCAACACGGACTGTTTATTTATTTATTTATTTATGCAATTTTTAAAGCGCTGCAATTACCCACGGGTGTCTCGGCGCTGTGAGCTATGTTTGATACAACTAATGTGAGATCTCTGAAGCGTTTCTTTATGTACTTTCTGAAATAATCAAGTTATTGGGAGAACAACCATGTCTTTAGTTGCTTTCTAAAGATAATCAGAGTAGGACTGGTTTTTATGGTAAGGGGAAGAGAGTTCCATAATTTTGCAGCCGCGATGGTGAAGCATCTGTCACCCCAGTTAACTCTCCTCGTTCTGGGTATGTGAAGCAGGTGAGCAGTATTAGAGCGAAGCGTTCTGGGGGTTGTAAGAGGTTTGAATGAGTTCCTAAGAAATTTAGGTCCAACGTTGTTAATTGCCTTATAGACAATACAAAGGGACTTAAATTTTGTACGACTTCTAATCGGAAGCCAATGTAGTTGTTTCAGATGTCCAGAAACGGAACTGAATTTTGAAATGCCCAGTAAGACTGTAAGACCTTAGGAAAAATACTGGTGGACAGGTAAATACAGGTTCTCCCACAACTGATACACCCAAACCAGAACAGTTTTCTCCCCAGACGCAATGTAAAGCTGAATATACGTAGATTTTTTCATGTACAGGGCAGATCACAAGACCATTTCCAATGGGCCGCATGCCGTATCCTAGACCTTGAAAAGGCCTTCGACACACTCTTATGGCCATATCTACTCGCAGTTCTTCGCAAAGTGCAGGTCGGCTCGACCCTATTGGCATACACGCAGCTCCTTTATAAGGACCTCACCACCAGGGTGAGAGTGGGTAAATATATCTCAGACCCACTTTGGGTGGAGCCAGGTACGAGGCTGGGGTGCCCATTATCCCCCCTCCTCTTTGCCTTGGCAGTGGAGCCTTCAGCCATCGGTCTATGACAAGTGGGTGAGGCATGGGGTATCCCAATCGTGGACACGGTTCATAGCGTATCGCTATATGCTGATGACCTCCTGATTCATGTGCGGGATATCACAAACAACCTCACGTCAATCTTGGAAATATTGCAGACT
Source organism: Lissotriton helveticus (assembly GCF_964261635.1). Taxonomy (NCBI): domain Eukaryota; kingdom Metazoa; phylum Chordata; class Amphibia; order Caudata; family Salamandridae; genus Lissotriton; species Lissotriton helveticus. The sequence continues at coordinate 1,931,395,306 of NC_136063.1, read as the reverse complement.
TTCGCACAAGTCTCCGGCCTTAAAGTCAATTGGGGTAAATTGACGATTTTCCCCTTAGCCCACACCTGGCTCTCTTGGAGGTCATGATAGGACCCCAGACACTTGGTTGAAATACTGCAGCACCCAGATATTTGGGGGTGAGACTATACCACTCACCTGAAGACCTCTAAGAGGGAAACCACCGCAAACCACTGGCGGGATTACGTGCGGCAGTAGCCTTCTGGAAGTCCCTGCCTCTGGCCCCCATAGGGCGTGTACCATTAGCAAAAATTATAATAGTACCTAGACTGCTATACTCCTTCACCAATCTTCCGGTGATACCACTGCACTCCTTTTTTCAAGAGCTGGAAACACTACTCACGACGTTGATCTTGGGAGGCGGTAGACACAGGGTAGCGTTACGCACCCTCTACTTGCCGACCACGCAAGGGTGTTTAGGGGCCCCCTCCTTCAAATCTTATTTCTTAACGGCACAGCTCCAGTGGCTGTCCCATTGGACGGCGGAACACCACATAGAGGAGACACTAACGAAGGTCGGTACCCCTCCCAGCCACCCGGAGACAGTTGATGCTGGGCACTAAGCAAACACGGACATACCCCCTGCAGGTATCAATAGCCCGCAAATGTATGATGCGCATACACCATATGTCAAGGGGAATACCCCTCTACTCCCCACTACTCCCACTAGTGGGATTTCTGCAGAGAGAGAACTACTACACATCCGGAGCCCTCCGGATATGGACGGATCTCGAGGTGACGGAGATTGAAATGCTGTTTGAAGATGGGCAGCTGGAAACATATGCCCAAATGAGAGACTGCTATGATCTCCCTCCTGTACAATTCCTAGTGCACCGACGTTTAGTGGACAGCGCCCGGCAATGCTGGGATCTCACTGAAGGGGAACCACCGACACACCCGGTCCTCCACACAATCCTACGAATGGGCAGGGGCAGGCACTTAGTCACCTGGCATTACAAGGCAATTAGGGAACTGACCACAGCCCCTCTGCAGGCCTTGCACCAAAAGTGGGAGGATGAAATAGGCTGCATGACCAAGAATGGGAGAAGGCTCTGGAGTACCCAAAGAAAGTCTCAAGAAGCGCACGATTCAAAAACATTCAATTCAATATATTACATCACGTGTATTTAACACCGCGCCAGCTTCACCGTTTTTACCCCGACACACACTTTGCATGCCCCAGGTGCCAACTGCCAGAGGCAAATTTCAAACACATGTTCTGGGACTGTCCCACAACGCAGCTATATTGGGGTAGGATACATCGAGTACTGAGGGTGACTGTACACCTCATGCACATTACCACATGGGAGGCATGCGCCCTGGGAATCTTCCACAGGCGGAAGACAGAAAAAGTGCAGAGCAGGTTTGCATCCTTAGCCATACTCCTGGCAAAACGAGGCATAGCCATGCATTGGAGGGCGCCGGCAGGATCCCCTGAAGCAGCCTGGACAGGGGCAGTTAAAAACTGGGGGGCAGCGGAGGAAACGCTGTTGTGGGAAGAGGAGGTGAAAGGGTTTCAGCAAGGCTGCGATGAACCATACTAATGTGCAAACAGAAGTACTGTCGCTAGAAGTACTGTCGCTATTAATTAAATGAAATAGCTTAATATACAATGATTTAAACCAAGGTGGAAATGACAGAACGTTTGTTGCACTAATTAAATAAATGAGACTCAATATAAGTGCACTATAACTTTGGACCAACAGAATGTGGTAACAATTATAACTTTAAGGATTGTTAAATGATTTATCATTCTTTTTTCTGACATCTCTTCCTATGATGGATAGTATGACTACCAGGTTGCGAGTAAATGAGTTTGACCTAATATAGATATAATGTCTGGTTTAATCCATTTATTTAAATGTATAAAATGTTTTATCTTATTTTCCCATATATAAGAAATGTATATGTTGTGAAATATTTAATGTGTTGTTGTCTTCAATGTTGAAATATGTCTATTATGGAACCAATGTAAATAGGATTTACTCTGCATATGTTTTGTTTATGTACACTGTTTTTAACTCAATGAATTCTGGATTTTAAAATGTATATTGTTTAACTTTCAGAACTAGTGGGAAGACGTTATATGTTATCCTGATAAAGGTGGTCATATATTAGTATCCACGGAAACGCGTCGATGCCAAAGGAGAAATACACCTTACATGAACTGAGGATAATTCTGACCTTTTGGCTGAATTAATTTTCTGTTTTGTATCTCCTTTTTATTGATTGGAAATTTGTGAATTTTTGTATATTTTTCCTACTCCAACTTATGTCGCCTCCCAATTTTAATTTAATTTTAATTATGTTTCAATGTATATGAATAAACTGTGCAGGATTATTTAATAGTGTTTCTATTGTTATACTTGTTACATTGCTTCTATGGTCTTACATGTTTTTAATGTTTGTTTTATGTAAGTAAGAGAATTGTTATTTTGAGTACAAGGTGTCCAAAGGGAATCTTTTTTGACGAAAGTCAGTTTGCGTGAGAGACAGCACAAGACGACTCACCCGGCGCTACGCCATCCCAATCTCAGACTCCGCCCCTGTCCCCGATAGTGAGAGCAAATATTTGCCCCCAGTAATCATATCAGATGGAGATCCGGCCTAGAGAGAGGGCCCGCTACACTAACACCCTGGCCTATGGCAGGAGACATAATCCACCATAGCCATCCTCAGCCCCCCACTTCCGATTCCGAAACTACAAACATCTTGTAGACGAACTGACAACATCCATGTGACAGACAAGGACTACACAGCCCTCTACATGTGGACTCCCCAGGCCCCTCCACCCAGGTCCCCTACCCCTCCCATAGTTCATTGTTTCAAGTTCCTCCTATAGCATAGCAAAGTTGGCTACTATACATTGGGAACGTAAACATGGCCATCGAACATAGTGATAGACGGGATAGAGTGGGGGACTTTATATCAACCCACACCCTACTGGGTACTCACACACACAGGCACATGACATTGATCGACATACCCAAGATTACATCAGACCACTGAACGGGGGATCCATGTACAATCGTTGAATGCTCCAAATTTGGCCTATGAGGTACACGACGAGATGGATGCTCCATAATGTATGTTTCCTTTTTTATGTATATGCTGCCTGAGCTCACGCGGCATTATGTATGTTATCAGCGTATTATAATGATGTACCAGGATGGTTTATGAAATCATAGAAAAAGTGTTCAGTCATCTCCCCAAAAAAAAATATGTCTGTAGCTCTTGCAAAGTAAAGAAAAAGCATGACGTAGAGTATGTCTTTCAAATAAATGAAACTGCACTGCCTCACAGAGAAGAGAACAAATATGGCATTGCTCCTTCTTTGGGGTTTCTTCTTTTATAGTTCTTGAAGATACTTTAGTGATATAGTATCACTCCGCTAGCCAGTCTTTCGCATGATTACTTTTCGTATGAAAACACCAACTACAATGTAATTATCCCTGCTTACTTTCCCATGCTGATCATGTGAAAGAACTGTCTTTCTTGGCCTGAAAGGTTTCTCAACAGTTAGACGTTTACATTGTATCAATCCATGACATAGGCTTATGGTTCACTTTCCCATTGGACTATTTCACAACAGTGAACTCTAAAAGAATGTCCTTTAAACGTAAGATGATACATGTACAGAAAGCATAAAGCAACATTTTCAGAAATGCCAAGGGACCATTGCAGGAGGCTAAGGGAAAAATGCAGCTTAGAAAAGAACACGTGTAAAAAGGCCTTAAATCAGTAAGTCAGCTTTAAATTAATTAAACTCAATTAGAATTAAATACAATGCATTAAATCATCATTTCATAAAGAGAAAAATAGTCATTCTTCACCAATGTATTATTACAAAAAATTGATTAACGTTAACAATGGCCTACTGCCACAATTTTAAGCATCGTTACATGTAAATCATTCTTAAACATAATTTTTCCAAAATAATTTCTTGTTTTCCATGATCATTATGGTCTCTACTGTCACATTTGCATATTTCAGTTTCCTAACTAATTTTATCACATAATTGCACCACAATCTATTCATGATGCATTTCAATGTAAGGCAATAGAAATGCTAAGCCACATCATTAGAATCATTAGCCCAATCAGTAAATGATTAATAAAACATAATTTTCATCAGTAATCTTGTTATAGAAACCTATTAATACGCATTATAATCAGTTAGCAATGAATGTCTCCTTTTCTAACACTTTCAAGATCGATTTTACGGTGCTGTTACTTTACTTGTCTCAACTGCTGTGTCACTTCATTTTAACATTTACAATGTGCACGTTCAAGTTTGTGTCTAAAATTGGTAAATGTGTTGTGTAATATGTTTTGAAATATTTATGCATCATTAGTGTGAAGAGTGATCCTTTGACTGAGTTGTTGATGTGTTCCTTCATTGGCATGTTTTTGTCCAGGGTGATACCCAAGGACTTTAAAGAGTTAGAAGGTGAGAGAGAACAGTTTAGTGCAGCCAAATTCCTGAGCTATTCTTGGATTGGTAAGGGATTATTTTTTGAGGAAAGGAGTAGTAGTTTTTTTTTAGTTTTTTTTTAAAAAGTTATTTATTGTCATTCGTGCGAATATACACAGCAGTGTGCCTACAACCATAGTTAGGCCGGCAGCGATACACAATCAGTAATGCAATAGGAAAGTCTTCAAAGATTAGTATAGGGGCAATCAACTGGAGCATCCATTAGCATAATAATACTGTACTAGGCAAAGATACGACAGTCCTTACAGCAAGCCTACCTGCAACTGAGTAATGGGCAGCGGGGGCACATCATGTGGGACAGCACAAACATCATCAGGGTCAATACAACATTGAGGAGAGTCATCACCGCAATCATCAGGCTCAATATACCATAGTTTCCCCTAGGAGGAACGGCGGCGCAGGGTCGACGCATAGCTGTCAGTCAGACCCCCAAACGGAGCAGCAATACAGTGCACAACAACTAACAAGCAGAACCCTGAAAGTCGATCCCACCTGCTTGCTCACACCGGTACGCAGAGACGCCGGCTAGGAGAGGGGAGTCCCAACAACCAATATGGCAGTGCCAGCGTGATCCCCCTACACTGCTCTCCCTCCGCCATCGCCCCACCCAGTGCATCTGTATCTATTCCGAGTCCGAAGCCACGGATAGGCCAGTAGCGTCGGCATCCTCCCCCCCTGTGATGTAGGTGTAAGACGGTATGTCTGCAGAGGGCCCCAGATATCAGCAGGCCTGGAGCTGGGAGGCAGCAGTTCTACGAATACGCCATACTGCTCCTGACAATATAACATGTCTTGCACCCAATCTTTAAATTTCGGGGCCCGGCCCCGACCCCACCTACAAGCCAGATGTCTCCTCGCTAATAAAAGCGCAACGTTTGTGAATTTCCGTATCGTCCGCGCTAACTGTGCGGTATAACCCAGTAGGAACAGCAGTGGATCCAAGTCCATAGTAACCCCTATCATGAGGGAGAGACCCTTGCAGACCTGTAACCAATATTCTTGGACTTGTGGACAGCTCCACGCCAAGTGGAAGAAATCCGCCCCCTCCTGTCCACACCTGTTGCATCTATCCGAGTCCGCCAGGCCAAATCTGACCTTCTTGACAGGCGTGTAATAAAGCCTATGGAGGAATTTGTAATGTATCATTTTGAAGCGACAGCTAGACATCACAGTTCCGGATAGGTCACAACAATACTCCCATTGCTCCTCCGTGATCTCACTGCCAAGATCCAAGGACCAGTGCGCTCTAGCCGCACTCTCCACGACAGGCAGCTCCCTCCGGAGACATTTATAGATATTGGACACTAGATGTGCACCATCCGCACTATTCAACACAACCGCAAGCGGGGCAATATTGGGTGGTTCCTGAGGGTATTCAGGTAGCAAGGCTTTCAAGCCCTCTCGTAGCCGTATGTAATAGAACAATTCTAGGGGGTTGGGCGTAAATTCCCCAAAGAAACTATCACGAGACCGAAACACGCCATTTTGGAATAGGTCGCCCCAAGTTAGTATCTTCAGCCGAAGACACAGTCGGCGGAATCCCGCTTCCTGAAGAAGCGCCATCCGTGGATGATACGACAGTGGCAATCTGGCTGTGTATAATAATGAGGCGTGCAACCGCTTCCCAATTCTATGCCATGCATCCATTGTACACGTCACTGTATTAATGTGCATTTCCAATTCCGATACGGGGGCATGAATCACCCCAGTCAATGGCAGTGGATGTGCTATCCAGTCCTCTGCTGCAACCTGTGGCATGAAAGGAGCAGGCCTTATCCAATAGTACAAGTAATGCGCCTGGGCACTCAAATAGTACACCTCAAAATCGGGGACATCGAAACCCCCCACATTGTAAGGTTGCGTCAGAACAGCCCAGCGAAGTCGCGCCTGCTTGCCCCCCCACACCAGTCGGATAAGTTCAGAGCGTAAAGTTTTAAAAAAGAAGGCACCCGGGTAATAGGGAATATTGAGGAAGAGATACAGGAAGCGCGGCAAAACCACCATCTTTATGAGGGAGACTCTAGCCGCCATGGAGAGGGGCAGTGCGATCCATCGTGTCACCGAGTCAGATAGTTTCGACACAGCCACACCATAGTTCATTCGCAGCGTATCTCCCCGATCTCTCGATATCTGTATCCCCAAGTAGCGCACTTCCGAGGTGCACCACTCCAGAGGATAGTCAAGCGGGAATTCCGACACAGCTGGTGTTAGGGGGAAGAGCTGGGACTTTCCCCGGTTGATAGTGACGCCAGACAGGCCCCCAAAGGCGACAAACTCCCTCAGTAAAGCATTCAAGGTGGTCTGGGGGTCTTTGACGAACAGCGTGACATCGTCAGCGTAGAGGGAAATAGAAAGTTGTCGCCGAAAGCAATTAAAGGCGCTGTCTTTGTGTAGCTGGCGGATGCGGCAAGCCAGCGGCTCTATCACGATGGCGAAGAGCAATGGGGAGAGGGGGCATCCCTGGCGGGTGCCCCTCGTGATAGTAAACGTATCAGACAGACAGCCGTTCGCAAGCACCCTCGCCGTCGGAGCAGTATATAACAACCGCACCCAGCTCACAAAAATCGGGGGAAACCCCATTCTCTGCAATACCGTGAACAAGAACTCCCACTCTACGGAATCGAAGGCCTTCGATGCGTCTAAAAAGATCGCAGCAAGAGGTATCCCGGGGCTTACTGTCTGTATCAGGGAGAAAACGTACAGAGGTTGTGAGAGGTAGATCGCGTAGGGACGAATCCCGACTGATCGGGCAGAATCAGCGTGGTCATGAGCAAGGAGAGTCTCGTGGCGAGCACCTTGGCTAGGATCTTGGCATCGCAATTCAGGAGCGACAGCGGGCGATAAGAATCACAGTGCATTGCGGGTTTACCAGGCTTAAGTAAAGATGTGATTACCACCTCTCTCATAGAGCGCGGCAGCACTCCCACCTCCAAGGCATCCTCAAATACCTCCCGCAAAACCGGAGCCATGATATCCACATAGCATTTGTAAAATTCAGCGGGAAGCCCATCTTGGCCTGGTGCCTTCCCGTTGCCCAAGGACATGATGGCATCTCGCACCTCTTCCAGCTCAAGTGGCGCCCCTAGAAACTGTCTATGGGCATCGCTTATCCAGCAGAGCGCAATATCCCCCAGGAAGCCATCCAAATCCACGTCACCGCTCGCCCGAGAAGTGTATAATTGTTCATAGTGTGTTCGGAGAGTGTTAAGTACGCCAGCTGAGTCTCTCCGTACCTCCCCATCAGGTGTTGTGAGTTCTAGGATAATGTTCGAGCCACGCGCCTCCCGGATTACCGTTGATAGCGCTCTTCCAGGCCTCCCCCCTTCATTGTAGACGCGGGCCTTCCAATGCTTTCCCTTGAAGTGCACCTCCCTCTGCGCCTCAGCCTCGTACTCTGATAGTTTAGCCCTGAATTCCCGCTGTACCCCCCCCCCCCCAGCTCCCTGCACCATGCTCCCCTCGAGGGCCCTCAGGTCTCCCTCTAACCTATGAAGTGTACGTTGTATATCTCTGAGCACCCCGGAACTTTTAGCGATGCACCAACCCCTCACCGTGACTTTAAAGGCCTCCCATACTGTTTCCACACTATCCACGGTATTCTTGTTACGGGGAAAGAACTCCTCAATATCGCCCCTGAGTTCCTCACGGAAGACCGTGTCCACCAGAATGTTAGGGTGTAGTCGCCAAGGTGGCCGTGGTTTATCAAACCCGGGCATATCTAAGGTTAACAAAACCGGGCAGTGGTCAGAGTGTGTTCTGGGCAGGTGATGGGCATTCAGGACAGATGGTGCTAAGTTCCTAGACACAAATATGTAATCAATTCTTGCCCAAGTACCCGTATAAGATGTGAAATGTGTGCCGTCACGTTGTTCAGGGTGCAGGTGTCTCCAGCCGTCGACTAATCCTCCCTCCTCCACTATCCCGTGAAGGGTATCTCTTGCCCTGGGATGATATGACGAACATCCATCAGCCCTATCCAACCTCGGGTTCAAAGCCACATTAAAATCTCCACCCCAGACAAGATAACTAGAGCCCACATCCATCACAGCTCCCCACAGTCCAGTGAAGAAATGAGGGTCATCAACATTAGGTGCATAACAATTGGCCATGGTAACTGTCACCCCACCCATCCTCCCCCATAGAATCACATACCTCCCCTCTCTATCTATACGTTGACCCTGTAGTGTAAACGGGAGAGCACGATGTACAAGGATGGCCGTCCCCCTAGCATAAGAGGAATAATTTGAAAAGACCCTCACTCCCGCCCACCTTCCACCAAACATAGGGGCAGTCGACGGCGGGTTGTGAGTCTCCTGCAGCATGACCACTTGAACGTCATGTCTGTCCCAGTAGGCCATGAGCTGCCTACATTTACGCGCATCCTTAAGCCCTCGTACATTCCACGATATGAAATTACACTTGTTAACGTCCCCTGCGCCTATATAAGCCCAGTCGAACTAGCTGCATAATGCAAAAGTGCGCCACCAACATCATCAATGAAGCATAATCATTCCTTCCGCTGCCGGCATTCCAACATATCATCACGTCTTTCCGCTCTTGTATATCACACTCAACTAACACACGCATCCCCCAAACATTCCCCCAGCCCCCCCCAACTCACCACACAGGCCTCCCCAACTTGCCAGTGTCTCCATCCCCCTTATCCCACCCCAATCCTTTCAGCAAACAGGGGTGGCGACATGCCCCATAACCGCAGTAACTACGCGCGTAGCAGCCGCTAAGCATTCGTGCAAATATCGTACATTTCCCCTTGCAGGAACCTGTACCCCCACTCACAGCAGTCATCCAACAACATCCTCGGCAAAATAGCCGGAGTCGCGCCAGAAACCCAAAACCATGCAACAAGAACCTGCAGCAGTAGAGGCCCGGTAGCGTGCTGTAGAGTATAAGCCTGTGAAGCAGGAACCCAATCGAAAGCACAGCAGCAACATCAATAGTTAATGACAAGATAACAAGCAAATGAGCCGGCCGCTCACAAGCAATTGAACCCCCCTCCCACCACCCACCTGAGCAACCCCAACCTGCCAGGACCCCTCACCCACCCCCTCCCACAACGAACATTCCCAACCAAAATAGTAGCACCAATAAGAGCAAAGTGCACGGGGAATACCCTTCAGGGTGCAGTCTAGGGGCGCACAAAACCACCCCCCATGCCTCACCATTGGCCCGCATAGGTCAAGGAGGTGCGGCCCAGGCAGCGGGGGGAGGGTGCCTGGAGTAATTAACCACCATAGTCTGGAGCATGTCCAGCGTCCACATGTTTTATGTGACAAGTAGATAGGAGAAAATCCCAACTCGCAATTTTCCGCTGGGGGGGGACAGCTAAGCAAAAGTTTGTAGGATATGACACCAGTGCGCGGCAGCCCCCCATGCGCACCCATCAGACATCACAACCAAATAACATGCAATATCACTCATCTTCGTCGGCGGACTGGATACCCTCCCTCCACATAGGTTTCCATCCTACCCACGTTGGTCGTCTCCGGTACGCCAATCACGCGTATGTTATTGCGCCTACTTCTGGCCTCCAACTCCTCATTCTTCGCTGCGATTATCCGGAGGACATTATCCATCCGCGCCAATTGAGTAGTATGGGTAGCAGCCGTATAGTCATGATCAGAAACGCGCTGTTCCACTGCTGTGAGTCGTTCCTCATGAACGTCCAGTTTTTGTACCACTGCATCCATTCGTGATGATAGCTTGTCAACCTTGTCTACTATGGTCGCAAATCCCTGTCGCATTTCCTGCATCATTTGCTGGAAGTCAGGGGCAGCAGGTTGAATAGCAGAGTCAGGTACCGTAGAGGGAGAGCGGGACGCCCCCGCATCCTGTACAGCCCGGGAGTTTCTCTTGGCTGCAGAGGAGTCAAAAGATAGTTTCGGCTGTTTATTATCCGGCTTACCCATGTCGAAATATCAAAAAACAGTCGCGCCTAGTCGCCGGCACAGTGTCGCAGCTCAAAATCGTCCCGCAAGCTCCAGCCCAGGTAGGTGAAGGATTTCCCCCGCAGCCACGTAGCACACACTCCCTGCAGGATGACCAGCCGGAGGATTCAGCAGAAGAAGAGACGTCTCCCCGTAGCCGAGTTATGAAACCCAGGCCGCTATCAGCAATGTAGGTAGCATCAGACAAGGGCGCGAAGGAGAGCAGGCCAGCAGCACAGTTCAGGGACCCGTCCCCAGCACCAGATAGTAGAACGCCAGGAGCGTCGAAGTGCAGCCAAATTCAGGCAGTGTAGCCCCTCACCGTCATCGGTCAAACACCCAGGGGGGCGGCAGGCAGGCCTCTGCGGCAAGGGAGGAACACAGCAGGCAGCAAGGTCGCAGATGGTGGGCGCAGCTCCCAAAAGCACAGCCCGCAGCCCCACCACAGCTCCAGCCGCCACTCCGCCGAGCGCCAGGTAGGAGACGTCAGCAGTGGGCCGCCCACGGCCAGGAATGATCCCCACGAGGCCTCAGCACCCACAACCACTGTGATCAACACGGGATATCAGCAGCCCCGCAGCGCAGCAGGCAGAGTCCGCTCTCGGGCCCCAGAGCGGTCGGTCCCACAGGATGGCACAGGGCGGGATCAGGGTATCTACGGTCCAATACCGCGACCAGGGGCACGAGCAGGCAGAGGAACAGCCCCGCCACACCTGGGACACTCCGCAGTTGCAAGCACCATTGCCGTCAGGTCCGCCGGCAGCAGAAGGGCGCCGCAAGGCAATGCGGCAGCCGGGCAGGTCGGTGTATCCCCAAACGTCCAGCAAGGATCACGAGCAGCTCACCTCACAGTCCGGCGGCCGTCGCCGCTCGCCGCCAGTAGCCGGGACCCCAGGTCAGAGGGGCTCACCCGGCAGCACCGCAGCAGCTCGCTCAGGAGGGCCTAGTCGCCTCGTGTTGCGCCGCGGTCCCCAGTCACACAGCAAGCCGGCCAACAGATCCGGGCACTTCAGACCACTGCACGGACGGAACTCCAGCCGCCTGTATCTCCGGGCAGAAGCGGCGGTTCCCAGCAAAACTTCAGCCTATCACGCAGTAAATCATCCCGCTTCGGTTCATATGGACGCTGGCATCACAGACGGTGATTAAGGTAGGATAAAGGAAGGATAATATGTCCAGGATCACTGTGAGGGGTTCCATGAGGTGATTAAATAGGGCTGGAGAGAGGATTGAGCCTTGAGGTAACCCTTCTGGAACTGGAGCAGGCTTCGAGAGACAGGTGTTGATTTGTATTTGTTGATCCAAATGCTATAGATAGGACATGAACCATTTCAGAACTGAGCCATTTATACCAGTGCGGTTCTTAACCATCTCAAGTAAATCATGATGATTTCCTGTATCAAATGCATCCGAGAAGTCGAGTAGGATTAGGAGGCAGGAGTCTCTTTCATCTAAGGATCTGTGACTGTCATCAGATATATTGAGCACAGCAGTTTCTGTGCTACAGCCTTACCTGAATCCTAATTGGAATGTGCATTGGAGGTTGAATTAATCTACCTCCAATGAGTTGAGTGGGAGACAGTCACACTTTTCAATAGTTGAAGACATTAGGATCCACTTCTGTTTTTTTTAGAATGGTTGCAGGGCTGAACTGGTCATAGTGAGAACCGGGCATTTATCTGGGTGGCAGGAGGGGTGGGGGGCAGTTTAGGTGCCAAAGGGGCCGGTTTTGTCACTGGGGGCCGGTTTTGCAGCTGTGCTGCAATATCGACCCCCGGTAACAAAAGCAGGAGCGGTGCTTCTTACTAGCACCCCTCCCTTGTTTCCAGGGCCGGTCGGGCAGCAATCTGTTAGGGCTGATTGCTGTTCCAAGTCCGGACCTGAGATTCTGTACTAGGGTGAAACGGAGGGGGGTCAGTAATGTGGGATGTGGGCTTCAAGTTCGCTGTTATTTTGAAGGCTTCTGCTCCTGTCATAGGTTTGAAATCTGCCCAATTAGCATTGTTTTTCAGATGTCCGAGATCATTGTTGTTTTTGATTTTGTTGGGGGCACTCTGATCATTCATTGAATATTGAGGGAGCAGGGGAGTTTCTGTGTTGGTATGTGAGTCAATGAGGCAGGCATGCTGGTAAGTTGAACTTTTATGAAGGAGGATAGATCGTTTAATGTTTGCAACTTTGTCAGCTATTCTAGATCTCTTTAGTGTGAGCAGAGCCATTTGGTCGAGGACCTCTGTTATCGCTGTGTTATAGTGGGCAGTGCAGTCATCTACAGTGTGATGAATAGGTTGGGAAAGTAGTTGTGTACTGATCCTGTATTCTAGCTCTGTTTGTTGGAATCTGTGTGGTGTGCCTTGCCTAGTGTTTTGGTCTGTTGGAAGAGGCTGAGTCAGATCTGGGATAAACCTTGAGATTGAACAGTATGAGATAGTGGTCCAACCAGTCGAAGTCCATGATGGATCGGAGGGAGAGCAGCTCACTTCTTTTAATTATCCATCAAGAGTTTGTAGTGGGTCTATTTGTTACAGAGTTGCTTGAGATCGTTGATTTCAAGGTTTGTTAGGTTACAAAATGAGGCATCTTTGGTATTGTTCCAGTGTAGGTTTAAGTTTCCTAAGAACACGTTGATGGAGTCAGTTAGAGAAAACTGTGTTATTAGGTTGGTGAGTTCTTCAGTGAAGAGTAAGCGATCTCCAGGTGGGAGATAAATGGTGTAGAATGTGATAGCCTCTTGTCGCAAGTTCAGCTCCGAGGTATTCTAAGGCCAAGTAGTTTGTGGTCTCATGTGTTAAGTAGAGTTTCTTCTTTCCATATTATTGCTAGCCCGCACCCTGTTGATCCAGGTCTGGCCCACATAATGAGGGAATAGCCATCTGGTGTAACCAGGACCAGAGTAGGGATTGAGTGATTGTTAATCCAGGTTTCCAATAGGAATGCAATGTTGATTCCGTCAGCTAGTATTGTTTCAGCTATTATTGTGGTGTGTTTAACTGCTGATCTGCAGTTAAGAAGCATGCAGGTTAGGGAGCTAGGCATATTATTTCGAGGGTGTAGTGTCTGGATAGTGATGTATTGAGCGGGAGGTCTGGGCGATATATTAGCTTGAGTGATTCTGTTCGTGCCCATGATTACTGGGATTCTGGATGGAGGCTTGGGGAGAGCTTTATGTGGTATGATTCGTTAAGTGCTTCCACTTCAGTTGTGGATAGATGGTTGGGGGGTCGGTAGTGTCTGTGGGACAGGCAGATCATGGGAATGGATGTTGGGCTAGTCTGCTGGCTGTTGACTGGGGATCCTTTTAGGGTGGTCCATTTCTCCATTCTCAGAGAGAAGTTGTGAGTTTACTTGACCTGGATGGAGAGGTCGTTTTTATGTGAGAAATGTCTTTGGCTAGAGAGTCAAGTTTTTGTTCAATTCGGCTAAGAAACAGGTTGAGTATGTCCGGGAGCATCCCTACTCTGTGTGAAGGTGAGCATGTAGTGGATCCTGTGTCAACGGAAGGCATGTGATCTTCAATAGAGTGGAGGGCGGGTCCTTGAGGTTGCAAGTGGAGATAATTCTTTTGGGCTGGGTGTGTTCCACATTAGGAGTCTGGGATGGGTTGGGGGGCTTATTGGTGGACGAACTTGAGTTAGGACTGCTCTTGAGGTTAGAAGTGGGGAGGGTTCATTTGGACTGGGTGTGTTCCACATTGGGAGTCAATTATATGTTCGGGGGCTCAGTGGTGGAGGGAATTGGGTTAGGACTGGCACTATTGTTATCGATGTGTATGTCGGGGTTGTTTCAGTGTGGCTGTTTATCTATGGTGGTTGGACCGGCGCTTTCAGTACTAAGATGTGTGTTGGGGGGAGGTGCTACTGTATCTTGTTGTAGTGGAGTCCTGTGGGTGAATAGGTCCTGGTATGACGGCCCGGAGTATAAGGAAGGGGGTGCATGGGAAACAGGACCATCTTGTGACAATAAGGTGAAAAGTGATAAGAAGTGTTAGTCAAAGATAACGAGGTGATGGTCGGTTGCTTGAATTATTATGTTCCCCTTTCTGAAGATAAATATGTAGATCTCCCCTTTAAAGCTTAGGTAGGGGTCGGTGGTGAGTTTAGTTCTATAAAGAAATGTTGAATGTTTTTGTAACGGGTGCAGAAGGAAAATGTCTCTCCATTTTGCAGGGCGTTTTGAGTAGAAAATTAAATCAGTTTTCATGTTGCTGTTGCTCAAGGTGTAGTGGGTAGAAGGGTATTAACGTCTCTTGAAGTTTTTGGAGAAGGTTGTGTTTGAACTTTTTTTTTTGCATTGTCTGGGAGGTTTTGGGGATATTTTATGCTCCACGAGTTGGGGCTGAATCTTTCAAATGCGCTATCATGGGATTTAAGCTAGCAAAATGCCATTGTGGTCAAGTCACTGCAGGGATGGGGGTGAAAGTCCTTTGTTCTATATCAATGTTGGTATTTAATGTTGTTAAGTTTCTGATGTCTTTCGATCCTTCCTGTTAAAGATTGCTTGGGGGGAGGGGGGGTCGGAAGAGGGAGGAGAGGTGGGTTCCTTCAGGGGTGGTGCAAAAGCTATTTCTATTTCAGAGCCTAGGATTTTCATTGGTTACCATTCCGTAGTCATTTTTCATCATTTATTTTTCAACTTTATAACTGTCTTAAAAGTCATGCCTCACTTTACAAGCTTCAAATTCTGATAACTGGACACTAGTCCTTTCTCACTTTTCGTGATTGGTAAAGGGTATCAAGTCCTATCACCGCTTTCCATGCTCAATTGTTGTATTCCTTACTTGCTTTAACTGATTGGTAATGAATATTGAATCCAATCTCTCTATCCTTCCCTAGAGGGAGTCTGGGGAGAACAGAGCCAAAGCAAAAGAAAGGGGGGGATCAGGCAAAAGACACAGACCCTTTCAGGATGGGTGCCATGGGGTAGGAGCACTGCAGTCTCGGTCAAACTGTTGAAGTCTTTTCTTACTTTCTGTGGCTTTTTCACTAGGGACCTTCCGTCCTTTCTGTGGCTCTTTACTATGGGCCCAGATCTTTTATTAAGAAAAGGTTTGTCCAAAATTAAAGCTTGTTAGAAACGAGGGTCTTTTTAGTTGGAAGTGGCTTGCAACCTGTCTAAGAAGGGACCTTTCTTTCTAGTAAGGATAAGGGAGTTACCCATCCAAATAAACCCTGCTACCACAGTGATAGTTTGGTACAAGCAGTCAGGCTTTTCTCAGGGGCAATGTGTAAAGTATGTGTGCTTAAAGCACAGAAACTCAGTGAAAACACTACAGAAGGACACCACACCAGTTTAGAAACAAAGTATCTTTAAACCAAACAAGACCAAATCAACAAAAGTACAACATACATAACTCAAGATATCACTTTAAAAAGGTTTACAGTAAAAATATAGCTCTTAGAAGACAATAGCTCCAACTTGGACAATCTCAGCTTCGTGACCGGTACAAATCCACAGTACGGCACTAACCGTACTGGGGAGAGGAGTTGGCCTAACGGCTAGGGCGCTCGACCTCGGACCTGGGGATCTGGGTTTGAGTCTCGGTAACGACGCCAAAACCTCCTGTGATTCTGGGCAAATCACTTAATCTCCCGTGCCTAAAATGAAAGTAACTGGAAACGTAAAATGTAACTTAACTGGAAAAATATGTAAAGCGCTCTGATACCTGATTCGGTTCGGGTCTAGTTCGCGCTATATAAAACTCTGCAAAAAAAAAAAACGTGGCCAGCCTCCGCACCTTGCAGAGTCACACAGACCCCCAAAAAAGCACCTTTGAAAAGGATGAGGTCAAAAGACATTTCACGGCGTCATGGAGATGACAAGTCGATGGGCCGAGGCGGTGTTGGTTCCTTACTGCCACAGGGGAGGCGAGGCATTGAGTCTTACAGGGGAGGCAAGGCGTCACATCCTGGTTGTTCAGGTAAGGTGAGGCTGCGTAGGTGGTGAGGCATTGGATTTGTACAATAGTGTGGTGTCGCTGAGTTTGACAACTCACCCGCATCGGTTATCATATCTGTGATGGTGTAAGGGAGGTGCTGGCATCGACAGGCATCGAGCCATTCCCATGCACTCCATGAGCGGCACTGTCTGTCTAGGTCTCGGCAGCGTTCTAGATGATGAAGTTGGAGTCGAAACGGGCCTGGTGTCAGCAGGCATCAGGGCTGCACTTACCCAGCGAGCAATGACCACAGTGTCGGTGCAAGCAGCAGCATTGGTGACTGCATCAGAAATCCTTTTCTTGAGGTTTGCAGCCCAGCAAACCTCTCCAGTTGCCCGAAACTGGAGTTGGAACTACTTGGCAGATCAATACTTCAAGCAGTGGAGCTCAGGGATGCTGCAAGTGAAGACTTTGATGGTCTGGAGACTTCCAAGAGAAGGCAAGTGCGCACAAGCCCTTGGAGAAACTTGAAAAGCAGGATTCAAAAAGCAAAGTCCAGTTCTTTCACTGCCCACAGACAGAAGCAGCAACTGCAGGCATACCCAGTAAAGCAACACACAGCAAAGGGGCAGTATTCCTCCTGACAGACCTTCTTGGCAGGGCCCTCAGTTCCAGAAGTGTTCTAACAGTCTAGGGTACTTACACTCCTTTTGCCCCTTGAAGTCTTTGTAGTTTAAAAGTTCCTGCCATGCCTGGCCTTGGCTCCAAACACACTCCAGGTTTGTGGAGACAGCATTGTGAGGATCTGTCCCGTACACGTGAAAAGGACTCTGCCTTTGCAGGTACAGCCCTTTTAAGGGGACAGCTCCTCCCACCACTCTAGCTCAGAAAGGCTCATCAGCCTGGTGATGGGCCATCAGCATATGCAGGGCTTACCTCAACTCCCTTTGTGTAATTGTCTAGAGTGAATGCACAAACAGGCCCCTGTCAAACTAAACCTGGCGTTGATTCAGCCGGCGGCAGAAGCACAGGATGGTTAAACAAGAAAATGCCTACATTCTAAAGCGATACAAAAGGGGATGATGGACGGAGCGTTTGCGCAAATCAAACACTCACCCCCAGTCAACTGATCTGGGTTTAATCCATCACCATTCTTTAGCCCACTCAGCCACCCCATTTCAAACATGGGTATATGCAAATCAGTCTGACCCTGTGCCTCATGGGAACAGTACAGCCCGAACTGCCAAGCCATGTCTTCCATGGACCGGAAACAAGCATCCTGGGACCGGTTTCGGATTCATAATCCTCATCAGCCAGGTTATCTTTAATCCAGTGGCCAAGTGAGCAAGGGACTCACGTCTGAGCATACCCTGCCACACTTAGGGCGAACAAAGCGATACAAAAGGGGATGATGGACAGAGCGTTTGAGTAAATCAAACACTCACCCCCAGTCAACTGATCTGGGTTTAATCCATCACCATTCTTTAGCCCACTCAGCCACCCCAATTCAAACATGGCTATATGCAAATCAGTCTGACCCTGTGCCTCATGGGAACAGTACAGCCCGAGTTGACTGGGGGTAAGTGTTTAATTTGCTCAAACGCTCCGTCCATCATCCCCTTTTGTATCGCTTTGTTCGCCCCAAGTGTGGCAGGGTATGCTCAGACGTCAGTCCCTTGCTCACTTGCCCACTGGATTCAAGATATCCTGGCTGATGAGGATTATGAATCCGAAACCGGTCCCAGGATGTTTGTTTCCAGTCCATGGAAGACATGTCTTGGCAGTTCGGGCTGGACTGTTCCCATGAGGCACAGGGTCAGACTGATTTGCATATAGCCATGTCTGAAATGGGGTGGCTGAGTGGGCTAAAGAATGGTGATGGATTAAACCCAGATCAGTTGACTGGGGTTGAGTGTTTGATTTGCTCAAACGCTCCGTCCATCATCCCCTTTTGTATCGCTTTGTTCGCCCTAAGTGTGGCAGGGTATGCTCAGACGTGAGTCCCTTGCTCACTTGGCCACTGGATTCAAGATAGCCTGGCTGATGAGGATTATGAATCCGAAACTGGTCCCAGGATGCTTGTTTCCGGTCCATGGAAGACATGGCTTGGCAGTTCGGGCAGGACTGTTCCCATGAGGCACAGAGTCAGACTGATTTGTATATAGCCATGTCTAAAATGGGTTGGCTGAGTGGGCTAAAGAATGGTGATGGATTAAACCCAGATCAGTTGACTGGGGGTGAGTGTTTGATTTGCTCAAACCCTCCGTCCATCATCCCCTTTTGTATCGCTTTGTTCGCCCTAAGTGTGGCAGGGTATGCTCAGACGTGAGTCCCTTGCTCACTTGGCCACTGGATTCAAGATAGCCTGGCTGATGAGGATTATGAATCCGAAACCGGTCCCAGGATGCTTGTTTCCGGTACATGGAAGACATGGCTTGGCAGTTCGGGCTGGACTGTTCCCATGAGGCACAGGGTCAGACTGATTTGCATATAGCCATGTCTGAAATGGGGTGGCTGAGTGGGCTGAAGAATGGTGATGGATTAAACCCATATCAGTTGACTGGGGGTGAGTGTTTGATTTGCTCAAACGCTCCGTCCATCATCCCCTTTTGTATCGCTTTGTTCGCCCTAAGTGTGGCAGGGTATGCTCAGACGTGAGTCCCTTGCTCACTTGGCCACTGGATTCAAGATAGCCTGGCTGATGAGGATTATGAATCCGAAACCAGTCCCAGGATGCTTGTTTCCGGTCCATGGAAGACGTTGCTTGGCAGTTCGGGCTGGACTGTTTCCATGAGGCACAGGGTCAGACTGATTTGCATATAGCCATGTCTGAAATGGGGTGGCTGAGTGGGCTGAAGAATGGTGATGGATTAAACCCATATCAGTTGACTGGGGGTGAGTGTTTGATTTGCTCAAACGCTCCATCCATCATCCCCTTTTGTATCGCTTTGTTCGCCCTAAGTGTGGCAGGGTATGCTCAGACGTGAGTCCCTTGCTCACTTGGCCACTGGATTCAAGATAGCCTGGCTGATGAGGATTATGAATCCGAAACCGGTCCCAGGATGCTTGTTTCCGGTACATGGAAGACATGGCTTGGCAGTTCGGGCTGGACTGTTCCCATGAGGCACAGGGTCAGACTGATTTGCATATAGCCATGTCTGAAATGGGGTGGCTGAGTGGGCTGAAGAATGGTGATGGATTAAACCCATATCAGTTGACTGGGGGTGAGTGTTTGATTTGCTCAAACGCTCCGTCCATCATCCCCTTTTGTATCGCTTTGTTCGCCCTAAGTGTGGCAGGGTATGCTCAGACGTGAGTCCCTTGCTCACTTGGCCACTGGATTCAAGATAGCCTGGCTGATGAGGATTATGAATCCGAAACCAGTCCCAGGATGCTTGTTTCCGGTCCATGGAAGACATGGCTTGGCAGTTCGGGCAGGACTGTTCCCATGAGGCACAGAGTCAGACTGATTTGTATATAGCCATGTCTAAAATGGGTTGGCTGAGTGGGCTAAAGAATGGTGATGGATTAAACCCAGATCAGTTGACTGGGGGTGAGTGTTTGATTTGCTCAAACCCTCCGCCCATCATCCCCTTTTGGATCGCTTTGTTCGCCCTAAGTGTGGCAGGGTATGCTCAGACGTGAGTCCCTTGCTCACTTGGCCACTGGATTCAAGATAGCCTGGCTGATGAGGATTATGAATCCGAAACCAGTCCCAGGATGCTTGTTTCCGGTCCATGGAAGACGTTGCTTGGCAGTTCGGGCTGGACTGTTTCCATGAGGCACAGGGTCAGACTGATTTGCGTATAGCCATGTCTGAAATGGGGTGGCTGAGTGGGCTGAAGAATGGTGATGGATTAAACCCATATCAGTTGACTGGGGGTGAGTGTTTGATTTGCTCAAACGCTCCATCCATCATCCCCTTTTGTATCGCTTTGTTCGCCCTAAGTGTGGCAGGGTATGCTCAGACGTGAGTCCCTTGCTCACTTGGCCACTGGATTCAAGATAGCCTGGCTGATGAGGATTATGAATCCGAAACCAGTCCCAGGATGCTTGTTTCCGGTCCATGGAAGACGTTGCTTGGCAGTTCGGGCTGGACTGTTTCCATGAGGCACAGGGTCAGACTGATTTGCATATAGCCATGTCTGAAATGGGGTGGCTGAGTGGGCTGAAGAATGGTGATGGATTAAACCCATATCAGTTGACTGGGGGTGAGTGTTTGATTTGCTCAAACGCTCCATCCATCATCCCCTTTTGTATCGCTTTGTTCGCCCTAAGTGTGGCAGGGTATGCTCAGACGTGAGTCCCTTGCTCACTTGGCCACTGGATTCAAGATAGCCTGGCTGATGAGGATTATGAATCCGAAACTGGTCCCAGGATGCTTGTTTCCGGTCCATGGAAGACATGGCTTGGCAGTTCGGGCAGGACTGTTCCCATGAGGCACAGAGTCAGACTGATTTGCATATAGCCATGTCTAAAATGGGTTGGCTGAGTGGGCCAAAGAATGGTGATGGATTAAACCCAGATCAGTTGACTGGGGGTGAGTGTTTGATTTGCTCAAACCCTCCGTCCATCATCCCCTTTTGTATCGCTTTGTTCGCCCTAAGTGTGGCAGGGTATGCTCAGACTGAGTCCCTTGCTCACTTGGCCACTGGATTCAAGATAGCCTGGCTGATGAGGATTATGAATCCGAAACCGGTCCCAGGATGCTTGTTTCCGGTACATGGAAGACATGGCTTGGCAGTTCGGGCTGGACTGTTCCCATGAGGCACAGGGTCAGACTGATTTGCATATAGCCATGTCTGAAATGGGGTGGCTGAGTGGGCTGAAGAATGGTGATGGATTAAACCCATATCAGTTGACTGGGGGTGAGTGTTTGATTTGCTCAAACGCTCCGTCCATCATCCCCTTTTGTATCGCTTTGTTCGCCCTAAGTGTGGCAGGGTATGCTCAGACGTGAGTCCCTTGCTCACTTGGCCACTGGATTCAAGATAGCCTGGCTGATGAGGATTATGAATCCGAAACCAGTCCCAGGATGCTTGTTTCCGGTCCATGGAAGACATGGCTTGGCAGTTCGGGCAGGACTGTTCCCATGAGGCACAGAGTCAGACTGATTTGTATATAGCCGTGTCTAAAATGGGTTGGCTGAGTGGGCTAAAGAATGGTGATGGATTAAACCCGGATCAGTTGACTGGGGGTGAGTGTTTGATTTGCTCAAACCCTCCGTCCATCATCCCCTTTTGTATCGCTTTGTTCGCCCTAAGTGTGGCAGGGTATGCTCAGACGTGAGTCCCTTGCTCACTTGGCCACTGGATTCAAGATAGCCTGGCTGATGAGGATTATGAATCCGAAACCAGTCCCAGGATGCTTGTTTCCGGTCCATGGAAGACGTTGCTTGGCAGTTCGGGCTGGACTGTTTCCATGAGGCACAGGGTCAGACTGATTTGCATATAGCCATGTCTGAAATGGGGTGGCTGAGTGGGCTGAAGAATGGTGATGGATTAAACCCATATCAGTTGACTGGGGGTGAGTGTTTGATTTGCTCAAACGCTCCATCCATCATCCCCTTTTGTATCGCTTTGTTCGCCCTAAGTGTGGCAGGGTATGCTCAGACGTGAGTCCCTTGCTCACTTGGCCACTGGATTCAAGATAGCCTGGCTGATGAGGATTATGAATCCGAAACTGGTCCCAGGATGCTTGTTTCCGGTCCATGGAAGACATGGCTTGGCAGTTCGGGCAGGACTGTTCCCATGAGGCACAGAGTCAGACTGATTTGCATATAGCCATGTCTAAAATGGGTTGGCTGAGTGGGCTAAAGAATGGTGATGGATTAAACCCAGATCAGTTGACTGGGGGTGAGTGTTTGATTTGCTCAAACCCTCCGTCCATCATCCCCTTTTGTATCGCTTTGTTCGCCCTAAGTGTGGCAGGGTATGCTCAGACTGAGTCCCTTGCTCACTTGGCCACTGGATTCAAGATAGCCTGGCTGATGAGGATTATGAATCCGAAACCGGTCCCAGGATGCTTGTTTCCGGTACATGGAAGACATGGCTTGGCAGTTCGGGCTGGACTGTTCCCATGAGGCACAGGGTCAGACTGATTTGCATATAGCCATGTCTGAAATGGGGTGGCTGAGTGGGCTGAAGAATGGTGATGGATTAAACCCATATCAGTTGACTGGGGGTGAGTGTTTGATTTGCTCAAACGCTCCGTCCATCATCCCCTTTTGTATCGCTTTGTTCGCCCTAAGTGTGGCAGGGTATGCTCAGACGTGAGTCCCTTGCTCACTTGGCCACTGGATTCAAGATAGCCTGGCTGATGAGGATTATGAATCCGAAACCAGTCCCAGGATGCTTGTTTCCGGTCCATGGAAGACGTTGCTTGGCAGTTCGGGCTGGACTGTTTCCATGAGGCACAGGGTCAGACTGATTTGCATATAGCCATGTCTGAAATGGGGTGGCTGAGTGGGCTGAAGAATGGTGATGGATTAAACCCAGATCAGTTGACTGGGGGTGAGTGTTTGATTTGCTCAAACGCTCCGTCCATCATCCCCTTTTGAATCGCTTTGTTCGCCCTAAGTGTGGCAGGGTATGCTCAGACGTGAGTCCCTTGCTCACTTGGCCACTGGATTCAAGATAGCCTGGCTGATGAGGATTATGAATCCGAAACCGGTCCCAGGATGCTTGTTTCCGGTCCATGGAAGACATGGCTAGGCAGTTCGGGCTGGACTGTTCCCATGAGGCACAGGGTCAGACTGATTTGCATATAGCCATGTCTGAAATGGGTTGGCTGAGTGGGCTAAAGAATGGTGATGGATTAAACCCAGATCAGTTGACTGGGGGTGAGTGTTTGATTTGCTCAAACCCTCCGTCCATCATCCCCTTTTGTATCGCTTTGTTCGCCCTAAGTGTGGCAGGGTATGCTCAGACGTGAGTCCCTTGCTCACTTGGCCACTGGATTCAAGATAGCCTGGCTGATGAGGATTATGAATCCGAAACCAGTCCCAGGATGCTTGTTTCCGGTCCATGGAAGACGTTGCTTGGCAGTTCGGGCTGGACTGTTTCCATGAGGCACAGGGTCAGACTGATTTGCATATAGCCATGTCTGAAATGGGGTGGCTGAGTGGGCTGAAGAATGGTGATGGATTAAACCCATATCAGTTGACTGGGGGTGAGTGTTTGATTTGCTCAAACGCTCCATCCATCATCCCCTTTTGTATCGCTTTGTTCGCCCTAAGTGTGGCAGGGTATGCTCAGACGTGAGTCCCTTGCTCACTTGGCCACTGGATTCAAGATAGCCTGGCTGATGAGGATTATGAATCCGAAACTGGTCCCAGGATGCTTGTTTCCGGTCCATGGAAGACATGGCTTGGCAGTTCGGGCAGGACTGTTCCCATGAGGCACAGAGTCAGACTGATTTGCATATAGCCATGTCTAAAATGGGTTGGCTGAGTGGGCTAAAGAATGGTGATGGATTAAACCCAGATCAGTTGACTGGGGGTGAGTGTTTGATTTGCTCAAACCCTCCGTCCATCATCCCCTTTTGTATCGCTTTGTTCGCCCTAAGTGTGGCAGGGTATGCTCAGACTGAGTCCCTTGCTCACTTGGCCACTGGATTCAAGATAGCCTGGCTGATGAGGATTATGAATCCGAAACCGGTCCCAGGATGCTTGTTTCCGGTACATGGAAGACATGGCTTGGCAGTTCGGGCTGGACTGTTCCCATGAGGCACAGGGTCAGACTGATTTGCATATAGCCATGTCTGAAATGGGGTGGCTGAGTGGGCTGAAGAATGGTGATGGATTAAACCCATATCAGTTGACTGGGGGTGAGTGTTTGATTTGCTCAAACGCTCCGTCCATCATCCCCTTTTGTATCGCTTTGTTCGCCCTAAGTGTGGCAGGGTATGCTCAGACGTGAGTCCCTTGCTCACTTGGCCACTGGATTCAAGATAGCCTGGCTGATGAGGATTATGAATCCGAAACCAGTCCCAGGATGCTTGTTTCCGGTCCATGGAAGACGTTGCTTGGCAGTTCGGGCTGGACTGTTTCCATGAGGCACAGGGTCAGACTGATTTGCATATAGCCATGTCTGAAATGGGGTGGCTGAGTGGGCTGAAGAATGGTGATGGATTAAACCCAGATCAGTTGACTGGGGGTGAGTGTTTGATTTGCTCAAACCCTCCGTCCATCATCCCCTTTTGTATCGCTTTGTTCGCCCTAAGTGTGGCAGGGTATGCTCAGACGTGAGTCCCTTGCTCACTTGGCCACTGGATTCAAGATAGCCTGGCTGATGAGGATTATGAATCCGAAACCGGTCCCAGGATGCTTGTTTCCGGTCCATGGAAGACATGGCTTGGCAGTTCGGGCTGGACTGTTCCCATGAGGCACAGGGTCAGACTGATTTGCATATAGCCATGTCTGAAATGGGGTGGCTGAGTGGGCTGAAGAATGGTGATGGATTAAACCCAGATCAGTTGACTGGGGGTGAGTGTTTGATTTGCTCAAACGCTCCGTCCATCATCCCCTTTTGTATCGCTTTGTTCGCCCTAAGTGGGCAGGGTATGCTCAGACGTGAGTCCCTTGCTCACTTGGCCACTGGATTCAAGATAGCCTGGTTGATGAGGATTATGAATCCGAAACCGGTCCCAGGATGCTTGTTTCCGGTCCATGGAAGACATGGCTTGGCAGTTCGGGCTGGACTGTTTCCATGAGGCACAGGGTCAGACTGATTTGCATATAGCCATGTCTGAAATGGGGTGGCTGAGTGGGCTGAAGAATGGTGATGGATTAAACCCAGATCAGTTGACTGGGGGTGAGTGTTTGATTTGCTCAAACGCTCCGTCCATCATCCCCTTTTGAATCGCTTTGTTCGCCCTAAGTGTGGCAGGGTATGCTCAGACGTGAGTCCCTTGCTCACTTGGCCACTGGATTCAAGATAGCCTGGCTGATGAGGATTATGAATCCGAAACCGGTCCCAGGATGCTTGTTTCCGGTCCATGGAAGACATGGCTAGGCAGTTCGGGCTGGACTGTTCCCATGAGGCACAGGGTCAGACTGATTTGCATATAGCCATGTCTGAAATGGGTTGGCTGAGTGGGCTAAAGAATGGTGATGGATTAAACCCAGATCAGTTGACTGGGGGTGAGTGTTTGATTTGCTCAAACCCTCCGTCCATCATCCCCTTTTGTATCGCTTTGTTCGCCCTAAGTGTGGCAGGGTATGCTCAGACGTGAGTCCCTTGCTCACTTGGCCACTGGATTCAAGATAGCCTGGCTGATGAGGATTATGAATCCGAAACCGGTCCCAGGATGCTTGTTTCCGGTCCATGGAAGACATGGCTTGGCAGTTCGGGCTGGACTGTTCCCATGAGGCACAGGGTCAGACTGATTTGCATATAGCCATGTCTGAAATGGGGTGGCTGAGTGGGCTGAAGAATGGTGATGGATTAAACCCAGATCAGTTGACTGGGGGTGAGTGTTTGATTTGCTCAAACGCTCCGTCCATCATCCCCTTTTGTATTGCTTTGTTCGCCCTAAGTGTGGCAGGGTATGCTCAGACGTGAGTCCCTTGCTCACTTGGCCACTGGATTCAAGATAGCCTGGCTGATGAGGATTATGAATCCGAAACCGGTCCCAGGATGCTTGTTTCCGGTCCATGGAAGACATGGCTTGGCAGTTCGGGCTGGACTGTTCCCATGAGGCACAGGGTCAGACTGATTTGCATATAGCCATGTCTGAAATGGGGTGGCTGAGTGGGCTAAAGAATGGTGATGGATTAAACCCAGATCAGTTGACTGGGGGTGAGTGTTTGATTTGCTCAAACGCTCCGTCCATCATCCCCTTTTGTAATACTTTCTAAAAGTGGCATTTTCAAATGCACAATGTAAAAACCACCTTTATTTTTTTTTACATCATGAGCTCCAAATCTCTAGCTGTTCCCAACTGAAAGTTACATTTGTAAAATGTTACAAAGCAGCTCCAATGAGAAACCATGAGAGAGCTAGGCCTTGCAATAGTAAAACTAAATTGGCGGTATTTCACTATCAGGACATGTAATAAACACCAGCACACGTTCTACCTTTCACATACACTGCACCCTGACCATGGAAGTACCTAGGGCCTGCCTTAGGGGTGCCTTACATGTAATAATACATGTAGTAATAAAAAGGGAAGGTTTGGGCCTGGCAAGTGGGTGCACATGCCAGGTCGACTTGGCAGTTGAAGACTGCATTCACAGACACTGCAGTGGCAGGCCTGAGACAAGTTTGACAGGGCTACTTATGTGGGTGGCAGAGCCAGTGCTGCAGGCCCATTAGTAGCATGTGATTTACAGGCACTGGGCACACACAGTGAACTTTACTAGTGACTTACCAGTAAATCAAATATGCCAATCATGGATAACTAATAAGAATCACAATTTACAAAGGAGGAATATGCACTTTAGCACTGATTAGCAGTGGTAAAGTACACAGAGTACTAAACAAAAACAGGTCAGAAAAATAGGAGGCAAAAAGCTTGGCAATAAACCTGCAAAAGGGCCTTTGTCCAACAGTTCTTACTTAGGGAAGAAGTCCTCTTTTACTTTCTATGGCTCTTTCATCTTGGAGACAATATCCTATTAGTCAACAAAATGTCTGCTTTAAGAGGCCATCCCCGGGCCGTGAACAAAGGAAAAGGTAGACCTAAATAAACTCAGTGCAGGGAGTGAAAGGGAGCAGATTCACAGGCTACATGTGGGAATTGTTTTTGTTTATGTTTTCTCCCCATATGTGGAATTCGGATGGCTTAATCCTCACAACAAAAAAATAATTGCATATGCCAGAAAAAACACCCCGGAGCCGGATAATTAGTACACAGGTTGTGCAGAGCCGAAGCAGGGGTCGGTGCAGGGCAGGATCTGTGCGATGATGCCGAAAAAGAGCATGCTCAGTCAGAGCTGGAGGGGCTCAGTCGGTTTGGGAGGCCGATGAGCACCATGCTCAGTATCGTCCCTCTTGCATGTGCTGAGCATAGAGCTTTGGCGCTTGGAAGGGAGGAGGGTGCCGGGCCGCAGATACAGCAAGTGTAGTGAATTTCGGCCCAGCTGCTTACCTTTTTCCAAACTACAGCGGTCGATGGCTTCTGACTGGCGAGTAATGTGCTTAATATCAGCCTGAGAGAAAAAGACCATTGCAGTTTGGAAGCGCAGCAAAACACAGTGTCTATCCAATGCAGGCAGGGGACTTCGGGACACAGATGCTCCCTGCCTTCCGCTAGTGGACGTTGGCACCAGCATGATAGGACTGCCGGTTTTCTATTGGTGGACTCTTGAATTTCGATCAGCTATCTAGAGAGTGGATTGGTGTGAGGAGCTAGCCGATGAACAGAAGTGTTAATCAAGGTTGCCCAACAGGACTTCGAGACTCTTTCTTCCAGCCTGCTGGGTGTACAACTCAAATCTCTTGATGGATATCATGGCGAAGTTGTCGACGATCATGTAATGTTCCAGATCAAATATTCGGTTTGGAAATTTCTGAGGAATTAATAGTTCGTTTGAGAAAGTGGCAGGTTGTAGATAGCTGGCTAAATGGGGATTTATATCCAAAAACTGATCCCAAACCTGGCAGCCTCTTAAAGGCAACGGGCATGCTGGTTTACAGCAAAGTAACTAGGAGTTAAATCAGGATACAACTCCTACTTATGTGTTCAGGATCTAGTTTGGGTTGTCACTTTGCCCCTCTCACATGACCTGGAATATTCAATTGGGTGTTTACCATAATTGCCCAAACAAGTTTCTTGTTTTGTTGAACTTAGAATTGATGTAACTTGCACTTATAAGAAGATCCAATTCTGATTAAGTGCCAAGGAATAATTGATTCTGGAACGAAACAAGTCTTGGCAGAAATCCATATGAATGACATTGAACTATTGGATACGAAATAAAGTCTGGAAAATGTTTACACAAGTGAAAGATAATTTTTGATTAACGTAGATAAACTGTTGATGAGCTGTAACAATGGAACAGAGAGACTGCCCTAAACACTTGCGGGGAAGTACAGAAAGAACTTTCAGTAGGAAGTACTATTGAATTGTGCTAAGTCACAGGCCAATTCTTTAAAATAATATTTCAAACATATTTTGTGCAATGTGTTATATATGAGTACACTGTATATTGTATTGTAGGAGAAATCAAAGGTAATTTGTGACAATGCTCTCTTGGATGTCAACATGTTGGGGAAACAAGAGGCGCCCAATATGCCCAAAGGAACATGGGTAATACATACAATGTTAAAGTAGAAATTGTTAGCTGAGACTCATTCAGTGTACCCACTTAAGGTCAACGTTTGAAGCAAACACAGCTTATGGACATATTAGCTCTAAAAATCGTATGAACACCTCGTCTCTTAAAATGGCAAGATAGATTTAATGTTTTACAATGGGGTTGTAAAGAAAATCCAATCTAAAAAAATGGAGCATTACTCATCGCGGAATAATCACACACCAAACCAATCATAAGCATAAAAGGCCACTTCATTAGGGCAGGTTTGCAGTACTATTTGTTAGCTTCAATACAACTTTAACATAATGTCAACTTAATCAGTGCTTCAAAGTCTTAACAACAACCCACTTTTCCACAATCAATTCACAGTGTTTGCCAACCTATCATACCACAAAGTCTCCATACCCCGACTTCATTCTTACCCGTCACTCATCGTCCTACTTGTATTCCCCCAGTCTCTCTCACACTCACCCTGCCAACATCCTCCAATGCACACACTGTCTTTGCCTTCTCTGTGCTAAACTCCCTTCGAGGTGTGGATATGCCCACATTGGACTCTCCATCCCCCTACACTACTGCAGCCCCTAGACCACTGCAACCTTGTCCTACTGTGGCATAGTAATCCACCCTTTCTCCCCTACCCCCAGAATATCCATGGTGAGTGAGTGGCACACCTTGAAGACTCTCCCTATTCCCACAATGAAGGAGTCAGAAAGAGGCTGACTCTTGACCTTCTTCCCCTTAAATACTTTCCGTAACTCCCGCGTATACCCTACCCTATCAAGTGTCCTGCCCTGCTCCAAGCCACGAAGAAACCCAGGGGGAGACTGGCTTTGCCTTACACTCCCCCAGGTCCCTTCAGTGCCCCCACAACTCACATTCAAAAATATTTATATATTTGATGGACTGTGTAGAGAAAACTAGACGGCTAACAAAAGAAACAAATAAGTAGAGCTGTCTATTCTATTCACTGTAAATTACAGAGCCTCAGTAATTTCTACCAGTACAAAAGCCGGTCTGAGCTGCTGTCTACGACATTTTGAGCTCTCAGTCACTGAGGTCATCATCAGAAAAAAGTTCAATTTTAGGACATGTAAGGGTGAGGTATCAGTCAAGTATCAATAGCTGGAAATTTAACATATACAAAAGCTTTAAAAAGAAAGCCTCTGTTTGATGTGTACATTTGTATTTTGATAGTCTGCTACAGCTTGTGAAGTGTGTCCCTGTCTTGAGGAGAATTCTATGTAATTCCTTTGTAATGTCTTGTTTTTTTATTTTAATGTTGAAAGGGCGAGATTTTGATCGATACCTTATATCTATTGATCCAAACCTCGATCTGGTCGACTGAACCTTTGTTGCCTGTCTAGGAGGAAAACAGTACACCCATCTGCAAGTTAGTTCACCCAATAAAGGACTCTACTCCCAAAGACCACAGACAACTTCTAGCTTTCAAAAGTTTATTGTAAGGAAATGATAAGCTGCAAATACAGGCATCTCAAAATGAGATTCACGAGATACACAGGTCCAATTACATACATGTGCTCTCGAAAAGCCCTCAGACGAGCAACAGAAATCACTAACACAAGTTCTAAGAATAATAAAGCTATCAGCATAGACGCATATCTCTCCTTCATTTAGGTTGGAGGAAAACACACACAGGTTAGGCGTCCCTACCCTGTTCTAGATGGTATCCCTACTTAACCAAATCCCAACCTAACAAAGGTGTCAGCAGTGAATGACCCCCAAGGGAAGTCACCCACTCTAAGTCTCTTGGTGAAAACCTATAGTTCTCCAGTCATGACCCCTCTCTGCCTACCCATCCGCTCTCTAAAGGGTCCTCAGGTCTCTGCTCTAACTCCACCCAGGGGTGCTGTCCCTAATACAAAACAGTCAACAACATTTGAGACGCCCCTTGCGAAACGCCTCTCACGTGGTGCAGCTTCAGGCTTTTTCCATGATGCTTTGTATTGGGCCTCAGACGTTAGAGTTGACCTTGCTTCTCAGGCTCTTCTCCGGCCCGCTGATACCCCTTAAACATTCCAGAACCCTCCTCCATGTCTGGGCCGTCTACTGAACAGACCTCTATTCATTCATTTATAATTGGATCCCCCCTTTCCTGTTGCAGACAGATATCTGCCGCCAAGAACCCAACTCTCATAGACTTCTAAAAAGGCTTGCAACATTTCTCAGCCCAGACATGTACGTGTAAATCAATGCTAAAACATTTCAGGCCTACAATATTTCTCATTATGATTATAGCATTCAACTTCTTCATTTTAATTAAAGCATGTTAATACTCTTATTCTATTATTCAGTAAACATTTCTATAAATCATGGCCCATTAATGCAATGACCAAAAACCTTAATATAATCTGTGTCGTGAAAAGAACCATCTTCCCTTTCCCTCCAGCTCTGGCCCTGAGGCCTACCACGTTCTGCTCTTAACCACATACCATCTTATGTTTTAGCAGCTTCACGACATGGATTCAAAAATAATCACATCTAATAAAGTCATATAATGTCACACATTTCTGTATTAGTTCCACTTCTACTTAAATCTCTACATTAGCTATACATTCAGAATATAATTGCAGATACTATTAGCACTCATGGCATTTCTCTTCATGATTTGTGCTTGCTACAGGTAAGTGTGATGTACTCATACATTTAAATCAGTTTGCGCTCTCTCAGTTCCCCCCTTTGATGACCTCTCGGGGTCATCACTAACATTTAAACTGCAGTTATTGCTGGCATTCTCTGCGCTTCCAGAGCCCTCAGACTCCTGTACTGATTATCTTGTATGGCAGCCAATCTCCGCAGCTGTTCTCTTTGGGCCCTTTCTGACCTTCTTGCTCTGTACCATTTGAATACCCTCACCAATCCCCACAATATTATCCCACAGACCAATATTATGATGATAGGCTTTAGGATATACCAAACAAAGCTTTTGCCTAAGGTGGAAAACCACCCTCCAACTGTACTCATTCCGTGGCCCACCTTTTCCCAGACATTTTCTCTACTCAAGTCTTCGATCTCCTTGTGAATATTAGTTATGTTCTTAATAACTTTCTCAAGGGGCTTCGAATTGTCTGGAATGTAAGTGCAACATTCCTGGACCTTCAAAGCCTTACAGACTCCGCCCTCTTTTGCTAATAGGACATCTAATGCAAGACGATTTTGAAGAACCATAGCCCTTATCGATTGCATCTCTCCTTCTACCAGCATTAAGGACTGAGCAGTGCTGGCAGACAACCTGTCGACAACTGTTGCCAGTCGTCTAATTTTAACATCATTAAGGATTATTCCCAAAAGAGGGAACATAGCTCCAAAGACATCTCCAACCATTTCGGCATCACCTACATCTCTCCTTCCCCTCGATGATGTCTGACCCTCAATGATCACTAAGTCTTGTGCATGATATATTTTGGGGAAGACAATTGCCAAGTAACATGATCCATACCAGTTGTCAGGTAGTCTCACGTAAGCATTTCTTCCACATACAAAATACACATTTGGAATCACTTGCATTCCCTTCAGGAAATCCTTAGTGTAGTACTCTAAATTAAAAGCATGTTCACAGTCAACTTCTCCAACGTATACATTTTCATAATACGTTTTGGCTCTGTGAAGACATAACTTTCCTCTCTGCGCTTTATCTAAAGCTATTGGACCACTACTACCCTTTCTCTTGTGTGACTTCTCTTCCTCGGTCCAATCTATTTTCCCCTGTCCAGATTTTTTCAAAATCTTTTGTCTCCTGTAACGATCATCCACCTGCCCTATGAACTTCTTCTCGACTTCTGACACCTTGCATGTCAGGTTATTTCTACGGGCATGTGAAGTATCTAAAGTAATCCAAGGAATGAAGAATTTGGCCAATCTGTCTTCACTCTTCCAGTAATCCCATTTATTCATCTGCTTATAATTCGGGACTTCTGGCAACACTGAATCATAATTAGAGAAATAGTATTCAAAACTATCTCTCTCATAAAATATACTAAGCAATAAGCTACATGTAATGCCATATGTCAGCGGGAGGTGATGATAGCGAATTCCTTCATCTACAGACGCCGGCAACTGCATGCAGACGTAGCAATCCTTAACCTCCATGGCATCCACGTATTCATATAAAAGTTTAGCATAAGCATTTGACCTAAAGTCTCCTTGGGACTCGTCTACATGTAACCTGCGGGCTTCTGCAGCCAATAACGCTTTCTCTTGAGTGTTTTCCCTTTTCTCACCAGCAACAGTAGGTGTAAGCGTTTCTACAGAATTCACATCAGTTACCTTTGCCTCTTCCTCATGTCCCTTTACATAAGAAATTGTTACCACTAAAGCTATTAATATTATCACTCCTACTATCAGTGTACCTATTATACATTTAGCTCTGCGGTTCGGGGTGCCGGCCTCCATTTCGTCAGACAATATAGTTCTCTCTTTATCTTTGCAAAAAGTTCTTTTCCTCTCGTTCCTTTACAGTCTCTTTTCAATCCTTTGTCTTTAGAATCCACACAACTGGAGGCTGACAGCCTTCTTCGCAAAAGTCCTTTAACAGTTCAAAAAGACAACCCTAGCCCTTCTCCATCAACTCAAGGGAAGTTCCCTAACATTCTCTGCTTCCTGGGCGCTAGGTAATCTTCTTTTTTCTGCTTGCTTTATTTACAAAGTCCTTTAACAGTCTACTATCAGATTTGTGGTTGCAGCTTCAATAGCATAGTTCAGTATTTCCAAGCGAAGATTGTGCTCTTCATGTGCTGTTATCGTTGTACCAAAGTCGGGGAATTGCAATTCTGTAAGGAACATGTGTTTTAACTTGCTGAGGCGGGGAGGTCTGGGGAGCATGAATGTTAGTGACCCTTCTTGTTCGACACCGGGTACCAACAGTCGTATTTCCACGGTGATAATGGGCTCAGAACTGGACACCACCACCGCTCGGATCCTCCCTGTCTCCGGTTTCACAGACATTTGACGCCAGATATGTCCACTCAGGTGTGGAGTATCTTCTGTTAGGCACACGCACTCTTCTTGACCTTCTTCGGTCCGGTGCTTCAGCGCCCTGAGCACCTTCTTCGGGGTCTGAGTCTTCTGATATCGGAGGAAGGGTTGCTTCTGGAGTTGACCTCAGGCTAGAGCTCCTTCTTTGCGGCCAATTTGCTTCTCCACGTGCCCTTCTACTCCTTCTTCTTCTTCTCTGTTCTCGCTCTCTCTCAGACCTGTCAGGGTCTGACTCGTACTCCCAGCTGCTTTCTCCTTCTGTAGCGTCGTCTGTTTCACTGTTGTACTGACCGTCCTCAGCTTGGTCAGACTCGTTCCCTGCTTCCGCTGGCACCTCTACAGCTTGGCTAGCCCCCTCTATGGCTTCTTGGTCCTCAGCTGGACGTCTATCCGAGAGAGGAGCTGTTTCCAGAGGTGCTGGAACCCTCTTCGTATGTGACGCGTGGATCCAATTGGGCAGGCCTCCCACCTTTACAGCTGTGTTTGTGATCAGGATGACCTGGAAGGGCCCACGCCAACGAATGTCCAAGCAGCTTCTTCTCACATGTTTCTTCACCAGGACCCAGTCCCCAGGATACAGGTCATGGCAAGGGCCCTGGCACGCTGGAACCTCGGCAGCCTGCACCTGGAGGGACACAGAACGCATGGCGTCAGACAGCCCCTTACAATAGTCCAGGATCATATCATCTGTGATATTCAACAGTGCAGTAGCTGGAATAGATGGCAGCCTCATTGCTCTCCCCATTAACACCTCATGTGGTGACAACCCTGTTCTTCTGTCTGGGGTACTACGAAGGCTCATGAGAACTAATGGCAGGGCATCAGGCCAACTCAGAGTCGTTGAGGAGCACACTTTCGCTATTCTGGCCTTGATTGTGCCATTGATTTGTTCCACAATTCCTGAGGCTTCTGGTCGGTAACTGCAATGCAGCTTTTGGTCAATATTTAGTGCTACACAGATCATCTTCACAAGCTCGCTGTTAAAATGTGTTCCCCTATCTGATTCCAAAAAGGCCGGCACCCCGAAGCGAGGAATGAGTTCTCGAAGCAGTAACTTGGCCACTGTGAGGGTGTCGCACCTACGTGTAGGGTATGCCTCAACCCATCTGGAGAACACACAAACAACCACCAGGACATAGCGGAGGCGGTTGCACCTTGGCATTTCAATGAAATCTATCTGCATTCTGTTAAATGGACCTCCAGACCTTCCTATGTGACTTAGTGCAACTGGTGTTCTTTTCCCTACATTCAGCTGCTGGCAGGTCACACAACGCTGGCACACTGCTTCTGCTGCTATTCTAAACTTAGGATTGTACCAAGTCTGTCTAAACACTCTCAGCATAGCATCTCTCCCTAAGTGTACGGGACCATGTATGAGTCTAGCCATTGGACTCACCATCTCATTGGGCAACACTGCTCTGCCGTCTGCTGAGACCCAAAAATGAGTCTCACCCATTACACATCCTGCCTTTTCCCATGTTTCTTTTTCAGAATCAGGAGCATTTTCTTGCATGGTTGACAGTTCATCCCAAGTATCAACAGTTTCCAGTATCATGGCTAATTCAGTTCTTACATTTATTCCACCCACATCCACCTCTGTGAAAGAGTACCCTTGTTCCGCGCAATACCGCGCAACTTCATCAGCATATCTATTGCCTTTCGAAACAAAGTCCTCATTTCTGGTATGTGCGATGCACTTTACAACTGCGATACTTGCTGGGCATTGCAATGCTTCTAACAACAGGCGCACAAACTCTCCATTGCGAATGGGAGAGCCTGAAGAGGTCATGAACCCTCTTTGAGACCATAACTGCCCGTAATCATGAACTACCCCATACCCATACTGGCTGTCGGTGTATATGGTAACTCGAATTTGATTGCCTGCTAAGCAAGCACGTGTCAGGGCAATAATCTCGGCTACCTGAGCGGAGTGTACTCCTTCCAGGCACCCAGCTTCCACAACTCCTTCAATTGTACAAACAGCATAAGCTGCTCTCAACTGCCCAACCTCGTCTCTTACACATGAGCCATCGACAAAGAAAACTTCGTCTGGGTCGGTCAGTGGCTCATCTACGATGTCGGGTCTGGGTTTGGTGCATAGTTCAGTCACATCGAGACAGTCATGGTCTGTATATTCATCATCATCATCAATATCATTTGGAAGTGGCATCAAGGTAGCAGGGTTCAAAACAGAGCATCTCTTGAGGGTCACATTCTCTGCAGCAAGAATAACTTGCTCATAGCGCGTGAGCCTACTATTGGTCAGATGCTGTGTTTTGGTCCTGGTCATCAACAGTTCAACAGAATGTGGCACGCACACCTCTAACGGGTGCCCCATGACGATATTTTCACATCTCTCAATACTGACACCCGTTGCAGCAACGGATTTGAGACATCCGGGCAACGCTGCGGCTACTGGGTCTAAAGTAGCCGAGAAATAAGCAACTGGTCTACGGGCATTCCCATGGATTTGGACCAACACAGACAACGCACAACCTTCTCTCTCACTACAGTAAAGAAAAAATTGTTTATTGTAATCAGGCATTCCCAATGCCGGAGCACGACACAGGTCCTCTCGCAGCTGTAAGAATGCCATCAAACAGTCTTTGTCCCATGGTACCGGATCACTCACCTCTTTGTGCGTCAGTTTTTGCAAGGGCTTTGCTTTCAGTGAAAAATTCACGATCCACTGTCGGCAATAACCCACCATCCCTAGGAACATCCTGACCTCTCTCTGTGTCTTAGGCGCATTCATTTTCATGATCGCCTCTATCCTATCTGGT
Source organism: Lissotriton helveticus (assembly GCF_964261635.1). NCBI lineage: Eukaryota > Metazoa > Chordata > Amphibia > Caudata > Salamandridae > Lissotriton > Lissotriton helveticus. The sequence goes on along the minus strand of NC_136063.1, from coordinate 1,931,358,937 downwards.
GACACTTTTCGTTTGCCTTTCTCAATTCTGTGTCCCAAGTACTGCACTTCTGTCAGGCAGTACTGCAATTTTCCCGGGGACACCTTGTGCCCATTGGCAGCTAGGTGATTTAACAAAGCAATGGAGTCTTCCCTGCAAGCTTCTTCTGTTTCTGACGCCACAAGGAGGTCGTCTATGTACTGGACCAGAACTGACTTCTGGGGCAGCACTAGACTTTCAAGATTTTTCTTCAAAAGCTGGTTAAAGATCGATGGACTCTCTGTATACCCCTGAGGGATACGACACCATGTTAGGACGCGATTTTCCAGCTTAAATGCGAAAAGAAAATGGCTATCTTCGTCCAAAGGGATCGAAAAGAAAGCCTGACAAAGATCGATCACTGTGAACCACTCTGCTTGGAATGGAATCTGAAACAGTATCACTGATGGATTCGGTACCACTGGACAACACGAAACGACTATGTTATTAATCTTTCGAAGGTCCTGCACTATCCGAAATTTCCCATTTGGTTTCTGCAGACCCATAATCGGGGAGTTGCATGGACTACCCACGATTTCTTTCAGTATTCCCTGTTTAATCATGGACTCTATCACGGGCTTTATGCCTGCAATCGTTTCTGGAGTCAATTTATATTGGGGTGTTCTTGGGAACTCAGCATGCGGTTTCACTACAATTTTCACTGGGTCTACCCCTTTGACCAATCCAATCTCTTCCCCAGTGAAATCCCATACCTCTGGTGCCACTGTCTCTCTCAAGTCCCAGGGAAGCTCGTCTACTGTCAAAGTAGGGTACAGCTCCACACATATTCTTGAGTTTGCAACTTTGAAATCTGCATCATCATCATTAGTCAATACCTCCACTCCCTGAGGTGTACAGTATATAGTACAATTCAATTTACACAACAGGTCTCTTCCTAACAGACACACAGGGCTTGAATCGCAAACCACAAACTGGTGCTCATCACTGTACTTCCCTATTTTCACCTGCACCGGTTCTGTCAATTGGCTGGTTATTCTCCTGTTTGCGACCCCTACCACCTGTATGGTCTCTCCAGACATGGGCAGGTCTGGAACTGCAGCTGATCTGATCGTGGATCTAGTGGCTCCTGTGTCCACCAGAAATGTCGTAGGGCACCCTGCTACTTCTGCTTCCACATAGGGTCCCCTCTGATCTACCTCTAAGGCTGCCCCGAGGGTGCAGTCTTCTCTTTCCACTCTCTGTCCGGTTAATGGGTCCACATAATAGCACTCTTCACCTTCCACAAACAGGGGCATTTGTCTATAGGTCTTACCCATACTCCCTACTCGAGGAGGTTGCGGGAACTGGGCTCGGGGAGGAGCCCCCCCCCCTTTGAGCACCTTTCCTTGGTATGGCGTTACCCCTCTTGTAGGCGCGCTCTGAACCTCTTCCTCCTCTATCTCTTGCTCTCCTATCTCTACATTGTAAGGGCACTCGCGTTTCCAATGCCCCAGCTCGTTACACTGGTGGCACCTAGTCGTTTTCTTCAAGGTAGCGATGTCTATTCTGGGTCTAAAGGTGGAACTCTCCTCATTACCCTTGTTCTGACTGTACTGCTTCTTTCCTCCTGTACCTGTCCCTTGCTGCTGTTGCTGTTGTCCCCCCTTCCCGGCTGCCTGCATCTGTACCACCATCAACTTTTCTTTTAGTTTCTTAGCCTTGGAGTCTATCTCATCACAGCAGTACCTTGCGTATCTCAGTATTTCATCTAGGGGTTTAGTTTGCCAACAAATCGAGTGTTGCTGAATCATTAAACTAATATCCGGTCTCAGTCCCAAGACGAACTTGGACACGAATTGCCCTATGTCTTTTGGATCCATTACATCCAAGCCGCTATACTGTTTAAACGCCTTCAGCAATCTCTCGTAATATTCGTGAACTGTCTCTTTGGGTTCCTGTCTTGTTCGGTCTATTCTGACCCAATCTATGTCTTGCATTGGCACTTTTTCTTTCAGCCAAGTCATCACTCTCTCGAATTTTGCCATCACAATCTCGGACGGCCCATTAGTCTTGGCATCTCTCTCTGGCTCCGTTGTGGGCCACTCAGCGCTAACCTTGCATGCTGTCCACAGATCTCCTGGTACTACAATGTCAAACAGCGTATTCAGATCTATCCATAGGACCTTTGAGATTTTTACAAACCTCTCGACTTGCTTGTACCACTCCACAGGGTTCTCTCGTAACTTGGGGAAAGAGGTGGTAAAAGCAGCTAAATCTCCCCTACTCCAAGGGACATGTACATAGTTCCCATTTGCAACTTCACGCAAAGGGTAAGCTTCTATTCCCTGCTGTCCCGGTGTCATACCAATCATGCTTCTTCTGCCGGTCCCTTTCTTGGACCACCTCTCTTCCCACTTATCTAGTGCCCTCCATGTCCTTATTCCGGCAATCAGTTCCCTTATGTGTGTTTTCAGCCCAATCGTTCTCCTCTCATCTAGGTCTCGATCTGTGTAATGCAGCCTGTGGTTACCCTGTAATGCTTTGGTTCTTGACAAGTCCACCATATATTTGCCTGCTAGTTCGACTAACTTCTCATGGACTGCTCTTGCTTTTCGAGTAATGTCCTTTGCCATATACAGTATTTCATCCTGCTCATACATTTCCATTCTTTCTAAAGGCAGGGTACCATCTACCATGTCATCCAGATCTGACCTTAAGCTGGAGACATCGAGTCTCTTGGCTTTTATCTCAGCTCGCAATATGTCTTTCGAAGGGGGCTCGCTGGTTTCCCTACCATCCCAACTTCGAGCTCTACGTTTGGGCTCGGGAGAGTTAATGGATGGTCTCCCTCGCTCCCATCTCTCCAGGTCCCATGCTCGGCCATCCGATCTAGGAAGGTGATGGAACACGGGCCTGTTACCCCCACTCTCTCTCTGCCCACTCTCTTCTTCTTCTCTCCTCTCACCGCACACCTCTCTGTTATGTTCCCTCTGTTCGCTACCCTCCCTTTGCCTCGTATCGCTAAGTATCCGATACGATCCTTCCTGGTTCCCCATATTCCCTGGGCTGCGCTCATTGCCGTCATCACAGGGACTATGGTGCGACCTCTCACAACTCCCATTCAGTTCTCTGGTGCCAGGTACACAGTGTGGACACTTAAAGCTGTTTCTGTACTCTTGCGCTCTCCTCTCTCCCTCACTGAGTATTGGGCGCGCCACCCCTTCACTCCCGGGGCCCCCGTTTTCCAGGTCTGTTCTACCTCCACTCCGGGCCCAATGGGTGACTCCCCTACTCCCTCTACAGTCCCACTCCGGGCTACTCTCTCCAGCCCCGCAGTGAGTCCGAGCTCGGCTGTCCTGACTTTCCCTTTCAGCTTCCGCAGCATTGATGCACTTTTGAGCCTTCACTGCCTCATCCCACTGCTTCATGTACTCATTTAGCTCCTGAAAGGATTTTCGTCCCGATCCCCTCAGATCCATTGGCCATCTAGGACCCCCAGGATCTCCTCCTGGGTCCCCTGCTGTGTGCATCGGTGTACTCCACTCTCTGGGTATCGGCATCTGACTTGGGGAATTAGTGGTATCGTTCCTCCTTGCCTTCTCTGCTCTTTCTCTGTCTTTCCGTACCCGTTCTTCCCCTCTTGCTCTCTCTTGGTCATATATCGATATTATAGGACCTATGGTAACAGGTACCTGTAGTGCATCTGGTAATGGGTAGGATGTGGCGCTTTCCGTTTCCGGCGCTCTTTGTACCACAAACCTCCCGACTACCTGTTGCACCTGACTAGGCTGGGACAGCTCTTTCTTTGGCTCAGGATCCCACTCTGAACTGGGAAGCGGTCTATGCTCTCCTGCATTGCCCCCCTTTTCTCCTTCAGTTCTCTCGACCTCTCCCCCTGCTCTATTATACGGGGGTGGCCTGTCTGTCAGTAATCTATTTATCAGGCTGTCCTCTGTTTCGCTCTCATCATCTTCTTCCAGAGGGCTTTTATTTACTGGCGCCTCTAACACTGGGTACAGTTTATTTATTTCCAAATTATGCACTCTCCATCTTTTAGCATCCGCATCCCACCTGGCATCCTGCACTGCCCTTACCGATCGTTTCACCCTTTCTTGTCGTCTGTTCATATTCTTTTCATGCGCTGCCCTAATCCATGCTTCAAGAGCTTCAAACTGGGTTGGTCTAGGCAAGGGTCTCTTTGAGGTCATGACTGATTTCAATCGATGTAACACCTCTAATCTGAACGTCCCGTACTTCGGGAACGTCAGTTCCTCATTTCCTTCAGTAATCTTACTCCACTCTGATATCCAAAGGATCGTATGCAACCCAACATTTACTGCCATGTAACGAGCTGGCGTACCCTCCGGCGGGGCTTCTTCCCCTTCATACGATCCCCGCTTCTCTTTCTTAAACAGCGCTTTCAGCCACTTAAAACACTTCATAATTATGCGCACAAAATCCAGCCTCGCTACTCTGTTTACTTCCTGATGACAATCCACCAATCCTGTCGCGGCTTTGCTAGCTTGGCCTATCACAGCGCGGTCTTTCTCCTGTCGGCCAATCACGTCGCGACCCTGTCTGACGTGTTCGCTAGCTGGCCTATCACAGCGCGGTCTTTCTCCGGTCGGCCAATCACTGCGCGACACCACCTGACGTCACTTTTCTCCGCTTCGCAGCAGCACCCCTCCTTTCTCAACTCGTCTCCCGGTTATGCATGCGTCCCATTCATACACCGAAAAATGACTACTTCCGACCAAGCGGTCACTTCTCTCTCGACTGTACGTCCACAGTCTATCTGTAATTGTCAACACAACTGACGAGATGTCTATCGTCTCTCTGATAGGTTGCTTACACACACAGTAACTTCCGACCAGCGTCCGTTACTCACGCACTCACTCTTACGTTCCCCCTATCTCGGTCTCTCGGGTGATCAATGGTACCTCATGACCCCCTTCACACTAGTTGACAATTACTCTGGGTGTCCGATACACCCGAACCACTTAAGCTCTCCTTGAACTTAAGATTTCCACCGGTTGCGCGCGCTCACAACCTGTTCCGCAGTCACTCTACAGACATTCAACTCCGCCAGACATTACAACATAGATACAATACAAAACACCGCAATCTAACACGCATAACCCTTTATACTCACTCTCGACCGATACTGCTGCTTTTTCTGTCTCACGTCATCCGGATCTTCTTCGGCGGGCTGTTCTTCCGATCATCGGTTTCTAGGGGCCTTGGGGTAAGCTAACCTGGCCTAGGTCACCGTCCTCAAGAAGGCAACCATCCTCTATAGCTACCAACTGAAAGGGCGAGATTTTGATCGATACCTTATATCTATTGATCCAAACCTCGATCTGGTCGACTGAACCTTTGTTGCCTGTCTAGGAGGAAAACAGTACACCCATCTGCAAGTTAGTTCACCCAATAAAGGACTCTACTCCCAAAGACCACAGACAACTTCTAGCTTTCAAAAGTTTATTGTAAGGAAATGATAAGCTGCAAATACAGGCATCTCAAAATGAGATTCACGAGATACACAGGTCCAATTACATACATGTGCTCTCGAAAAGCCCTCAGACGAGCAACAGAAATCACTAACACAAGTTCTAAGAATAATAAAGCTATCAGCATAGACGCATATCTCTCCTTCATTTAGGTTGGAGGAAAACACACACAGGTTAGGCGTCCCTACCCTGTTCTAGATGGTATCCCTACTTAACCAAATCCCAACCTAACAAAGGTGTCAGCAGTGAATGACCCCCAAGGGAAGTCACCCACTCTAAGTCTCTTGGTGAAAACCTATAGTTCTCCAGTCATGACCCCTCTCTGCCTACCCATCCGCTCTCTAAAGGGTCCTCAGGTCTCTGCTCTAACTCCACCCAGGGGTGCTGTCCCTAATACAAAACAGTCAACAACATTTGAGACGCCCCTTGCGAAACGCCTCTCACGTGGTGCAGCTTCAGGCTTTTTCCATGATGCTTTGTATTGGGCCTCAGACGTTAGAGTTGACCTTGCTTCTCAGGCTCTTCTCCGGCCCGCTGATACCCCTTAAACATTCCAGAACCCTCCTCCATGTCTGGGCCGTCTACTGAACAGACCTCTATTCATTCATTTATAATTGGATCCCCCCTTTCCTGTTGCAGACAGATATCTGCCGCCAAGAACCCAACTCTCATAGACTTCTAAAAAGGCTTGCAACATTTCTCAGCCCAGACATGTACGTGTAAATCAATGCTAAAACATTTCAGGCCTACAATATTTCTCATTATGATTATAGCATTCAACTTCTTCATTTTAATTAAAGCATGTTAATACTCTTATTCTATTATTCAGTAAACATTTCTATAAATCATGGCCCATTAATGCAATGACCAAAAACCTTAATATAATCTGTGTCGTGAAAAGAACCATCTTCCCTTTCCCTCCAGCTCTGGCCCTGAGGCCTACCACGTTCTGCTCTTAACCACATACCATCTTATGTTTTAGCAGCTTCACGACATGGATTCAAAAATAATCACATCTAATAAAGTCATATAATGTCACACATTTCTGTATTAGTTCCACTTCTACTTAAATCTCTACATTAGCTATACATTCAGAATATAATTGCAGATACTATTAGCACTCATGGCATTTCTCTTCATGATTTGTGCTTGCTACAGGTAAGTGTGATGTACTCATACATTTAAATCAGTTTGCGCTCTCTCAATGTGATGGGCTTATAATTGAACTAGCGGGTGCCTTTGGCAAGGGGGAGCGTACTCGTCGTCCATCAGCAGATTCACATGCTGGACAGGTAGTTGTATGTCATGAAGCCTAATCAAGTAAATTGGAATGTAAGAGTATTGCTCTGTATTTAGAAGTCCGTGTGCGTGGTCAGGTGCTCCCAGATGCAGCTTTTTAGGCAGTGTTCTTTGTTGACGTGATTGACAGAAGAAAAGTATGTTTGTGTATTTGTTGAATGAAACTGAGATTAGACATGGAAAATGTTGCTTGCTGCTTTTTAACTTAATTCCAATAATTACTATTTGATTTGAGGTAAAAGAAACGTTTATATTGAATTCTCCATGTTTTCCTGTTTCAAAAGAGTGTGTAACAGGACGGCAGGTTGTCTCCTGCAAAAGTAGTGAAACCCTCACAAACTCGTAGGGTTGAAGTGTTCACTATAAGACAGGTAGTTCCCAACCCTAGAAAATCACCCACCTTTATTTTCGTCAACGGCACGATTGTGTCCTTGGAGGCAAAGGGGGTACAGGGACCGTATATTTACTATGAGGAACAATATTTTCTCAGTAGAGAAAAAAACGCATTGAAAAGTAAAGCGCATTTGCATATTTAGTTCAGAATTACACTTGCAAAATTTCCCACCTGACGGAAATTCTTCTTGCCCAGATTTAACTCATAAACTTACTCCCGGAAGCCCATGACTTATTAAGCATTGAACTAATCGAGCCAGCATGCAGGCCTGCATCTATAGCTACCCTCAAGCAGTTCATATACTACATAATGTTTGAAAAGCATCTTCGCTCCCGCTGGCATTGGGTTTGAAAGAAAATGATAAAACAGTCGATGTAAAATGTTCAAGTTTATAGCTCCAATTCTCACTAACCAAGACCAATACTTGTTGGACCATCGCAATAAATTCCTGATGACATCATTCCTTATTGTACTTTATAGTTTTTTTAATGATATGTACACCATTACACGCACAATATCACATGACATGTGATACAATGTATCATTTTCCTCACAGAGCGGCGTCCAGCTCCAGTAAAATCGCTCACCCATAAGGTGAATCGTAATTTTTTTTTTAAACATTCAAAGGAAAAATAAGGCGAATGCACTAAGTAGTGAGCCTGTGCCTATGCAACGATTGTGGGTGAATGTGTTTGGTGCAACTACACCCGTTTAGCACTGGTGAGAGGCAGTGGCTCGGCGCTGCCAGGCAGCAAGGGGGTCTTGGGGGGCAGCCGAGCGTAGGGAGGTCTGCCCCCCGGGATGTTTGGGGAATGGGAGCGGCACGGGACTCTGCTCCCCCTCCTTTTGGGCTGGTTGGGCTTTTTGGGCTGGTTGGGCTTTTTGGGCTGTTTGGGCTATTTTGTAGCCCAAGGGATATTTATTCCTCCATTTTGTGTGTTCCTGTCACAATTTTGAGTATTTCCGGTAGCTGGTCCCCAGCTTTCTAGAATTTTTTCTTTGGTGAGCTGGTGGCTGGGAGCATTTAGTCAGGAAATTTTTTGTTTTAGTCAGGGAAGTTTTTGTGCTGAACTTTAGTTATTTTTGGATTGTTATGGTAGAGTTTTCAAGTGTCTTTCGATGGCATCAGGAGATTTTAGGGGCTCTAAGCGCTTCGGCTTCTGGAGAAAGCAGGTCACGGGGATTTATTAATTGGCTACATAACAGCGGCGGTGGCTGCTTGCACGTCGTAAACGCCTAACAATGAACCCGGTTTTGGAGCAGGACCGCCTGCGGTCTAGAAAAGCGGCCCCAGTTTTGCATATCATGTCCGGTGGCGAAGGCAGCGGGGGCGAGGTAAGCGGGGGGTGGGGTGGTGTCATTGGGTGGCAGTTTTGTAGGGGAGGGGGAATGGGCCCAGTTTGGGGGGGAGTTTCAGCCTCGGGGGTGTCTCCTTAGCAGGTCCTGAAAGGGGGAGAGGGTGAGGTGAGGTCTATTGGATTTTCAGAGGGGGAATTGGTTCCGGTGGCAGGGGTGCACGCTTGGGAGAGCATAGATCCTCTTTTCTTCTTGTGTGAAAGGGGTTTAGGGGCTCTGGGTTTGAGGGGCTACAGGTACCTTAGTACCCCTCCACCAGAGTGAGCCCCCCTTAAGGGGCGCAGTTCAGCATTTCAGTCGTTGTGATGAGGAAGTGGGTTGGGGTCTTTTGGGGTTGGTTAGGGTGAGAGGGGAGTTCTTCACGCGGGGGCCTTCCCCGCGCCTGGTTTTTTCAGGATGTGTGTGTGGAGTGGGGATGTGGCGGAGGGGGACCCCTCCCCCTCCGCCGCCCTCCCGGGTAAGTACGGTGAGTTTTGGCTCTGGGGGGCAGGGTGCTGATCGGTTTTTTCGAGGGTGGTCCTTTGGCCAGGGGAGATTGCAGGCCAGTTAGTTTTTGGGCGCTTCCAGCACTCCAGTCCAAATTTGTTTTTCATAGGTTGAGGAGCGTCGTAGGTCAGCAGACTCGGTAGGGTGAAGTGCGGCCCCAATGCATCGAGTAGAAGGGAGGGTGGAGCCTTGCGCAACACATTCCGTACCGGCGTGGGAGCCCGGCGCGGCCAGCACACGAAGGTCAGGCGCGACCTCGCTGGCCCCGACGTAAAACAGGACTCAGTCAGCAGAGCGAAGTGCGGCCCCAATGCACTGAGGAGAAGGAGGGTGGAGCCTTGCGCGGCACATTCCGTACCGGCGGGGGAGCCCGGCGCAGCCAGCACACAAAGGTCAGGTGCGACCTCGCTGGCCTCAGCGAAAAACAGGACTCAGTCAGCAGGGCGAAGTGCGGCTCCAATGCAATGAGGAGAAGGGGGGGTGGAGCCTTGCGCGGCACATTCCGTACCGGCGGCGGCGCGGTCAGCAAACGAAGGTCAGGCGCGACCTCGCTGACCCCAACGTAAAACAGACACTGCAGTCACCGCAGGGGGGAGTACCGGCGAGTACAGCAGCTCCCCCGCCAGGAGTATTTTCACAGGCCGCTAGGGCTGGTGTAGGCATTGTTATGTAAATGTAAATGTAAATGTAAATGTAAATGTAAATGTAAATGTACAGGAATTTATATAGCGCAAATCACCAAGCGGTTTCTAAGCGCTTGCTTAGGGAACCCGTCCTGGTATTCCCTTGTGAGATAACCCCGGCAGGGTATCCGCAAGGTGAAAGCCAGGCATCCCGCCGCGAGGGGCCGTTGTGGAGATTAAGCAAGCTATTGCCCAGAGTCGCAGAGTGTGAACCCGTGAATCGAGTAGGCACCGGAGCGAGAATTGTCGAGTCCATGGACATTTTAGGACTCAAGACCCCACCGAGCCGGGAATTGAACCCTGGTCCCGGGCTGACCTCTGCTTCCAGGTCTGCCTCCTCTAACCAGTGAGCCACACTTCTCCATTGTTGGGTCGGCTGAGGCCCGCAGTGTGGGTTTTATGATGGATCATATACAGATAGAGGAATCGTTTGTACTGTATTATGATGACTTCCCTGAGGAAGGGGAGTGGAGGGAAAATGAGGAAGGGGGGTGCCTTCTCATGTATCTCCTAGATTTTTACAGGCACCGGAGAGGGTGCAGCCCAGGAGGGCAGTGGCGTTGGGGCCCGGATGAGAGCGCGGCCCTCAGTGAGGGTTCCTCAGACAGTGGACCCGGTTGAGCAAATGCCATGGAGATCGGCGCCTGGTTGGGCAGCCGTGTTAGAGCCAGGTGAGAATGCTGTACTACGGGCCAACCCACCAATGGTGTCAGTGGGGACAAAGGGTGAAGTATTTTTGGGAGGAGCTGGGTGGTAAGCTCCGTAGGTGAATCGGTTAAAGAGCGGAGTGAGAAGGTTGTTCCACGGGCCAACCCAAAAATGGTGTCGGTGGAGGCAAATGGTGACGATGTTTGGGAGGAGCCGGGTGGTAAGCTCCACATGGGTAAATATATTAGAGACCGAGCGGAGTGAGAAGGTTGTTCCATGGGCCAAACCAAAAATGGTGTCAGTGGAGACAAAAGGTGACGGTGTATGGGAGGAGCCGGGTGGTAAGCTCCACATGGGTAAATATATTAGAGTCCGAGGTGTGGGGACTGGTGAAGTGGTGGCATCAGGCACTAAAGTGGACAGTGGCATGAATACTGGACGGAGGGGCCAGGTAAAGAGCCTTCATAGTAAAGAGCTAAAGTTTAATAAAAACCTCCTGTACATGGGTGTAGCAAAAAGCCCCCAGGTGCGCATTTGATGTTGGCCACGAAAGAGCACGTTTGAAGGGGGGGAATACGTTGAAATGTTGAAGCTACTTCACAAGGAGATACGGTCCAAGGAAGGGTCTAAGGAAGAGAGGTATGAGCTGCCGAGCAGCTTACGGTGCCGTTGACAAATGTAAACTGGAAGGCCTATATTTACCGTAAGTGGTTACCTGTAGGTGCCAGCCCTTTCAGGGAAGGCCTACCCGGGGAGGGGTGGGTAGGACAATAGCTACACAGTCAGGATCAGGAGCGTGAGGGGAGTTTTTATGAAGGCTTGGGCACAAGGGAGTATGGTAAGTTCATACCTGAGTTCTCTCAGTGCGGAAGGAAACACCGCTTGGTTAGGTTTTGGGGAGGCAGGGCGCAAGGAAACCAGCAGGGGCACCGGACAGGTGCTTGCACATCTGGGCCTCCACAACAATCCCCTGGTGGTAGGGGCAGTAAGGAATTTCAGGGCCATGGGCCCAAAAGCTTCTACACCAGTCAGACTAACAGCTTTGGCGTCAGGGTCTGGGGAAGATGAGGGTTTGGAAGCAGAGCAGGTCTTGTTGGAGAGTTTTGAAGAGGGGTTTCGTTGGGATTAAAAGGGGCCTCAGCAGAGGCGTGGCCAAACAATTTCGAAGTCAGCATTTTAACATATGGCAGGGGTGCAACACAAGTTGGACAAAGAAATCCGGGAAGGAGGGTTGGCAGGTCCTTTTGATGGCTGCCCAGTGGATGATTTGATTTGTTTCTTCGATTGGGAGGGGTGTTCCCAAAGAAGAATGGGATAAGTACGGACTAAGACGACACCTATCGTGGCTTGAGGAGTTTTCAGTAAATATTTTCATGGATGAGGAGGCAGCCCCAGTGTCATATTTCCCAGTTTAAGTTGCTATGTCATTGGTTGTGACTGCGGGTGCACGAACAGATATGGCGACAGGCGACACAAAATCTTCATTTCACTTGCTTCCCGTACATCCGGATGATTGGGGTCTTCTTAGATTCCAGTTTGAAGGACGGTGGTATGTGAATAGGGCATTTCCGATGGGTTGTTCAATGTTTTTGCTTTGTTTAAGTGTTTCAGCACCTTTTTTCAGGGGTATTTTACCCAGCACACTGGTCCGAGGCTGGTAACACACTACTTAGATGTCATATTTTGTAGGTTCCCCGGGCTCCACGGAGGGCCAGGTAGCACTAGACACTTTCCACGAGCTCTTGGGGGAGCTGGGGTTGGCCCTTGGCACCAGAGGAACAATGGGGCCATGTCGACCATGTCATTCTTATGCATGGAAATTTACAGGCACGGGGGTCGGTTGATAAGAACCCTAAAATGTTGGTGTTGTTGGAAGGAAGGTGGGCAAGCATAAATTAACACGAAGGACATCCAGTTTTTGTGGGGCTATATCAATGTTGCCTGTAAGGTAGTCAGGGCTGGTAGGACTTTTTGCAGGAGATTGGGTAGGGCGATGTCAGGTCATTAGCTGCCTCTCCACCATATCCGCTTGTTGGCTGGTGTGTAGGTGGACCTGCGCATGCGGAGGTTAATTTTGCATTGCTTTGACAGATTACTATGGGTTCGAAACGATGACTTTCAGTGGGATGTTTAAATATTTTCAGGACTGGCAGGTGGCGATGGGTGTGGTATATTCTAACAAGGCAGTTGGTTTTCGGGGTTGTGTCTGAGCGGTGGTATTTTGGTGGGAGGGGCATCGACGTTTTTGAGCCTTTTCCTGTGCTGGTGGCATTGTCGCCGTAGGGTGAGGAAGCGGCACATTAGAAAGTTTGGTTCAGGATTTACATCTTGGCAGCGGTGGAAATTATCAACAAGCAGTCGGCTAGGGCTGTGCAGTTTGTGAATTGGTTGCAGGTTTGTTCTTGGCTGCTTTAGGCTTGATATGGCGTTCTGGGCACTTTTTATCCCTGGTGTGAACTGGGAAAGATGCTGCTGCTTGGTCTCATTTGCAGAGGAGGGGATTCTGTGGACTGGCCATGGAGGTGGATAGGATTCCAACCGCAATACCGGAACAGCTGTGGTATGTATACAACGCAGTGTCTTTCATCTGGTGGTAGGTTCATTGTCAGCTCCTACTTGTGCAGTTCTTTCTCTGGCCTGGAGACAATTTATGGCGTCTGGTGCTTGTCAGCGGGAGGAGTCAAGGGGGTGATCAGGGGATGTTTTTCAGTTTAGGGGCGTTGCCGGTATTTTGCAGGGAGGGTTTTTGAAGTATGCTTGTTTTATGAACAGGCTTGTTTTCTTCTGGGGCCTTTTGGGTATCCGAGCTCTTAGGTTATATGTTTCACGTAGGTGTCTCCTGGCAGTAGGTTTTTCTTAGACATGCTTCATATGTCTGGAGAGGGTTAGGTGGGGCTGCAGTGCGCAGGTATGTAGTTTTTTGTTGGCTTGGGCTCTGGGACGTGTGGCTCTTCCCTGTGTGAAAGTTTTCTCTGGGCAGGGGTTTGTTCTGGCACATTGGGGTGGCAAAGGGGTGAAATGGTCCTAGGTTAACCGCGTTGCTGTGGGGTTTGCTGGCACTCAGGGTATTGGAAGGCTGCCCATGGGTTTGGAGCATAGCAGGCATTAGGTATTAGGGAGTCGGGCATGTACTGCTGTTAGCAATGTGTTCTGGTCAGGGGGGGAGTGTTTCTAGATACTTCATTTTCTGAACAATTTTTTGTTTTCAGGTTCGGCCATAGTTGGAGGCTCCTGGGTGTCTGTTTTGTTACTGGAGGAGTCCTTGGTATTGGGAGTCTAGCACGAACGAGAGGCGTTTTTTGTGTTTCTTGTGACCCTCTACATATTTTTTGGCACATGGCATTGTGTAGGAGAGGGGGTTGGGGGGGAGGTAGCTGCTACCCTCTTAAGATAAGTTGTTAGGATTTTACATACAGGTGAGTCATTCCATCGGTTGAGCGACGGCCAGGTGGGTTGTGGACTGGCCATTTGGGGCATCGGTTGGGTCTGTACTCATGGCAATTGGAAGACTTGGAAGGGGTTTGTGCTGCCAGGACTTCTTTTTTCGACGCTCATTTGGCTGGCATTATCCCTGAATCGTAGGTTGGTTTTTAAGGTTTTTAGTGGTTCCCTTTTCTCGTCGGATCGGAGTGTCAGGTGCAGGTTTCTTTTGCAGAGTCTCGATTGGTTCCCCATTTTTGGGGGGCAGAAAAAAGGGGAGTCTACCCCCCCTTTTTTCTGGGTGGCGGTTGGCACTCAAGTTGACATGTTTTTGCCAAGTTTATTTGTTATTGACAGAGGCAATCCAGGATGAAAGGGTACGGGCAGACAAGTTCACGAGGTAGGATCTTTAAGGTGCTTTAGGAAATTAGGTTAGTGACAGGTTAATAGTCGTAAAGGTTAAGATTGAAAGGTCAAAGGTAAAATGGTAAAGTTCAAAGTTCAAAGGGAAAGGTTAAAAGATCACACCAGGGGTTCAAAGGTCAAAGGGAAAGGATAAAAGGTCACACCAAGGGTAACGCTCAAAGTTCAAAGGTCAAAACTGAAAGGTCACTGTAGGTGGTACTGAATGGCAGGTTTTAAATGTGTGGGAGAACCTTAGGGGTGGGGGTAGAGTAACATAGGTAACAGCTTGTATAGTGAGGTTGTAGTTTTGTTAGGCATTAGGCCAAGGGCCTTGTAATTGTGATGTGCACCTGTTTCAATAAAAGCGGCCTTTTTCACACTATTTCGGTGTCGGTGTCTGTGTCGCTCCCCATATTCCCCAAGGGGATCTTGGGGGGCAGCCGAGCGTAGGGAGGTCTGTCCCCCGGGATGTTTGGGGAACGGGAGCGGCACGGGACTCCACTCCCCCTCCTTTTGGGCTGGTTGGGCTTTTTGGGCTGGTTGGGCATTTTGGGCTGGTTGGGCATTTTGGGCTGGTTGGGCTATTTTGTAGCCCAAGGGATATTTATTCCTCCATTTTGTGTGTTCCTGTCACAATTTTGACACCGGTGTGCACATCCCAGTCACTGCTCACAGCCACAGACAGCACAGCGGCACAGAGCATGATGAAGCCTGGCCTGCAGAGGTAATGTACGGAGCCTGCAGCGGCCCTCACACCATGCTCCGGCACTGCCGGTTACCACGCTGGCACTGAAGTAGAGAGTGGCGAGTGCCCCACACCACCTCCATCGGCAAGGCCCCCAGCGACCGCACTGGCGCGAAGCAGCGCCCAACACGCGTGTGTGCAGGAGCAAAAAAGCTGTCACCACCAGCCGGGTGCATACCCAGTCAGCGAGGGCGTGGACTGATGCTGCTTTTTTTCAACCGATGTGAAACCTGCACCTGTATGAGCCGAGGCGGGGAGAAATACATTGCCGCTGGACCCGGACTCAAAGCACCTCCGTAGCTGCCAGCCAACTGGCTGCCCATGTGCACCACCCCTACTGCGCCCCCCTACCTTCCTCCAGTGATCAGCAGGGTCCGGAGTTAGGCGTGGCAAAAGGTTCTGTCTGCCAGCAAGCAGCTAGCTCCAGGCTCCAGCAGCCAACGTAGAGAAGCATGGCAAACCCAGTGGTCCCACAAGTGAACTCCAGCCAGAAACTCCAGCCCGTGTAGCCGGCCATCAAGAGTAGGAGCTACTGCAAGGCACGGTACGAGCACTGGCCGCGCCACCTAGTGGTTGAATGTACCACAGCACCACAAGTCACAGGTTTCGCTTCAGCAGCAGCGTAGCCTGTAGCAGCTGAAAGACTGCAACCAAGGAGGAAGTAAGTGAAGGGAATCCACTCCTGAGACAGCCCAACGCGCTTCACCAGCCGTACGATAGTCCTGTCAGCACTCCGTAGCCTGCAGCAGGCTGGCTAAGTGACAGCCACACAAAAGCAGACACACACCGGCAGGTCAAGACCAGGTGGGACATGCCTAGCACTGCAACAGCCAACTGACCTAAATCAAGAGCCTCCAGTCCAAGCTAGGAGTGAGACTTTCTACGAGGAGATGGCTACAGTGTCGCCTAGGGGCCACTGAGAGACACCACATAATCAGCAAAAAAAGCCACAGCGCAGGTGGCTGCAGCGCCACCTAACGACTGCTCAGGAGCGTCTCCAAAGCCCATGCCTAAGTGTTGCTGCCAACAGTTGGAAGAGAGAGAGACTCCAAACCCACACCTAGCAAAGGGATACCAGGCCCCAGGACTGCCTCAGCACAAGGAAGTTCCAAAGAAGCAAAGCACAGAAGACTAGGCGCACTGCACCCCACCCCAAGGGGCTGCACGTCACCAAAGGCTCCCAGAATGCCCAAATCCCGCAGCAGCCAGGGCAGGTCACCAAGACAATCGCAGCGCCACCTGGTGGCTTCCCTGGCGCTACGTGCGGAAGGACTAGCGGACCAGAGCAGGTAGCCAGCTGTGTCCCACATCCATCAGCCCAGGCAGCACCACTGACCAGAGGACAGACCCTGACGTTTCAATACCTTGCAAGAAGCGGCAGGATCAGCAAAAGGAGCTTGCGAAATGATCTTAGCAGGAGGGCCAAAGAGCGCATCCAAAGAGCGATCCAGCACACCAACTGCCCGCTGCAACCAATGGCTGCAGACTTGTCACAAGCATAGATGCACTGCACCCTACAGACTAACTGCGCCAGGCACAGCAAGACCTGCCCTCAGAGAGGAATGCTCACAGAGTGGCCCTCTGCACCCTGCAAGTGAGAACGGCCAGGACGCCTTCGAAGACAGCAAAGTCTACAGGTAGCGACTACACCCAAGAGCCCCAAAGTGCCTCATATAGGCAAGAGCCCCGCCTGCCACCACTGCAAAGTCCGGGGAGAGATGGACAAACCCCGCAAAGAGCTACAGGTAACTCAGAGCCACACACGGACAGCCCCACTAGCAAGAATGGACAACCAGCTCAGACTACGACGTCTCAAGGGAAGCTGCCCCCAGCAATGACACAAGAGAGACTAGTGCAGAGCACGCACCACACTCGGCCGCCCAAAGCCACCGCCAGTGATAAGGTCACATCACTCGCCCCTGCCGGAGAACAGGCACAAGCGTCAACCACACCACAGGCACCCCAAGTGCCAGAAGAAAGCGACCAAGAACGAGACCGAGCACGCAAAGAGCACACAAAGACAGAAGCACGCAGAAAGCCGTGCCACTGAATCTGACTGCACAGACAGCACCCAGGAGACCTCTCCACACAGAAGCACTTCTGAATGCAGGTAGGAGAGCGCCCACGTCTCAGCCGCCCCAGCGGAGCCCAGCAGTAGGCAGAAGACCACACATGGTGTCCTCACTCACATTGCCTCAAGACGGAGTCGGCCCGACCCAATATTGGCAAGAGCGGAGTAGCATACTCCACGTGGCAGGCCACCTCAGCACCATGCGCTCCAACAAACAGCGACACAAGACTGTACGTCACGTCGCCCAGCAAGCAAGGAGCCCGTCACGAAGTGACCAGTCCAGACAAGCACGCCAGAGCGAAGGCAGAAGCCGGTGCCATGACCGCCCCACCTCGAGATCCAAGTACAACGCCCTCGAAGAAAAGAAGAGTGACAGCCCTGTCACCCCGAAAACCGGATGAGGACAGGTGGGCTGAATGAACCAACAAAAGGAAGACCGGGGACTCACAGCAAGCCAAGAACACACCCGGACACATCAGACAGCCACCAAGGCGGTCCGACGTCCCTGGATACAGCCTCATGGGTGAACCTAACGTAAGCCGCAGCAAGCACCAACCGCGTCTCATCCTAACGCTTCCCCAGGCGACCATCCGTTACTGAGCATCTGCAGTCTAAGTCAAGCACATCCCTGCTTCTGTCCGCAGATGCCACGGGTGAAGATCAGCACAGAGTGTCCGTCCTCACACAGCCTCAAAACGGAGTCGGCAGTGGCCCCAAGCCAGGCAAGAGAGGATCCCACACTCTATGTGTCAAACCGCCACAGACACTCCACCTCAGCAAGGCGGAGGCACATGGCTGCCAAGTCCCTCTGGACATCCAACACTCCCAGCAAGTCACCAACACCTGTCATCCCGAGTCGCTACATGGCTGACAACCACCATCACCCCAGCCATCAGCACCTGCATCAAACAACACTACTCCCAGAAGAGTGGCGGACTGGAGTCCTGCACTGTCGCCCCACCAGCTGACAAAAGAAACCATTGCCACCTGTGAACCTGGCTTACACCGAAACCGCGGCAGCAAAGGCAAGTCTTGGCCAAGACTCATCCACCCGTGAGAATTGTGCGTGCGACCAAGTAACGGCTCCTCAGTGGTCCTGCAGCTGCCCCCAGATGGCACACAAGCAGCCCTCAGCGCAGCCCTCCTACAGTCCCGCAGCAACCCCGACAACGGGCCTCCCCAGGCGGGAAAGCGAGAAGAGACATTGGCCCACCGATAGGCTACTGGTCACAGCCAAGCAGTTCAACAGGGACGACCGGCTCAGCGACACATCCATGAACTCTCACTCGGGACTCCATCCGTGTTCACGACGCAACCCACTAAAAAGGAACTGTTTAGAATTCTCCACAGATCATCACCGACGTCATCAAATTGGAAGCCATGCAAGACATGTCATTGTCAGCGAACCGACGGTATGCAGAGGACGTCTCTGAGCCAGGGGTCATGTCCTGAGCCCCTCAGGTTAAACTATGGGTGCCCGCGGAGAAGATTCTGCTGCAAGCAAAGTCGCCAGCCCATGTCTGATGTCGTCCTGCCACCTGACCCTAGAGACTGATGGACCCTGTGGTATTCAGTTAACTGTTTGTTTTGTCCCCACAGGTTGGACTAACACGTTTGTTTGATTAGCTGAGATCAGTCAACCTATTATGGGGCATATTAGCAAAGCTTTACGATAACTATCGCATAGCGTGCTTAGCGGTCATTTTCTTAACGCCGGCTATTGAAGGTTTTTATCGCGGAGATATCACGTTATTAGCAACGCGTATCTCCAAGGCGATAAAATTTCCTGCGATAGCGGGGAACATCACTGGTTTTCCAGCGATGTTCCCTGCAAAACAGTGGTGACCTTGCTGATATGAGGGGGTGCTAGGTGGCGCTGGAGCGTAATGGCCGCTCTGGTGTAGAGCTCCTGCCCGACCGGGGACAATGGCCAATCCCTCAAGTTACCTGCGCCTAATAGCACTGTTAACCCAGACGACACGCTCGCCTTTACCTCGCCCAGAGCACACTAGCGTTGGATATGCGCAGCCGAGTGGGGGAACGTGGGCTGACCGTTAGGAACCCTGACCTACAACGACCTTGCTCGGCCCGGGCTGTCAGGATGGGGAAGACTGAACGTAGGCAGTCAAAGCTACCTTTCGAGGGCCGCAGGACACCGGGTGCCAGCTCCAAGACTCCGGTCGAAGCAGACCCCCCAGAGACGCAGGACGACGGCTGGAAAACCCTACTGGTCACCATGCAAAAAAGCCTGACCTCAATAGACTCCAAAATTGATTCCATGAATCTCAGGCTGGACAATGTGGTGGCCAAGTTAGATGGGCACGAGGAACGCCTCAAAGAAGCTGAACATAGAATTTCAGTCACAACCACAACTCGACAGCAAGTGACACAGATGGACAAACTCTTGAAGGTAATTGCGGACAAAAATTGAGGAGTTGGAAGCGCGCTCCAGGCGGAACAACGTGCGCCTGCTTGGCCTAGCAGAATCGACAAACAGTGGCCGCCTGGAAGATTACCTGGAACATCTGCTAAGCGGCATTTTTGGCTGCGACTCTTTCGGCACACCTAGCTATTGAACGTGCACATCAGTCACTGGCGCCCAAACCTCCTCCAGGAGTGACACCCCATCCGATTATCATGAAATTTCTCAACTACCGAGACAGGGACACTTTGCTACGCCTGGCACGAGAGATGGGGGAAGTTCGCTTTGAGAACACCACGCTATCCTTCTACCCAGATTTCACGCAGGCGGTGCAAGAGGCTCGACGCAAATTCCTGGCAGTGACGACATCCTGCTGATTGGTGATGTATTACACTATTGTAGACCACTGAATTTCTATTGTCCCTGGACTGCTCCTCTCCACCCCGTTGTTTCCGCCCCTGAGACCCAGGTGGTGGTAGATGGGTGAAATAGGGAGATGGAGTATTGTGGGCGGGAGCCCCTAGCGGCCCTCCTTCTAAGGGCATTCCCCGTTGAGACTTTCCTTTGTTGGGACTGTTACTGCTGGGAGCAGCTTCTCAGTGGATGGTTTATGGGGGAAGGGATGGTATTTTCCGGGCGAGTTGGGGTAGCCAGTGTGGGAGAGGAGGGAGGGGGGCGCACATTTGTCCTAAGTCAGGAGTACCACTATTACATCAATTGCACACGCTATGTATTGCTAATACTGCAGTTGTTCCACTTGTGTATACTTACTCGTTGCCTGCACCGCCGTTCTCTACCATACCCCTTTCCCAGCCACCATGACCCGCACTGATCAAGCACAGAGTATTAGGTTAATATCCTGGAATATAAAGGGCCTGAACGACCCTAGAAAGCGTAGACAGATACTAGGATACCTTGACAGACAGGGCGTAAATGTTGCCCTTTTGCAGGAAATGCACCTCTCCCCCCGCCAAGCCCCTACTTTCGCGACTAGATGGGCCTCCAGTCGCACCTTCTCACAGTATTCTAACTATGCTAGGGGGGTCATGATTTTGATTAAAAAGGGAGTGGCCTTTATACCCGCAGGCTGCGACACTGATAATGAGGGCAGATTCTGTCTAGTATGGGGTCGTCTATGCTCGCACGAGTTATTGTTAGCCAACTTCTATGGCCCCAATGTAGACCAACCATCCACCCTGATGGTGTTATGGAACAAGATACACACATTAGGCATCACACACGTTATTCTGGGCGGGGATTTTATCACTGCTATGCAGCCCTCTGCCGATCGGTCCCGCCCGCTCCCCGCACATTACACTAACATGCAGCGCGCCCTGTACGAGGTTGTGGCGGATAACAACCTAATAGATGCGTGGCGACACCTCCACCCTACCTTACGAGAAGGCACACATTACTCTTCCCTACACTCTACCTGGGCAAGACTCGACTATGTGTTTATCTCTGCTGGGTTAGCTCCCTGGCTGGCCCGAGCGGTGGATCTCACTCGCACCTTCTCGGACCACTCTCCAGTCCTTGTAGAGCTCCAAATACCCCTGAATGTGTCCCCCTATCTGTCGTGGCGTCTCAATCCTGCTCACCTTCGAGATGCGGCCTTTAAGGCCGAACTCGAACAAGATATTCACGACTTTTTCTAACGCAACATCTCCTCTGTAGATTGTATGACCACTGTCTGGGAAGCCTTTAAGGTTACCGTCAGGGGATGGTGCATCGCGAAGGGTGGCGGAGTGCTAAAATCTCTGCGCACTGAACTGCATAAACTAGAAGTCGAGATTAAGGAGCTAGAAAGGTCCAGAACTCGCAACCCAGTTGACCCTGACACTCTCCTACGTTTGCGTAGCAAAATTTCTGAATACACACAGGTGGCAGACAAGGAGGGAAAGTTTTTAGGGTGCCCACACATGGCACGTATATACGGAGAGGGAGACAGACCGGGGAGGGCTCTGGCGAATGCTGTTAAACCCCCCAGATTTATGACTTGCATCACAGAAATACAGGATGACAGTGGGGACATACACAGGAACCTCCCTGATGTCCTCCGAGTTTTCCGAAACCACTACCATACACTGTACACATCACACAGAGGGGAACCTATTGACCTCCCCACATACTTTGAAGACGTTGTGCTGGCGCGGCTAGGTGAGGGACAACAGAAGTTTTTACATGCTCCATTGGAACTCGAGGAGATAACGGACGGCATTATGAGTATGCACTCTGGCAAAGCCCCAGGCTCCGATGGCCTCCCTATCGATTTTTATAAACTCTATGCCCCCATATTGGCCCCCATCCTGAAACAGGTATACTACGCCGCCCTGGAGGAGGGCAGCCTGCCCTGCACCATGAGGGAGGCGCTTATTACTTCTCTACTTAAACCCGGTAAGTCCCCTTCACACTGTGATTCCTACCGACCCCTCTCCCTCATAAACAATGACACTAAAATACTAGCCAAGGTGTTAGCCACAAGACTCAATCTCCTCATGGAACGCCTAGTTCTTCCTGACCAAGCTGGGTTTGTGCCCAATCGGGCTACTTCCCATAATCTCCGCACTGACTGCTGTCTTCGATGCGGAGCCGATTTCATGCATTTAGCGTGGTTTTGCCCCCAAATTGCTAGGTACTGGGATCAGGTATTTGAGGGACTCACGAGCATGCTCGGTGTGACAATCACCCCCTGCCCACTCATGGCACTGTTGGGACTAACGCAATCTGTAGTCACCGTACACAAAACATTTCTACCCATGAGTCTACTGCTTGCTAAGCGCTTAATTGCATGGCGCTGGGGCAGAGGCCGCGCCCCCAAGTTTAAATGTTGGATTCACTCCCTGTCCACATGGCAAGAGAGGTTACACGACTACGCTGAGCTCCTACCCCTCACCTCACAGCCGAAAGACATATGGGCACCACTCACGGCGTATCTGCTTAGGTTGAGTGCAGAGGAAGAAGAAAGTCAGGCTGGGGAGGCTCTACCCACGGCAACGCTACTCACTACAACATCTGAGTGAATCCTTATCCGCACACACTCCACTACCGCTCACCTGCTACTAGGGTTGTATTTGTATTTGTTGCTCGCTCTGTCTTCATACGGGACTAGACCTAATTAAGATTTCTGTGTCGGGGTCAAGAATTGATTGTTCTGTCTCCTTACTAGCAACTGGGAGGGTGGGTTACGGGAGATGGACGACGCCCTTACATCGCTCTTTGTACATCCGCTATGCATAGGGACTGCTTCCGGACTACTATGGACATTTGCTTCCTACGAATTCATCCATGTTATGTAAAGGGGGGAGGGAGGGGCTAGGGTAACTTTTGATTATCCCTTTAATTTTAGGTTAATGACTAATACGACACAGCATGGGAAGATGGCCTCAATATGCTTTCTAATGCTTAATGTCATTATTCGGAGTTCATGCATTGATGTACCATGCTCTATGAATCAATAAAGGTTTTTGAAACTTAAAAAAAAAAAACCTTGCTGATATGACACTGTGGTCGTATCAGCAGAATCCACCCCCTATGTTAGGGATAGCTAAGTCAGGATTTTAGCACACGTTAGATTTTGGCGAAAACAGCAGTTTTCGCCAAAATCTAACGTGTGTTAAAATCATGTGGGCTGCCTTGTAAATATTGCGATTTGATCATCAGCGATATTTGCAAGGTAGTCCATCCGGGGTACACCCTGTAACGCCTACTTTGCATCTCATTAGATGGTGCTAACATGCATGTTAGCAGCCTCTTGTAAGTAGGGCGATAGTTTTATCTCCGCTTTTTTGAGTTAAAGCCCTTGTAAATATGCCCCTTTAACCTTTGTTGTGAGTTCTGTATAAAGTAGTTGGATAATTTTCAGCATCCTTATCACTATGCCCACTCTCTACATGAACATTTCTCCCAATTTGATGTGTCAAATTATTTTCCGGATCCAAAACCAAGCATGCGGAATAAGGCCAGCCTTTGTTGTGGTCCTCTAAAAGCCAGTGTAATCATTGGATATTGAGAGCTGTATATCTGCCAGGTATGAAACCATTCTGGTCCGAGTGAACTAGCTCAGGGATGAGTGGCAGTTATTGAGTCACCAGTACCTTGCAGAGAATTTTGTAGTCGCTGCCCATCAGAGAGAGCAGCCTATAAGAGGTGATCTTCAGGGGATCTTTGCCTGATTTTGGCAATGAGACCAGCAACGCTTCGTGCATTTTATGGGGTAGGCAACGGGCCTCAATGTTTTTACAGATGGGTGAGTCCTGTATGGCTCCACAGACCTCTTGCGCTAGGAGGGCATTAAGAGTCTCCCTTTGGTCCACTGGTAATGGGAGCAATGTCACAGCAAGAAGGAACTTTTTCGTGTTACAGCGCAACCAGGAAGGGTCCAGTCGGTACACGGTTTGGTAATGAGTGCAAAATATGTCAGAAATGTATGCTTGAGTATAGACAGGGGAATCGGGTGATATGCGAATGGCAGTTATTGGCTCTGGGCTATTGTCTTGATGGAATAGACATACTAATAGATGGCCTGGCTGTCATCTTCCATGTCTGCCTTGGCTTGCTATGCCTTATTGTCAATGCAGTGCAAAGAATTGAGTAGCTGCGCATGGTGGTCCCTAGCCTCTGTTGGAGCTTTACGGGCAGCCTCGCCTGCTAATGCGCAGTGAATTCTCAACATAATCCAGCTCGCTACTAATCGTCCCACTAGCGCAAATGATAGTGTGTATGCAGTGGCCTCGTACTACTAATTTCAACGTATCCCTTTCCATGAGTATTCTCAGCCTGTTAGGTGAAGGGCACACCATCTATTTTCCAGTTACCATTGGGTAAGGAATTGTAGAAGATATGTTGCAAGGTGCACTGTGGGGGAGAGTTGCGGGGGTGCGATATATCTAGTGTGGGGTCCAGCATCCAATTAAAATCTCCCCCTATGACCCAAGGTATGTGAGATCCGAACAATAGGAGTGTAGATAGGCCTGCTACAAACAGTGTTTGAGCCGGGTTGAACAAGTAGAGACTCCCAAAAAGCAACGACCCGCTGTCCAAACTTCCCTCCAGAAGCACATAACGCTCTTTCCCATCCATTTTCACTGCAAGGCAGTGGAAGGGCACTGTCTGTCGAATCCAAATAATGATCCTCCTTGCGAATCCTGAATAGGTAATGCTTCAGAACTGCCCCATCCAACATTTCAGGAGTCAGAGGTCTTCTCCCTTGGCTAGATGTGTTTCCTGCAGGAGTGTCACACGTGTACCCCTTCGTTTAAGATATTGGTGTATGGGGTTCTGTTTCTTGGCAGTATTCATGCCACAAATGTTCTATGTTAGGACTGACAAATTATCCATGGTGCCATGTGGAGAAATAGAAGATGTGGCAGTTCACTGTTTAGCGTCCCAGGAGTTACCATGTCAATGGCTCGCCTCCAGGGGAGTCGCATCATATAGAGCTTTTTCTAAGATGGCCGGCAGGTGTGGAGCTCGGCTGGGAGCTCCCAGGCTAGGGATTGTCTTTTAGGCTCTAATCCCCTGGAATCTACCCCCTCCTTGGACCTCCCACTCACCTGTGGATCTATGGACTGCGGTCCTTTGATACTCTGATTTCCACGAGCGAATTCCTAGCCTGCTTCTGCGACTTCTGAGGAACCTTGATAATCAGCGGTGCACTAGCAACAAGGCCGATGCCAAGTGGAGGAGCTGTAGAGGAGATTGGCTGTGGATCACTCCCTCGGCTGTCACCTACACTCAGGACACGGTCACAGTTTCTTTTCGCCGCTACATCTCCTTCCTCCCGCGCCGTCCGATGAACACTGAGAATTCTGCAGATAGCGAATCCAGTTCATCCTAGCCGATGCCCGGTGGAGCTGCCTTTGGTAGCTGTTAAGGAGACTGACTGGGGTTCACCCCTCCGGCCGTCATTCTTCCTTATGGGATTTGAACACAGTTGCTTGATCGCTTGCTTCCCCTTCCTGAGCGGAGGCTGGGACACTCAACTCTTGTTTTCCCCCCGAAAATGCAGCAAAGAGAGAGCCGCAACACTGCTGCCTTGTGCCCCTGAGCCACTTTTCACTTTTTGAGTCTGAGGAAGCACGCCCTCCTGACCACGCTGCTGCCTCCCTCCACCGGAGCTGCTGCCTCGGCGCTCGAGCGGACTTCCCCTGACATTGCAGCATGCTGAATATGGACACCACTGCCCCTGTAGTCCCGAGTTTTCCTCCAGCCTTCCCCCCTCCCTGGTCCTGTGGCTGCCTCCCCCATCCAGTCCTGCGCCGGGCAGTCGGTTTACTTGTGGCTTTTTGAATTGGAGTTTTGTGCCTCCCGCCATCCTGTGTTGATGTTAGCGGTGCCCGTGACCTGGGTCCTCCATCTTGATGAATCGACCGATTCTCATAACGCTGGACTGCTCCCTGTGTCTCCTGACTGACCTTTACCTCAAGTCTCCCCTCCTCCCCTTGTGATGCCTAGACCCCTCTCTGCTTGTTTAGTCACCACGAGGCACCCTTTTCGCCCCCTCCCTCAGACCTGTAAATATCCAAAGTAATCAGGCGCAGTGTCTGGGCCCGGCACTGGATGTTTGTTTTTTACTTGATCCCTACCACTCTGTTGACGCTTGAACTCTGACTTCTTTGGTGTCCCATGAAGTCCTATCTTCAATTGCTGATCTACCAGACCTGATCTACTCTCCAACCCCCTGATTCTCCCCCTCTACCTTCTATGCTACATGAACTGGTTTATGTTGTTATGCTATGCTCTAGAAACTGATGTAACTCTGTTTTTTACTTTTTTAACCTTAACGTCATTTAAAGCACTCTGATACCTCCGGGTCTAGCCAGCGCTATATAAAACTCTGCAAATAAATAAGTAGGCTCAATAAGGAAAACAAAACAAACAACTCAACTCCCATTTCCAGGACGGTAGAGCAACATCTGACCGTCCAAATGGTTGACACATATCACAAGAATTGTGGGTGCTATGGCATGACCAGAATTTGCCTCTGCTGTCTCAGCGTGTAAGAAAAGAGGGAATACTGTGGGGGATAGCCCGTAGTTAGCGGGATACCCTTATGGGGAACTGCAACAGCACTGGAAGTGCAAATTGTCTGCATCCGGGCAAACTCTCCTGGGAGTCCGGTACCAAGTTAGACCATTTTAACACTTTCAAAATTATTTTGTGGCATGGTGTGGGTTTAGACCCCTTTGCATGCATAGGGCCACCCCAGCACGACCCCATCTCTGCAACACAGAGTTGGGAGTGACTCCATTAAGCTCTCCTTTGGGTTACTGTGGAGCTTGTGTCTTTGTCCCTGTAGTTCTGGAGTTTGCCCAACACAGGTCACTGAAGGGCCTCAAGCGGTGGTCATTGAGCTGGCACTTGGGGGCCCTCTGAACCGTGAAGAGTGGGGATAAGCCAGTGGTTGCAACGTGGGCCAACAGCCAAGCCTCAAAAAAGTGTGTAGGGTCTTCCCCAATCTGTGCCCGCAGGGAAGCCTACATCCGCCCCTCTGCATCTTTCACCCTGCAATCCAGAAAGCTGATTTTATTGTCAGTGACTTCAGTAACTCAGCTAGTAAGGTCCTCGGTTTGAGGCTACATAGGGTGTATGGCTGATTCCGTCTGTGCATGTCTGTCCAAGAGTTTACCCTGGTCATCTCGTAGCAGCCCCATTTCAGTCACCACTGCATCCACCTGGCCTCCCAGGTCTTCTCTGCTGGCGGCAATTGCTACTAGAATCATGTCTAGCTTTGCATCAGCAAGGCTGGACATGTCCAGTGGTGATACCGCCCAAGCCTGTGAGCCAAGTGTTACCCCAGGTCCCACGGTAGGGGCACTGCAGTGGAGCCCTAATAGCCTCATCCCTACCATCCATAATGTGTTCCATAGTGGGTTGTAGGTGGTCGACGGGGTGATTTGTAGAAGCTGAGCACAGATTGTGGTTACTCTGGGTTTTCAGGAGAAGCTTACCATCAGATTTTAAGCAGTGGTAACAGAGAACAAGTTCAGTTTAACTGCAGGGCCTACCCCCTTTATTTTCATTGGCCTGCCTCCCAGAGTTTCTTCTGCTATATGCTTTCATGAGTATTCACTGAAATAAGTTACGATTCCTAAGATCGGCCCTGAACTTATTTGCCCTTTTGTTAATTTATTACCGCTTCAAAGTAAAATGAGCTGAAATGGATAGCCCGATAATACTACACTGTTTTCTTTCAGAGATACTCCATAGTATCTCTGAGATATTGGCATAATTGTTATGCCATAACTACTGGTAGAATCACAAATGATAATTCCTGAATACTATTTTACCCTCTATTCTCACTTTTCACATAACCTACTCTTATTTTGAAGAAAAGCTTGAGTATTACAATTCTCCATATGTTATGTACTATCAAGATGGACTGGCCGACAGGTTGATTAAGAAGAGGCTATAGAAGACCCTCCACACAACTGTTAATGTCTACTTCTTCTCATCAGAGTCTCCTCAACCGGATGATGGTTTTCTGGAGTGGTTTACTAGGTCTTCCTTTTCACCTTGTGGAAACGGTCTCTAATTTTACAAGGTGTTGGGGGATGTTTATATTCTGTATCATGTTCAAAATCAACATTACTATGTTGCCTGCAATGGCAACCCTGCACCTTATCACTCCCCTTCCTGTAGTCAATTTTGAACACATGGCCCCATATTTAGTTCATTCGAGCAAGTGTCAGACCCTTTCATGGTGTTTACTGGTATGGATAATTTCTGTGTTGATCATGAGTGAGGAACGTGGTGTGGCAACTGGATGCAGCATAGTCATTCCCAAGCTGGTAGTCTTTGGTCAGCAATTTATGAGTATCTCAATATCTTCTATATTTGTTTTTGCTTGTGTCCCAGTCATAGGTCCGCGTGGGATTAGGATGAAGCTGATACAGCCCTTACTTTACATAAGCAGCCCCACTTATAATCACAGAGGGTGAAGAGATAAACTCAAGTTGAAAATATTAAACATGTTTATATTTCCTTACAAATAACTGGCATGAATCATGTACAGTACCTCTTGAAAATTCTGCTCAAATTTCCAGAGCTCTAAATACTGTTCCATTTTTAGTTGATGCTTTTCCCAGAATCCATCAAAGGCAGTTTCCATCTCATGTAACTGTGCAAGCAACCTTTATTCAGAAAGAATGAAAAGATCACTAATGAGACACACAAACTCTTATTTTTAAAATACTTTAGTGCAACCATTAGTGTATAGAACTAAATTATTCTGCAATCAAACAATACTATACACAACCAAAAAGTGCCCCTAAGTTATGTCACTATGTCCCATGCATTTCTTCACTTCTATTTGAAAATACAGTCACAATATTTCTCTAGGTCGGATTATTTCCACTTTGAGTACAGATTTGACAATTTACTGATATTCGGTGGTGGAATGTCAAACCACAGCTATTTATATAAAAGTAAAAGCAAAAAGGAGTATCATGACACTCCAAGCGTTAAAAAAAAACATGTGCCTCCCGCAAGATATTGTCTTCAGCTTCATTAATGTGGAATATCTAAACCTATCTATCCAATAGGAAATAGACATTCCGTGAAAATAAACAAACCAGACACCCTCCCACTTAATCCCCAACACTGACCCACACCACCTCAGTCCAGTAGTGATTAGAAAGTAGTAGCCAAGTGTATGCAAATTTATCCAAACAAAAGGTAAAACCTGTTTCATCATCTAAAGGTACTCACTTTAACCACAACTTTGCTTGCCAAAGTCAGGATGTTTGTGAACATGCACAAAAAGCCCGACTTTAGAGGCACTTACACAACCTTTGACATGCACTCACAACTTGAGACTGAACAAAACGTAATTTACACATAAATGAACCAAGAACAGCTGGATTGAAATGCGCCAATCAAGAGAAGAGTAGGGCAGTGCAGGGTTACTGTTAGACCCCATCCCAAACATAACAATGCGTCTATTGGGGGAGGAGCCAAGATGGCGATCGGGACGGACGCGTAGGCTCCCGGCTCCGTGAACCCCCGAGCCCCGCACGACTCTCCTGTCATCATCCTGATATTGCGCTTCAATTTGGTGTTTGGGAATGAGCGCTGGAACTGATAGCGCGATCCCGAGACCCCTGCCGGCCCCATAACCATAGAAATCTGCGACGGCAGCCAGCGGCCCTAAAGGACTCTGGAACCGGGGCGTCTGCTTCTAAATATGGCCGGGTGCTGATGCAACAACAGCGGCCATCTGTACAGGGGCGGAGTCGGTCTACTGGAGCGCAGTGTCCATCGGTCGGATTTTTCCCACAGGCGTCCTGCTTGACAAGCGAAGCACGCTGCTAGGGGGGGGGTTGGCCGTAGCCTCTGCAGGGGTGCAGGGTGGGGGGTTGGGAGTGGTTTTTTTTTTGTTTTGTCCCCTCTCAGTTTCTATGGGCCTCTTTTTTTGCCTTTTCTCTTTTCTCTCTTTGCCTTTTTTAGTAATCCATACTGCGGTAGCCTTATGTTCTTGGGGCGGGCGATGACTGGTGCGAAATGTAATCACGTGCTCTTTCATCCTGATAAGTATACTTCTGCACCTATACTTAGATTATGATTCTCCGCTTTGTATATATTCTGTTGTGTGCATCGCCCATTATCTGTCCTTGGTTGATCATATTGCATTTGATCCTTTTTATTTTGTATTATTAAAATTAACCTTCTTAACTCCTGTAACTCAACGGTCACGTTCGACTGAAGTACAATTTTGGGGACACTGTCGCATTTCGTACTGGGGAGACTGCTGAGTGACCTTGTTATTGACAGATACGCTGATAATTGCTTTCAAGGCCGGCCAGAGTGGTTGTAGGCCCATACATGTATGCTGTTGATACACAATAAAGGTTTTTTTAAAAAAACAATGAGTCTATTACCTCTACATGAGACCCAGCACTCAAACTTCACACTCAAAATAGATGAACCAATATGTTTATGATGCAGAGCAGGTGGAACATTGAGCTACCTTGAGAGCCTCCAAATAATGACTAAGCCTACATACAGTGTTTTATTTCTGGTGTGGGTTTTAACTTATACATCAACATTCATAACAAAAGTGGTTAAGGCGAAAACAAAGCAGCCCCAGTGTTATCATATTATTAATTATTAATGTTCTGCGCGGCTTCATTCATGCAGGTTTTGCAATAATTGATAAACAGGGAACTCTTGTCCTTTTCGCCACTGAAGGGTGATCAAAACCGTACACTGGTTTTGCGGACTAACATGTACACCTTAATAGAATGAACATTGTGTTTTTTCATTTGAAGAAAAGAAATGTGTGTTTTTCTATTTATAAGTGGCATTAAATGTATGTGCTATATGGCTGAGATTACACTATTTCACAGATTTTTTTATCATTGGCTGCCTTTCAAATGAGTGGTTCCATATCTGGGAATTTCTAGAACAGATGTAGAAATTTCTGTCATTGCTTGTCTTCTGAACTGAAGGTCTTGCATTATACTACCACCAGCAATTTGCCAAGGCCAGAATGTTTCCTTCTATTAACCCAGTGAGAAGGCATGTATTGATTACTCCTTTGTGGGACAGATAGCTTATGACTAGTATTTATTATCCAGAGACCTACATCAGTCTTCCCAACATTATCGGGCAGATAAAGGATGAAGAAGAGCTCCAGGAAGTCAAGCATTTCTTGCTTGGAAATGCCTACTTTGTAAAAAATCTTAAAATATCTTCCAGGCCCTTTTTTGCCTTTGAAAATCAGTATGGAACCACCTTAGAATGTAATTTGTCACTGTGTTCAAAGATTTCTAATGTTTTACAGTACTAACAGTTTAACAAGAATACCATACCTTTTCCCTAGCTTGTCAATTTCGATTTTTTTTTTTACAGACTAGTAAACCGTGTAAAAAAGACACATTGAAATCCAGACCTTATATGACTCTTTTTTTGTAAGGTATGATCTTAATGTTTTTTATTACAGTGAATCGTTGCCTTTGCATTGTGAATTACACATTTTGAAGGAAACCAGTGGATGGATAAAACTGGTAAGACCCCGTATTTTCATTTTGTAGGAGCTCTTGACTACATTACACTTTAGAGACTTGCGAGACAGAATATACGTACTTCCTAACTTTTGTTGTTTGTTTGCTGCTTATCTCGTTTTCAAGAATAAGGTTTTAGAGGCTAACTAGTGCTTATCTTGCACTTTTTGCACTCTTTTTTGCAAAATTTGGTTGTGATATTTGGTTTTCCCTTATTTTTGATGAGCACTATTTATCTCCTTGGCTTGAAGGCTTGGTTAGAAACGATGGTTCATTTTCATTTTGGGTATTCAAATTTATCTTTTTAATAACTTTTTATATTTTTTTGACCTAGCTTTTAACAGGTTTCTTTGTGTTAAATATGTGATGATTTGTTTTATATGGATGTATGACATTACAACGCATACTTTTACAACGCCTACCTTTACAACGCGGTTTTTACATCGCATACCATTACAACGCATAGTGCTTTTAGGCGCTGGATAGTGATTTATTTAATTTACTATTCCAACTCCAGTCCCCGTGGATAGTAGGGAAGGTGTTGGATAGTATATTAAATACATTCCCTATCCTAGAGCGCCCCCCAGCGCTATGCGTTGTAATGGTTTGCGTTGTAAAAGTTGCGTCGTAATGGTAGTGCGTTGTAAAAGTTTCGTTGTAAAGGATGTTTCCCGTTTTATATATGAATGTTCATGTTTCTAAGCCAAAGATACTCCTTTATAAATGTATTTTGAAACCAATTCATATGCTCAGTGTTGTATTAAATGAATGTTCTTTCCTTTCAACATGTTTTGGCTGTGTTGTTTTGTTAATGTGCTGGAAAGAAGTATTTATAAGATCTAATGTAGTGATGTGATTTTTAAGTTTAACTGTTTTGTTGTTCTGTAATTGTGATTTGTCTTATGTATGTTGTTTATATGTTTGCAGCCCTGAGGAAGCCTTTGTTAAGGCAAAACGCAATGGCTGTGCCTTTATTTTTTGGCTGAAGAACCTGAATAAAGAAACATTGTGCACATGATGAGGACATGCTAGTTGTGCTTTGAACTGACTATCTCTATAGACGTTTGGAGATCACATACAGGACTTGTTTGACATCTCGAGTGGGCCAACTCAGCCATTCCAGTCCGTGTTTTGGCGGCCACGAGAGCAGTCAGCGGATCAGTCCAGAGCCGGCGGCAGGGGAGAGCGGAGAGGAGCCGACAGCAGCAGCGGCTTCCCAGAACACCCTACTTCCTCGAACCTCACGTACTTTCTGCGGCCCCATCTCGTTCCTCTGCCTGTTCTGCTCCCCCGCTTTGTGTCCGGCCAGCGGGGGTTGAGCAGCTGCGGAGCCCTTGGCTCGGCCCGGCTCGCCAGCGGCGGCGGAGTGCAGGGCGGGGCGGGGCAGAGCTGAATGCGGAGCTGTGTGCGGAGTCGAGCGGCAAGGCGGGGGAGCCGCTCCTCTGCACCTTGCACTTTGCACCTTGCACCTAGCTATAGCCATAGTCCGCTGAAGCGAGCTGTTACTGCGGGAGAATCGGCTAGCTATCCCCAACTGACCCTCACTGGCCCCAGAGCGGAGGAATCTCTCCTCCGCGCGTCCCTGCACTTCGGACTGAGCAGCTGCGGCGTCATCTGCTGTCTTCGGCGCATTGGCTTCGGCGCCAGGATCAGGACAGGGTGCATCGGATCATCTACACCAAGAAGGTGAGGTGAGGCTGTTGCAGAGGGCTGGACGAAGGACGTGAGCGCGGCTGCCGACAGAGGCAACTGCTAAGTAAGAGCCCGAGGGTCTGACCCAGGCAGATCTGACCAGGTCCGATCTTGCCCGAAAGTCCCCCCAGAGTGCTCCACTCACTGACAGCAGCCCCTAAGGGTTTGCTTCCAGCCACCTAACAGCCCATCACAGCCCATTCACAGCCCTCCAACTGCGCCCTCCTGTACCCTCCTCCCCCACTTTCCTGTCTGCTACCACAGGACCTACAAATCGCCTTCCCTTCAAGGAAACAAGAAAGGAAACAAGAAAGCGAGGGGGGCACAGGATGAGGTTGGGGAGGCAAAGGGACAATACAGACCACACTGCACCCCAGAACCTCACGAGAAAGCCCAGGCAGACAAAAAAGAAGCTAAAGAAGGACCTGTTGGATACGAGTGACGCAAGCTGGGAGAACAGGGGGGATAGGGAAGATAAAGGAGAGGAAGAAGAACCTTCTCAGCTGTCTCCCCTTCTCCCTGGATTCGCCAGTCCGGGAGGCTCGGCGGCGCAAGGACACAGACACAGCCAAATTAGCAGCAGACCGTCTGCACAACCTAAAATCTACACAAAATTCGCATTTATTAAAGACCCCAGCACACTTCTCTATCTGAACAACAACTCCAATAAAACCAATCTTCCAAGCCCACTCAACCCAATCAAAACACACCGGATAACCCCCATGGAGCAGGGGCCAGAAAGCACAGCATCTGAGGCGAGCTGTATCCAGAACTTAAAAAGGGGGGCCTCATCGGGACCTCCAGAACCAGCCTCGGGATCCCAGGAAAGTCAATCGGAACTAGAACAAGAACCAGCGGTAGCACAAGAGAACAGAAGAAACCCAGAGAGGAGGAACCAAGAAGTCACCATAACGGAAGACGTGAACATTAATCAAAAAAACAATGACAAGGAGGACCTAGCGGTGGCCCCAAAGGAGAATCTGGTGAATTCGGGGAACCCGGGGGGGAATCGAAACGCAAACCACGAAGCCATAGGAACCAAGGAGTGTTACAACACAAACCACATAACCCCCCGAAGCCCTGTAAGATCAATAGACAACCATAACGGGAAGGAGGGAGAGAAATGCAACCCTCCAGCACACCAGTTGAACTCCCAGGACCCAATGGGAATCCGCGAGGATCGTCACAGTTCAGACACGTTGTCAGACCAAGCAACAAAAAGGGCCAGGGCAAACAAAGCCCAAACGACTAAAGCACAAGAGGGACAAACAGAAACAACTCCACCCAAGTACACATGGAAAATGGAAACAGGGGCACAAGCGACCGCTGCCCTTGGAGACAAGCACGGCCCAAGTACAGCAGACGTTGCCGACGTTGGCGACAAGGCCTGGCAAGCAAAGGATAAAACTACTCGGGAGCAACGGGACTATGGTCGCAGCCCCCCCCACATCACTGACCCCGAACAACTCGAAGAAATCAACCCAAAAAAGGAGGGGGGAGAGCCAGCACCACAGCTCCCAGGCACAAAAACAAGGACTCAACCAGTTATGTTTTCACCGCCCAGCACAGGATCCATAACTCCCACTCCACTTGTCCTGAACACCTCGTACCTCACGTCAGAAGAGTGGGAAGATCTGGTAGCATCATATCCAGTGGAACCGGAGCAGGGAAAGCAAAGAAACGGCTCCCGCGACAGCCCGGAAAAAGAAAGAACTAAGAAGAATGCAGACATCTGGGCATCCCTCCTGCAGACAATGCAATCTACAGTAAATGCCATCCAGTACCAATCCGACAAGATGGATTTGCAACTTTCAGTCCTCAACACTCTGGCCACATACGTGGCAAACATTGACGGCAAGCTAGCCGACCTGAATGACCTGATAAAAAGGGCGCAAGCAGAGACACAGCTGATAGCATCTAACTGTTCCTGCATCACCATAGTGGACAAACTTGCAACGCTACCAACAGCATTGGGAACTCTTCTATCTGATTTCAGGACAGTAGCTAAAAACAGCCATCCCTTCAAGCAACCTGAGGTTAATCAAGTAAACACAACTGCCGGGCAAGATGATCTACAACCAACACAGCAAGAGCCCCCAAAGACGCCTACCAATCCATACCCGACAATGGACAAATTAACTCAAACGAAGACACCGATCATCAGTAGTCATCAAACCGGTCGAGGGCAAAACTCCGCAGCATCCATACCAGAGTGGGACAAAAGTTTTCCAAAAGGGGGTGTAACCTCCCACCAAACACCGCAAGGAAAAGTGGGAAGAAAACAGAAAAGAAAGGGAAGAAATCAAAGGAAATTGACAGGGTGCATAGCCTGGGGTAAGGCCCGTAACAGTGATCAAACAGCAACCAACCCCTCACAAGCAAGTGCAACAAGGGTGATGGAAGAAACAAACCCCACGCCTATCAACTGTGAAAATACCGGCCCAGTGGACAAATCTGGATCCGGCCCAGCCCCACCCAGTGGCTCAATTATTTGCCCCGCGCCCAAAACCCAGAAAGACATGCTGAGCGCGCCAAAAGGGGGAAAAAATACAGGGCCTGCAGAGAACGACAAGGGGCATAACCTACAAAAAACTTCAGACTCACCTGACAGTGATACACAAGAAAGAGCAAAACAAAGCACAACACATCTCACCAAAAATTGCCCTGATATCCGGGCTGAAACGCAAATTCCAGGAAGCCCCAAGCTGACCATAACAACAAGGCTAAATCTCTCAGGCCGCAACCAGAGAGAAAACACAGTAAAAACCGACCAACCCAAAAAAACTGTAACAAAGGCAACCACCATTCAAGGGGAAACCAAACCAGCTGACATAGAAAATACCAAGTCAAGAGAGAGAGGGTCAGACGGTTCAACAACGACCGTAATATTCCACCCTGAATTCCACTCTAGAGGTTCAATGGACTTTTTAAACAGGGGAAACATCTTGCGGCTATTAAAAACAGTAAAGAGCCTTAAAACTATTACATCAGCAGACCTGGAATCCGTCAAATTCATTGAATCCCGGAGCCACCCCGGGGTAGAGTCGACAAAAACCATATGGACCACAGGAGAATTCCCGGAGAAAATACTAAAAGAAAAGGAAAGATTTGACTCTTGGGGGATAGAACTTCAAACTCTCCCGCCCATAAGATATCCGGAGCCCCTCTTACATGACAGTCCCCAAAAGAAGCTCAAGGAGACGACTCTCAAAAGAACTGTCTTAAGAGGAGCCCGAAGCAAAACGCCAGAGAGGCAATCGCACTTGAGTCTGGAAGCAACAAGATCACTGACTAACGACAAGAGGGCTTCACCCAATTGGAGCTGGCTCGCAAAGACCCTTAATGCGAAAGAGACAAGCCAATGACAAACAAAAACAAAAATAGTCAACAAACTTAACACCCTAAGTACATGCTCATGGAACATCAACGGCACTGGCGATACATTTTCAGACACTGATCTAAGCAATCACCTGACAAAATTCGACATCATCGCCTTACAAGAAACTTGGACAGAATCACCTCCAATTCTGTCAGGGTACACACTGTTCTTCCAACCGCCTACCCAGAGCTCACTTTTCGGCCACAAGAAAGGAGGCCTTGCCACCTATAGCTCATTAAAAGCGATACTAAAAGTAGAACAGCTAGACTACAACTTATCTGCACCAAATGCAATGCTAGC
This sequence comes from Lissotriton helveticus, assembly GCF_964261635.1. Taxonomy (NCBI): domain Eukaryota; kingdom Metazoa; phylum Chordata; class Amphibia; order Caudata; family Salamandridae; genus Lissotriton; species Lissotriton helveticus. The sequence continues at coordinate 1,931,322,167 of NC_136063.1, read as the reverse complement.
TCTACGACTGTCACCCCGTGTGCAAGATCCAAATGAAGATATAATCTTTATAAACCTCTACCTGCACCCTAGGGAGAAAAAGAAGGGAGCCCGACAACTGAAGGAAGAACTTGTGAAACTGGTGAAGGCCGAGCTCACGAATAACATCATTATCTCAGGGGATTTCAATCTAAATTTGCTGAGCGATGCAGGCACGGGCACCAAATATGACGAAGACCCATTCGCCTGGGATCCCAATTGCCAAGACCGCACCTCGGGGGGCAGAAGCACAAAAATCACAAGGACCCTGCTGGCTACACTAGAGGAGCTAGGACTCAGGGCACTTAACGGAAGATTTCCAGGGGATCAACCGCAGTCAGCAACATTTCACAGTTCCCAGGCAAGTTCTACCATTGACTTTACCTTTGTATCTCGCAGTCTATATCATAGAGTGGTAGACTTTAGAATCGGTCTCACTGACGGTAGTGATCACCTGCCTCAGGAAACAATAATAAGCACAGCAGCAATACTAAAGCCTCCCTGCTCGAACAACGTAGGCACAGACTTTACATCAAATGAAAGACGGGTACAATGCAAAGTCTCTAACCCAGAAAAATTACAAGAGCAAGCGATACTCTCACTCAACGAAGCTCAAAGCATCACGCATAACCCGATAACAAGCTGGGAAGCGTTTGCAAAACAAATGAGACATCACGCAGAGAAAAGAGCTTGTAACACGAACAAGAAACAGCTGCAATACAAAACAGAAAAGAGGTAATTACTCCCGATACACCAGTAGGCTAAAAACACTGAAGACAAAGATTAACCGGACTCTACGAAGAGTAAAAACAGACCCGTCCCACCTCCAAGAGCTCAGAAAGCTAAAAGGAGAGCGCAAGAAACTAGCATGGCAACAAAAAAGGGAAGAGGAAGAGGCACTCTGGGGAAAACTCCTATATGACGCCAAATCAAATCGCTGTGCTCAGTTCTGGCAAAATATCAATGCTCAGATCAATGGGAAAAACCGAGGGATTGATTCCCAGGTGACAGAAGACGACTGGATAATCCACTTTAGTACCCACTTCGGTGAGACTAAAGAACGGGGGAAAGAAACAGGCACCGACAATGGAAAGACGGACGAACATCCGGCCCTACATCAAGAATACTTGAGAACGAACGAAGCTGTAAAAATTACTACGGAACAAATAATTAAAAGGATTGCAAAAGGTAGAAGAGATGGAGCCCCTGGTCCAAACGGAATACCACCAATATTATTTAAGCAGGACCCAAAATACTGGGCAACAAATCTCAAACCAATGTTCGAAAAAATCTGGCAACCATCCACAATCCCACAATCATGGAGGGGGGCAATAATATCCCCAATCTACAAAAAAGGAGATAGAAAAGACCCCAAAAGTTATCGGCTAATAGCCCTTCTAGATAACGAGGCAAAGTATTATGCAGGCCTCCTACTTCAGGAACTAACGCAATGGGTAGAAGAAACTTCAACAATCCCGTTTAACCAAACCGGCTTCAGGAAAAACATGGGGACATCTACCAACATCCTAGCCCTGTCACTACTGACCGATTCAGCCCAAGAGGGAAACTACCCCTTGTATCTGTGCTTCATAGACTATAGTGCTGCATTCGACCGGGTAGACTGAAACCTGTTATGGAAAAAACTGAAAAGAATGAACATCCCAGACGATCTACTGAATCAGCTAATCCTCCTGCACAGCGACACGTGGGTCCAGGTCAAACTAGGCTCTGGGGAGTACCTAACTAAGAAAATTCAAACCTACACAGGAGTAAAACAAGGCTGTGTGTTAGCGCCAACCTTATTCAACCTCTTTATGGCCGACCTTTCCACAAAACTTAACGCCAACAACTCGCATGCTCCAAAACTAGGGGGCAAACATCTTTCCTGCCTATTCTACGCCGACGACCTGGTGCTGATCAGCCGGACCCAGATTAGACTACAGCGACTCCTCAACATCACTGCGGAATACTCCAAAGCTAACAAACTTTGCATCAACTACAGTAAAACAAAAATCATGCCCCTTAATTATCGCAAGCAAAAACTACCATTTAGATGGTACTTGGAATCGAACAAACTGGAAACCACAAACAAATATTGTTACCTTGGAGTGATTATAGACGAAAGGGGTAGCTTCAAACCACAACTGGAGGAGATTAAGAGGAGAGGCCTAATGATAGCAGCATCACTCAGGAACCTCAAAAACAAAATCGTTGGCCTAAACCTCGCTCCACTCCTACAAGTGATCCAAGCTAAGCTGATTCCATCTATCACATACGGAAGCGAAGCAATGAGAGGGAGGGACACGGGAACCCTGAATAGAGTAGTCTCAAAAGCAATGCGGATCATGTTCGGTCTTCCGAAATACATCTCACCGGCGCAGATCCGCTTAGAATTTGGGTTGGCCAAAGAAGAACTTGCACGAAAGGGAACTTACCTTAAGACCTGGCATAAAATAAGCAGAGGAGAAGAAAATACCCTTAATGCACTCCTCTGGAAAGACCTACAAAGTAAAAGTGACTGTCCAGCAAGACATTTCTTGGAGGATGCCATCAATCACCTTGGGGCAAGGCAGTTATGGGATCTCCAAGGGAGCCCGTTAGGTTTAAAAAAAACTATAAACAAAATCGTCAAGAAAGAATCCCTCCTGCAAGACAAAGCCTCATTAGCCAAGAGAGCTCATGGCTGGCTGACTGTGCAAACATATAACAAACTTATTCCACAGGCATACCTGGTGAACAGTTTCTCCAAAACAACTAAAGAATCGTTTTTAAAACTACGACTTGGAGTGCTACCAGCAGCGGGCCACATGGCCCCGTGGCTGCGACCATTAAAACCAGCAAAATGCCGCCTGTGTGGAATTCACGAGGAAAATATTACACACCTCATAACCATCTGCAAAGCCCTGCAGCAATACCGGAAGAACCTACTGAGACCCTTATTTCTAAACAAAGGAATCAGGTCCTGCAGAGAAGCAGTCTTGAGCTGCTTTAGAGGAGACGACGTACAAATGGCCTGGCGACTGGTAAAATATCTTGGGTTGGCAGAAACCAGGCTCAAAACGACGAGAGCACAAGCGGACACTAACATCACCTATACAACATCATCTGCCTCCAGCCCTCAGATCGGGCAAGAGACCCATACTGACCAAGAACACTGTAATCGCGGGACGAGGAAGGGGAAGCAAACGAGTTTTTGTTGCAGTAGTATTTATTCTAGTTAGCAAGTCATCTGTACATTTCTTTCGGATGTTGCTCTTTCTAGGTGAACGGCTTCTCTCCTGCCGGGACTTTCGGATCACGCCCTCCTCCTTTCTCCTGACGGGGCTCCTCCTCCTGCTGCTGCTCTCCGGAGGCTCCGTAGTGCTCGCCCTCGCCGGCCACCGAGAAGGTAAACAGAAGAGAGGAACCGTAAATACAAATGAACACCGACCCTGGTATTTGAGAGGGAGGGGAACGTGTGGGGAAAGTGAAGGGGACACACGGTGCACGTCTATCTAGTGTGGGAAAGGTGAAGTGTCCGTGATCAGCTATACTGAAGGCTTGCTATGGCGGGGCTTTACCACACTGCTATGGCAGGAGTCTGCTCTTTTTCCTCCACCACCCCAGGACCCGTTCACGTACCTCTGCTAGCCGTACACCTCCTGGCGCACGGCTGGGCGGCTCGCGGGGTTGGCCTCCCGGCTTTACAGCTTCCGTTTCTCCTTTCTCGTCTTTCCCGGCTGATGACTCGGTGTCCGGTTCCACGGCCGCTTGCTCCGGTGACGCTCTGTCCGCCGTCTCCTCCTCCTCAAGGTCCGCTTCGCTGAACCAGTTCTCACCACCTCGCCACTCCGTCTCGAATCCTCTCGCACCAACTCTCCACTCCTCCTCGCTTCGCCAATACGCTCCTCCGCTCCGCTCCGTCTCTCTGCTTCCCGCCTCTCCACTCTCCTGCATTCTGTCCGCTCCTCCGGTGTAGTAACACACCTGGGGATCGTTGTTGCCGCCTTTTATGCTCCCTTCTGGCTCCACCTCCGCAATTGGGTCTGTAGTCCACTTAAAGGGGCTCCAACCTTCTTCATCCTCCTCGTCGCAGCTGTACCTTTCTGCGGGGGACCATCCTGGTGCTTGCGGAGGCTGTTGAGACAAGAGGGGGGGTCGTACATTGTTAAAGGGGGCCCCTGTACCGGGCGAGACCCCGTGCCCTCGTTACAAACACTAAAGTACTTTCCCCAAGAAGCACTAACACTCTGGGAGATGCCGGTCTGAAGGGGAGAGGAGGGGATAGAACAACCCACTTGCCGAAAGCAAGTGCCCGGACATATACACAACTTTTAATTTAAAACAGAAATGTACCTGTACTTAATGCTGGACGACTACTGTCCCATTTTTTAATGGTCTCAGACCGACCTTTTTAACCGTTTTCCTTTATCCGACCACTTTCTTTTACTACTAATAGCTATTTGTAATGGTTTTTATTAACTGTACAATAAAGCATTTACTTACATATAGACGTTTGGATATTGCCACTCTTTTCTAGTATAAAACCACCTCAATAATTCTGTGACCTCATCTGTAGTGTTTACTGTAACCAGTGTGTGAACAATTTTGATACAGTGGGCTGAGCACCACAGAATTCATTCATAGTGGCACACCCTGGTCAATACAGCCACAGAATCCAGCCTGAGAAGCAAAAAGAAATGGTGATGCCCTAAACACATAACTTCATATAAAGTGGGAGAGCACCATAGTAGCACCCCATGCTGATACAAGGACAACACCATCCTGCCCAGATAATCTGAGTGACCATCCCCTCAGGAGTCCACAATAACTACTGTAGATAAAACTGCCTGACCACCAAGAAAAGCCACAAGGATTTAAAGGATGGACAAACTAAAAGTAACTCAGGTCAGAGACATCAATAATTAACAGTGGAGGCTGAACAATTCTGACAAACCGCAACTGGATGCTATACTGCAGGAGGAGCCACCACCTCAAAAAATCGCACAACCCAGCAAACTAGACAAAATTAAATGGCATTGCAGGCACCAGGGAGGACCTTGAGCACAAAATGGACACAGCTGTGACTGATAGGGGTCTCCTCAGAAACGATCAACGAAATTTGTTAAAAAGTGTCAAACAAGCCAAGGTAAAGCTTGAGGATCTCTGTCGAACCACTAGCAGATTAGGTTACAAGTTTGGATTAAAGAGAACATGTGCGATCCCTGGAGTATAGTGCTGGAAACTCAAAGGGATGCTCCAGAAGTAACAATATGACCTTCTTGTGGCTGGCAGGGGAGTAGGAGGGATCCGACATGGCCTCTTTCCTTGAACAGGGACTAGCAAAGGAAGGTGCCCCACAAGACCGCTCTAAGTTCTTCACCATTAGGCGAGCACATAGAGACCCAGCACACAGCCAGCTGCCAGGATCCCCACTGATTGCAAAAAACACAGTTGATGGACAGAATGTAGAACTATGTCATACATTCACCCCAGTACAAGGATCTGGGCCTAAATCCATCATTTGTTTGCACTCCACACCACCCTGGGTTACACACTGGCTATATGCAAATCAGCTCTGACCCTGTGCCTCATGGGAACAGTCCAGTCCGAACTACCAAGCCATGTCTTTCCCAGACCGGAATCAAGCATCCAAGGACCGGTTTCTGGCTATCAGCCTTCATCAGCCTGGATAGCTTGACTCCAGTGGTGTGGAGAGCCTGGGACTCACGTCTGAGCATATCCAGCCCACTCGGGGTGAAAATTGCAAAAAACACAGTTGATGGACAGAATGTAGAACAATGTCATACATTCGCCCCAGTACAAGGATCTGGGCCTAAATCCATCGTTCTTTTGCACTCCACACCACCCTGGGTTAGACACTGGCTATATGCAAATCAGCTCTGACCCTGTGCCTCATGGGAACAGTCCAATCCGAACTACCAAGCCATGTCTTTCCCAGACCGGAATCAAGCATCCAAGGACCGGTTTCTGGCTATCAGCCTTCATCAGCCTGGATAGCTTGACTCCAGTGGTGTGGAGAGCCTGGGACTCACGTCTGAGCATACCCAGCCCACTCGGGGTGAAAATTGCAAAAAACACAGTTGATGGACAGAATGTAGAACAATGTCATACATTCACCCCAGTACAAGGATCTGGGAATAAATCCATCGTTTTTTTGCACTCCACGCCACCCTGGGTTAGACACTGGCCATATGCAAATCAGCTCTGACCCTGTGCCTCATGGGAACAGTCCAGTCCGAACTACCAAGCCATGTCTTTCCCAGACCGGAATCAAGCATCCAAGGACCGGTTTCTGGCTATCAGCCTTCATCAGCCTGGATAGCTTGACTCCAGTGGTGTGGAGAGCCTGGGACTCACGGCAGAGCATATCCAGCCCACTCGGGGTGAAAATTGCAAAAAACACAGTTGATGGACAGAATGTAGAACAATGTCACACATTCACCCCAGTACAAGGATCTGGGCCTAAATCCATCGTTTTTTTGCACTCCACACCACCCTGGGTTAGACACTGGCTATATGCAAATCAGCTCTGACCCTGTGCCTCATGGGAACAGTCCGGTCCGAACTACCAAGCCATGTCTTTCCCAGACCGGAATCAAGCATCCAAGGACCGGTTTCTTGCTATCAGCCTTTATCAGCCTGGATAGCTTGACTCCAGTGGTGTGGAACGCCTGGGACTCACGTCTGAGCATACCCAGCCCACTCGGGGTGAAAATTGCAAAAAACACAGTTGATGGACAGAATGTAGAACAATGTCATACATTCACCCCAGTACAAGGATCTGGGCCTAAATCCATCGTTTTTTTGCACTCCACACCACCCTGGGTTAGACACTGGCTATATGCAAATCAGCTCTGACCCTGTGCCTCATGGGAACAGTCCAGTCCGAACTACCAAGCCATGTCTTTCCCAGACTCGAATCAAGCATCCAAGGACCGGTTTCTGGCTATCAGCCTTCATCCGCCTGGATAGCTTGACTGCCCACTGAGGCCAGTGGTGGCCAAGTTTTTCAATTACTGAGAGAGAGAGATAATCCTACACCATGCTTGTAACACTAGCCATTATGAATAGGCTTCCTGCAGGATCATGATCTTCTCTGACTAAGCAGCAGCAGTCCAGCTACAATGCTAATTCTTTCTGACAGTCAACAACAAGTTGAAAGAACTATGATTCAAATACACACTTTTGTTCTCAACAAATTTGAAGGAGATGAAGGATTGTAGAACTTGTTTTTTTTATAGATCCTTTGGAATCATAGGACTTGGTATAGCAAATGGCCACAGGTATGTATGGAAGCCTTTCGGACTTTCAATTGACCATGAAAAGATGTAAGTTGAGCACCCTGAGACCCCATGAAAGCGATAGACCATCACCCACCTGGCCACAGACAAAATGAGAGGCACTGACCACAGACTTAAGCACTCGGCGGGACAGAAGATGATGATGGTCATTACTGATCAGACTGCAATGGCTGAGCAAGGTAAGTCTATTATCACATAGAGAACTGCTGAAAACCTCAGTTGAATAAATATGCAATTGGCATTACACATTATTAATGATTATAACTGAGACCATTTTCCCCATCCATTGTTACCTGGTGCAGTATTTAATTATGTTGTGGATGACCCGAGAGGCTGCTACATGGCATTCACGACCCCCCTTATCTTCATTCTCCATGTTGAAAGGACCCAAAGTTCATATGTACTTGATTTTGCTTGATGTGGGTAGGATACTGTTTTCATCTCATCCAGGGGGATGGTGTTTGGGACTACCTCTTTATGGTCACAGCTTGAGCCTAATACCAATTGTGAACAGAGTTACTAAATATAGTTACATAACTTGGAATGTGTGAGGATGATCACTATACAAACGAGAGACAGAATTCACTCACATTTAATGAGGTTAATGAGGTGTAGAACCTATATTTCCTTTAGTCAGGAAACCCAATTATCACAGCTGAAAGGGGACAAGCTGTTTTATGTTATGTTATGTTAAGTTAAAACAATGTATAAAGAGCGCAAATACCCATAGGTGTCTTGGCGCTAAGTGCTACAGAAGGTAAGGTCTGGATGAAAAAAACCTATTAATTGAATAGCCATGTTTTTATTTATTTCCTGAATGATGACAAAGTAGGACTGGCTTTTACACAAGTTACTACACATATGCTATGGCAGAGTTAATAAGGGTTCGTTCTGCTGTACAATTTGCACCTAAAAGGAAGAGCTCATGGTCTGTGCCTAAGCATTGAATGTTGATTACTTGAGCTTCTTAGGCATACTATCCAAAAGGCTAGCTTGCAAGGCACATCTACCTAATGGGGATTGGTGAAGAGACTGATGGTGAAGAGACTTAGACAGGTCCCACCTGCCATGTCACACACCCATTGCAGTGAAGACAGCAAAGTCAATAAAGCATGGTTTAGCAATTGAGAAATGCCGGATATATGATGAGCATGCAACCCTGGTGTTAAGGTGTATTTCCATTACTCACATATGCACCATGTTGGACTTGGACCTTTTTGCAGGGTCATCCTGAACTTTTTGCCTTCCTCCTGTAATTTATCTGACCTGTTTTTGTTGGATTTATAACTCTGGGCACTTTACCACTGCTGATCAGTGCTAAAGTGCATATGCTCTCCCGATTGTAAATTGATTAATTGATTAGTGATTCCATGTTTGGCTGGTTTGGTTTACCTGTCAGACCCTAGTACAGTGCACCAAGAGTGCCCAGGTTTTGTAAACCAAATGCTGCTAGTGGGCTTGCGGCACTGGTTGTGCCACCCAGAGAAGCAGCCTGTAAAAATGTGTCTAAGCTCTGCCATTGCAGAGCCTGCATGCAGTCTGGTACTGCCATGCTGACTGGCAAGTGCACCCACTTGCCAGTCCCTAAACCTTCCCTTTTCTTCATATCAGACACCCCTATGGAAGGCCCAAGGGCAGGGTGCATTGTACGTATAAGGTTGGACATGCCTTGGTGTTTGTGGCATATCCCAATAGTGAATTACAGCCATTTTCGTTTTTTACTATTGCAAGGCTAGCTGTTCTCCGTAGGCCAGAGAGGGCAGTTAGATTATTACATTTTATAATCCTAACTGACTCAGGGAACATGGTAGAAATTCGAATTTAGTATGCCTGAACTCAGAATGATAAAATACATCTTTTAGTGAAGTTGGTTTTAACATTCTGTGTTTGAAAATACCACTTTTAGAAAGTAGGTATTTTCCTGTCTAACCTTCTAAGCCTGCCTCTGCTAGGTTAAGTATTCCTTGTCTGGAGTTTGAGTGACAGGGCTGGGGGATTCCAGGAGACAGGATGAGCCCACCCAGTGGTGAATAGAGAGATCTGCGTCAAGATGGGAGGGAGGAGTTGCGCCTGGGACCTGAATAGGTCTGTGCCTGCCCCCCACAGTGCTGGCTCCAACCCCTGTGGTGCGTCTGACGTGTCTGCCATGCACTGTGACAGGAGAGAAGGAATCAGGTCAACAAAGTGCTCCAGGGCTGTGCTTTCCCTACACAATGCTGGCTCCACCTCATGTGGGGTGTCTGATGTTTCTGCCCTGGGCTGTGAAAGGAAAGAAGGAGTTTTGTAAACAGAGTGCTGCAGAACTGGTTTGGACTGGGCAAATGCCCCGCTCCCCTCAGAGAACAAAGGATTTTGGGGTATAAATATTGGCACCATGATCCCATGGAATTAGATCACTTTTGGACTACAAGAAGAAACCTTTGCTGAGGAGAGGAACATGAAGAAACTGAGGAGAGACTATTCCTAAGCTGAACTGCTGCTTAGGGGATTGGCCTGCACTGGTTGCCGGACCGCCAAAGAAAGGAGAAAGAACTTTGTGTACTTTATTTTCAACTTGTGAAGGATCTCCAGGGCTTGGAAAAGAGTTTGCCTCCTGCTGAAGTCTCAGGCACAACAGACTTCAACCCCCAGCTCCCTAGAGGTCTTTGGAAATACCTGCTGCTGTTTTGGGCCTTCTGAGGGACTGCGTGTTGCAAGGAGCTGGAAGCCCGACGCAATGAAGAGGAAGCGCGTTGCCGTCGCTGCTGCTGCCGTCACACTTCTGAACAAGGGTGTCGCCGCTGGAGCTGATGTATTGCACCGCATCGAGAGAAGCGTCTCGCAACGAAGAGGAAGCGTGTCGCTGCTGCAGCCGTCGCACTTCTGAACAAGGGTGTCACCGCTGGAGCTGTCGTTTTGCACCACATCGAGAGAAGTGTCTTGCAACGAGGGAGAAGCGTGTTGCCGTCGCTGTGGCTGCCGTCGCATCTCTGAACAAGGGTGTCGCCGCTGTCGCATTGCACCGCATCGAGGAAAGCGCCTCGCATCCCCGGAGAACCACGCTGCCGTCTGAGCTGCTGACGTTGCATTTCTGAACAAGGATGTCGCCGCTGTAGTTGTCACATCGTGCGGAAACTTTGCAACCGTTGGAGAAGAGTGTCGCAGCTGAAGCTGCTGCCGTCGCATCGCTGAACAAGGGTGTCGCCGCTGCAGTTGACGCATCGAATCGAGACTTCTTACATCCTTGGAGAAGCGTGCCACATCTGGAAGATCTTCACGTCTTTATTTCTTTGCACCGGAACTTTGCCGCATTTCCATCGCTGCAACATTGCTTGTTGTGAAAGAGCAACGCATCATAAGGGACATTGACGCAACGTATCGCATCTTAAGAACTGAACTGAACTAAGCTAAAACTACCATTTTTAAGTATAGTATTGTGGATTTCTGTTGTTTAATGGTCTTGTGTTAAGTCTATATAAAGAATACTTATTTTTGATATGAACCTTGTGTGGTGTCCAATTGTAGGGTCGTCACTGGGTTACTGTATGTGGTCACAAATGCTTTACACACTGCCTCTGAGATAAGCCTGTCTGCTCATGCCAAGCTACCAAGGGGGTGAGCAGGGGTTATTTTAGGAGTGTACCCCTTACCCCGACTAGAAGCAATGGTCCCTATTTGTCACAAGTACCTACCTGTGCCAACTAGAGACCCCCAATTCTAACACACCATTTATGCACCAGGTTTATGTTTTTGTACCAGATATATGGTCACAAAAGTATGCTAAGTGGATTACTTTTGAAGGCCAGTCTTTGCACATAATCACTTAGTGACGTAGTCACAATGGATTACACACAGGGCTGTGACACCTACCTTCAGGTAACAGCCCTTGAGAATCATGTTTTTAAGGTACAATAGGGGAAGCAAGATATTTTTGAAAATTAAGGGACAGCAACTGATGCACTGGTTGAAATTGAGGCTTTTAAAGAGGCCATGAAAGGTCAATATTTGAACACAAAGAATCAAAAGGGGGGAGTGATGAGGTAGTGCTAGAAAGCACTCAGGTGGGCGCACCCTACTCCAGTTAATGGTATAAATAAACAACAAGGTCCACCTCTAGAAGGTTTCCTGTGAGCCAGAGTATATCAGTCATACACAGTATTTGTTAAAATACCCCTCACACACCAAAAGGGCCCTTGGTGTCATGCTTCATCATCGGGGTCTTCCCGCCCCTCTGCGGGACGGGACGTGCTACGACTAGCGACTACGCTGGAGCACTTAGATATCGTAAGTGCTTTGTGAAGTGTATTGAGTGAGTGTGAGTAGGGTCAGGAGTGATATGGAAAGGTGAGATTTAAAAGAATACCTGGCCTTATGAAAGCAAAAATGTATTTATTAGTCATAGGCTGGTATTGTTAAAAATAGTGTGGCGGAGACAATCTAGCTTAACAATGGGCTAGTTCTCCTGGTGTTGTCAACATGTTTCGAGGCTGACTGCCTCTTCGTCAGGACGGGGTCAGATCCCTCTGTCATTCACTAAGGTTGGCAACAATGTGTGCTATGTGTATATACAAATGAATAGAATATAGATTATAATACAACTGCAATATGGCATTCAATTTTGAACAGTTATAGCCCTGTCAGTATTTCTGAGTCGTGGGCTGGAATAATTAGGAGTCAGTGCCCCATGAGCCGGTCTGGAAAAGGGGTACATAGATCTTGCATTAGTTCACGAGCAGTCCTCGCATCCTCCCTCATCTGCGGCTTGATTGCAGTTGTATTATAATCTATATTCTATTCACTTGTATATACATATAGCACACATTGTTGCCAACCTTCAGAAGGATCCACTATCTGTCTTGATAGTATTTGCACTAAACTGCTGTTTTCTTCAGACAGCAAGTCGACATGTTGATTATAAAATAAGACTGAGCCAGTGCTTAATTTATTTAAAAAAAAAAAATACGTTACAGGGCCCTCGTCTGGGATCCACTTAAGCTTGCCCCACAGATTGCCCCGGTCAACGCTGACAATGACGGTACCAACAAAACTACTAACCATCACACTTCTACCAGTGTGACAATTCAGACTATTCCAGGTTACCAAACACTATAACAATAGCTTGGGCAACAGGTTGTAGTACATTTTAATGTGTACTTTATTCAAGTGTGGCTGTGCTCATCTCTAAATTTAACAAAACAGCGCCACCATGTGGCAGGCTGTTATAAGTTCCGGTGTTGACAACTAGGTGCTGGTGCCAAGCACAGGGACACAACCTGCTCAATGTAAACACTGAACTGAGGTGATCTCTGTCCATTGAGAAAGTGAAGAGTGTCAAAAAAAGGGAATTTTTATAATTATTTGAACTGTAATTTGCATCAATGAGCGTGTGTTACATACATTGCCTAGATGCCAACAGTGGCACGGTACCTAAATCTTTGACTAATCATGTCACTTTTATAGTGATATACTGTTTAGCACCACATAAGTCCCCATTGAAATATCCATAGTGCTAGCAGAGTTTCTTTGTATATGTTTTAGAGATTGTTTTTTCCTCATTTGCATTAAAGGTTAATTCTTTGATTGCCTTGGTACGAGTCTGACTACGAATAGTGGTTTCCTAATTGCAATCATCTCCGAATTGCAATTTGAAAATCGCTATTCCCAATGTACAAAACTTTATTTTAAAATAGCAATTCCTAGTGGATCGCAAATTGACTTACCTCATGAATATTAAAGAGGTAGGTGGCAGTTTGTCACTCACTAGGAATCACCACCTTCTTAGGTATGGTGGCCTACTTGGGTCAACAGGGCACCATGTCTTTGATGGCTTTTTAATAAAGCACTCGAATTTTTAACACGTTACCGAATTGAAATTTGGGGCTTGTACACTTAAAAAGATATTTTGTGGTTGCAAACCATTTACAACCTTACAAAAGCTTTGTGCATCTGGATAGTGTACAGACATTACACAGTCAATACTTGAAAAAACTTTGTTCCATTAGAGATTGACTTGTTTTCAACAGAACATAGGAGTGAAGTAGAAGGATGTGAAATGTATACAGATGCTCTGTGTGTGTACATAGGCAAAAAATGAAATCTGACTTCATATAATAGTGTTGCTTCCAAATATGAATTGAAGAGGGGCTAAGAAATTAGGGTTAGGGAAGGTATTTTATTATTGCACCAAAGCTGTGGTCAGACAGCATTTGTTATAATGCACTAAATTTTGGGATCCATGGATGGGAAGACAAATTACAGTAAAGGAAAAAGAGCCATGCTAACTGGATCTTGCGAAGCAGTCCACCCACCCGTCGAATCGTTTCCTGTGTTTATGCCCCAGGCTGGTTATTCACCACAAACCGGCAATACTTCCTCGCTAATACCAAGTCGCGCTGAAAACGGGCAACTTCACTTTTTAACCGTTTTTGTCTTTAAGATTGATTATGGCAATCAGTTTTTTTCTCGCAGCAAATTAAATGGTGGTAGAAGAGAAGTCCTGATTCTCGAGTGAAACATTGCGTCCCACGAGTAGTAATCATAATATTTATGCGAATTATTTGAAGTTATCTGAACAGATGCACAATTTCACACACCCTACAGAAAAGCAATGTGAAGGAATGTATTTGCCCACCAGACAATATTGTGAAAAAAGCAATATTAAAGGCTCAAAGCAGAATGGAGGAAGTGAAAATCCATGCAACTAAATTTAAATTAAACTTCTCAGGAGTCAGAATTATGAATGACTTAAGATTTGAATAATTATGTAGATTCTTAAACTAGTGCTTTTATAATATTACACAGCAGGGATGTGTGTTTTTCCGCATTTGGTAAATACCAATGCCATGATAGATTTTCAGGAACTCACATGACACATATTTAGCATAGAATTAGCAGAGCTGAGGCATATTTCCTCCCCTGGTGCTGTTAAGCCTGGATCCTTTGCAAGTCTGGATGGAGTAACGTCAGACCACACTGAAATAAGCAGCCAGGCCGCATTGCAGATTACCCTCCAGCCACGTCTGTCTGTCCGTCCATGTGGCATCGCACTGATGCAATGCGTTTAGTCTGACAGATCAGATGAGCCGCAAATCAACAGGTACCTTTGGCTGTCAACCACTTCATCATAATTTTAAGAATAAACCAAGTTAAGGTTACCCAGCATATCCAGATATTACCTTACTGACTGACATTATAACATAACAGGTGTATTTGTAGAGCGCACATTCGCCCCAGCAACAGGGCATCTTGACGCTGAAATAACAGATGTATATTATTACCCAACTCAATGGTACTCATTTTATCGATCTCAAATGGATGCCAGGATTTGAACCCGTGACCATGAGGTCGAACACAGGCCCCTGCAGTGGATGCATTAGTCTACTGAGCCACTAGACCTGGCTGGTCGAGTCAAGGTGCCCTAACATCACTACTATATTGAATGAATCTAACTGGTAATCATTTGCATAGTAGTGATCTTAAAAATAAACTGGATATGGCTCAAGCTTCTGCTATTAGACATACTAGACCAATAACCTTGACATATTATTGGGATATATATATATATATATATATATATATATATATATATATATATATATATATATATATATATTACCTACTGGCGGTCGCCAGTAGGTATATATAGTTAGGATTTTTTCTCTATGGGATTTTTGAAAATTCTATGTCTAATAACTTTGGCGTTTGTGGACGGAATTGGCTGAAATGTTCAGGAAAATGGCACATTTTGTTTCTGAGCAGCCCTTGAAAATTTGGGGGGGGGGTTCGTCAAGGGGGGGCCGAGAAAAAAGGGGGGTCCCAAAACGTGTTTTTAACATTGAGTTTTCCATAGGGCGGTTGGCCTCACTTTTAGCCCGAACGGCTGAATGGATTTGCACGAAACTTGGCAAAATTGTAGGGACTGGTAGCCCGATGTGCCTTTTGTAGGTCTCAATATATGTGCTCCAGTGGATTTTGAGAAATTAACGTTCAAAAAAAGATATATATCTGTAACAGCGGACCGGGCAGCGCTCCGGTTCGCGGACTTTTCGCGTTACGGAGCTTTGTGAAGCGAAGCTGATTGGTTCTCCGGCGTCTGTAAACATTCCAAACAGTCCGTAGCGGCCGCCATCTTGTCTCTCGGTAGGATCGAGAGACAAGAGGAGGCCAAAGCGAAGGGGCAAATGATCATAAGGGGGCATAGTAGATCCTCCCTGACCCCCTAGGTTTGATGTGGAGGTTTTAAAAGGGCCCCGCGGGGCAAAAAAAAATAAAAATAATAATAATCGAACGGCTGAATGGATTTGCACGAAACTTGGGGAAATTGTAGGTACTGGTAGCCCGATGTGCCTTTGCTAGGTCTCAATATATGTGCTCCAGTGGATTTTGAGAAATTAACGTTCAAAAAAAGATATATATCTGTAACAGCGCTCCGGTTCGCGGACTTTTCGCGTTACGGAGCTTTGTGAAGCGAAGCTGATTGGTTCTCCGGCGTCTGTAAACATTCCAAACAGTCCGTAGCGGCCGCCATCTTGTCTCTCGGTAGGATCGAGAGACAAGAGGAGGCCAAAGCGAAGGGGCAAATGATCATAAGGGGGCATAGTAGATCCTCCCTGACCCCCTAGGTTTGATGTGGAGGTTTTAAAAGGGCCCCGCGGGGCAAAAAAAAATAAAAATAATAATAATCGAACGGCTGAATGGATTTGCACGAAACTTGGGGAAATTGTAGGTACTGGTAGCCCGATGTGCCTTTGCTAGGTCTCAATATATGTGCTCCAGTGGATTTTGAGAAATTAACGTTCAAAAAAATATATATATCTGTAACAGCGCTCCGGTTCGCGGACTTTTCGCGTTACGGAGCTTTGTGAAGCGAAGCTGATTGGTTCTCCGGCGTCTGTAAACATTCCAAACAGTCCGTAGCGGCCGCCATCTTGTCTCTCGGTAGGATCGAGAGACAAGAGGAGGCCAAAGCGAAGGGGCAAATGACCATAAGGGGGCATAGTAGATCCTCCCTGACCCCCTAGGTTTGATGTGGAGGCTTTAAAAGGGCCTCGCAGGGCAAAAAAAAAAATATCGTTTTTTTTGTTCTTTTGCGTGGGGAGCGCCCGGTTCGCGAACCGGGAAGCGTTCTGGGGAGCGTACTTTCTTGAAAATTAGTGAAAAAAGTTAGAGTAAAATAATAATTGTGAGTGATCAGATGTAGGGTAGCTCTGAGAAGAGCTTTTGGGTTTATGGTACATTTAGGTACTTATAAGTAGGTACCAATGCACAGTCTTAAATTCAGAATGAAAATTCTGTTGCCCTCATCTGAGAAGTGAACTCCATCTCCTCTGTAGATATCTTGCATGTAGTAACGCAAGTTATTGTTGTACAAGGAGCCCATTCCATGGTCTCTCATGTAAGCTGAAACAGATTTGTTTACATGCTTCCTCGACTTCTCAATTTGTGGACAAAATTGGTTCGACCACCTCCATTTCTGTCTTTGGCATATATTTGAATATACCAAGGCAGTCTGAGGAAAAAGTGCCATCAATTGCTCAAAGGTGTCCTTTAAAAGCATTTCCAGACCTACCCCAGTCAAAGTGCCCAAGTCATTACCTCCACAGTGCACAATTAACAGGTCAGGTTTTGGCAAATGCATAAAGGTTTTCACCAATGGTATCAATTGGTGACATTTTAATCCTCTGTGGCCAAACCACTTAATTTCCACATCTTGTAAATTGAGGTTAGGTAAATTCCTGTTTTCAGCGTACCTCTGAGCCCAATAGATGTAACTATGTCCAACAATCCAGACAGAAAACATGGCGAGAGAAGGTTCTTCTGCAGTGAGATGAAGTGTGGCAATGAAATGGCAGTTGAAAAAATAAAAGTTTAAAATGAAAAAAACTGTGGAGTTTCTGTGTTAATGAAGCAGTAACAGTGATTGGTGGATTTTGATTGCTGAAAACAGAAAGTTAGGGTGCATGGATGAGTTCGTTGAAAGATGTATTTTGAGTGGCGAAGAAAAAATCATTAAATGGAAGAATGCACTGGATATGCAGGTGCACTGAGAGTTCAGAGTTCAATTGCAACATTGTTGTGTGAACTTGCAAACACCAGAGGTCTTGCAAGAGGTGGTTGCTATGCAAAAAAGCAGAGAGGGCAGAGGGGGGAAGGGTTTTGATTTGAAAAAAAGTGAGGGAAGAGTTTTGATTGGGTGACATGAGAGATATGTGTGAAGAATTACAGCATTTCTGTGCTTTTGATAGCTGCAGACTCTGGAGTGCATACCTTTTGCTCTGCTGAAGACAAATTGGTGTGTTTCTGAGACTGTTTTGAAACTCAAAGTATTTGCTAAGGTGAGAAAAGATTTCTTTAATTTAGATAGAAAATAGTGTGCTTTAAGGAGAAAATTATGAAGAAAGTTGTGTTTTTCAAATGTTGCTTTGTCTCAAGTGTTTTACAAATAGATTTTGTTTCTTTGAGAAATTGTAATTGGAGAAAATGTGAAGTATTAGTACTGACAGGGTTTTTATGTGCATAGGAGCTGTGGAGTGTTTTCAAATTATGATTTGTAAATCGTTTTTGAGGGAAAGGAATGGTTTTAATACTTATGACAAGGACATAATGGTGTATGCTTCTTTATAAGGCAATTGAGTGTCTCTGATGTTATTTTTCCCATTTTAATGTAAGACGTTTCCCTGTGGAGCAAATTGCTTGTAAATATGCTCCCACCTGTGCATGGTAAATTTAGATTTTGACTGTTTGAGTTACATAGTCATGTCAAAAGTGACCCAAAAAAGTTGCAAAGGCTTTAAAAAAACACTTTCATGTGTCTTGAGGACATTTTAAGTCATTTCCCCGTGGGCAGTGTTTTCAAATTATGAGTTGAAAATCGTTTTTGAGGTAAAGGAATGTTTTCAAAATTTATGTGCGCCATATGCCCCCAAATTTCTTTTTCAGGGGTGCAGCAGGGTGTTCTTGAGACACCCCTGCACCCTCGGAAAAATTCGTAATTTGCGATGAGGTAATTGCTAATCGCAAATTGCACCTTCATTCCTATGGGCCTCCTGCTCCATGGAAATGAATGTGTAATTTGTAATTAGCAAATAGCTCATCGCAAACTAGGAATGTTAAAGAATCGCTATTTATTCCTTAAAGTTCGCTATTTAGGAAATGCAAAAAACTTTGATGATACATATGGCGGTTCATCTCTAACAAGATAAGAAGCATAGGGATAGATTTATGATGACTGGCGCATCACCAGGGATGTGTTAGTCATCCTGTGCCGCTGTTCCGCCACCTATGGTGTGCTGCATTTACAATGCGGCGCATCATGGGGCAAAAACAGCACAGATGCGTGACGTATCTGTGCCGTAAAGGTGGCGCATTGCTGGAGTTGTATCGCAAGTGTGATGAAGCTCCAGCAAGGCTCAGGGGTGCCCCTGTCGCAGGGTTTCTGTTCTCAGACAGAACTGTGGACAGAGGATTGGAACCTCGGCGAATTAGGGTGCCCCAAAACTCACCTTAGTAATCAAGAACCCCTTAGCAAGCTAGGTACAGTGTCACATTGGATATAACAAACTCTCAATGTTTAGACAATCCAGAATATGAACTTATAGTACCTCAGGATACGTGGAACTCATGAACACTCGGTCGTTATATATTTATTAGAAACCAGAACATGGAGTTAAGAAGAACACATGTGTATTTGAAATGTTTATTTACTAATGCCGTCTTCTCAGGCGTAGTATCTTAGATAATACAAGTACACATATTATCAGTAGCAAAATTACCAGCATAGTTACTAGTACATAAAAAGCGAATGGTGACAGTATGTTAACATGCTGTAAATGAATAAGATTTAGCAACACTTATAAGCAGCCGTGGAGGGAGTTACGGTGGGGCGGGGAGGGGGAGGGGCAGGGTGGAGAGGGCTCCACCCTGCCCCTCCCCCTCCCCGCCTCCCTGCCCCACCGTAACTCCCTCCACGGCCCGCGGCTGCTTATATCGCACCCTCCCTAATACACATATTATATTATTTGCTAAGAAGGTCTCTTTGTGTTGGTTTAGGGCGTGCCCATACTTTAGTGTCTTAGATTTGAAGGAATCACATCAGCATACACCAGCTCTCTCTTCATGTGAACCGCATCAAGTGTTGTGTATGTGTGTTCGGCAAAGCAATATAAAACCCGCCTCATGCCCAGAATTGGCAGAAGCTGCACTTATGTTACGAGTATGAAGTCGTGGAGATCAGACCTCATAACAATTCTGTATCGTGTTGTTCTTGAAACTTCAGCACTCGCTGTACAGATATAGTTTAACAAGCAAAGCAGATAGTAGAGCAATAACATATTATTCTCATGTAAACCACGATGAACTACTAGGTTGAAAGCTAAAGCAACAACTAAGTGTCGTGTGCAGAAGTTGCAAAAAAGGAAAAATGGCGTTTAAACCGGTAATGAGCCCATGCTAACTTAACACGGTGTAAAGATATCCAGGATCTAGATGACACCTCCCCATGATCCGGAAACGAAGTGAATAAGATAATAGAAGTGCCATCTCATGAGAGCAGATTGCAACTTTATATGTGGACGGTCCGCAAGGTAAAAGATTAAAAACTAGGAAAATTTAATGCTAAAGAAAAATAAAACAGCCAACTACTTTATCGAGGCTTAAGCCAATAGGCAAGCTAAATAATAAAAACTTGACAAATAAGTCAATGAATTGTCAATGAAATGCTAGTACTCAGCATATCAAACATGAAAAAGGTCTATGACATAACTGTGTATGCAAAATAAGCTGCAACAGCCTCCAATAGGAAGTCACCGTCTTCATCCGAAAAGAGTTCAGCCATCCAATTTAAAAGCGGAAAAGAACATACGTGCTCTCCCAGCACCGGATCCTCTATCACCATCAGAGGACAGCTCGGTGGGTTTTCAAGAAAGCTCTGTTCCAAGAAAGACTTTGTTGCCGCCAGTAAATTCCAGGGACCAATTAGTCCATGCATCAATGCCACAGCCATAATCCTTTCGCCAGGACAAACCAACTCGTGAGTAATGATAGGACTCATCAGCTGATTAAAGTCGACGTCAGGAGAAACCGGTCCGCAGAGACACAAATCAATGGCCCAATCGAAATCACAGGTCAGGCAGTGAAATACAGGCTGGACACAGGTGAAGTAGGAGAATCGAAAAGATAATCCATATGCCGTGCTTAATATCGCCAACGGCATTGTGCCATAATATTCAAGCATGCGATTGCGGAACAGCGTCAGCAGCTGCAGGGCGGGAGCTTGCACAGGAGGGACATCCATATTTAAAATGAAAAAAGCACAAGAGCGTCCGCTGGTAATGCAAGTAAAAATGTGAATCCACCAAGCACAGTGGAAAAAATAGAATGAAAGAAAGCAGGGATGACTCCAAAGATTTTGTCAAATGAAGTCACGAGACCACTGGTAACAACTTTAAAAAAGTGCGCCAGGCCCTTTGTGGAGGACGCGTTAAAGATAGTCCGAACCATCTTGCTGAAATGGAAAGGCGAATCAGTATTTAAAAGGGTCTGCACCTCTGTACGGGTGTTCGCTATGTGAAGCACGAAAGTTTCACGGGCCGAACTCAAGGCCACCTCTCTCTGAGACAAAAGAGCTCTTATTCTTGCCATGCCGTTGAAATCTGCTCCCAAGGTTGGTATTTGTGGCCAGATTGAAAACTCCCTATGTTCATGTGTGGGAGGAAATAGAACATTTCTGCAGCAAATAACCCGTTCACTTACTGTTACGATAAAAGGAATACTTTTAATTAACCCAGAACAATCTTCATTATTGAGCATCAAATAACTACCATTTTCCAACAACTTGAACGTGGGGATGATAGCAGGAACTGGCGTGCCTTGCAACACGCAAGCCATATTTGGTCGGTGTTTGTTGCATGAACCGTGTAACTGTATGTGCCTACACATTAGTGAATGATCTGGCGTCTCAGTGCATTCCTCTCCATTCAGATAAACTTCTTGATCATCTTTGAAAATCTGTATGTGTATGGAAGCGACCAGACCTCATGAAGAAAACCACTACCTAAAGGTTCATAACGACCTATTGGTATATATTTCATACAATTTGAAAACTTATATAAAGCAAAAGGCAGCGTTATTAAACCGTGGATAAGGCACGTTGCCAAAGCAGCCAACCTTTTGGATTTATACTGGAAATGTTAAAGGAAGAATTACGGAGTAGGGCCTGTAAATCTTTAATGGACAACCGAGTAAAATTACTCCAACCATCATATTCCTCTAACTCCGGGATAGTAGGGGTGTTTAATTTTTTAGAAGTAGCCAATCCAAAGCATTTGGTCTGGGAAATTGTTTCATTCACAAACAACATATGATTTGGGATGAGACATGCACGGTGCAAAGCCTCAGTGCCTTGTACCTGCCAGGTTCGTGAACCCCAAACTGATGTAGATCCTGGATATCTTTACACTGTGTTAAGTTAGCATGGGCTTATTACTGGTTTAAATGCCATTTTTCCTTTTTTGCAACTTCTGCACACAACACTTAGTTGTTGCTTTAGCTTTCAGCCTACCTGCGTCAAGATCTATGCCTGCTTCAAGCAGGCGCAGGGTTTTGATGCAGCTTTGTCCTATCTGATTGTAAATGCGGCACACCGTGGGTGGCAGAGCAGCGGTGCACGTTAACTGGTGCATCCCTGGGGATGTGCTAGTTAATATAAATCTGCCCCTTTACATTTAATTATGTGCAGGGGACACAGAGTCGGTGAGGTTTATCCAAGGTTAAGAAGAGATGAGTCCTCTTCAGTGAAAAATTGGAGATAGGCTTCACCTCCTCACAGCCGCGGGCCGTGGAGGGAGTTACGGTGGGGCAGGGAGGCGGGGAGGGGGAGCGGCAGGGTGGAGGGACCTAAAAACTGGCATATGGATAATTGCAGGTAAGTACACAATTTAATTATTTAAACGAAATTCGTAGCGTGCACAGCATCGCATTTTGCGATGCTGTGCGCGCTACGAAATTCGTTTGAATAATTAAATTGTGTACTTACCTGCAATTATTCATATGCCAGTTTTTAGGTCCCTCCACCCTGCCCCTCCCCCTACCCGCCTCCCTGCTCCACCGTAACTCCCTCCACGGCCCACGGCTGCCTCCTCAACATCGTTGGACATGGTTAAATAATAGCTGCAAAATGTTACTCTTGTTAAACAATTTTACTATTATAATCTCTGAGATTTGTCTCTTACTCTGCAACATCTCATTGTTGTTATCTTTCTTTAAAGATAAAGACAACATCAACATGAGCGACAATCAGCAATCAGTTGATTTCGACCTCATCATTGAACTCGTAATTGAAACATCAGTGGATGTTGATCCCTTGGATGATTTCAATCCTGAGGATGAAGAAGAACGTGATGAGGATGCAGATTTGTCAGAATTGTATGACATAGGATGGGAAGCTGACGTGCTTGAGCCTATGGAACTATAAACATTTATTTTATAAATTTATAATAAATAAAAAGTAAATATTTAAACCGTTTAATTTAAAAATAAAGACACCTTCAAAAACAGGTTATGTGTAGTGTCTTCAATAAAATATTAAAATATGGTCATAAAATTAGATCAGATTCATATATAAAACAGCACAGGTAAAATGAATATAAATTCCATTTCTTTTCTGCTATTTCTGTATTCTAAATTTGCCATGTACAAAAAAATGTTCTATGTAAAAATGTTAAGTAATGTGTTAAGTTTTTGATGACTGTTATTAATTTACTGTTGGGTAATAGTGGTTAATAACATTTTTTATTATATTTTACCACAGATTCAACTGCAGATCATTTCAAGATTTCAGCATGCCAACCAAAGAAAGAGTGAGAAAGGCTGCAAAACGTCAAAGACAGCAGGTGAATGAAAAAAAGCAGCAGTCCTCTAACAAAAAGATTTGTCAAGTCACCAAGAAAGCACCGGGTAAGAGTACAAAAACATTCATAAGAAATATCTGTAGTAAAAAAAATATTACTACAGAAAATGTTTCAGTCCAGAAAAGGAGAAGCAATTCAAACGGTAAGGAAAGGCCAATGAAAAATGTTACTGCTAGAGTAAGAGATAACTCTATGCATGAAAGTAGAAGGAAACAACAGTTTAGGGACATTCGTAAACGAATGTTCCGCAACAGGATAATTGGCAATTTGTTAAAAAATATTAAGAAAGGTCAACAGAAAGTGGTTTTTTATAATTAGGAAGCTAAACAAGGCAATTTATGATTTCAAAAGAAATAGTAGATGGAAGAGAATAGTTAATCGTAGTAATTTTTGTGAAGTTTTTTCTGGAGAATGGATGCATAGTTCAAGCTCTGAGGCATTTTTTAATGAGGAGAGTTATTTCCAGGATAATGATTTGGTGCATGCAGTTGATACCAGTGGTCGAGCTTATGAAGTGAAAGATGGTTGTCCAGTTGAAAAAGAAAAACTTGTGACAACAGAGATAGAAGAGGTGTTAGGTAATGAGGTTTTAGGGAGACGTCCTAAGGGTCCTGTGTACACCTGGAAGTGTAGTAGTATTTGCAGTGTACGACAGGATTCCATCAATTTGCTTTGTGATTTTATACGGTCATTTAATAAGAAAAGTTTGAAGCAGAAAATGAAGTTGTTGCAAGAATTAGATCCTTGCAGAGTGAGAGAAGTGATAGGTTTGCATGGTCATTCACTGGCTTGTCTTTCCAGGAGAGTATGCCAGAGTGTTTTTCATCATTTCAGGATGCTAGCAGTGCATCATAATAAAGTGAGGAAATTAGTTAGAATGTTGTATTATGCTAAGAGTCCAGCAATTATGCTTAAACAATTATGCGCTGCTCTTTTGCATGGTTCTGAAATAGATGTGAAGAAATTGAGTTTTGTTACTTTGGAAGTAAAGAGGAGAATGTTGAAATTGACCAAGAAGAAGAGAGTAATGTGGAAGATAGTGTACAGGTTTCCAGTACAGATAATTTCCAGAGGGAAATTGCGACGTTTGAGGTGAAATCAAGTGAGAGGCCAAATTTCACTTGTGTGTGTTGTCGACGCACTTATTATAAGAATCAGACTAAGTTAGTGGATTTATATGGAAAAAGTGAAAGGGAAAATAATAGTGAATGGAAGGATTTTACAACATACTTGATGGTAGAAAATTGTTTTGATTTGGGATTGGATCAACGTGTGTGTACTTATTGTTGTAACAAATTAAATCAAAACCAGATGCCTGCTAGAGCAGTTCATAATAATCTGGAATTGGTTGAGATTCCTTCTGAATTGAAGGATTTAAATACTTATGAATCTATTTTGATTCAAAGTATCCATCCCTTTCAGGCTATTGTAAGAATGGAGCCAAAGACAGGGAATATGCCTCCATCAGATTTACAGAGAGGATTAAAGGGAAGAGTTGTTTATTTGCCTCTAGATTTGAAGAAAAACATTAACACAATTGGAGTAGAAAAAGTGGAAGGGGAACCTCTTGTTATCTTAGTTAATGGGGTTCCGACAAAGAATAAGAAAATATGGCAAGATTTAGTAGATGTTAGGAAAGTCAAAAGGGCAACATTGTATTTGAAAAAATATAATAAATACTATAAAAATGTATATGTTGCAGAAGAGGAAGTAAGTGAGGAAGAGGATAGCGATTTGTGTGCTGGTCAAATTGAGAAAGTAGAACCCTGTACTAGTGAAGAAATATATGAACATTATAGTGTTCATCCTTTGCATTCCAAGGAAGTCATGTGGAATGCTATTGAGTTGTTTCAAATGAAACAAGCGAAAGGGAGTCCCATTAGTGTTTGGGAGGAAAGTTTGGAAGCTCGGTGTTTCCCACAGCTTTTTCCAACAGGTCAGGGAGGAAGATATGATGAGCGACCTCATCAAATTCCTTCTTCTGAATACCGGACTTTGCGATTGTATGCAGGAGATCCTAGGTTTCGACAATGCATTCTTTATTTGTTTCATCTCCTGTTTGAAAGCGATCTGTCTGGACTGTCATATGCAGTGAACCACATCTTGAAAAGTGGTATACACATGCAAAACATCTCGGCAAGTGACTTTATGGATAAAGTCAATGTCCAAGACAGTATTTTGGATTCTCACCTGATTAATCTCATGGCGTGTCAGCGTGGTACTAATGAGTACTGGTACCGTCGTCATGGTGATTTAAAATGTATGCTGAGGAACTTAGGAACTCCCACATGGTTCCTCACTTTGATCTGTGCTGAGTATGGCTGGGAAGACTTACTTGAATTTCTACGAGAGGCAAATGCTAACGTAGAAAACATCGAATTCAAGACACCCGGAGAACTGTGCTCTTTGGATCCAGTCAATGTATGTAGGTACTTCAATCATAGATTTGAAGGTATGATGTCTTTCATCATGAATAAGAAGAATCCACCTCTTGGAGAGGTGTTGGATTTCTTCTGGAGGAAGGAGTACCAAGCAAGAGGTGCTCCTCATATACATATGTTGCTGTGGATCAAGGATGCACCTAAATTTGGAATGGATGCAGAAGACTCAGTGATGAGTTTCATAGAACAGTATTCTATGTGTGCTGTTCCAAACGCAAAGGAGAAAAAAAGCCTAAGAGAAAAAGTTCTACGTTTCCAAAGCCATCGATGTGGAAAGTACTGTCGTCGTAAATTCCGGAACAAAGACAAGTTCTACACCAAATGTCGTTTCGGCTTTCCACGACCGGTGATTTCTAAAGGAAGAGTGAACAGTTTGATGTCTTCGCTGCGACATAATGTGATGAAGAAATCACCTAAAAACACATACAATTTGAAGAGGAACGAAGAGTCTAAGTACATCAACGACTACAACCCGGTGATTTTGTCCATGTGGAATGCTAACATGGATATACAGTTTGTGGCTGATAACTGTATGGCTGTGGCTCGGTATGTGACATCTTACATCACCAAAAAAGAGAAGACAGAATTGAAGGATATGTGGGAGGACATTTCCCATGAAAAGAGCCTCAGCAAGAAGTTGTACAGTTTCAGTCTGAAGATGTTGTCGCATCGAGAAATCGGAGCTTACGAATGTTCTGACCGGTTGTCTTCAGCAAGTCTCTATGCCAAGTCCAGGAGTATCGTTTGGGCGAGTGTTGGTCTTGCTGCAACGCGTAATCGAGTTCTCAAACCTGTGCGGGAAATTGAGTATTTGGCAGAAAAGGAGCCAAACAGTACCGACATTTTGAAGACCAACATGTTGGATACATATTATCCAAATCGAAGCAGTCACCTCGAGAATGTTTGTCTGTATGAGGTTCTGCAAAATTACATATTCAAGAGGAACATCAAAGAAGATACTGAGAAAGGAGTGTATGCTGTAATAGGAAGTGAGGGATGTCTGGTCAAGCAAAGAAAATGCCACTTGATAAACCATCGAAAATTGAGTGGCGAATCTCCTGAAAAAAAGGAGTTTTTCTATTTAGCACTTTTGCAACTTTTTAAGCCTTGGCGTGCAGAAGAGGAACTGCTTGGAGATTTCCTTTGTTACGAAGACTCATTCAATGCTGCCAAGGAGACCATAGAATGTCCTGCTTTTCCCAAATATGTAGAAATGTTGAATGTGGAAATTGAGCAGGAAGCAACGATTGCAGCCGAGATTGCCAGAGACAGTTCTCAGGACAGTCAGAGTTCTGCTTCATTGAGTCAGGATCCACTAGGAGGACCTCTTATCGAAAATGAAGCTGCCACTGCTATGAATGAAGTGGAAAGAGCCATGGCACATGCTCAGGAGGATGCGGTTAACTTAGAAGAGTTGGAAAGACAACTCAATGTTGAGCAGAGGAAAATATATGACGAACTTACCATGCAAATTGATCATGGATTAAGTCATGACAAGAAAGAGTGCTCATGTACGTCGTTGAAGCCTGTCCGACTGTACGTGAGTGGAGAAGCGGGAACTGGAAAAAGTTTCCTTATTAATGCAATTTCATGTTATTTGCAGGAAAGGACAGAGTCATCGCTGTCTTGTGTTGTCACCGCTCCAACTGGACTGGCAGCACATAACATTAAAGGGATTACTTTACATCGTTTACTGATGCTGCCAGTGGAGCATGACAACAAATTAGAATATCACAAGCTATCTGGAGATGCTTGTTTTGAAGTTTCAAGAGTCTTGAGGAAAATGAAACT
Organism: Lissotriton helveticus; assembly: GCF_964261635.1. Taxonomy (NCBI): domain Eukaryota; kingdom Metazoa; phylum Chordata; class Amphibia; order Caudata; family Salamandridae; genus Lissotriton; species Lissotriton helveticus. The sequence goes on along the minus strand of NC_136063.1, from coordinate 1,931,294,729 downwards.
TCTTATCATTGACGAAGTAAGCATGGTTTCCAATGTCATGCTTGCCTTTGTGCATTTGAGAATGCAAGAAGTTCTCAAAACAGAGTATGATGTGTTATTTGGTGGCAAACACATCATTGTTTTCGGAGATCTTCTGCAGCCGACACCAGTGAAAGGGCAACCTGTGTTCAAAATGCTCACGCATGAAGATACCAGGAAGTGCTTAGGGAGCATTGGCAACGTCAATATATGGTTAAACTTCAATTATGCTGAACTGCATGAAAATATGCGTCAGGCAAAGGATGAAGTTTACAAGACTATTCTACAAGATGTTAGAATTGGAAAAGTGACCGAGCATGGGAAAGAAGCTTTACATGCACGATTACTGACAAATTTATATCCAGACGAAGATGTTGTGCCTGAGAATATTTTTCAGAAAATTACTGAGAAAAAATCTGGAATATGTTTGATGCCAACTCTTGCAGAATGTGCCAAATTCAACAACAAAATGTTGCATTTAGAAAAGCAAGAGATTGTGAACCTGGAAGCTATTGACAGAGTAGAGCATATGGGATCAACAATTATTTTGTCTGAGAATCTGAAAACAAAATTGGATTCATTAGAGAAGAGTATGTCTAAAACTGCAGGTTTTGAAAAGACTCTGAATGTGTGCTTGAACTGCCGTATAATTTTAAGAAGGAATTTACATGTTGAAAGAGGTCTGGTAAATGGATCAATGGGTAATGTTGTTGATTTTGTGAAATACAGAAATAGAGATGGAATTGAATTTTTAAAAATTAAATTTGATGGCATTGAGGAAGTACAGCTAATTGGTCGTTGTTCTGCTAGATTTTTGCTTGTAAAAGACTTATATGTTCGTCGTAAGCAGTTTCCTGTTTGCTTGGCATATGCGGTGACAATCCATAAATCGCAAGGTTTAAGTGTAGACTGTGCATTGGTGAATATTGGCAGTTCTGTGTTCAAGGAGGGTATGGCATATGTGGCATTGTCACGAGTTAGAACTTTATCGGGATTGTACTTGATTGAGTGTGATGTCACAAACATTTGTGCGGATCTAGATTGTGTTAAGGAATACAATAGGTTAAGAAGAGAGTATGCGCCACATTTGCCTCAGTATCCTTTGTTTGAGAAACGTGTGGTAGGCCGGAAACGAAGAAATGTGACCAATACTGGGGAGGTTGTAGCAAAAAGACGAAAAGTCGATGAACCTGAAATTATAAGCAGAAACAAAAAGGATTCTGTTGAAGATGTTGTTGGTTTTCAATTTGAAAACAGTTCTGGTGTCAACTGCTATGCTAATGTAGTGGTTAATGTTTTGTTTTCTCTAGAAAATGTAAAAGAAGAGATTGTGGTCAATTCTGATCAAAGATTTTGCAGTTTGTTAAATTCTGTGTTAGAGAAATGTAGCACTGATAGAACAAACATAGAAAGTGTGTCTGAAATTCGAAATCTGTTAGACAGATGTTCAGGCCAAACACAATTCTCTCAAAATAGTCAGCAAGATTGTCAGGAGTTTTTAATGTATATGCTTGATGTATTGCATGATGAAGGTGTAGATGTAGATCACCTGTTTGGGCTTTCTTATCAATGGCAGCATGACTGCGAGAACTGTAGGGTATCAAGTACTACTAGTGTAGACTCAGAAAGATTTATATATTTAACTTTGCCAGACAGTAAATCAGTCTCTTTTAATAAGCTAGTAAAAGCAGCTGATCACAACATGGAGTGTAGCCAATGTAAATCTGAAATGATGTCCACATTATTTATACGAACATATGGCCAGTATGTCATTTTAATGTTCCAACGATGTAGGCCTGATTGCACAAAATTGACAACTTTAATTAAAAATTTTGTGGCTTCACAGTTGTCAATATCAGGAAGGACTTTTGTAACTGTAGCAATTATATATCATGATGGTCCTTCAATAACATCAGGACATTACACAGCTTATTTAAAGTGTAGAAATGGCTGGTCATTCTGAAATGATTCTGTTTTAATTTTCCCCAAAAAATTGCCGTATGACCTTAGAAACTCTTACCTGGTGTTTTTAAAACCAAAATTTTAGGGAAAGAATCTCGGGATGTGCTCTGAGGAATTTCAAGAAGTTCTAATGGCTCCTACACGATTTGGCCTTGAGGATAAGTGTAGTACAGAGACATAACTTCTTACCATAACACTGGACGTCATGGAGAAATACGTGCACTTTGAATGAGTTCAGAAAAACTGTTTCTTTTTATAAGCTAATTGAAGCAGCCAATCAAAACATGGAGTAGAGGGAATGTAAGTCTGCAATGCTGTCTACTGTTTTACATTGCTTTGTGATTAAAAGTGATGTAGAGAATTAAATAATTGTACTAGTCATAAAGGTAGTGTAAGTCTGCTTCATAGTAAGCAGTATCAGTGTGATAGGAAATGTAGAACATGATTGAGCAAGAAGGGGAAGATATTACTAGTCCAGGATTGTGAAAATGATCTTCAACATTTTAATTGTGAAAGTTGCGGAAATACAACATGACGGGATTGGCTTAAAATAATTCTAAGAGTTATAAATGGCTCAGACACGATTTGGCCTTGTGGAAACGTGTGGTAGAGAGCGAGAAGTCATTTATTGTATGTAACATGTTTTTGAAAACGATGGAGGTTTTCTTTCAGAAAGTGGCGGGTTGAAAGTAATAACAGCACAACAGAGTGTAAGCTGTTCATAGGACATCCTTGGCCGTCATGGAAAGTAAGTTAACTTTAAGGAGTTCTGAATTCTGATTTGTTATGTTGTATGGGTTTTTTAAACACAATCGTTTTGATTGTGTTTTTTTTCCCCGCTGTTAAATGATGAATACCTTCAAGTCACTGTTTTAGTGAAATTTGATACATTCTGAGAACAGCAAAAATAAACCATTTAACATGTATAATTAATTCTGTTCTGTTTGCATTTATGATGTACATGTAGAACTGTGTAGGAGGCATGGAGAAGGTGAGGCTTCTGTAAGTGTCAAAGTTGTTGCATACAGTGCTCATATTCTACGTAGTCTTTTATATTTCATTACTTTCACTGTTTCTGACTGATCAAAATTTTTTTTTTAAAAAAGAACAGTAAGTATAAGGGAAGGAAACAGACAGTTATGTTAAAAGAAAGACAGCTATAGGGAATAAACTAGGGATACTGTTACCCGCAATCCTCTGCTGATGATGTCACTGAGCATGTCATGAATGATGTAATATGTGACATCATCAGCAGTGGATTACGGGTAATAGTATCTCTAGTTTACTCCCCTATAGCTGTCTTTCTTTTAACATAACTGTCTGTTTCCTTCCCTTATACTTACTGTTCTTTTTTTAAAAAAAAAATTTTTTGGTTCGCTTCCGGTTCGCGTACCGGCGAGCGAACTGGGAAGCGAACTAAGAGAAATAGAGGTTGGCACAGTTCCAAATATTGTACCAATTTTTTAATAACGGGGAGGTAGTTCTGAAAAGAACTTTTTTTTATTGTTTTTGTTGTTTTATATTTTTTTATTATTTTTCTGAACATTTTTTTACTTTTTTTGAATTTTTCTGAACAGTTTTATATTTTTTTGTTTTTTTTCGGAGGGGGCAACGAAAACGATTCATTGTAAAGGGCTCAACAGGAGCAACAAAAAAAAAAAAGAATTTATTATTTGGGGCGTTTCGTACAAACTTGCATATGATAGTCAATAGCTCTGTTGATCAGAGTGATGCTACTTTCTCTGTAGCAAATGAATCCACTGCAATGTACGCAGACTTGTTTTACTTCACCAAATCTCATTTGTATATTTGGCACCATCTCCCTGCCCTCTGGTCCCGTTACTTCCGGTACAACAGATCTTCTGGCCATAATAGGGAGATTATCTAGGTCGTTACGAAACTGTGCAGCACTGTAGTTGTTAGGATGCCACCTAGTCATATGGCGATGCATTGTGTAGTTTCCGAAACTGTATTTTTTGTCGGTCCCTCTGGACAGTCTATCTTGACATATAAGGCAAGTTACGTATCTTGCATTTACTTTTTTCTGAACTTTGGGAATTTTTAAAAATTGCCAAATGAAGTTTTCTTTCCGGTGAGACGTCCTGGGCTCCTCAGGCAAAAACTGCCTCTCTTCCTGCTCTTCCTCCTCTTCCTCTTCTTCCTCTTCTTGCTGAATTATAACTTCAGCAGGTGGTCCACTCTTCCTTGGATGTGGTGGAGGTGGTGGGGAAGCACCAGCTGAAGCTACTAAAGAAGCCATTGCTCACTGGTAACAAAGGGTCTTTCTCTCACAATGATGAAAGTCAGAGTGAGGAAAGAAGGAGGGATTTTCATCATTTGGGAAAAACAATAGTTCTCAACCAATGAAAAGTGTTCATTTTAGATTATATGACCTAGTCTTACATCATTAGGAAACCAAAAGTGAAATGAACCAATGAAAAGTGTTATTACCAAGTCACATGACCTGCTGTGTTTACGTTACGCGCTTTGCACCGCCTCCCGGTTTGCTTCCAGAAACCTGCGCTTTGCGCCTCGGTAAGCGTACCAGTTCGCTAACGTAGCACGTCATATGACGTATCACGCGACAACGCGAAACGTCATGCGGACGGGAGGCGTCACGATGTTGTTTTCTAACGCGGCAGTTGCGGTAAAGGAACGTTTACCGGATCGCGGTCTATTTCGCGGCATCAAGGTCAGCTAACGGGAAGCTTCCCGATTCGCGAAGCGGGAACGAAGAAAAAAAAATATAAAAAAAAAAATTATTAATAAACATATAAAATATATTTTTGGATTTAAAGAAGAATACATTTTACAGCTACAGATATTAGCTGTTAAAAAACCAATGAAATTCACTGAAAAAACCATAGGTTATAGACCATACATAGTTAGGAATTAGCATTTACAAAACCTTGAAAATTCACTGAAAAAACCATAGGTTATAGACCATATATAGTTAGGAATTAGCATTTAGAAAACCTTATTTTACTCACACAAAACCATTGAAATTCCATATATAGTTAGTTGCACTAACTATATATCGCGCACCCGCAATCCACTGCTGATGATGTCACATATTACATCATTCATGACATGGTCAGTGACATCACTGATGACATCACTGATGACATCTCAAATGACATCACTGATGACATCACTGATGACATCTCAAATGACATCACTGATGACATCATGACACACCAATACCAGTTACTACATACGCACTCACTGATTCCTACGTCTACACACACATTCACTCATTCACCCATACAATCACTCATACATACAGTCACTCATTATTACAACACTATCATATGCACTCATACACCTATGCAGACAGTCACACATTGCCACTCATCCATGGAGTTACTCACACACCAAGTCAGTCCTGTAAAGAATCAATCACACTTCCATTTCCTCATCTATACAGTTAAACACAGAACACCATACTTCAGTGACATCACTGATGACATCACTGATGACATCTCAAATGACATCACTGATGACATCATGACACACCAATACCAGTTACTACATACGCACTCACTGATTCCTACGTCTACACACACATTCACTCATTCACCCATACAATCACTCATACATACAGTCACTCATTATTACAACACTATCATATGCACTCATACACCTAGTCAGTCCTGTGAAGAATCAATCACACTTCGATTTCCTCATCTATAGTTAAACACAGAACATCATACTTTTCACACATATACTAACACATACTTACTCTCTTATACAATCACTGATACAAGTACACATTGATATGCACAGAGTCACACACCTCCAAGCCAGCCACACACACACTCAGTCTTCCATACATCCACTCATTCTTCAATATGTAAAACGTATTTAAACTTTACAAAAACACACAGACACTAGATGATGTCATCAGTGATGTCATTTGAGATGTCATCAGTGATGTCATCAGTGATGTCACTGACCATGTCATGAATGATGTAATATGTGACATCATCAGCAGTGGATTGCGGGTGCGCGATATATAGTTAGTGCAACTAACTATATATGGAATTTCAATGGTTTTGTGTGAGTAAAATAAGGTTTTCTAAATGCTAATTCCTAACTATATATGGTCTATAACCTATGGTTTTTTCAGTGAATATATATATATATGAATGAAAGAAAGCAATGCGCCAGGCGCTTCGAGAGGGCTCACCACGAAAACATCGACTATCCGGCCTTCTTGTGCCCCAATCGATCTCACAGCCTCCCTCCAAAGGTTTCATCAGAAGTCCGACGCGTTTCGGGGCAGACACGCCCCTTCTTCACGGACATGAACAAAGTGCACATTACACTCACCAAATCGATTTGAACACAATTTCTTCAAAACGGGGCCGTCCTAAGTGGGCGTGGCTCATCATGCTGTGCTCCCAGGCATGCTGGAAGCTGTAGTCTCTAATGGTGAGTATCAAATGTTCCTTAAGTAGGTTGTGCACTATTGTCCTAGATTCGTCATCTTCATTATTTCACCTCCTAGTTGAAGGTAGGGGGGTGGGCTCTGGGATGGTGATTATTTTCATGATGTTTCATGCTGCACAAGCAAAGATGAGTATCTTCGCTCCAGTCCTCGTCATGTTGTTAGCTTCAAGCGTTTGACGAAGCGGAGCCCCTCCCACGGTCAAGGCAGACCGGATAAATATGTGAAAGCAATGCGCCAGGCGCTTCGAGAGGGCTCACCACGAAAACATCGACTATCCAGCCTTCTTGTGCCCCAATCGATCTCACAGCCTCCCTCCAAAGGTTTCATCAGAAGTCCGACGCTTTTCGGGGCAGACACGCCCCTTCTTCATGGACATGAACAAAGTGCACATTACACTCACCAAATCGATTTGAACACAATTTATTCAAAACGGGGCCATCCTAAGTGGGCGTGGCTCATCATGCTGTGCTCCCAGGCATGCTGGAAGCTGTAGTCTCTAATGGTGAGCATCAAATGTTCCTTAAGTAGGTTGTGCACTATTGTCCTAGATTCGTCATCTTGATTATTTCACCTCCTAGTTGAAGGTAGGGGGGTGGGCTCTGGGATGATGATTATTTTCATGATGTTTCATGATGTTTCATGCTGCACAAGCAAAGATGAGTATCTTCGCTCCAGTCCTCGTCATGTTGTTAGCTTCAAGGCGCTTCGAGAGGGCTCACCACGAAAACATCGACTATCCAGCCGACGCGTTTCGGGGCAGACACGCCCCTTCTTCATGGATACTCACCATTAGAGACTACAGCTTCCAGCATGCCTGGGAGCACAGCATGATGAGCCACGCCCACTTAGGACGGCCCCGTTTTGAATAAATTGTGTTCAAATCGATTTGGTGAGTGTAATGTGCACTTTGTTCATGTCCATGAAGAAGGGGCGTGTCTGCCCTGAAATGTGTCGGACTTCTGATGAAACCTTTGGAGGGAGGCTGTGAGATCGATTGGGGCACAAGAAGGCTGGATAGTCGATGTTTTCGTGGTGAGCCCTCTCGAAGCGCCAGGCGCATTGTTTTCACATATATATATATATATATATATATATATATATATATATATATATATATATATAAAGGGTTCACATCTAAATTTGGTAGACAATCTGCTTATGCACCAAACAATAGTGAGAACACACAGTGACATAGAACGATTTCAAGTATTCAGATTTATTCATTAAATCAATATTTGTATCCTATGAAAACAGGTAAAAATAGGATACTAGACTCCCAGGCGGACTTTCTTTCAGTCTCACTCATATCATGTAATTTCGAATAAGTTTGTTTTCTGTGCATCTTGGTAGAGACCTTGACTAGCGCTCTATGGATTCTTTTGCCTTCCTCTTTATTGGTACTCGCAAACCCTTAGCATTCTGTTAATAAGAAGAAACTTGAGCTAAGTAGACCCCTTTGTTTTCTTTCAACTACATTATGCCAACAAACATTGCTGTGAATGCTCAAAAAGGACAGCCTCTGTCATCAATCATACCCCTTTCAATCCACCTGCTGCTCTCATTACCAATGCTGGATTGCAGTACACCTACAGAAGAAGTGTTTGTTTATGTTACCACAGAAAATAGTTATGTTAATAAACCTATTGCATAATGTACATGGTTAAATTAGGCTCCACCTAAAATCGTTGTATTGTATGTTATTATGCTGCACTTGCATAGTCCAACTATGGTAGGGAGGGAAAATCCTAACTTAACAGTGTAGAAAATGCCCCTTTTTTGCATAGTCACCACCACTTTTTGCTAGCTTTCATTGCAGGTCAATTGCCCAGCGCATGTGCTGTGACCCTTAAAAATGTTGAAATTGGCTTACTCATAATTGGCATATTTAATTTTCCTGTAAGTCTTTGTATAGGATACAAAATGTACCCAGAGCATGTAAACCAGTGCTTAATTTAGCTGTTTTTTTTATGGTGCTCTGCACCAGCACTAAATGGCCAACGAATGCACCTGTGCTAGTTTGCCACATGGTGGCGCTGTTAGCCAAATTTAGAGAAAAGCACAACAGTTGTTTATTAATGGAATATACATTGAAATGACTAATATAGGCCACCCAAGACATTCTTATTCACTTGGGGTCCTGGTACATGGTTAATAGTTTAGTTGGTACTCATTGGCCGGAGCAATGGATGGGCCAAGCTGCAGTGGCCTCTTGACGAGTGCCCTGGCATTTATTTTATTTTCAAATTAAGCACTGATGTAAACTAAATGTCACTAGAGAACTGCAGTGCACTTTGTGCCACTACTAGGGAGGCAGTAAAAAACTTGTCTGTGTGCGTACCACTGTAGCCCGTATTGTAGTTTTAAAACAGCAATCGTGACCTTTCAAAGAATCCTCCTTTTAAATATTAATACGTCACCCCTAAGTAGGCCTTATTTACCAATGAGGAAGGGTACATGGTACCTAAAAATAGGATATGTTCAGATTTAATGTAAAACATGCCTTTACACAGACAAGGTCTCAAAAGCTATTTTCACTATAGCAGGGTTAGCTGTGCGATAGGAAAGCATTGGGACATAAAATTCCAATTAAATAATGTTATCTCCACTTAGGAACAAGCTACATAGTTAATTCACACTATGAAAGGTTCTGCCGTGTTAGCTTTAGGTAGAGTGTGCACTGTGAGATTGTTTAAAGTAGGCACAAAGGAATTGCTGCAAAAGTGGGTAGAGTTACCCTTGGGAACATTTTCCCTGTTGGTTAGGTAGGGGCCATATCCTTGTTACCAGAGACTGACCTCAAGGCTCCCTATTATCACCAGTGATCTTGTACATCTACATAAAACCCCTTTAACCCGTTGGATGCTCATGACGAGCTCAACTCGTCATGAGCCACGGCGCTCTTGTGCTGAGCTCGTCATAAGGGTCCGAACTCTCGCACGTGGTGCTAATTCCCCCGCTGTGCTGAACGTTCTATGAAAACGAGTGTGGCCGTGACGAGTTGAGCTCATCATGAGCACACGGCCACCGTGGCTCATGACGAGCTGAGCTTGTGATGTGCGCGCCCCCACCCCGACCCCCCAGCACAGCGGGGGAATTAGCCCCGCTGGCAAGGGGTTAAGAACTCCTAACAGACAGAAAAAAAATCCATCAAAACAATGATGATACCTATTACTACATCAAGGCTTCCTTTGGAAATAGCGACGTAGCCAGTCATGGGCCCTAGAGCAAGGAAGGAAATGGGCTGCCTGGCCACTGTTTCAACTGTAAAATACGTCAATAATCAGGGTTTAGGGTTTGGTGCATCCCTCAGGCCTATGGACCCAAGTGGCACTGCACCTGGTTGCATCTCCAAGAATAAAGCTTCAATGTCAGATGTAAATCTGAAGTTAAACCCGTTGAAGATTTAAAATTCACTAAGAAAGGCATGCATCAGTTCAAGGACAGCTCTTTGCAAACATCAACCCAAGCATCAACTTCTAAACTGATATTACAAGGTATATACCGACAGCATGAACTCATCCTTTCCATAACTGAAGAGAAAAACTCAGATGCTAAACACTAATCATGTTGCACCTCAATGGAAGTTAAACAATGGTCACTGCTATCACAGATTCCCACAGATTACCCTGAAGAGCACTGTTAAAGTAGTAGCACTACTCTTTAAAGGCCTTAGGAATTAAAACATAAGTTTCCCTTTTAAAGTAACTGCTCTGGCATCCTCTGCCCACCGATGTTAACTTCAGAGCCTGCAGCTTGATTTAAAAGCTGTGAACTCCAACATGACACAGAAGGGCCCTATATATCTGCAACAGGAACATCACCAGCCTAGACGCAAATAAATGCAAGAATATCACTTATGCACCGAAATTCTAACCTTACACAGTTTTAACAAGCTTCATCAACCGTTCTACTGCAAGAAGGAACTAACAACTAATCATTTCAAGGAGTATCTAGTAATGATCAAATAAATCTACTGCGCCACTGCCTCAGACATAACTCAAATAGACATCCTGACTGCCATGTTAATGTTAATGTTAATGTTATCTTGGAATTTGTAGAGCGCAGACTGTCGCTCCGAAAGGAGCATCCTGGCGCTATGGAGAGGGGGAAATCAACAGAAGTGAGATCTATATGGCAGCTAGTACATAAGCATCTGACAGATTGAAAAGCCAAGTTTTAAGTAGGTTGCGAAAAGGCGCTTCCTGATCAAGTAGCCTTAGCTCCTTTGGCATCCCATTCCATGCCTTAGAGGCCAGGACACTGAGGGTTTTTCCCCCTTTAGTTTTAAAGTGAAAGGCAGGAATATTGGCTAAATTAAAGCCTGCTGATCTCAGAAATCTTGTAGGACGATAGTGGGAATATCTTTTTACGAGATAATTGGGGCCGATGTTGTTTAAGGCTCTAAAGGCGGTCAACAAGATTTTGAAGAGAATCCTTTTATGTAGGGGAAGCCAATGTAATTTCCTAAGAGCCGCAGAGGCCGAGGATTTTCTGGGGAGTTTCAGTACCAAGCGAGCCGCTGCATGTTGGACACTTTGTAATTTTTTTAGTGGCATTTTTTTTTACTCCGGCCATAAGACCATTACAATAGTCGAGGCGGGAAAGTACTAGAGCCACCGCCACAGACTTTCTTACATCAATGGGGAGAAAATCAAAGAATTTTTTCAGTGATTTGATGATGTTAAAACAACTACCTGCTAAACTCCTTACTTGGTGGTCAAAAGATAGTGACGTATCAAAAAGGATGCCCAAATTCCTGGCCGTTTCTACTGAACTCGGAGGCGGGGTGGCTCCCTCTGGCCACCAATCTTTGGGACTAAAGTTAACATTTTCCCAATGGGCAGTATTTCTGCTTTTCCAGAGTTGCATTTTAGACAGTTGTCATTCATCCATTGGAAAACGTCAGTAAGACAATTCTGGAAGTTTTGTTCGGCCGAACAGGAATTTTTATCCAGGGATACAATCAGTTGGGTATCATCGGCATATGATGTTACCATTATCCCATAGGATTCAATTGAATAGATGAGGGGCACCATATAAATATTAAAGAGTAAAGGACTCAAGATGGAGCCCCGAGGAACTCCTGAGGTGACACTCTTCTCCTTTGAGCAAAAAGGCCCTAAGGCGATGGTCTGAGTTCTTTCTGATAGGAAAGATCTTATCCAGCTTAGAGCCTCATCTGTTATACCACTTAGTCTAAGCCTGTCAAGGAGGTTTTTATGGGAGATAGTATCGAACGCCGCCGATAGATCAAGAAGAATCAAGATGGCGTTCTTCCCTTCAACCTGTACATTTTTAATGGCATCCGTTAATTCCATGAGAGCCGTCTCCGTGGAATGTTTTGGCCGGAAGCCAGATTGATGAGGGTGCAAAATATTATATTTCTCCACAAAATTTGACAACTCTTGATGAACCATGTGCTCAGTAATTTTAGCAAGGACTGGAAGCAAAGAAATAGGGCGGAGATTAGAAAGGTGTGAGGGGTTTTTATTTTGCTTTTTCATCAGAGGTTTGACTATGGCCTTTTTCCAATCCAGAGGAACGGTCTCAGAGCTAAGTGATTCATTCACTATTTGATTTATTATGGGATTAACAACCTCAACTATTTGATGAAGGATGTAAGGAAGGCAGGCATCCAACGGTGATCCTGATTTACAGGACATAATGACCTCATGGGTTTGTGCAAGGGTTACAGGCTTGAACATAGCAATGGTATGCGGCCGGGAAAGCACAGGGCCACTAGTACTCACTCTGCTGGGGCGGACACTAGGTAAGAAACCGTCCTTTAATCGTTTTATTTTATCATCAAAATAGTCAGCAATCTGGTCACAAAAACTTTGTGACGGAGGAATTTCTTGTTTCACGACTGCCGGGTGGGTAAAAGATTTTACTATAGCAAAGACGGTTTTCTGTTTTTGCTGGGCTTCCTGGATAAGTTTTGTGTAATAAGCCTTTTTAGCAGTTTTAATATTTGCAAAGTAAAAATTCCTATATTTTATGTACAGGCTTTTTGCTAATGGGTCATAATTCTTCCTCCAGTTTCTTTCCCCTTTTCTACACTGAAGGTGCGCTTAGGCTAGGGACTTTGTATACCACGGTGCACTTATCTTTCTGGATTTCTCCTTATTTTTAACAGGGAGATTCGGTGGAGGGAGATTATTAGTTACAAGTTGCATCCAAGTATGAAACATTTTGGAATCTTGCGATATGTCCCCGGAAAGGCTAGGGACCTGTGCCTGGGCGGAGGTCTTAAGCTGGCTATTTTTTGCAATCAGAGCCCAGTTTTGCCTAGTGGCAGAAGAGGGAACAGTTTTGACCTTTTTCCTGAAATGGGATAAAACAGTGATCGCTCCAAATTTGAGGGATTGGTGGATGGGGAACTAAATGCGAAAAATTGGAACATATTCCATCGAGCGTGTGACCAGCCTGATGGGTCATGTTAAATATTTTTTGAGACAGACCGAAAATTTCGAGTGTCTGAAGAAAGTTGGAAACCTGTGGATCTTCATTCGCTTCTAATTGTAAGTTAAAATCTCCAAGGAGTGTGAAATGGGGATAGCTCACAAGCAACTGTCCTAAGGCTTCACCCAGGGATTCGAGAAAACCAGTTGGACTGCCTGGGGGACGGTACATGAGCTTCACCTGCTTATCCCATATTGTGCATCTTCTCTGAACCTGCAGATTACTCTGTTGTTTCAACAGTAAGTTTATTTTGCTCACTTACACATACAATGGGTTTGATATCGACATAGACACAATGTTGATTTTATAATTTCTGTATCTAAATATGGCTGGAACTCTTTGGATAACTGTGAGAACAGATGTCAGCTGTAGGCACTCTTCACAGATGCAGCTATATGTTACCGGAGTAACAGATTTTTTGCCATCCCTGGTATGTGAATGGCCACTAGCCACAGGTTTACAAAGCATAACAGCTATGCTGAGGAATACAATTAAGGTTATTTTCTTAAAGAGGATTGCCTCCTCAATTTTGCAGCCCAAAGTGAATAAAACACTATGTAGATTGACCAGTATGGGTTTTGTCATAATGCTAATTAGCCCTTTCTACGCCATATGGTATTGACTTTTAACTGCAAAAGAAGCAGAAGAAACATGGACCACTGGAGCACAAATGTCATAAGCATAATTCATCAAGAGAGACACATGAAATGACAGAAATGGGAAGGAACTTTCTCTGAGCTAGGATCTCACCACTGACATTTAGCCACCAGTACAAGAGCGTCAATGTAGGTCTATCTAATGTAATGTCCTATGCTTATTATGTAGTCAAAACTATTTTCATCATATTCCTCATGTCTGTTTATATCCAATATCTGCTCCTAATACTTTGTTAACTAAGCATGTTTAAGCCTGCAGTTATTAGAAATTACTTTTTGTTATTATTTAATTTCTTATGTGCCTTGTTTTTCCCCAGAAACGCCAGAAACCGGTCCTCGGAAGCTTGTTTCCGGTCCAGGGAAGGCATGGCTTGGCAGTTCGAGCTGGACTGTTCCCATGAGGCACAGGGTCAGACTGATTTGCATATAGCCATGTCTGAACTGGGGTGGCAGAGTGGGCTAAAGAACGGTGATGGATTAAACCCAGATCTTTTGACTGGGTGCGAGTGTTTGATTGATTCAGATGCTCCGTCCATCACCACCCCCTTTTGTACCGCTTTTGGCCGCCATAAGTGTGGCAGGGTATGCTCAGACGTGAGTCCCTTGCTCACTTTGCCATTGGATTCAAGCAAGCCGGGCTGAAGACGGCTGGAATGCCAGAAACTGGTCCTCGGAAGCTTGTTTCCGGTCCAGGGAAAGCATGGCTTTGCAGTTCGAGCTGGACTGTTCCTATGAGGCACAGGGTCAGACTCATTTGCATATAGCCATGTCTGAACTGGGGTGGCAGAGTGGGCTAAAGAACGGTGATGGATTAAACCCAGATCTTTTGACTGGGTGTGAGTGTTTGATTGATTCAGATGCTCCGTCCATCACCACCCCCTTTTGTACCGCGTGCTTTCCCCCACAGCATGTGGATTTGTTCACCGGGGCAGCATATATCGAGGATAATTGGCTTCCAGATTCACAGTATACATGATGGGTACATTTCTTACCCTCATTCACATACCCAAACTGTAGGCATCATTGGGGAGTACAATTATTCACAACTTTATCCCATTTTAAGACACTTCTTCAAGCGATATATAGAGGAATCCTCAAAGGAACCTAACACACCTACAAGCACAACAAACAATGAGCTGCCAGAATGGATTACCAATATTGTTAATGCAGGGTGTACCTCTTCCTTGCAAGCCGCATTTGCTAACATAGCTGACATTCCAGTAGGAGCAAAAGAAGTCTAGTTAAAGATCACTCACAGGAAAAAATCTAGTGTTTGCCACTGTGCTATGATGATGTTGGAAAGTATCTTGGACCCTCCTGAGGCGCAGCCGGGAGTAGTAGGAGACAGAATTTTTTCACTGTTTTTAACTTAAAAATTGTATTTTGCCACTTGAATTTTAAACTCACTCACCCCTCCTGGGACATATCCTCTGTGTGCAGGCACCCTTCCACGCTGAAAACGAGCGCTGGTAAGGGCGAAATCGCCGCCTTTCCCGCCTAATAATCTCCTCCCGCCCTGATTGGGACACGCCCACTAGAGGCCACGCCTTCACCTATCCCCTCCCTACAAAAATGTGCATGTTCCGGAAGCGCAGCGGACAAGCGCAGCGGGCGCGACAATTGCGCGCCGAAGGCGCGCATAAGGCAAGCTCGTCTGTGCTCGTCCGTGCCGAGACCGGGCCTAGGGCCACCCCCCCTATATCCCAGGCTACAAAACTTAAGCATTACAGCACGGAAACCCTCTTGGGATTAAGACCCCATGGCAGGAACTGCTATCAGTCCCAGTTTCACGCAGAAAACTTCCCATTTACCTGTCCCTCCTGTCAATCCACCCTCAAACCTAAGCCGGCCCCAGAGCAATCACACGAGTACCGCATGTTCTTGCTCAATTGCAGATCCCTGCCCAAACACAGGGCAGAGTTTGAACTACTGCTAGAAGAACCTTTCGGAACCTTTGGCCTTTCGGAAAGGGCTTAAAACCTGGCTCTTTTCCTCTTAGTTTCGGCCCCTTTTAGGTTTCTCTTATTTCTGTCTCTTATTTTCCCTGTTGTGCTATGAGATTAGTGCGCAATCTAAAGCGTCGGGACACTCTTCTGAGTAGCCGTACGCTATACAAAACCCCTGCATAACATAACATAACATAACATAACGTATGCCAGACATTGTTTTCCTGACGGAAACATGGCTGGCCACAGATTCGGACCCGGCGGTAATCACAGCCCTCCCCCCTGGCTTCCAAATCATTCTGCAGGACCGACCTGAGGGCAAAGGAGGAGGTCTAGCTATTATCTATAAAGACCAATTCCTCTGTCGAGTAATCCCGGAAACCATCCCGGACTGCGAGAGCTTAGCCTTCAGCCTCAAACTCTCCCCTAACATCTGCTTCACAGGTGCTCTAATTTACCGACCCCCAGGCCCTCCCAAGCAATTCCACAATCTCCTCGCTTCGATTGTGGCGGAGCGCGTCAGCATTTCCTCGAACTTCACCCTGCTAGGGGATCTTAACTGCCACTTTGACTCCACAACCGTTCACGTAGCCACCATGCTGGTAGATGACCTAGCAGCGCTGCAGCTAACCCAAATCGTCAGGTCCCCCACTCACGTCAAAGGCCATTTGCTGGACCCCGTGTTCAGCAACTGTGCAGATCTTACATCTAGCCCACCAATCCCCCTTCCATGGACTGACCATTTACTAGTCCCCTTCACCTGGACCACATTCAAACCTCCAACCATTAAACCCACAGTACGAATAGCCAGAGCCTGGTCCCGCCTCCCAGTCGATAAATGGACGACCAAACTCGCTAGCAGCCTTCCCCTCCATAGCAAGGATCCCTGCCTAGCCAACCAGACATTTGAAGACTGGATCACCCTATCCCTTGACAACACTCTCCCCAAAAGAAAAAACACTCTGAAACGTTCCCACAAATCCGCACCCTGGTACTCAGAGGCCCTTAGGGCAAAGAAACGCCTATGCAGGAAAGCTGAAAGGAAATGGCGTTTGGACTTCTCTCCAATGGAAAAAACCCAATACCGAATGCTACTTATAGAGTACAAGGAAGAAATCAAAGTTACTCAAGTGGCATATTTTTCTAAAAAAATCATTTTAGCCAAATCAAAACCTAGGGAGATTTTCCAAATAGTAAAAAATCTCACCAAGCTACCACCCAGCCTGCCTGAAACCACATCCTCAGAGCACTGCAACAAGGTGGCAGCCTTTTTCCATCAAAAGGTTGACAAAATCTACGCCTCCTTCCCCCCCTTGGCCGCCCCCGTCACAGCCTCGACTAACACAGCCTTGGCACACCCTTCCCCACAAACTCCCTTTACACTAGATCACTTCCCCCCCCCTAGATCTGGTATCGCTGGAAACTGTAGCCCGGAAAGTCAAATCTGGCTCCCCCAATGACCCAGCTCCACCTGACATTATAATGTTGGCATCTCAGGTCACCCTGCCCATCATAATGGACCTTCTGAATGCCTCCATTTCCTCCGGCACGGTCCCGCCTGGATGGAAATGGGCCATGGTTAAAGCGCTGCTGAAGAAACCCAGTCTGGACCCACTAGACTTCAGCAACTATCGGCCAATCTCCCTACTTCCCTGATTGAGCAAGGTTTTGGAGAAATACATCAACAGCCATCTGGTCACCTTCCTAGAAACCAACCAACTTCTAGATCCCACCCAGACAGGCTTCCAACCCAAGCACGGAACCGAGACCGCCCTCCTCATGGTCACCGAGGAATCCAGAAAAATCTTGGACCAAGGAGGATCAGTGGCAGTGATCCTCCTTGACCTTAGCGCGGCCTTTGACACGGTCAGCCATGACATCTTGCTGAACCGTCTGTCAAATGTTGGTGTCAAGCACAAGGCTTGGCTATGGTTCGAGTCCTTCCTGAAAGACAGATCCTTTCAGGTATTCGACGGTGAATCAGTGTCCACCAGCAGACCTTTAAGGTGCGGGGTCCCTCAAGGCTCCTCTTTAAGCCCGGCGCTATGAGGCCACTGGCTGAGGTTGTTCGTCCGTATGGAGTTAAGATCATCTCCTACGCGGACGACACCCAGCTGGTGGTCTCACTGGCGCAGGAGGCCAACATTCCCATAAGCGGAGGACTCTGTAAGTGCCTTGAGGAGGTAAAGAGCTGGATGTCTGCCTCATCACTCAAGCTAAACGGGGACAAGACGGAGCTGATGCTTCTAGGTTCCGCGAACCCAAGCTCCTTCAATTCCCTGTGGCCACCCTGTCTGGGTACCCCTCCTACACCCAAGGACAACATTAGGAGTCTTGGGGTGTGGCTCGACAAAACCCTGTCATTTGACACACAAGCTACCAAACTTTCGGCCACCTGCTTTGGCCTGCTTAAAATGCTCAAAAAAATTCTTCATCTTCTACCCATGGAGGCTAAACAGGTGGCCATCCAGGGTCTGATCCAGTCCCGCCTGGACTTCAATAACGCCTGTATCTCGCTGCACCAGACTACACACTGCGGAGACTTCAAACAGTGCAGAACTGTGCAGCCCGGACACTGCTCCAGCTCCCACGCAGACAATCCATCAGAGCTGGCCTGACCAGTCTACACTGGCTGCCAGTCCGCCAAAGAATCCACTTCAAAGCCCTGTGTATCGCCCACCAGGCCTTCTGGGACACAGGCCCCATTATCACCCGCGACCTAATCTCTCACTACCATCCTAGCAGAAACCTACGGTCAACCCAGACCTTCATTGCCACTGCACCCAGAATAAAAAGAGCCAGATCAGGCGGTAGGACCTTCGCCCATAACGCCTCCAGGTTGTGGAACGCCCTTCCCCTTCATCTGAGAGCTAACGTCAATCTTACCTCATTCCGGAAACAGCTCAAGACTCTTCTTTTCAACTCCCCACAGTAATTTCCTGGTACTATCCCCGCCTCTGCCTAATCATCTGTTGGTCCCTTAGCGCTTGGACGCCCCCGGGCATCAATCGCGCTCTATAAATCCACTTACAATTACAATTACAATTACATTTGTTCATTAGCTACTACTATTATTTTTGTTCAAATAAATGCATTTTCTTTCTGTTACCAAATACACGAGAAAAATGAGCAAATGTGCTTTCTTTTGATCTAATGAAATTAAAGGGGTTTGATTTGGGTAGTCCAAATTACACAAGTAAAAACAAGGAGGGGGAGCCATGGACATGTTGGGGCATTAGACCTCCTTTCACCTACATGAGGTAATTGTCCAACTCATTAAAGGAGGAACTGGGAAAGCCATTCATTCGCCTGTCTAAGAAGGGTTTAGGCCTCCACACACGCACAATTAAGCTCCGTGGAGGAGAGTAGATCACATGCAACAGACCCCAGTTGGTGACCTTTTCTAGTTCCCTCGTAACCAGAGAAAACATATTGATGTACTTCAATACAGCACACAAATATTCAGTTTTCCAGAAAATTTACTTTTCACTTTGCAAAGCTCATTTCTCACTAGATCGTCTGTAACAGAAAGTTAAAATTAAATAAAGGAAAATTTAATTTGGGCTTGATAGCCTCAACAAATCAATAGAACAAGTTAAACTCCTTTAAAAATGTGTGATAATTTGATAAGGAATTGAGATTTATGATGAAAGAAATATATTTTTTGAAAGGACTCGAAGATGAATCAGGTTGCATAAGAATTAGTTTATTTGTTGTAAAACACTCACCTATGTACAGTTTCCCAGTCCACCTGTTTTTCTCGATGAATTTCAAGGTCTTCTGTACTGCTAGAGGGCTCTTCCAGGTTACTCAACAGCATTTTTCCTTCTTTTGTTACTGTTGTAATATCATCCTGAACAATATAAAATGCATATATCAGGACATCAAATGAACGTCTTGAAGCATATTTTTCATACCCACTCACAGACCGATTTAGACTTTGCCTGGTGAAATATCTGCCTATCGATGGAACAAAATCTGTCATATCAAAACTTCCTCTGGCGGAGATGTCTTTACCAATGTGCTTGTATCCACCATAGAAGGAATTCCTTTACAGAAAGAACTCCTGTGGAAAATGCAGCAATGCAGTCATTACAGGTGGCATTTCAGCACAGGTAGTGGAAATGTACCCCCAGACTGGAAGTGCTTCTCAGTGCCACATATATAGCCATACTAGGCTATTGGATTTTTCTCCCATGGCGCCATACTGAAGTTACAGAGAACATTTTCCACCATTTCCATGGCTGTCTTTCATGAAGCTAACTAGGCTAGACCGGCTGGTCCACTAGTCGTTCTAGATTGGGCAATGCATTCACCACCATGTCTTCCGATGTCAGCTCCGGATCTTTGCTGATTTGATGACAGAACGGGACGCTTCTCAATGGGTGGCATGTCCACCACCTAGGGCAATCTATATAGGAGGGTAGTTAAAACACAGCAAGGATAGACAGAGAATCGGGTGGTTAATATTTTTTGTTTTTTTCTCACGGATTCTCTATCCTTCACTAAAGAATTCATCCACAGGTTGACCGCTCCTCACCGTGGCTGTTGTCATGTCAGTCTGATAATAGTTTGCTGAAGGTGCAACCACTTCCTGAAAACATTTAGGGGAACTAAAATGTTTCCTCTAGAATGGGGGGGGGTCTATGGATCTCCAAGAGGCTTCTGTGAAGAAGCTGGAGCTTGACATATTAATGTGGGTCCCACACCCACACTTCTGCACAGCTAATATTTGATACGGTGGAGAGCTTCATACTGCTGCTCTCTTCAATGGGTACCATGGAAGTGTAAGTGATCTACGCCCTCATCAACACAATGTCTTTTAATAATAGGGAGCTAGTGAACAAACACTGGGATATTTGTGGATATTACTTGGTACAGTCTGCCACAGCACTGCAAATACAGAGCAGAACTCACATCCATATAATTCAACATGAAAATCAAAGTCAAGCAATGTAAGTATTTTGAATAAATAAAGAAATATTACAGCTAGCCCATACTTCGAATGTTATTTAACATACCTTCAGCTGGCAATATCTTTGAGTACGCATGGATAGTATGCATTCGATGG
The DNA here is from genome assembly GCF_964261635.1 of Lissotriton helveticus. Classification (NCBI taxonomy): domain Eukaryota; kingdom Metazoa; phylum Chordata; class Amphibia; order Caudata; family Salamandridae; genus Lissotriton; species Lissotriton helveticus. The sequence continues at coordinate 1,931,274,161 of NC_136063.1, read as the reverse complement.
AGTATATGTCCTCAGGCAGCTCTGCTTCAGCCAGCTCTGTCCCAAAAGCCTGAAGCATCTGAGCAATGTCCTTCACTGTCAGTGCAAAGCTTTCAATAGCCTGGAGTAAGAGAATAGTTAAACCAATTTTAAAGATTTATAAAGTATCTAGAAGCGCGTTTAAAAAACATTTATAAAGCGATAACTGCACTCATGGCGCATCGAAATGCTGTATTTAAAGGCATTTTTAAATTGAAACACAATACAAGAATCTAAAAGTTAGTGTACAAAGCGTGCTAATCAAGATATGATGTTATCTTAGACACTTTTTTTTCTGAAGCATTCTAAAATGAATTATGTGTACAAAAAGAAAAGACCTGAAGTAGTAAGCCCTTTGTTAACATGTTTCGTTTTTATTATAAGCTACAGTTCATCTTTAAAATCAAGAAAACTAGTTGAACATACAAACAGTAGGAAACAACTCAAAGGCTTCGTTTATTCTATTAATTTAAAATCTTCAGTCTCCCGAACGTACATGTTTAATTCTATTTACATTAGTTTTATAGAAACTCTTAACACTGCCTACACAGTTTTAGTTCCTTTGACTGCTTTCCCTTAAATTCTAGTTTGCATTGGCATACACAGCTTAACTGTTTCCTATGTAACTGTGTGACCTGTACTTTTTTTCTTACCCTTGAACTATGTACTTGGCGTGATGAAACCAGACCAGAGCACGCTCTCAATTGGTAAAGCACTGTATTCCTTCATTGGATATAATGATGATCCGTGAACCAGTGTCAACTAAGATTATGATGAGTCACAAGTATGGTGCATTTTGGTTGATCACAAGTGCTACATTTATCAAGGATGACCATCAACAGGACATGCTCTTCTAAGCTCTACTCATCTTCGGTGTCATCTTTGTCATCATTCTTTATTGCAAATACCTCTTTTGGACAAATATTAGCACAGCACACCATGGCAAAGTGATCTTTTTCTCCACACTTGCATGATTCCCTTAAGAGTGCGGGACCGTTTTTATACGATGTCAAGTGGCTGCCAAATCCACAACATTACCATTCCCTATGGTTAGATTCATCTGGTCTGAAACCATTGACTGTACTTCTTGGTTTGCCACTATCATATCCGGGTTGTGTATTAGCGTGCACAAGATTCACCTCTTTGTCATATTCTTCTGGGTTCTTGAGGGTTTTCACACTCTTTGCAGAACACTCAATACTTTTCATTGTGCCAGTGACTTTGCAGAGGATTCGATTTTTGTGGCACAGTAATTTGTCCTGAGCCTTGATGCATGTGGTGTTCATTACAACTTGGTCACAAATCATTTAAGCCATATTGCCAAATGAACAGGAGGATACCAATATGCACAATGTTGCAGCATATATCTCGACTGTGTCACCTGCAGCTTGGTATCTATTAATAAAAGTTATGGTGTTCAATTATGATGCTGACACTAGTATCAAAATGTTCCTCTATTCTTTTTCGGGACTCTATGCAGTGGTCTGAGTGTCCATCCTCCTCCGGTTTTCCAACAGGTGCTTCATTATCAGTCATCTGCCCTCAGCACCCAGGCAGTGATCAAGCAGGACCTGTTTTCGTTGGGAGCTATACTATGTTCCATCAATGGCCACCAAGTACATTTCAAAGCTCCTCATCCACTGGCACCAACAACTTCTGGATGACCCAGGCCGTTCCATGAAGGTTGCTGACATAGCCCATTCATGCTGCGCAAGACAGATGAAATAAGGAGAGACTTGGCCAGCTTGCTGTTCAATTATGTGGTGGTGATCCTGGGAGATGTAGGTAACCAGGCTACATAGAGAAATGTAAAATGGTGAGGTGGGGTAGCATGTAATTGTACATCATTGGAAAGGGTCCTTGAGTACAACAAATAACAGGTGAAGATGCTCCTTATTGCAGCATTTGACATAAGAGTACATGAATGCTTTAAATGTAGAGGCACAATGCTTTATCCTAGCGTGGGTGTGATAATCTTGTCCTGAATCTGCCCGAGGCCTATAGAAGCGATGGCAAGAGGCATTGACAGGAGTGAGGCTCTGCCCAGGTCATGGTTGAGAGTAGCAGCAATTGCTGGAGAAGGTGGGCCTCAGAGGAGAGGAGAGGATGACTCAGAAAGGGATTATTGAGCAAGGAGTCCCACTTTTAGTGATTTGGTTGCAAAGGAAGAATTTATAAAGTGCTGATAAACCGAGGCCACAGTGTTTGACAACTGTTTCCTAATCTTTTTCGTTTAGCTGTCCAGGGAAGACCTTCAAGGACCTTTGCTTTCCATCATAAGAAAGTTTTTGTTTAGAAATGCCAATAAACAAAACAGATTTCACTGTAAGGTAATGTTTACCACAAATGCAACCATCAATCAATATTCATAAATGCCAATCATCAATTAATGCAGCAGATATAATTATATGAAACTATGCGATCTGTGTAGGACTGTGACAAAAGTACTTGAATGTTCCAGGGGTTTAGTCCTGTAAGAACTGTACAGAATCTAGGAAGTCCAGTAAAGCACTCTGCAAAAGACGCTGTGGGAAAAACAGTGCAGTAGGGAGGAACTCCACACAACACACACATGTACATGAATTATTCCAATATTTCAATGTGTTGAAAAGTACACAAGAGCACTATTTCACAACTGGAACACATCATTTACGTACCCGTAAGAAAAATATAGTCTGCAACTCTAAGCCACACTTTTTGGAGCGGGATAGGGTGAAATGCTCAAATCAGTCCCAGTTCTTCTCCTAATTCTATCTTTTTCCATCCCTCCTCTCTCTCTCTTCTCTCCACCTCCCTCCTCTCTTTTTCTCCCTTTAAAGTCTCCCTGTGCTTGCTGCTTGGAGACTTGGAGAAAGTGAAAGAGGCACAAGCAGCTGCTTTCAAAACTAGCCTCCAACAGCTCCAGCCCACCAGGGAAATGTCTCATTGAATAAAAGGCTAGACCGTTTCTGCCATTGACTTTCAGCCTACCAGGAGTTTTCCTTTGGTCGTGTATTTAATGATTTAGCCATTTTCGCTCATCATATTCTCTTACATTTCTGACTTCAATTGTGTCAAAATCTGCTAGAAAAAGATGTTCATCCCTGACAGCCATTTTAAATCCAACCACCCTTCAATCATTGACTGACTGACTCGTAAAGGAAATATTCAATATTTAGGAAAAAGCCAATAAAAGTTTCTAATATGGTTGCCTTCTGACAACCAACATTCAACAATGAAGCCAAGTGCCTGCCTTGATAGAGCTCAGTTTGGGGAAGTTTTATGAAGGAGCAGGTACGTCATTGTTTTGTTCCACCAGTAAAACGCTGTTCTTGAATTGGCTAAACCAGCTAAAAACAGAATCGGAGGGTGAAACAATTACAGGACAGCATGAATAGAATGCATAATATAGCATAACAATCTAAAACAAACTAAAATTACATACAGTTCTGAAGATAACCCAATCACTGTGGCAGTACTCAAGGGTGCCTCCAAATTCTGTTGTTAATTGCTTCTCATCAATATACTTCAGCAAATCTGCAACAGAGCTGAGCATTACCACCTAAAGAAGATAGAAAGAAAGCACCCAGTTGTATTTCACATTTTCCACCAAGCCTCAGAGATGTTCCCAAGTACACAAGAGATTAAACAACAAATAAATCAATGCATCCCCCAAATAATGGACATAGCCTAATCAGAGACATTGGTCATTTGCTACTAGTCTTTGCACACTTCTCTCACAATGAACACTCCTTGTTTATACTGTGCTTTCATTATAGATGTCTTTGATTTCATCGAACAGTAAGAGTATCATTTTTGAGAAACCATTTCATCTTATTGAATTGAAAATTTCAATATGAAAGGCATTTATCAAAAACCAATTCACAAAGTGTTTCTTTTTTAGGCACTGTCTTGTATATGTTTTATAATGTATAGGTGCATTTACTCCAAATAATGATTTCTCCATGTTGGGTTTCCTTCCCATGTCCAGCAGCTGGGGATGTTTCTTTTTTTATAGCTGTTCTTGGAGATTACACCTGCAACCTCTTTCCTGCTTTGTAAATCCTTTCATGTACTTTCACATTTAATACTCCTTCTTTGTCTTCATTGAGAAACAGACATGGGCCTTGGTGGGGGGAAGAAAATATAGACAAGATAGAGAGTTAAACTTGCTAATAAATATTTAGGAGCTAATCACATCTGGAGAGTATATGCAATGACCAAAACTCAGGAAATACTTGGGGGGAAGGGGGTGTGGCTATGATGACGAAGAACTAGTGTGGGACTTTCAAAATGGGACTGTGCTGCTTTTATTCTCAAAGCAACTGTATTGGCTTTATGAATGAGAGCACATGCAGCATGTGGTCATTATGGTCTAGTAAGAAAGCAGAGAACATTCTCAATTATGGGACAGTTAGTTTTCCATTCCTTCTTATGATGCTCCACTCTAAATGTCTTCCTTCGCTGTGGATGAGATTTTGCGTATTGCTTCAACAGTGCAACATCATTCCTAGAAACTGTCAAGATAGTTTGTTTCATAATATGGAATTTGATTCCCAGAGACTCACTCTACTTTTTCATCACCATCTTCTATGTTGTAAAGTCAGCACGCGTGTTTTTCTAATCAGCACAATGACGTAACATTTTCATAAGAGACTTTGGTTGATTTAGATGTTTTGGCTTCTTGCTTCATGCTCTGGAGGACAGCGCTCATGGTCAAGTGCTTTTGTCATACTATTAAGGTTCAATCTGGGTTTTACTATTTTGTTCTAAGTCTCTCAAAATAGGTATCATATTTAAGTCACCTCTGTATTGGAGTAAACACTGATAGCTTTAATAACTTTGTGTGTAAAGCTAGGTGGAAGCTTAACTTGTCTGTAAATACCACTCCCATTTATAAAGTACATCTATTCTTTTATCCTCTGGTACTTTTTTCATTCACGTTCTTCCTCCCTACTGGGAGGTTGGTGTCTCCTGTATAGGAAAAACAAGAGCATTAAAGCTTTCCCATAAAGTCTTCTTCCTTCTTACAATATTATTGACCCAGTAACTATTGAGAGTAGTTCAACATGATGGCAGACCACGACCTCCAACATATCTTGCCTTTGTTATTCCCAAACCTGTATCATCAATGGAAGCTTCAAACTCAAGTACTACTAATAAGAGACTTAAGCAGAACATTCCTTATCCTGATAAGTTAACTTATCTGATTTTGTTTGAGGTTCTCTTGGTGAAAATTAGGGCTCTTCGAACACATGAGGATGAACCCAATACAAGGCTCCAAGAACTAGATGAAAAGTGACTTAAATGGACAGAAGAGTCTCAGAAGCGGAACAAATTGTCAAGAACTTATGGGATACATCTGATAACATTTATCTGATTCTTTGAAAGACGCACAGAAGATTCGGAGAATAGGAATAGATACAATAATCTAAGACTATTTGGTCTCCCAAAAGAAGTTGAAGAGAATTATCTAATTGTATGTTTTCCCAAAATATTAGATGTGCCAAGGTCTACTTCATTGAATGACTTGAGGGCTCATAGACTTGGAAAGAATAATATGCCTTTCTTTCTCTGTGAAACCTAGTGGTGTCATTATTTATGTCTTGAATTCACAAATCTTCTCAATGGCATCAATGAAGAGAAAGCGAAGAAACAACTCATGGTAAGGAATGAACCTTTTTTCTCAAAAGATGAGCCAAAAGCTATAATGGATTGCAGGAAAGAGTTTTTAGATCTTCAGCCAACACTCAGAACCATGAAGGCTCACTTTGGATTCATTCACCCTTGTTACTTCAAATAACTTACAGGAACAAAACTGTTAACTTAGATTATCCTAGAGCATTAAAGAAAATGCTGATTGCAGAGTAGAGGTTATGTTATGGGTATTTCAAGATCTGTCTATCTTCAAAAACCTAAATTGTTTTTTGTCACCTTTTGTTTATTTCTTGTATATGTAATGTTGAGCAATTAACTTATGATTTGTTTTCTTCTCTCATTTCAGGTCTTGCAATTTTGTTTTGTTCGCTGTAATATGATGTATTATACTTTTCCTCATCAGCCAACTTGTTTTCTTCTTGAATGGGTTATCTTCGTCATATACATTCCCCATTCCTAGTGTCTCTGTTCCCATGAAGGTATGTTTTGCAGTCACCGTGTATTTTGCTTGTTTAGTCTATTTTACCTTTTTTCTCCTCATGTACTCTCCTTTTCTTGTACTCCCTTTCTATTTCCCACTATTTTCTCTATTTTCTCTCTTTTGACTTTCACTGATCTTCATTTTTTTAAATTATTGCATCATTATTAGCTCAAAGTTGAACCTATTATGTATTGGTGTTTTCCAGTTATTATATTTCATGATTGTTACTCAGAATGTTAATGCTTTAAATATCCTATTAAGCAACAGTCTTACCCCGCCTTGCCAAGCTTAAACTGGATTTAGTCCTAATACAAGAAACTAGTCTAACAGAAACAGAAGAATATAGGCTGCAAAGGTGTTGGGTAGATAAAAATCTAGTTTTCCCAACCTCAAATAAAAAAATGGACCAGATATCATTTGTATTAAACATTTTGATATTACAATTAAATCCCAAGATTCCGGTGCTGAAGGTCGGTAGATTGCTGCTCAATTACTGGTTATTAAACTTCAAATGACTATTTTTAATGTCTGTGGTCCTACACAAGTGGATTATAATCTAAGGGCTAATGTGGCAAAAAAACATTAGGATAGGCTGATCAATATTTCATCATAGGGGTGATTGCAGTCACATTATAGATTTCTTTTTAAATAGACACTCCCTAGGTAAATGTATTCCTTATATAATGCATAAACTATTTTGTCTCCTACTGTTCACAAAGCATTAGTGGCTTTATGGAGGTTATGTCACCTTATTGTAAGGAAAACTCCTTCTATTCCCCTGCTTATTGTTTTCAGGTTGTATCATATATCTCCCAGTAAAGAATTAGTCCAAAGCATGATTAGTTTAAAAAAGGAATCCATTTTGAGTTCAGATCTCAGCTCAATGCTCACAGATTTGGATTTGGTTCCTATTTATATGCATTTTACCACATGGGATTTTAATAAATACTTTTTCTTCTGAATTTCAAACCTTTTTGGGTGAATTGTGTGATACATATAAAGACACTGGGTTATCAATTCAACTTATTTGGGATACCTTTAAAGCAGCAGCGGCCCGTGGCTTCCTGTATAAGTTTGTCTCCAAGAAGAAAAAACAATCTGAAAATGACTTGAAAAATGCAAAGACATTATCTGTTTATTCCCCTATTGGAATAGGATCTATCCCCTGACCAAATAACAGGCAGTTGATGAGCAATAAAAAGGTAACCCCTTCGGTCCCAATGGTTGTTCCATTGGATTTTACTCTCATTTATCCATTTCTTTTTGCCAAAGCTCTTTGATCTATTTACATTGTTATCCTCTACTGATTCATAAGGCAGTTCTGATCAAAAAGCTGTGATTTGTTTAATTCCTAAAGAGAACAGTGCTTTATGCAAGTTTTACAGACCTGACTCATTAATGACCACAGATTGTACAATATTTGTGACGATCTGGTGAATTCATTGGCTCCCTTTTTAACTAAACTTGTTGGCAGTTAATAATCAGATTTTTAAATGCTAAACTGCCCTCAGATAACACATTGTAATGGTTTAATGTCTTAAGCAATTGTTCTAATCCACAGTCTTGTGGCAAACCGCAAAATAACACAGTATAATAGCTTCTATAACCATTGACACTGAGAACGCTTTTTACAGACTGGAAAGGAAATCTATGCTCACATTTCTACAATTACATTGTTTTAGTACCAAAATGTTTGAGATGATCTCATTACTTTATACCTCTCCAACAGCTTCTGTATTAGTTAATGGCAAGATCTCCAATTATTGTTCTTTGACGACTGCCCTTGATCTCCACTTTTATTTCTCTTGGTCCTAGAGTCTTTCCCATATGAAATTAGGAATAACAGAGGGCTTTCTAGTTGTTAACATGGGGATAATCAGATAAAATTATTAACTTATTACTATTAATTATTAACTTATGCTAATGACATTCTACTTTTTGTTTCCAGTCCTGAGAAGTCCTGAGAAGTTTATACCATATGTTGATAGTGAACCTTTTGCTTCTTCATTGCTTTCATCATAGAACGCCGAAGCTAATAAAACTGAAATCCTCCCTTTAAATGAATGTTGTACCAGACAAATGTTTCTGTCCACTGGTTTCATTTAGAACTCATCAAAAATAAAGTATTTAGGAGTATGTTTCAATAATTCAATTAGAAAAACAGTAAACTTAAATATGAAAAATGTCCTTCATTATTCCAAATCTTTGGTCTCTAGATGGAATCCCCTATATCTGTCTTGGTGAGTAGACTGAATTCAATTAAGACAATCTTATCTCCTACTAGCTTATATTATATTATCTACATGATCCTAGTAAATATTCCTTCCTTTCTTTCATTTCAGAAAAATTTACTTTCTTCTGTCCAAATATTAATAGAATAAAAAAAACTAGAATACAGTTAGCTAGAAGCAAATTGATTAATCTATAGGCAGGTGTTCATTTTTCTGACTTCTGGCTAGATCACAAAGCATTTTGCGTAAGATAAACCTGTTTTTGCATTCCAAGGAAAGTATGCAATTAACACAGTTATGGATAGATCTGAAAAATAGTTGCTTTCTTCTTTTTTTTCCAAGGAGTTCATTTGTTTCTCAGTGAGACCACTCTCCTCCCCCAGACGATCACTCCCAGTTTTAAGTTTACTTCTAAATGTTTAAGTTCTTATTTATCTTATGATTATTCCCAATGAAAGATTCTCTTAAATCATTCTGGAATAATCAGTATGTTAAAATCAGTAAACCATCTAGCCTCTTGTACATATGGAATCAAAGAGGTGCATTGTGGATTCATCAATTCTTTGTTGGTTCTTTGCCTTTGTTCTTTTCAAAGTTTCAAGGTGAAATTTAGTTGTTCTGACTCCTTTAGGAATACATTTATGTCTATTATAAACGTACTTTCAGATGTTTATGTGCTGTTGAAGGCAATAATGCATCACTTCAGATTTTATTGTTCAATCCTAAAGTTTCTGTTTGTACGTAAATGATTAATTGCTGGTGCTACTCTTGGATCTTAATCTAGGGTTTAAACACTATGGAAAGATATGTAAACATTTCTTGCACTGTTACCTTTAGGAACAAACTTTGGTTAAAATGTTATAAAACATTGAAAGCTGTGAATGCTACTCAACCTTTGTTTTTTATACATAATGGGACACTACTACAATCTCGAAAAGTGATGACAATGGTTGTTAGTATGATTATTGTTATAGTGATAAAATGCCTATTTCTTTATGCCCTCGTGTTTTTACTTTTTGGCATACACTATGGAATCAGAGTAATGTAATTTTTCATGTAACATCCTCTTCATTCTGAATCTTTTCCTGTGCAGCTTGGCTGATGAACGGTTTTCTTATAGTTCCTTAAAGGCATGGTGGTATTGGGTTTATTTTACTTATGGATGAGATGGAAAATATGTTACTACTGTTTCTTTAATTTAAAAAAGAATTACTTGTGGTTATATTATTGTACCTCATTAAGGGTAATCAGTTTATCACTAATGAGAGTAATTATGGGGAAATTCTTTTTTTATAACCCACTTTATTGACAGTCTTGTGGCAAACCGCAGAATAACACAGTATAATAGTGGATCAGTGTACAAGCACTGCATAGTAGCAAGCTCAGACATCAATAGTGTATAACATTGCTTTGTCATAATGATAAGCCATAATAGTCTTACCATTTCCCCATATGTGCTCAGGGTTTTTCAGACAGTCAAAGGCCTCAAAAATGGGCTTCTCCTGGTGTGCACACCAGTCCACTCCTGCACACCAACCCCTAATAGTAAGTGACTTTCCTTGTTTCCAGACTCGGGCCACATCCCACTTGGCAACCAAACAAGCTGTCCCCAGAAAAGCTTGTTCAGCCCTAGGACACCTCACCTCCTCCATTAGCCTCAGTAACACAACATAGGACGTCAACTCCAGGGGCAGCCCATGACAGTATACAGTATTTGACTATCCTCCTCCCTATAGGGACTCAGTACCAGGCACTCCCAAGCAACGTGGAAAAAGTGTGTAGCATGTGCACATCACTCGTACATTGGAGCGTACATGTTGTAAGTGTCTAGGGTGAGGTACATAATGTGTAGGTAGTTGAATTGTACTATATGCAACCGCACCGAAATCACCAGCTCCTAGGTGCAATGCAAGCCTCCCTCCCAGTTGTCCTCATCCAAGTCCCCCACCCTGGACGTCCACCTCAGCCTTACCCGCTAAAGACCCTGTGGGGCATGGAATACTAAGGAGCATTAGAGCACAGATGTGGCCCCTTTACATAGCCACCCTTAGAAGATTTAACCTGCAATGGATTCTATTCTGGCAGGGATTCGCTCAGGAGCTTGGTAGCCAACAAGGCATGGTGCAGTTGGAGATATCGAAAGAACTGTGAATTAGACAGTGAGTACTTAGCTTCTAGTTTCTGTAAGGACATAATGCCCCCCCATCGTAGGCAACTCCCAAGTAAGAGATCTCATTGCAGAAAACCGTACAGCGACGAAAGCTGACCAAGCCATGTTCCGTGCCATAGAGCGGTCATTTCGGTTAAGTGATGGTCCTAACCAATAAGGCAAGGGGCTGCCCTCCAACAGAGGAAGGATAACTGTGTGCAGGAAGACAGTGTACCCCATATAGGAGATCGAGCAATCATATATACTCAGTGAGTAGATCTCTAACCGATAGGCCGGGTCATACCACCACCCCGGTGAACCAGTAATTAATCAGCACCAAAATTTGCTGTAAGATAGTATCGATATTGATCTGATAAACCCAGATCGCAGTCAAAAGTAGATTTACACAGTGAGTGAAATGCCACCCTGTTTTGACCCCCAGCCTACACAAGGTTAGTAATTTTAGTGATCACAGAGCGAAAGCATTTGCGGGGAATGCAATAAGGATAACTGCCCAACACATACAAATAACGCAAGAGGCACATCATTATGAAAAGGGCTGTGTATCCAATTGGATTTAATGGCAGCTTGGCCCAGCAGCCAAGATCCTGATCAAGCCACTGGTCCAGTTCCCGGAAATGGAGGCCTCAGGCCAGATCTGGCATGGAAGACCGTCCACCCCTAAATATTTAAAGGAGTTATGCTGATTGGGAAGCACCAGACCCACCCTATGGCATCCCCCTTTACCTCAACCAAACAAGATTTGCCTTCATTAAACTGGAGCCCAGACGCCTCACCATACAGCTGAAAGAGTGTCAAGCAGCTGCGCCCCCATGCTGTTTCTCTCTCTCAAGAACAGAAGCATATCGTCCACATATAGCGGCACACGGACTTCAAAGTGTGCCCCTCATCACCAGCCCAAAATATAGCATCACAACTGATCAGCCACACTAGAGGCTCTATCACCAGCGTAAAAAGCAGTGGGGACAGCAGGCACCCCATGCACGTGCCGTACTAAATGGGAAATGAAGGAGACAAGATTCCATTCACCTGACCTTGAGCGGTTGGAGAATGGTAGAGAAGCCAAACCTCTCTCCCATACCAACCCAATGATGAACTCCATAAAAGCCCACAACACTGTATCAAATGCTTTCATGAAATTGACTAGCAAGACGCCCGGGGCAGCCCTTAATGGACCCTCCGTATGCAGTGATGCCTGCTTCTGCCCGACATGAATCCACATTGATCTGGATGGACAAAGTCAGCGAAGGCCCTCTCCAGCCGCTAAGCTAACACTTTTGCATAGATCTTGATGTCAATGCTGATCAGCGAAATCAGGCAATAGGAGGAGCATTGGTCCCTCAGAAGGCCATCCTTGGTTAGGACAACTATGGTGGCGCAGGCTAACTCTGATAGAAATTACCCTTGTTGCAAGGAGGTCATATAGAGATTCAGTAGGTGGGGACATAGGATCTCACTGAAACCTTTGAAATACTCACTAGGATACCCATCGGGCCGGCTCACAACACTGACAATGCAGCATTCACTTCCTCAATTGTTAGGGTTAGGACCAACTATTGGGCCACGACACTGGGTATAGTTGCCCGTTGTATAGTGTCCAAAAGGGGGTTAGTGACCTCCACCGGTGGCTGAGGAAATCGCAAGCATAAACCCCGGTAAAACTCCACACAGGTCTGGGCAATTACAGGAATGTCTTCCAAGAGATGACTGACTGAGTCCCAAAGCGTAACCACTCTGTGGGATACATAACGGGTGGCCAGCCAATACAGTCATTTCCAGACTTGTCCCCTCGAGGCGTACACCCTTTATGTGGAGGCTCTCCAACACTTTTCTGCCTCTCCCAAGGAAACCTGCTGCAATTCAGTGCGTGCTATAGCTAGGAGACAATGGGAATGCTCGGTGTCCCGGTAGTGATGACCCGCCTCCATACGTAGTATCTTGTTTTCTAAGTCAGTCAGGCATGCTAGACGGAGCACCTCAGCCTGCCGATTGTAACCATTAATGCCGCCTCTAAAAGATGGTTTACTTGTCACCCATAGCATAGCTGCAGACGACTGAGTCTATATTCAGCTTGAAAAACTGACGTAATTCATTCTCGACAAAGGTATCACACTCGCAGCTCTGCAAGTACCATTCATTGAACCTCCAGGCCGGTCACAAGACAGTAGATTGGAGTTCCCCAGGAGCGTGATCTGAAATACCAAGAGGAAGAATACGCCAGACTGAACTGAGAGAAGATCCCCAGCTGGTAACCACATTAAGTCTAAGCGGGATTCCGCTGCAAGCACAGCAGATTAATGGGTGTAAGCCTTCTGAGAATGGTTCCAGGAGCACCATGATTCAAAGAGACCTAGCGAATCTGCCCATGAGGACAGGCAGGCCATTCTGGAACACCTGGCAGGGTATGGGGTGGAGGAGGCATCCAGCACGGGGTCTGGAAGTGCATTGAAGTCTCCCCCGATCTTCGCAGCCATGGCCCGTGCAGTTAAGAGTGGGGAGGGGCAGATTGGGTGGGGGTGGGATTTTGATGGACGAGGGAAAATTAATCATTTATTTTATTTCCCCTCGTAATCGTCTGTCAAAATCCCCCCCACCCTGCCCACAACTCCTACCTGCATTGTCCGCCACTGGATCATCGTAACACCCTGATGGAGAGCCAGGATGAAGGATCCCAACGACTGCAGAGAAAGATGCATCTGAGGTGGAAGAACATTACAGGTTGTAAAATTATAATGTGTTGCTTCCAATCAGCCCTCAATACCCACATAGCAGCCCAAGTGTCCATGTGGTGTGCTGTAACAGCTAAAGGAAGAGATTTGTGCAGCAATATAGTGAGTTCTCTAGAGCTACATGTAAAACCTGAGTGATGAACCCTTTTGTAGCTGAGCCCGCCTAAAATGGGCAGTTGGTAACTAATAGATGGGTCTCCTGCAGTAGCACCTGTGGCGTTTGATATATCTCAACACAGCAGAATGCTTAATGCGGTCTAGGAGGCCATTCACATTCCAAGAGAGTACTGTTAACCTGGGAGAGCCAATGATGCAGCCGAAGAAGCCAGGCCTAGTCCCCACCGAACAAGACTGGATGGGAGACCCCAAGGACCAATATTACCATGCAGTTGTGAATCAACCATTGTTATCTGCATTGTTGCCACATTTAACCTGGAGGAGAAACACACTGGTAAAACAAAACAGTCAGAGAAACAAACTAGGCACAAGAGCCCAGCTAAACAGCCCTTCCCCCAACAACCCCTCTTGCCACACTTCACCCCAGGAAGCATCTGTCACTCTAACTAACTAGTCACCAAAATCTCTATCTGGGGAGGGTGGGGGGTGAAGGTAGCAGGTATTACCTCTAGCACCTTCAGACCTTGGTTATTTTAAGTGAATAGTCACTCTTTGGATATGTTTTGGATAGAGTGTACACTGTTCTTAGTGGATACTTTTTAATACTCTGTGGCGTATTTCACACAAGAGTTTCACTGTCTGTTAACAGTCTGGTATAGAGTAAACTCTCTCCAGAGAGTAAACAGCCTCAACAGTACCCACGTTTCTGTTTACATCTACTTTATTTCTCAATGTAGGTTCAGTGATTGTCAGTGGTTTGATACAGGTAAAGTCTGTCTGTAAAAGGGCATTAGTTATGTAACAGCGCTTTAGTTTCTGTGTTGTGTGCAGGATAAGTTACCCTTTCATCTCGGGCTCATAGTCAAAATGAACTTGGCTACTAATGAATTGTATGTCATATGGGCAATGTTGCATGTAACACAAGCTTGCTTTCCTATGGGGGTTGTATGTATGATAGCAGTAACGATGCATCATTATTTTGAGCTATTGTGCACTCACTTTTCTAGCTCTAATGCTCTACCCGTTCATAGAGCAATGTGTACAAAAGAATCTAGGATAATGTCATCAAAGAGGTCATTTGGCATGTCATTAGTGATGTCATAGAACATGTTATAAGTGATGTAATATGTGAAGTAATAAGGAGTGCATGGCAGGGGTGCAAGCTATAGCTAGCTCTGCTAACTATAACTGGTTAATTTCTGTGTTTGTTTAGTTCAAAACATGAATGTCACTGGCATTTTCACCTGACTACAATGTTACTTTAACCTTTGTTTTTTTCAGTGAATATATATACAGATATATATATTGCTGATAACTTTGATAACTTTGATGCCATTTAAAGAATCTTCACACAACTTTCCAAACAAAGCAGATTAACCTCAGCTCCTTTCTGTAAAGTTTCAGAGTGATCAGTCAAGCAGGGGCCAAAAAAAAGGGGGGTCCATTAGCCTCTGGCTGTGGCTGGCGCTGGCAGAATGGATTGCAAAACAAAATATCGCTATGGGTTGGAGCACCCCACAGCGCTGTCTGTGGTTGAGTGGGAAAGAGACCTAGATTGGTGCCAGTGAGCAGAAGAGGCAGTGTACGAAAGTAGGGTGTGTGTCAAGAAGTGGGAAAAGGTATGGGTACCATGGGTCAAATACAGGGGGTTATAAAAAGGCAGTGACAGGCACCTTGGTTTTATTGGTTAAGCAATGTATGATAAACCCTCAATATATATTCGCCTCCATTTCTAAATGTTATCTGCTATTGAGATATAGCTCCTTCTATGTCTTAAATTGTGAAGTTATCCCCCACACCTGTGAAGTATTATTGCCACGATGTAACCCAGTGATGTACATGCAAATTTGTCCATAATTGAACTGTCTAATAAGCCTGTTTCATAAAAAGAGTTTAAAAAAAAGGAAAGAAAAAGGGGGGTCCCAAAAGCAGATTTCCCCATAGACTTTTGTCAGAAGCGTTTTTAGCAAAAACTGCTTAACAGAATTACACAAAATTTGGCAGGAAGATTAATCTTGGTCCACAGATTGTGATCTTTTTGTGATTTGTAAATCCATGTAGTCATTTTTGAAAAATGAATGTGGAAAACTATTTGTATAACTGGATGATTGGGTTCAAGGGACTCAAATCCAGTTTTACAAAACAGAGCCTTCTGATTAGTCCACGGAGCTTTTTCCCATGGATTAATGCTCTGATATGCTGCCAGCAACATGGGACAGATTTTGCTGCCAGCCATTACAGGACTTAAGGATTTTGCCTCTAACTTTAAAAGTCCCAATAGGGGGAAATTAGTATAAATATATAAGAAACCCAGCATTAAAAAGACCCTGGGCTAAATTAAAGAAACTCAATGCGGGAGCAGTTTTTGCAAAGCCACCTGTTTTAAAGAATCTACCAGGTACACTACTCAAATTACTAAAAGACTATTGTAGACACCTTAGATAAGGGAGTTCTGCTAAAAGCAATCAATCATGTATCTAGAAAATCAGCACCCTGGTTCCCAGGAACCCTAAAACATGTAAAAACTAAGTACAGAAAACTTGAGGCAATGGTGGAAATTTTACAGAGACAGGGACAGAACCTTATTAACACTTGCCTACAAGGAATATACAATAGAAATAAAGTAGGCTAGACCCTCCTTTTCAGCAACTATCCTCGAAGCGACACATAAATCAAAAAAGTCTTTGGTTTGGTAAAAGAGTTAACCACTCCTGATTGTATAAAACAATATATTTTGCCCTTACAAGAACTATGTACTAACCTCTCTGAATTTTCTATGACAAAATTAAACAGATCTTAGCAGATATGCAAAACAAGGTCAAACTTAATCAAAAGGATGATCCTGACAGCAAGGCCAAAATGTCCAATGTGACAACCCTAGAGATAGTTGATCTGCTGGGAGAGGCAGAATTCAGGACTCTTGTCTCTTTGATCTCATCAGACTCTCCTCTGGAACCCATTCCCACAGAAATATGGAAAGATAGAGTGAACAAACTCCTCCCCACCTTACAAATAATTTCAATCTCTTGACACTGAAATGGTTCCAACAGCCTGGAAGAAGGTCTTGGTAATCCCACTATTGAAAAAAACAACCCTGGCTGACATTCAAGAGCCGAACAACTATCGCCCAATCTCAAGGCTCCCTTTCCCAGTCACGATACTCGAAAAGTACATTAGTTAGATCCTGGCTGACTTTCTTGAGGACAATAATCTGTTTGAACCAGAACAGATGGGCTTTATGCTGGCCATGGAACAGAAATGGCATTAATTTTAGCCACCAAGAAGTAAGGATGCAAGTTGAGGGTGGTCAAACAACGGTACTTATCCTGTTAGATCTATCTGCTGCATTCGACACCGTCAACTACAAAATCCTGCTTGCACGCTTGAAGGAGATTGGTCTGAGAGGCACACTGTTCTAATTGTTTTAATCCTACCTTTTGGGAAGACTATAAGCATTAACCCTCCCTCCATTTATATCAGAATACAAAGACATTGAACATGGGGTGCACGAGGGCTCTGCCCCGAGCCCCATTTTAATCAATGTCTATTTAGGACCACTCTTAGCCCTGAATAACTCCTTTAAGATATAATTTGCATATTATGCTAATCTTCACTCCTGTCTGAAAGAGAGAACCCAGTGGCTGGATGGTAACATGCTATAATTCAGTGGAGATAAAACAGAATATTTGTGCTGCTCGTTGGTGAACATACAACAGCAATTCCATGGGCAAAATACTCAAATCTGGAGACAACAAACTGCACGAAATTTAGAGTCCAAATGAACAGTAGACTCTCAATGGAAACTCACGTTAATCAAATGTAGCTGTATGCCATGGACTCTTTAGAAATCTGAAGAAAATAGTCCCCTTGCTTCCCATATAGGAAACTTGTAGTACAGGCCACAATATTCAGCAGACTGGAATATTTTAACTCTCTGCTACTAGATAACCCTGACTATCTACTCAAAACGGCTCCAGAGGATACAGGTGATGGCTGCTAAACTTGCACTAAATAAAGGAAGACAGGACTCTGCAACGGAGACACTGCAGAATCTTCACTGGTTGCCAATAAATGAAAGGTGCATCTTTAATGATTTATGCATTCTACATAGGCCAGCAAATGGCACAGGACCTAAGGCTCTTCAACAAAAAATTGAGCTCTATAAGCACGCACGAACCTTAAGATCATTTCATGCCGGCCTAATATTTGTTATCTCCTTCAAAAAGATATGACTTGGAGGTAGAACCTTCCAGGTAAAAGGTGCTCAATTATGGAATGATCTCCCATTCTCCCTTGGTACCAAACCTACAAACTTGACTCTTCCCCTGGAAATAGAAAGGTTAACTTTTTTCAGAAAATCCTATAATAGTTATTTCTCCTCTTTACTGATAGTTTACTAGCACCAAGATGCCCACTGGGTGATAGTTGCGCTTTCAAATGTCTAATAATAATAATAAGTATGTGACTTTTGTGGTTCAGCCTGACAAGGATTGTATTTATTATTTGTGTAGGACTTCCACCCCTCCCAACAAACAACATAATTTCTTACACCTAATTTTTAGAATGATGTGTCTCTTCAGAAACAGTATACAAAAGATTTATTTAGGCTATGGCTACTCTTTCCTATAAAAGTAATTTAATATGTATATGACTACATACTACTACTAGTTCAGCAGTCCACCAGAACGCCAACTCCGTGGTAGAGGTGCGGTGGTGGTTGGGCACGCCGCACTGTTTTGGGACCGCTGCAACCTCCAGGGAATTTATTTCCTACATACTCCCCATGCACTACAGTCTGTAATTTGATTAATGCTGTGGTGAGAAATAGCTTTAATGATCGAGATCAATAGGCTTGGTTCTCTAGCAAGCAAGATTTAATTTTAGACCACCCACTGTGAGTTATCTTGGAATGTGTGACAGGGTAATAAGGCAGGAACGGCATATGGCACAAGGCTCAGGTTGGGGCTTAGACATACGACCTGCTAACAGTATTCAGGGTTTTAATGTGAGGAAAGCCTTTGAATGTGGACCATTCCCAGACAATGAATCTTGGCTCTTAAAAGGAAAGGAGCTGATCGGGCCCAAGAACTAGCTAGAGTTGAAGTTAAAGAGGAGTGTGTTCATTTTCATTTTAATAAAAGAATTTGGGTTTGATTTACACTGAGGCTGTGCTGTTTTGCAAGACACCCGAAGCAAGATTTCAGGGGATTGTTTACGGTATAACAATAAGACACAATGCAAAATGGGGGTATTCAGCTATGGGAATTCTCCTAGGGCTGGATTAGACGTCATCACTAATGTCTGGCCAAGGTTTCTCACTGAACCATTGTTTACGTAACAAGCCATTTGTTTAACCTGTTAATTGCAGCTGTCGGCCATTACCAGCGCTACCTACCCCACTGGGGAGGTATTTAAAGGCTCCTCTGGTGTTCTGCACTAAAGGGAGTACTTTTAAAAAATGTTTAAACTTGGGCTGCTCAGGAAGAGCTTCCAGAGCAGCCTTTATTTTCTTTATCTGTAATGATGATTATGGCGCAGGGTGCGCTAACATCATTTCAGTAAAAGTGAAAGTAGAACTAACTAATGGGCTCATTTTACTTTCGCTGAATCAGTGCTCAGGCGTATCTCTCAGCCCCCCCCATCACTAATTCCTTGAGAAGAGATATGGTTGGGAAGGAGAGAATCTCCCGTTTCCAATGGTACCTCTGCCAAGTGGATACCTGCTTGTAGATCACCACAGGAGAGTGATCCCCAAGCAGGAATACACCCACTAGACATGAGGGATAAGGGGGCAGGCCCTTGTTCTTCCCCTGGGCCAATTATTGTATTTCAGTCATTCTGCACCCCTGGGGGCATATGGGGGCATTTACCCCAATCTACTCCCATGGGGGCAGAAAGCCCAATAGGCACGAGGGATTTTTGTAAAATAAATGTATACAGGTGGGAAAGATTCTTACTGCCCCTCCTGGGGGGTTTATGGGGTAATTATCCATCTGCCTACCATGGAGGATAGAAACCGTACCAGAAACCAGGGAAAGTAATTTTAAAAGGAAATTTAGGAGTGGGGCATTGGCTAATCCCTCCCAACCAAATGGGGATAGTTTTCCTGCCCCCTTTTGAGGGGCAGACAGTGTTAATTACCCCCAATCTCCCCCGGGGGGCAGAAAGTCCAATATATGTTAGGTATTTCTTTTATGTAGGGGTGGGGCTGCCCCACATGGACATGACCATGTCTCCATCCCACGTAAATGGGGTATCAGTCTTTCTGCCTCCCGGAGGGCTGATGGGGGTAATTACCCCCCCAATCTGCTACCGGGGGCAGAAAGCCCACTAGACACCAGGGAAACTTCAGGAGGTTCCACCTGACACCAGGGATTTGGCACTTGGGACTAAAGAAACTGGTCCAGGTGTTTGGCCACACCCCATTCCAAAAGGTGGAAATCATCCTTTTTTTCCAACAGGGTTCGATATGAGCAATGCTCCCAATTTGTCTGGGGGGAGGGGCGCAGAAATTCCACTGTATGGCAGGAATATATATATTTTTAATAAAATAGTGGGGTGAGTCTTGCCAATACTAACATCAGCCCTACCCTCCGCTCTAAAAACTCAACGCTCTTTCTGCTTCCCTGCATACTAAGAGAAAAATAAAGGGTTTCGTCCAAACGACGCCAGGTGGGATGATTGAATACAATTACAAAAGAGGAGAACCTGGCTGTCAATTAACAGCCAGGTTCTCCTCTTTTGCCCCTGTATACTAAAGCACCCCATCCCAATAGCAAGCGAGAGTACATTTGATTCTTTTGGGTGTTGTTTTACCATATGGGTCAGGAAACTGTGGCTAACTCTCCGTATCGTCCTACTTCAAATGGCTAACAGCTGCACTTATTAGGCTTAGGTAGGCTGCACCCTGGAAAAACCTATCAGACCCACACCGTTCTGAAAACTAGACACCTGGGGGGAGTCCAGGATGGTTTACATCCCACACCATTTTCTTACACACAATGCCCTGCAATACTCAAATGAAAAACACATTTTTCTCACATTTTTGGTAGGAAAACTTCTCGAATTTTTGGGAAGCCATACATTTCCTACCACACAGCACCCCCCCCCCCCCAAGTCTCCCAATAACAATTATATATCCCTTGTGTGATTGGGCCTAGAGACCCTAATTCAAAAGGCCTTAAAGCGCCACATGGACAGATCATCAATAGGGTTAGCTGCTGGATTTGGAGCTGTGCTCTGCCACCACCTATGAAAACCTACCAACCACAATCATTTTTGAGAACTAGACAACCAGGGGATTCCAATGTGGTGTGCCTTGTTTGAATCCCACGAGGTTCTCCTACCAGCAATGCCCTGAAAACCAAAAACTTTGCCTGAAATCACACCTTTCCCTTACATTTTGCAGGATTCCACAAAATTACTACCACCCAGCCTTACTCCACTTGTACCAATACAAAAGCTGAGCCACTTGTGTGGCTGGGCCTAGTGCGCACTACGGACACTCGGTATCAATGAGAAAAAATGTAAAGAAAATGTGTGATTTCAAGGCAGGTTTGAGGTCTACAGTGCATTGTGGGTAATACATCGTTGTGTGATCCATGCATGCACGCACACCACCCTTCCCTCATCATCTAGTTGTAAAACATTTGCAGGTTGACTAGGTTTCCCTAGGTACCGGCCGAGCTTAGGTCCAAAATCCACAGCTACCCACCTTGCAAAAAGATGTTTTTTTAAAATATATTTATTTATGGTATTTTTGATGGGAAAAACGTGATATATCCATGTTGGGTTTTGGGCTGTTACTTGTTGCTGGTACAAGGCCTACCCGTACAAGTGAGATACTGTTTTTATTAGAAGACTTGGAGGAATGCTGGGTAGAAGGAAATGTGTGGTTTCCCG
Organism: Lissotriton helveticus; assembly: GCF_964261635.1. Classification (NCBI taxonomy): domain Eukaryota; kingdom Metazoa; phylum Chordata; class Amphibia; order Caudata; family Salamandridae; genus Lissotriton; species Lissotriton helveticus. The sequence continues at coordinate 1,931,252,876 of NC_136063.1, read as the reverse complement.
CAGATTCTAGAGCTTTCCCTCACAGAAATGTGGGGAAAATATGTTTTTGAGTCAAAGTTTGAGATTTGCAAGGAATTCTGGGTAACAAAACCTGATGAGAGCCATGATTATCACCCGTCCCTGGATTTTCCTAGGTGTCTATTTTTTAAAAATGTATAGGTTTGCTAGGTTTCCTTAAGTACTGGCTAAACTATGGCACACAATCCAAATCTACTCACCTTCCAAATAAATGGTCTGTTTTGAGTGGAAAAATGTGATGTATTCATGTAGCATTTTGGACAGTTTCCTGTCGTGGGTACAAGGCCTACCCAAACAAGTGAATTACCATTTTGATCGGGAGACTTGGGGGAGTGCTGGGTAGAAGGAAATGTGTGTCCCCCACAGATTGCACAATTTTCCATCACAGAAATGTGAGACACATGTGTTTTTTAGTCAACGTTTGAGATTTGCAAGGGATTCTGGGAAAAATACAAGGTGAGAGCCACACAACCCACCCTGCACTCGATTCCCTTTGGTGTATGCTTTTCAAAAATGTACAGGTTTGCTCATTTTCCCTAGGTGCCTGCTGAGCCAGGGCTCAAAATATCCAGCGACCCACTTTGGAGAAAAAAGGTCAGTTTTGCGTGGAAAAATGCTGATGCATCCATGTTGTGTTTTGGCCCATTTCCTGTCACTGGCACTAGGCCTACCCACACAGGTGAGGTACCATTTGTATTGGAAGACAGGTGGATGCAGAGACTAGTAGAACATTTGCATTTCACTGTATTTGTGCCTCCCAAATGTAAGTCAGTGTGTAAGAAAGAAAAAAATGCCCTCTAAATGTTATGCTAGTTTGGGTACTCACAGATTGTTTTAAAAAAATATATTTTTATTGTTATTGCAAGAAGGTCGTTGTCATCAAATTTACATAATACATCACAAAAGAAAAAAGAAAAAGCACTAATTTTCTTTTTAAACTTACGACAGAGGAGAGCAATATATACTTTCAAAGAATAATTTAACATATGCAAATTCGAACTGGTCTCATCAAATAGCTGTTATCCATAATTCAAAAATCAAATAAACAATCCCAATAATTTTTCCCTCTCTCTCTCAGAGCCTTGGGACCTCTTAATTTTGCTAGTGCCAGTTCCATATTAAAAACCTCATTGATCAAGATCCACCACTCCGTTACACTTGGAGGCTCCTTAGATATCCATGATCTAGCTATGACTAACCTTGCACATGCATATATTATAGATATCAAATCTTTATGATGGAAATGGACATCTTGAATATCTAGTAGAACCAAATGCGCCGAGAGCGGCGGAGTTGCAATTTGCTTACTGATTAGAGCATCGATTATTCCCTTCCAAAATGAAGATAGCTCCGGGCATGTAAAAAGCATATGTTCAATGCCAGCTGCTTCCAAATTACATTTCGGGCATTTGGTTTGCTCATTTGTTTGGTTTCCTGATGACCAGTTAGTGATTCTTTGAGGAGTGTAGTATAGCTGGCTGATAGTTCTATAAAGCTGGAGTCTTAAGTTGGAGGATTGGACTACCTGGTTAATTTGTCCAAGTGAAGCTGAGATCTGAATGGAGCTGATATTTATGCCTAGTCTATTCGACCATTTGGTTGCTATTTTCCCACAGCCATCTGTCTTGCCTGATGTTAAATAACTGTAACTTTGACTAATGAGTGATTTTGTTTTATCCGAATACAAACATTTTAAAGTATCTGAACAGGCTACAAATTCAATTTTCATTTTTCCTAATAGAAAATCCCGGATCTGAATATATTTGAAGTACATCCCATCAGTTATTTTATATAAAAGTTTCAGAGTGGCAAAGCTTAAAAACCATTTGATCCATAAAGATACCCCAATGTATTAATACCATGTCCAGCCCATTGGGTCCCAGCCCATCAGCGAAAATGTCAGGTAATCCTGGGTTCCCCCATAGTTGTAATTCAGCATTATAGAAAGGGATCTTGTTCATAGTCATAATTTTATCCCATATTTTCTTAATATGTCTGGCGGTCTTAAATTTTACTCTTTTAAAGTAATTTGGATCATGAGCTCGAAATAAAAATGGATTGCTCTCAGGTCCCAGCATAAATTGGTGGAAGAATAACGAACTTCCATTTTTTAGGAGACTACGTATACAGCTAAAAAAAGTCGCCAAAAAATATAACTTAAAGTCAGGAAAAGTTAATCCCCCCTTTTCGATAGGTAGCTTCAAAAGTTCAATTGACCTACAGGCTTTTTTATAGCCCCGTACGAAGCTGCTACAGATACCATCCAGTTTCCTAAACAAAAGATTATTGAGTTGCAAAGGAATAGATCTGAACAAATATAAAAATGTGGGCACAATTTTCATTTTTATTAGATTAATACGCCCCACCAGGCTGAGTGGTATCTTGTGCCAGTTTCTTAAGATAGTAGTTATATTTTTCAACATTGGTTCATAGTTCAATGTTATTACCTTATCCACATCAGCCGCTATCTTAATTCCTACATATATTGCATTTGGGTATAAGCCCACAATTGGTTCTGCCGGTTTGTAGTCGGCAATGACTTGGGTTTTATTAACGTTCAATTTATAACCTGACACTTCTCCAAAATTAGTAGCTTCTTTAATTATCTCAGGAATTGTTTTTATTAGATCAGTAGTAAATACCGCAATATCATCCGCAAAAGCGGTTATTTTTAAGCTTTCCCCTCCATATATTATCTTGTGCTTCCAAAGAATTTAAAAACGGCTCCAGAGTGAGGGCAAAGAGCAGGGGTGACAGAGGGCAGCCTTGCCTTGTTCCCCTCTCTATTATAAAGTTTGCTGACTCTGTTGCTAAGTAGCTAATCTTAGCCGTTGGGTGGTCATACAATGAACGAACCCATCCAAAATATTGCCCATGAATACCATGAGTCTTCAACACCGCCCACAGATACTCCCACCCCACTCGGTCAAATGCTTTTTCCGCATCTAACATAACCATGCCAAGTGGGGTGAGAGTAGTCGAAGCGACATCGAACGCTGTGATGGCTGTATTGATGTGTGCGGTGGTATCTCTCCCCATCACAAACTCGTGTTGTTGCATATTGACAAGTTCCGGCATTATAGGTGTCAAACGATTTGACAAAATCTTTGCAAAAATTTTTGTGTCCGCCTTAATCAGCGAAATTGGCCGATATGAGCCACATTCATCAGGAGCTTTATTTTCTTTAAGAAAAAAGACGAACTTAGCTGTTTTCCATGATGTGGGGGCCTTTTCTGATTCCCCAATAGTTTCTATTACTACCTCTAAAAGCGGTAGTAGTTCTTGGGAGAATATTTTATAGAGTTCAATAGGTAGGCAATCATCTCCGGCTGCCTTTCCCGAAGGTAGGGCTAAAATAGCAGTTTT